>NC_053492.1:140052109-140701692 GCF_905171775.1 Rana temporaria
TTTAAGCTCATTCAGGAGCTTCCCCCCGGAGGTGACCCCCTGACGCCGCGAGGCAGTCCACGTGGACCTGAGGAAGAGGCCCAAGCACCAAGCCTCGAGGAGCCTGCAGCCCTTCTGGACACGGCCCGGACCCTATCCCCAGAAGCCTCACTGGTGGCGATGCCTTCCCCGCAGTTTCCGGAGATGGGAGACCTGGATCAAGACATCCGGGCGTTCTTACAGGCCCTCCCCACCAGAAACGACATTGAGGCCTTAATCTTACGCCTGGAGGAGACACACAGGCGGGACATCCAGGAGGTGAGAGGGGAGGTATCCGGCCTTGCGGACCGGGTGACTAGAGCGCTCCCGAGACCAACACCGTGACGCAGCAATCTCCCTTCAGCTCCATTTGGAGGAAGTTGAAGACCGGAGTCGCCGCAACAACCTGCGGCTCCGGGGGGTGCCAGAGGCTGCAGACCGAGAGGACGTCGGGACCCGAGCCACGGAAATATTCAGGGAAGTTCTGGGAGAACCCGAGGCCACCATTGAACTAGACAGAGCGTACAGGGCGCTGGGCCCCAAGCCGACTGACCCAGACAGACCGCGTGACATAATAGTTCGCATCCACCGTTATGTTATGCAGGAGAATATCCTGAGAAACGCATGGGACCAGGAAGAGCTGGAGGTGGAGGGCTCGAGGATCAAGATTATGCCAGACCTCTCCAGGGCTACGTTACGGCACAGGGCACTGATGCGGCCTCTCCTGGAGCTTGCCCGTCAAACGGGCCACACATACAGATGGGGCTAACCCCTCTCCGTGACCTTCCGAAAGGACTCCAGGGCCTTCTCACTCCAGACAAGAGCGGACCTCCCAGCCTTATTCCGGTTCATGGAGACAGAACCCATTCCGATCCCTGACTGGCTTCAGCTCCTTCCCCGTCAAACCGGACGCTCAGGTGCAGCAGCCTACCGAGAACCACTGCAACAGAGGGGCAGAAGACGGCGCCAATCTGCCAGAGGGGCAGTGTTACGTGAGTAGGCCCTGGGCCGTACATCCCTGATCCCCCGCCCTGCCAACCCTATCCCTTTCTTCTGTTTCTCCCCCGTTGCTTTTGGGGAGCCCCCCGCCCCCATGTACCCGCTGACTCGAGGCTACGGAACTAACCGGCACATAACCCCCCACCCGGCTGCAGGTGCTCTCCCCCCTCCTGGTGTCCTTCCGCTGCCCACATAATGCCTTGCACCTGCTGCGGAGCTGAACGGGGGGATGCGGAGGCCCCCAACCCTGATGGATGCCTGTCACCCTGAGACACTCATACCGCATGGTCTCTACATCCTGCACGGCCCGCCGCAGCCGCATACACGTCTCCCGAGACCCCGATCCCGGACTCGGGCCTCGATACTGTTCATAGATCCACCCGGTAATGTGTTAGATCCGCGGACATAAGAGTGCTTCGTGTGGGATAATTTCTTCCCATCCCCAAACAGGGAGTTTTTTGATGGGGGAGATGTGGGGGTTTCTGGTGGGTGCGGGGGGGGGGGAGGTTTTCTGGAGGCCTGATCGAGACACTGTTAAATCAATAGATGCTGAACTCCCACCACCACTGGAGAGCAGGCCCCGGACAGACATTGCATCCAGCAGGCTGAATTGCTCTGGCCCACTAGCTGATGGGTGCGGGGGGGGGGGGGGGGGGACTACTGATGTTTTTACTGAGGGAGAACCATGGCGGACGGGGGGGCTTTTGGGTTTGGATTTGGCCTAATAGGGGAGCTTGCTACTGCTGAGTGACCCTGGGCACATACTGTAGTTGTTGCTTGTTCAGGTTGCACTTTACTACACTGCACTTAAACTGTTATGCATCCATCTGTGTGGTTTATGTTATACAAGGCTCTGCTATTCTATCTGCCTTAAAAATGTTGATAATGTCTAATGAGTACTGTTGTGTTGAGTAAACTTTACTGCCATACTTGTTATGTTTGCCGGGATTGGGTGGAGAGGGACGGGAGCTCACCTCCTGACCCTGTCTAGACCCTACCCCACATAGGACTGCGCTCGGTTACCGGGACACCCCGGTGAGGCTTTAGCCGTTTCGAGACTAATTTAGTAGACCCCTTCAGGCTGCACACCCTAGTGCAGACCCTCTGAAACTACCCTTTTCCACACTATCCCCGACCCCTTCCCCCCCTCTTCTATATTCCCCCTGTAAAACCCCTCTCTAATCTCTTCTCCTCCCCTCCCTCCGTGATACCCAGCCCCCCCTACCCCTTCCTTCGCCCCCCCTGACCTCCCGTCCCCTCTCCCCCTCCCCCCCCTCCCCGGCTGCGCAGGCATGGAGGTACTCAAGGTAATATCACTGAACGCCAAGGGCCTTAATACGCCCGAAAAGAGACGCATGCTTCAGCAAGACATGCGTCGCATGAAGGCGGACATAATAATGCTGCAGGAGACTCACTTTAGTGCCAGCAATTTACCTCTCCTGAAAACTAGATATTTTCCCACTGCCTACCATTCCCAGTACACTTAAGCTAAATCCAGGGGGGGTCTCCATCCTCATTTCGGCCAAGGTCCCGTGGAAGCTACTTGATAACCGGACAGATAAAAATGGCCGTTTTTTATTTTTAAAAGGCCTAATAGGAGACAGGAAGGTATCCCTAGCGAACTTATACACTCCCAACGTACATCAGGATGTGTTCCTCAAAAAACAGCTGGAGAAATTTCACAGCTTTGCGGAAGACAATTTGATAGTAGGGGGTGATCTCAATGTTCCCTTGATCCCGCATGAGGATACGTCCTCTGGGAAATCATCCACGACCAGGGATCTGCGTAAACGTATAGGCACGACCCTTCATTCTTTGCAGCTGGTAGACGCCTGGCGCCTGTTGCACACAGGGGAACGAGACTACACATTCTTCTCCACACCGCACCAATCCTACTCTCGGATTGACTATTTCATACTACCCCACAGACAGCTTCATGCGATAAAGAATGTCTCCATTGGATCAATCACCTGGTCCGATCACGCCCCGATCACGTTAACCTATGCTCTGTCTGACCCCATAGGTGGCCGGAGGTCGGTCTGGAGGCTTAATGAAAGCCTCCTGCAGAACTCTGAAGTCATGAGTGATGTGGTTAGGGAACTGGGCCACTACTTCACGGCTAATTCCATCCCGGAGAGCGCGGTGGGAGTTGTTTGGGAGGCTCACAAGGCGGTGGTCCGGGGGATACTTATCAGGCACGGTGCATGCCTGAAACGTGAAAGGACAGCACAACTGACCACGCTTCTCAATAAATTACATGTCTTAGAGACCACCCACAAACAGAACCCCACTAGACAACTAGGTGCTGACCTTGACACCGTGCGCTCACAAGTGACAGATAACTTGCGCTTTCAGGCCAAATCAGCGCTACAAATCTGTAGGCAGAAGGCCTACATGTCAGGCAATAAATGTGGCAGGATGCTTGCCAACTCACTAAAATCACAACGACTTGCGTCCTATATACCCTGCATCACGACACATAACGGAAAAAAACAAGCCATGCCCCAATCGATCACACAAGAGTTCGGACGCTTCTACAGTTCCCTGTACAACCTAGACAAAACCCCGACCGAGCACGACGCAGCGGCGAACTACATCTCGGCATCCCTAATGCCCTCCCTGTCGGAGGAGGCAAGAGAGAGCTTAGAGGCCCCCATCTCCGTGCCAGAACTACAACAGGCCTTAAAGGGTACTAAACCGGGCAAAGCCCCTGGCCCCGATGGCTTAACCATCGCCTACTACAAGGCCCTGTTGCCAAGGAGGGCAAGGACCCAACTCAATGCGGAAGCTACCGCCCGATATCTCTTCTGAACACGGACCTTAAGCTGTTCACGAAGATCCTGGCAAATAGGCTACAGCAACATCTCCCACACCTGATTCATTTAGACCAGGTGGGTTTCGTGCCCTCCAGGGAGGCCCGTGACAACACCACAAAGGTCCTCAACCTGCTACACGTGGCGAACGGTGGTGGAGTGCCCTCTCTTTTTCTGGGGACGGACGCCGAGAAGGCATTTGACCGTGTTGACTGGCAGTTTATGCGGTCAACGCTGTCTCATGTCGGGACAGGGGACAGGATGCGGAACTGGATCTCTGCTGTGTACAGAGACCCAACAGCGAAGGTTAGGGCCAATGGAGTCACCTCCGACCTTTTCAACATCACTAACGGTACGAGGCAGGGGTGTCCCCCCTTCTATTTGCACTCACACTGGAACCTTTCCTATGTCATGTGCGATCGAACCCAGACATTACTGGCATACGGATTAAAGACGAGCAGTATAAAGTCTCTGCTTACGCGGACGACCTGCTGTTCACCCTTACCAATCCAGACACATCCCTGCCAAATTTAATGAAAGAATTCGACACCTACGGTAGTCTATCAAATTTAAAGATCAATCTAACCAAATCCGAAGCCATGGGGGTGGGAATCCCACAGGAATTGCTGCTCCGCCTCAAACATAACTTCCACTTTAGCTGGACGGATGAAGCACTGAAATATTTAGGAACTTTTATCCCCCCCTCCTTCTCCCACATGTATAGGCTAAACTTCCCCCCTCTTCTAAGAGAAGTCCAAAAGCTGCTTCAACAATGGTCGGGAGGCCTCCATTCTTGGGTAGGCCGCTGCAATATCCTTAAAATTACGGTATTGCCTAAATTTCTATATCTGCTGCAGGCACCCCGATATTGGTACCGAGAAGCTACTTAAAAAAAAAAAATACAGCATTCACCCACTTCCTCTGGGCGGGAAAGAGGCCACGCATACAGAGGAAAATACTCTCCCTGCCAAAACTTCATGGTGGACTGGCACTCCCAGACGTACGGGCGTATTACCAGGCTACGCGGCTGGTGCGACTCCTAGACTGGTGCCGCCACGGTAGCTCCAAACTCTGGGTTCAGGTGGAACAGGAGCAGTTTGAGGTGCCGCTTCGCGGAACCCCCTGGTGCAAGACGGATCTTCCCCTACAGCTCCTAAAACACCCACTGATAGGGAACACGGCCAGTACTTGCGCGCAACTCTTCCTGCAATTCTCCCTTTCCAGTCAAAACTCCCCCCTCCGACCGATTATAGGACACCCCAAATTTGACCCGGGCCTCCGAGACCGTAAGTTTCTGGACCTTCGCGGGGCTGGGCTCTTCCAGGCATCTCATTTCAGTACGGGGGGGAAATGGAAATCGGCAGCGGACTTAGCAGATTTAGCAGATCCCACTGGGGCCTTTAGACTTGACTTCCTAAGAGCAAACCAACTGAGCCATTTTCTGGGGGGCCTCCCCACACGGGACCCCAGGCCGCTCCCACAACCTTAGAAGACCTTTGTACTGAGGCAGGACCACTCCCTCATGCACTCTCCTTGATGTACTCTTTATTAAACACCCCTCCTGAAGACCACCAGATCCCAGCCCTTGCCAAATGGGAAAAAGACCTGAACACTCAATTCTCTCCCCTAAAAAAACAAAACATTCTCAGATTTACCCACAAGTCCTCCATTTGTTCCAAAACGCAGGAAACAAACTATAAGATCCTCATGCGTTGGTATAAGACCCCAGATCTCCTGAACAAAATCTTTCCTACCTCAGACCCCACTTGTTGGAGATGCAAACAAGTCAGAGGCACAATCTTACATGTTTTTTGGTCCTGTCCCCGGGTCGGGGGGTTCTGGGGAGAGGTGCGCCGCATAATCCAAAAATTTACGGAGAGTACAGTACCGGATGATCCGGCGTTCTTTCTGCTCCATGCGACAGATATGTCGCCCGGAGCTTACAAGAAATCAATTATCAGACACCTCCTGGACGCAGCAAGAGGGTGCGTGCCCCTCCGCTGGAAATCCCCCCACCCGCCGACAATAGCTCTCTGGCTCAAAAAGGTTGACGAGATCAGCTACATGGAGGACCTGATCCTCTCTGGGCAGCAAAGACAGGAAACATACACCAAAACATGGCAGATCTGGAATGTGTTTAAATACTCGGAAGAGGGACAGTCCCTTAGAGATGCGGACTGACCCTGGTTTAGCAGCAAAGTAATAGAAATTAATCTGCCGACCCTACAAAACTCTTTGTGTAAATTACGCCCTTAGGGGGCGCTTTGGGATGCCCGTGCTTGCGCAGCCCCCCCCTCCCCTCTTCTCTTTCCCTTCACCTATCTTTCTTTCTTTCCCTGGGTACCTCTGCTACCCTTACATTTCACTTCCTCGAGGAAAATACAGAAAATGGAAGAGGGAGCTGGACCCCCCGAACCCCGGTTTTTTGGTTCCACATACATTTATGGGCGGCTACGCCCGCTACCTCAGAGAGCCAGAATTAGCATGTCAAAACTGCCCCGAGTGGTACGCAGGGGAGTTGAAGAGGCTCTCAGTCTAGGAACTTCGCTGCCATCTTTGGAAGGCGGGGATCCTACAGAGACCCGCAAGTGAGGCCAGCCAAATGCTACACCTGTGATGTTATATCTTGTGCGGCCTTCCCCTTGTTTGTATATTGATTTTGTGGACACTGCTGGACCGTATGTATATGTTGTGGTCCGGAGCGGACCGGCTCCTCTGTTTGTTTATAAATAAAAAAATTTGAAAAAAAAAGATCATGGGAGAATCCCAGGGTAACAAATACTTCTTAGGGGAGCATCTCTGTGTTTGAGTCGTTGCCATAGAAAAATTTGTAAAGGAGAGAAGTTGGTAAGATGGCCACGCCCATGTGGGGGCGCCAGAAATATTTCTGCACCCAGGCGTCTGTGACCCTAGGATCGGCCCTGGGCTTGTACAGTAACATCTAATATCTGTTTGAGAGCATGTGAGTTTTTTTATGCATTAATACAACAATTTACAATTCATGACACAGAAGAGTAAGGATAATTTATAGTATAATTTGTTTAAAAAAAAATGAATTATGCAACTGACGAGAAACTTCACACTTTTTGCAGTGTAGTGGTGCAGTGGTGGTGTTGTATTGCACTGCAATGCTCAATGACACTCTCTTGCTGCTACCCCCAGTAAATCATGCTAAAAGTAACAACTTCTGAGTGTTTCAGTGTTGCAAGCATATCATCCAGTTAAAGCCCCTGCATGCATTGTTTAAGGTAAATTAGCATACCATAACATTTTTAGTACAGATCACTATAAGTTTATGGCTATCACCCTACAAATTTTGGCTTTGTAGATAGATAGTAGATTGATAGATGTAAAACATATAAACAAGTGTCCACACTGTGTAAAGTTAATAAACCAAAGGAATACTCACAAGCAAGCACTTGAAACTAATTGCATAACATGTAAGTTAGGACATAGGCTGCCTTAATGAAGAAGAGAAAAACTCTGTGCCTTTATCATGATCGTCGCCTCCACCGAGAGATCAAAGATTTAGAGTTGAAAGAAAAGTATGGACTTAAAAAACCCACACATTTATACTCCCCGAAGCTGCATCTGTCCCCCACTGGCTCTGCAGTAGAACTGAGAGATCAAACACCACTGATTGCTCAGTTCTCCCCCTCCACCCTGAGCAGAAAGCCACGACTGTCAGTCACCAGCTTTCTGCTCTGTCCTTCCAGCGCTCACTGGATCGATGGGCTGATGAGGAGAGCAGGAGGGTCAGGCTTAGGTTCTCAGCAGATCACTGAGAGGCTAAGCCAGGTGCCAGTTCAGGTATCTGGGTGGATTCTAACCATATGGGACTGATGTCAGCTTGCAGCAGACTTTAGCCTGCTGATGGCTGAAAACAGGTCACAGGAGTGCAGAACGAACTGCACTTCTGTGACCTACAGGAGACGTATAGCCAAAATAGCTTAGGCTATACTCCTCCTTTAACTAAAAATTATAAATTCTTCATACTAGCTTTTAACTTAGTGTGATAACTAATAAAGGATAATATCAACACTACATAATTTTTTCCCCGTTGCTGTTAAAGGACTCTGATCATTGCATGATGTTGTTGTATTCTTTTTGTCTATGGCTTTAATAATGTTATAATTAATGACATGGAAAAAGGGCACAGACAGTTTAGGCAGAAGGAGGTCATAACTGTTCTGAATTGATGTTCTTGGGCAGTAACTCAGAATGTGTTGACCTAGGGATTTAACATGACTATAAGGCAATTAGTATTTTCTAAATAAGGCCAGAAACTGAATTTTTATGAATTTCTCATGACAGTGCCAATTTAAATATGAGTCAGAATCTTAAGTATCTAGGCCCAGATTCACAAAGGACTTACGACGGCGTATCTCCAGATACGCCGTCGTAAGTCCGAATGTGAGGCGTCGTATCTATGTGCCTGATTCAAAGAATCAGATACGCTAGAATTTCTCCAAGATACGACTGACGTAAGTCTCTTATGCCGTCGTATCTTGGTTGCATATTTACGCTGGCCGCTAGGGGCGCTTCCGTTGATTTACGCATAGAATATGTAAATTAGCTAGATATGCCGATTCACGAACGTACTTGCGCCTGCTATGGCGTTTACGTAAGGCTTACGTCCGGCGTAACATTACCCCTGGTATATGAGGCGCAGGTAATGCAAAGTATGGATGTCGGCACAAGCGTATCTTTTTACGTCGTTTACATAAGTTGTACGTGAATGGGGCTGTGCGTAGGTTACGTTCACGTCACAGGCATTGAGCCGGTGTAACTGAGGGAGAAAATTTTACGTGATACTGAGCATGCGCACACATGCCCAGTTCGACCGGCCATTCATTTACATGGGGTCACGCTTAATTTAAATAGATGACGCCCACCTGCTTCCTACTTTGAATTATGCGGGCTTACGCCGGCCAATTTACGCTACGCCGCCGCAACTTACGGAGCAAGTGCTTTGTGAATACTGCACTTGCCTCTCTAAATTGCGGTGGCGTAGCGTAAATAAGATACGCTACGCCGCACAAAGATGCGCCCAGGTACGTGAATCTGGCCCCATATGTTTAGCTACTTGCTGTATAGTTTCGGTATTTCTCAAAGCATTCCTGTTGATAAAGTGTATTAAATGTAAATGGGAAAAGAGAAAAAGGAGCAGCAAGCATCTGATCAATGTATAATCACGCAAAGCTGCATGTTTGATGTGCAATTCACTCTAAGGTCATAAAGCAATTTCCAGTAGTCAAATGTGTCTGTTGTTATCTACAACAAGGCATGCTTTTTAAAATGATTCACTATTAAATAGTTTGGATACTTTGGAGGATATAGCATAAAATAATTCCTGAAAGGCTACAATAATGTTTACTATATTCATAACCATATAACATTCTCAGCATAATAACATTTCATACTTAAGCCTGCAAACATTACAATGCAGTAAGGCATGAGAAATCAAGGTCATAATCCATTTTCAAGCTGTAGCCTCAAAAGTCAAAAGTTATATTGAGAATTGCCATACTTGCTAAATAATGTCCAGACAATGTGCAAAAGGTAATAAAAGGCGACTGTGATGATAATATAATAACCTAAATGCAAGTCTGCATGATCTATGACCCAGAATGTATTACACCTTGGGTTGATTTACTAAAGACAAATAGACTATTCATGTTTCCCAAAGCTTGGTGAATGTGGTGCATTTTCTCTTTGAAAATAATACCCAATCATGTTCAGGGAATATAATTTTTACCTGAACATGATTGGATGATTAGAAGTCATTCACTGTGCCTTAGGGATAATTCCCTTGCAAAGTTCATCTTCCCTTGTAAGGTTAACAGTTTATTTTCCTCTAGTAAATAAACAAAATCTGTATAAATATACTGTATGTATAGTTTGTGTATATATAACAAGACATTAAGTCCAAAAATCCAAAACGAAAGCTAAAGGTTTTTAAAAATGCGAACTCAGAGACAACAGGAACAAGAATTGTTCTTTTAAACATACTGGCCCGGATTCAGATACGAGTTACGACGTAACTCTGAGTGTGTGGGGTCGTATCTATGCGCCTGATTCTTAGAATCAGTTACGCATAGACTTCCCTAAGATCCGACCGGCGTAAGTCTCTTACGCCGTCGTATCTTAGTTGCATACGCTGGACGTTAGGTGGCGCTTCCGTATATTTAAGCATAGAATATGTAAATTAGGTAGATACGCCGATTCAGAAACGTACGTCCGCCATGCGCATTTTTTTTTGTCGTTTACGTAAGGCTTTTTCTGGCATAAAGTTACCCCTGCTCTATGAGGCGTAGCCAATGTTAAGTATGGACGTCGAGTTTTGCGTCGTTTATGTCGTTTGCGTAAGTCGTTCGCGAATAGGGCTTTGCGGAAGTTACGTTCACGTCAAAGCCAATGAGGCTTTGTGGCATAATTTGGAGCATACGCACTGGGATACGTTCACGGACGGCGTATGCGCCGTTCGTAAAAAGCGTCATTTACGTGAGGTCACGAGTAATTAACATAAAACACACCCACCTCCTCCACATTTGAATTAGGCGGGCTTAAGCCAGCCCAGTTACACTACGCCGCCGTAACTTACAGCGCAAGTTCTTTCTGAATATGGGACCTGCTGCTGTAAGTTACGGCGGCGTAGTGTATCTGAGATAAGCTACGCCCGCCGAAAGATACACAAATGTATCTGAATCCGGGCCATTGTATATACAATAAATACCAAAACAAGTGTACCCATACACTTACATGACATGGCTTAGAAAACAATTCAATTGTTTCACATAACAAACTGGCACATATACTAATCATCAGATATTTTTAATTTCTCAACTTGGGTACAACCAGCCTGCTGGATCTTACATGCAATTATCGCTAGTGCCTTTTATAGCTGCTAGCAATAATCATTGTCTTCTCCCAGAGGGGACGGCTCCCCCCCCCCCCAGCCAGGAGATTACAATGACTCAGCAGGAAGGATTCCCCTGTTGACACTGTCTGTGTTCATGGGTGAATTGAATGAATTTATTTCCTGCAACCTGTGAATGCAGGAAAGAAATTCACACTATGTAGGGGCTGCCTGCACTTATGCAATAATTTGTATCAAAACTAGTGCTGCTGTAATTAACATAGTAATAAAATGTCCGAGCACTGCTATTCTGGGTGGACTTCATAAGCCGCCCTCCTAGTCACTCACTTCAGGTGCACTCAGAGGGCATGCAGCAGCATGATATGTGACCTGCTGTGTTCACCAGACACAGCGGAACACAGGTCATTGTACCAGGCTGCTGTGTGTTGGCCTGGTACCATTTTATCTTAGTGACCAATCACAGCAAGCAATCACATGTCAGTTGTAAACAAGCAATGACTTGTCATTCACAGCCATTGTGTACTATTGTGAAAACTTGTGATTGGTCACAGCTATCAAATGGTACAACATCTCCATTGTAATTGGCCCTATACTATGTGATCATTGTGACAAATCACAGAGATCTCAATAGTACACAATATAGAAAAAGATTTTGCTTATAAAGCATGCCATAGACGGTTTGAATTTCAGCCAGGTCAGCAGGGACCGGCCGAGATTCCAACCATGTATGGACAGCCTGACTGTACCCAAGTTGATTGACCAATTAACTTGGGTACAACCAGCCTGTCAGATTTTTCATCTGATTATTGTCAATGGCTATAGTCACTAGCATTAATCATGGTGTGTTCTCTCATTAGGGATGGCTCCCCCCACCTGGGGTAACACAATACACAGTGGCAGGGATTTGATTACACCATCTATGGCTGGCATAACAGTGATCATAACTGTAATAAGCAATCATAGTGTAAAAATATTTATGTATATAAATACATTGGAAAAAACAATGTTTTTCTTTACATACTGTCACCAGCCAGTGTCCTTGATTGATGCCACACCAATCAAATGGTGATACTGTACTGCTCTGGTGACAACATGGGAAAAAAAAGATTGTGACAAAAAAATTACAACTTCAAAAAAATCACCATGCCTCATACTAAAAACATTGGGCTCTCTAATTTCCAAAAAGGGGTCATTCGCAGGGTATTTTTACTGTCCTGACATTATAGGGCCTCAAGAAATGAGATAGGCCATCTGTACATCAGGATGCCATGATTTGTAATTTATAAAAAACTTTCACACAGACTAATTAATATATGCTGATTTGGGTTATTTTGTTACCAAAGAAATGTAGAAGAATATACCTTGGCTTACATTTTATGAAGAACGATTGCGCGGTCGTGTGACGTGGCTCCCAAACAAAATTGGCGTCCTTTTTTTCCCATAAATAGAGCTTTATTTTGGTGGTATTTGATCACCTCTGCAGTTTTTATTTTTTGCGCTATAAACAAAAATAGGAGTCAGAGGCACGTTAGCGCAACACTTCCGGTTTTCGGCTGCAAACTTTGTTTGGTCAGCGTCAACTGATTTATCTCTTTTGCCTAATTTGTTCATACACTATGGGCCAGATTCACAGGGCAGATACGACGGCGTATCTCCTTATACGCCGTCGTATCTGTTGTTCTATCTATGCGACTGATTCATAGAATCAGTTACGCATAGATAGCCATAAGATCCGACAGGTGTAATTGTTTTACACCGTCGGATCTTAAGATGCAATACCGCGGCCGCCGCTGGGGGGAGTTCGCGTCGTAAACCAGCGTCGGGTATGCAAATTAGGAGTTACGGCGATCCACAACGGTTTTTCGCGTTCACTACATCGCCTCTAGTCTAGTTTCCCGTCGCAAAGTTAGTCGTTTTTTTTGGTGCCCTAACTTTAGTCAGCAAACGTATTGCTGTCTAAAGTATGGCCGTCGTTCCCGCATCGAAATTTAAAAATGAACGTCGTTTGCGTAAGCCGTCCGGGAATACGGAATTACGCTATGCGCGTCACCGTTTGAAAAAATGACGTCACGTCATGACGTCTGAGTTCGGAAACGAAGCATGCGCGGGAGGTCCGGCGTGGGAGCGCGCCTAATTTAAATGGCACACGCCCATTTGAATTGGCCCGCCTTGCACCGGAGGCCGCCGGCGTAGGTTTTCATCTCAAGTGCTTGGTGAATCAGGCACTTGCGATGAAAAATTGCGGCGGTGTAACGTATCTACGATACGTTCCGCCGCCGCTCTTCTACGTGAATCTGGCCCTTTGTGAGTATTTTTAAACACATCTGAACAATAAATAATTTATCCTATACGGAATCACGCTATGGGTATCCTTTCTTCTCCTACATAATCCCAACTGGAGGATTGAAGGAAATTGCTGGAGCCAGGCTTTGGAATCCCTAAAAACTGCTACACAGTGGCACATACTGTGACCGCATCATTACCCCAAGCGGGGGGAAGCATCTGGTGAGTGCAATCTTATTAAGAGCACGGTGTGTCACGCATAGAGCAAGATTGGAAGAGCTTCCCCAGCAACGAGGAATTCTTTCAAGCACTAAAGTCACCTTTATATTTTTATTTATACTTTTTTTTTCACTTTTTAACTATTGATTATAATACTGGACTGGACTAATACAGATTTTTGGACAATATTAATATTTATTAT
Source organism: Rana temporaria (assembly GCF_905171775.1). Lineage (NCBI taxonomy): Eukaryota > Metazoa > Chordata > Amphibia > Anura > Ranidae > Rana > Rana temporaria. Next base: position 140,065,524 of record NC_053492.1, read on the forward strand.
TATACACAAGACTTAATCAGATTTTTACTGTTTTTTTTTCTTTTTTTCATATCCGGCCGAGGGTCTAACACCCGGCAGCACTCTTTTTTCACTTATTACGTTTTTTTTGTTTTATTTTTGAATTTCTGTTATAATGTGATACAGGGTGTTTATTTATTATACATCTTTTTTCCGGTTCACCAAACACCCGTCCAAAGGTCAAACACTTGGAAGGACGCACACACATTTATTTATCTTCAAGTTTATCAATTCAACAATAGTACTAATTCACACCTTTTTTGCAAAGGTTATTGCCTGTCATTCTCATTTACACACACATGAACACTAGCAAACACCCGGCCGAGGGTGTAACACATATTTACTTATAAATAGTTTTTTTTTTCCAAAAAATCCAATAAGTTTCTTTATTGTGAAATGTGTACCACTGTGTGGTACACATTTCACATTTACACTTTAATTTGGGTACACCCAGTCAAAAGCTACCTTGCGGTTAGCTTTCTTACACCAGAACAGCGCCAACCTACACCCCTCTCTTTTTTCTTCCAATCTGTTACTCCACCCAGGTGGTAGTAAATTAGTAGGGGCAGCAGTTCATTTACTTTACTCCCTCTGCACTTCTCTTTTTTACATAGCGCGGATCCAACCCACTCTTTTTCTCTAAACAAAAATAGAGCGACAATTTTGAAAAAAATGCAATATTTTTTTATTTTTGCTATAATAAATATCCCCCAAAAATATATATAAAAAAACAATTTTTTTCCTCAGTTTATGCCGATACGTATTCTTCTACCTATTTTTGGTAAAAAAATTGCTATAAGCGTTTATCAATTGGTTTGCACAAAATTTATAGCGTTTACAAAATAGGGGATAGTTTTATTGCATTTTTATTAATATTTTTTTTTTACTACTAATGGCGGGGATCAGCGATTTTATCGTGACTGCGACATTATGGCGGACACATCGGGCAATTTTGACAAATTTTTGGGACCATTGTCATTTTCACAGCAAAAAGTGCTATAAAAATGCTCTTATTTACTGTGTACAAATTACAATTTCAGTTTAGGAGTTAACCACTAGGGGGCACTGTAGGGGTTAAGTGTGATCTCATATGTGTTTCTAACTGTAGGGGGGCAGGGCTGGACGTGTGACGTCAGTGATTGTCTTTCCCTATATCAGGGAACAGACGATCACTGACACTGCCATAATGAAGAACGGGGAAGGTGTGTTTACTCACAGCTCTCCCCGTTCTTCAGCTCCGGTGATCGATCGCGGGACACTGGCGGCGATCGGGTTCCGCGCGCGGTCACGGAGCTTCGGTGGCGCACTCACGACCCCACGGCTGGGCTTAAGCCGTGCCATTCTGCTGACGTATATCGGCGTGAATGGGTCCTTAAAGTGGAGGTTCACCCTAAAAAACATCTATATACCATTACATGCAGCATACTTGCGTCAGCTACAGTATGCTGGTATTTTTTTTTTTATCGCTGTAAATACCGCTATATAGTTCATTTTCTTTTCGTCCTCCCGCGGGGATTAGGCGTTCCTATGATGAGGCGTAGATGATTGACGTGCGGAAAAGGCGCATCACGCGTTCTGAAAATAGCCGATCTGAGACACGGCGATATACGATGCCTACGCACAGACTAGGAGCTGAATGCGCAGGCGCCATATATAGCCGTGTCTCAGATCGGTTATTTTCGGAACGCGTGACGCGCCTTTTACGCACGTCAATCATCTACGCCTCTTCATAGGAACGCCTATTCCCCGCGGGAGGAAGAAAAGAAAATGAACTATATAAAAGGTATGTACAGCGATAAAAAAAAAATTCAGCAGATCTTTCTGCTGGCGTAACGTATCTCAGATACGTTACGCCGCCGTAACGTTGGGCGCCAGTTCCGTATGCAGAAAGAACTTGCGCCCTTAGTTACGGCGGCGTAACGTATGTGTGGCGGCGTAAGCCCGCCTAATTCAAATGGGGATGTTGGGGGCGTGTTTTATTTCAATTTCACTTGACCCCGCGTATATTAAGTTTTTTGTGAACGGCGCATGCGCTGTTCGTGAAAAAATCCCAGTGCGCATGCTTGAAATTCCGCCGCAAAACGTCATTGCTTTCGACGTGAACGTAAATTACGTCCAGCCCTATTCGCGAACGACTTACGCAAACGACGTAAAATTTTCAAAACTCGACACGGGAACGGCGGCCATACTTAACATAGGATACCCCTCATATAGCAGGGGTAACTATACGCCGAAAAAAGCCTGACGTAAAAAAATGCGCCGGCCGGACGTACGTTTCTGAATCGGCGTAACTACCTAATTTGCATATTCCTCGCAGAAATATATGGAAGCGCCACCTAGCGGCCAGCATAAATATGCAGCCTAAGATACGACGGTATAAGACACTTACACCAGTCGGATCTAGGGGAAATCTATGCGTAACTGATTCTCTGAATCAGGCGCATAGATACGACGGTCCGCACTCAGAGATACGATGGTGTATCAAGAGATACGCCGTCGTATCTCCTATCTGAATCCAGGCTTGTAATGACCTGGGGGAGGGGGGTGGGGAAACCCATGCTATATTTCTCAATGATTTTCAGCCATATTGCAGGGACCAGACAATACATTAAAGCAGTTTTAAATTTATTTTGTCTAATAGTAATCTCATTTTGTTCAGGGACAGTTCTAAACACGTGCTACTTCACAGGCACACTATAGACACCCAGCAGGTACGATATTTAAAGGAATTTTTCATTTTTTTTTCACTTTAAGCATCATTAAAATCACTGCTCCAGAAAAAACAACCGTTTTTAAAACTTTTTTTTCCATTGATACATGTTCCCTGGGGCAAGACCCAGGTTCTCAAACCCGTTTTACGTCAATAACTTGCATATTAGGCTTTATAATGAGCACTTTTGAATTTGAATGTTCGAGTCCCATAGACATCAATGGGGTTCGAAATGTTCACGCGAACGTTCGGTCCGTTCTAGGGCCTTAAAAATTGTGATAGATAATGTGAGTTGGGGAATTTGTAGCTCATTGGCAGCATCAGACAGTGAGTTTATTCCACACAAAAGTTCACAAGGATGTCTTCCCATGGCCAGGGTTCTCACCATTAATACGATAAGGAAAAAGCAACTGTCTACACCAAAAAGGTATAATTTTGGGGGTATTTGTACTGACCTTGTATTTTAGGGCTTCAAGAAATTAGATAGGAAGTCAGAACATTAGGATTGATCATATTTACCTCAATTTGACTCTAAGGCCTTGTACACACGATCAGTCTAAACCGGAGATATGCAATTAGCGGACCTCCAGTTTTTGCAGAACTACAATTCCCATGAGGCATAGCAAGATTCTGACAGCCACAAGCATGACGCCAGAGTCAGAGGCATGATGGGACTTGTAGTTTTGCAACATCTGGAGGTCCGCTAATTGCATATCCCTGGACTCTAAACCGATGAGAACGGACTGAAGTTCAGTTTCATCGGTCCAAACCGACCGTGTGTGGGCCCCATCAGTCATTTATCCTTCGGTCCAAAAATGTAGAACTTGCTTTAAAATTTAACTGATGGACGCCTAACCGATAGGTCAAAACCGATGGTTAGTACGTAAAAGCATCGGTTCAAAACCCGCGCATGCTCAGATTTAAGTCGACGCATGCTTGGAAGCATTGAACTTCGTTTTTTTCAGCACGTCGTTGTGTTTTACGTCACCGCGTTGGACAATCGTTTTTTGTGTGTAGGTACATCAGACCATCAGTCTGCTTCATCGGTGAACCGATGAAACTGAACTTCAGTCGGTTCTCATCAGTTTAGATTTTTTAATAGAGACTGAGAAAATGTTTTTATGTATGTATTTATTTATTTTCTTTATATAGCTAAAACAAAAACAAAAACAAAAACAAATACCACCAAAAGAAAGCTTTATCTGTCTCAATAAAAAATATATAAAATTCATTTGGGTACAGTTTTGTATGACAGTGCAAATGTTATTCAATAATGGGCAGCCTAGAAAACTACAAAATGGCCTAGACTGGAAGGGGATGAAACAGTCCAATCTTGAGGTGGTTAAAGAAATACACATTTACAGTATGCACTGGGGAGAGTTTTGATATTCATTCATCAAATGTCATTGTGTGACTTATTTGTGATATTAAAGTGGAGCTCCACTGATGTTTTTTTTTTTTTTTTGCAAACAGCAACACAGTCACACATTCACACTTGCAAACTCACTTTTTCAGAGAATTAGCTTGCCTGATGTAAAGATGAACTTTGATAAAATCAGGATGGCCGTTTTCATCTTGTTTATGGGCATTTGAAGCACAAAAGCATTTACTTCCTGCTTCCAGCGATGCTGATCTACCAGCATTCCTTGCACATTCCCGCGCATGCTCAATAGCAACTACGTGAAGCGCCGTAACGTTTTTTCTAAATCCCGCGATAACTTTTGGCCTACATTTATGAAAAATTATTATTTATGTGCAATTTTTTTAATTGAGACTAAGAAAATGTTTTTATGTATGTATTTATTTATTTTCTTCATATAGGTTCCTGTACTACTTCAATCCGACTTGTAGGCGACTTGTACCCATTGATTTCAATAGAAGTCGCCTCCAAGTCGGATCCCTGTTCACAGTGAGGCAACTTTACAGGAAGTCACCCCGGTGTGAACCTGTTCTAAGGCAAGCACCTCCCCCCACAGGGAAACGCCACGCCAAATTTTAAATGAAAAAACGGCGTGGGTTTCCCCTCCAGGGGCATACCAGGCCCTTAGGTCTGGTATGGCTTTCAAGGGGAACCCCCTATGCCGAAAAAACAGCGTGGGGGTCCCCCCAAATCCATACCAAACCCTTATCCGAGCACGCAGAACGGCCAGTCAGGAAAGGGGTGGGGATGAGTGAGCACCCCCCCCTCCTGAGCTGTACCAGGCGGGATGCCCTCAATGTGGGGGCAGGGTGCTTTGGGGCAGGGGGGCACCCTGCGGCCCCCCCACCCCAAAGAACCTTGCCCCCATGTTGATGGGGACAAGGGCCTCTTCCCGACAACCCTGGCCGTTGGTTGTCGGGGTCTGCGGGCCAGGGGCTTATTGAAATCTAGGAGCCCCCTTTAATAAGGGGGCCCCCAGATCCAGGCCCCCCACCCTATGTGAATGAGTATGGGGTACATCGTACCCCTACCCATTCACCTGGTGGAAGAAAAATGTCAACAAAAAAAACACTACACAGCTTTTTAAATTAGTTTATTAGGCAGCTCCGGGGGTCTTCTTCCGACTTTGGGGGTCTTCTTCCGACTTCTCCCTTCTGCCGGGCACCACCGCTGTCTTCTTTCAGCTCTTTTATCAGCGGGGGTCCGGTCTTCTCCCTTCTTCCGACTTTGGGGGGTCTTCCGACTTCTCTGCTCTTTTTTCCCGCTCTCCAGTTCTTTTTCCCTTCTGCCGGGCACCACCGCTGTCTTCTTTCAGCTCTTTTATCAGCGGGGGTCTGGTCTTCTCCCTTCTTCCGACTTTGGGGGGTCTTCCGACTTCTCTGCTCTTTTTTCCCGCTCTCCAGTTCTTTTTCCCTTCTGCCGGGCACCACCGCTGTCTTCTTTCAGCACTTCCACCAGCGGGGGGCCCGGTCTTCTGCGTCGCCTTCTTCTCTTTTTCGATGTTGACTCGACGCTCCCTCCCGCTGTAATGCCTGGTGTGCAGTGCGCGGCGATTTATATAGGCCTCTTATGACGTCACAGTCACAGCATGATCTGGGTGGTGACGACATAATTACCCTGCCCCCCTTATGTCGTCACCACCCAAAGCATGCTGGGACTGTGACGTCATAAGAGGCCTATATGAATTCGCCGCGCACCACACACCCGGCATTACAGCGGGAGGGAGCTTCGAATCAATATCGAAGAAGAGAAGAAGGCGACGCAGAAGACTGGGCCCCCGCTGGTGAAAAAGCTGAAAGAAGACAGCGGTGGTGAACAGCAGAAGGGAAAAAGAACCGGAGAGCGGGAGAAGAGAGCGGAGAAGTCAGAAGACCCCTCAAAGTCGGAAGAAGGGAGAAGACCAGACCCCAGCTGGTAAAATAGCTGAAAGAAGACAGCAGTGGTGCCCGGCAGAAGGGAGAAGTCGTAAGAAGACCCCCGAAGTCGGAAGATGTAACAGCCGCTACTTTCGCTGGCTGTTCCTCCTCTAATAGGCGCCGTCGGGCTGCCTGTTTTCTCTATGGCAGGCGCTTTCAGCGGCGTAATGCGTTCCATGCTGGTACGCATACGGCGCTCACGCGATGATGTCATAGCCCGGCGCCGTGCTGCGTTCCAGCGTAGCGAATCTGCGCTTCTCGTCGAATTCAGTGCTGATGCACTGCACCTGATCTCCTGCCTATAAGGGCATTCAAAGGAGATACATTCCTTGTTCTATTATTCTCGGTCGTATCCGGCTAGGCTACCAGCCTTTCTAGGCCTTGGAGGCATCTACTATCAAGCCTACAGAGGTACTACAGGTCCCAGCAATCCCTGGACTGCACCGCTCCTGCTATCAACTACTCCTTTAATGCTGTTGCACCTGCTTCAACAGAGAGCCTTGCTGGGGACAACCTTTAGAGATATGCTTGCTGAAAATCCTTCACCACAGAATCCCTATTGCCTATCCTGAAGACTGCAAAACGGATAAGTAGCTATTCTATTACTTGTAGTGCTATAGCAAGATCTGCTACTTATGTGCCAGCTATACAATTGCTATTGTTTATCATGCCTTCTGACTATCAACATATTTAGGATATACTGTTGTGCTAAAGGACTGTCTCCATAGGAATATCTTAAAGGAACATCTACGTTCAAATACCCTGAGCTATACTGCCTCTCATATGCAACTATTAGTTGCCACTACAACTACTATTACTACGTGTACTCTCAAAGTACCTGTGCTATATTGTCTTTCATACGCAACTGTTGGTTGTTACTACAACTCATATTTACTACGTGCTGACATAAGTGCTACTTGTATATGGGCCTATGCCCTAAAGTTGTGGAACATGTTCTCCTAAACTTTCTATGCTAGGGGTTGACGTATTCTTTACCTTCTCCCTTAGTCGCCTAATGCATGACACTATATAATACTCATAATCATTAGCGTACAGTTGTGCATTGCAATCTTTTACTACATACTATAATTTTAGGGTTGTCGGGAAGAGGCCCTTGTCCCCATCAACATGGGGGCAAGGTGCTTTGTGGTGGGGGGCTGCACCCACCCCCCATGTTGAGGGCATGCTGCAGGCATGTTGAGGGCATGCTGCCTGGTGTGGCTCAGGAGGGGGGGCGCTCGCTCGTCCCCACCCCTTTCCTAACCCTCCAGTCTGCGTGCTCCGATAAGGGTCTGGTATGGATTTGGGGGGACCCCACGCCGTTTTTCTGGCGTAGGGAGTTTCCTTCGAAATCCATACCAGACCTAAGGGCCTGGTATGCTCTTGGAGGGGGAACCCATGCCGTTTTTTTATTCAAAATTTGGTATCGAGTTCCCCTTCCTGGAGGCGACTTCAAGACGTGTTGTAAGTCGCGTTGTGATTCATACTCAAGTCGTGTTCAAGTTGCCTCCCAAAGTCACGCTGAAAGTCGTGTTTCCCCAGTGTGAACCGGCTCTGAGAGCATTTCTAAGGACCATGTGTCCACATTGTCTTTTTTTTACATCATTAGGTTAATGGTCAAAGAATCAAAAGCACTGCTTTACTGGTTCACAGGTCACAATTTTTTGAAACCCCTATAGAAGTCTAGTATGTTTCTCGTGTTGTTTTCAGTGGTTGTTTTTTATAGATCAGTGTTACAAATTCATAATAAATCTATTATTTGCTGAACTTCATACATAACATGAAGAAATAGGGGTGTGCAAATGGCCTATAGAACACCCACTCAGCGCCAAATCAATCCCACAGTTTTCTAATCGGGATGCACAAAGATAAAATTGTATTAAAATATAATTTACTAAATATTTTAATACACTAAGCAGCTGTTTAAAATAAGGAAAGATAAAAGTAACGGTATAACAATAAAACAGTTCAGTATCTGAATCATTAAAATACACAAAACAGCGCTAAAAATTAAAAAGGTAATAATGGACCCGTTGTTATAACCACTGATGTAAGTCTTGAATGTAGTAAAGGTGATGTAAACAGTTCAATGTATTAAATGGTTTATATGAACGGTAGTCCTAGTGTGCACCTTCCACCAAAAGACCAATAACCGTAATCCACCACGTGATGCACACTCCCCCAGGGGGTCAAACTAGTTTATGCTTATGTGATTGTTATTTATGTACGTAGTTAGGTTTAAGGGGTCCTCTGGTGTATGGGCAACGTTGGTTTAAATAAACAGGATTACACTATTTGCTGCTGTTCTTGTGTTTTATGACCTATGTTTGAGCCTCTGTACCGGTTGATCCTGCTGGATGGCGATGATCAATTTTAAAGTGGCTGATGAGGCATCTTACTTAAGGCCCATTTACTAGAGGCTTCTGGTGAGTTTGACCCCCTGGGGGAGTGTGCATCAAGTGGTGGATTATGGCTATTGGTCTTTTGGGTGGAAGGTGCACGCTAGGACTACCGTTCATATACACCATTTAATACTTTGAACTGTTTACATCACCTCTACTACGTTCAAGACTTTACATCAGTGGTTATAACCACGGGTCCATTATTACCTTTTTAATTTTTAGCGCTGTTTTGTGTATTTTATTGATTCAGATACTGAACTGTTTTAATGTTATACCGTTACTTTTACATACATAACATGTTATATAATAAACTGCTGAGCAGGACACATTGTCAGAAAGGAGGCATCGGAGGCATTACCGTGTCACCGCAACACACTTCCGCCCAAACTAATATTGAGGCTCAAGCAGAACTGCTGCAAGCAATAACACCACTATTGTGGGCCAATTATCCCCTAAAAAAATCACCTGCTACCCACGCCAGGTGCCAGGATGTTAAGGCACCATAACATATGAGTGTTATTTTATTACTGTTTTTTAACAAAATAAACCTTTGGAACAATATTTGCACAATGAGGATTCTTTTTGGTTTATCTATCTGTTTGAGGCATCACAATGCATGAGACGCCAGCAACTAGAGATAGTTGGTCAACTCTTGGGGGTGAGTTTACATCTATGTGGGGCACCCAAACCTGAGTACATCAGAGCATGGATATATCAATTACTGAGCATGAGCACTTTATATTGAAACTGTTCCATATTTATGTGTATATACCTGTTAAGACTGTTTTTATATATTCATCATTGCCTTTGGCTATTTTTTCCTGCAGCTTATTTAACATTGTGCCTTTCATTATTTCAATATTTCTGTTGGTGCTTGTTTTTTTATTATTAGTTACATTGTCAGAAAGCTGACATTTTTCTGCAATCAGCAAACAATAATGGACCAATTTATATCTGTAAAATTGACATACTAGAGACAGCTGTTGTTAAAACTGTAGATTGTACAACATAAAGTGGACCTGAATTTATGGAGTAAAAATTTGCTATGTAATAGGGAACATTTAGAAATTTGAATTTGACCTACCCTGAAAATACCTTCTCTCTTGAATATCAATGTGAGATCTCAGGCAAGCTTGCACTGACTGGTAGTGTCAGGAGATTTTGGGTGATTTAGTGAGGCACTGCTGTGCTGCTCATTTTGCTCCATGCTTCTTATGAGGAAGCAACAACCATCCTCTAATAAGATGGCCACCCTAACGCAGAGCAACATCGCAGAGCAAGGCATGATGAGCCAATAATTGGGGATAGATGAAAGATTAGAGACCACGGGCAATACTGGTGACTAGTCCTTTACCTGTTTTTTTTTCCATATGGTAATCAAAATGTGTTTTGTTATCTAGGGCACAGAGTAAACCACTTTGACTTGCAATTGATGCAGTTGTATTTTACAATATGTTGGGTCAGTTGGGGCTGCCTAGTTTAATAAAGGGCATGGATCTGACTTGATACCAACATAAAGGGAAAAAAAGACAGACCACACAGTAAAGGAATTGCAGGATAAGAACAGACACATTAAATATATTGCACATTTTACAGGCAGTGCACTTAAAAACATATATAATATATTCTTGCAACCCCTATAGAAGTATAATATGTTGGTCATACAACCAGGTTTAGCTCCTGCACCATTTCTTGGGGTGCTTGATAACCCTCCTGAATCCCCATCCAGTGCTGAGGGGTATGTAAAATTCTAAGAGGAATTTATTTTAATACATTTTGGGGCTTTATAATTATCTCCTATTGGTTTCAGTGGTTGTTTTTTTATAGATCAGTATTACAACTTCATAATAAATATTTGCTGAACGACATCACATGTTATATAATAAACTGCTGAGCAAGACATCTTGTCAGAAAGCTGACATTTTTCTGCAATCAGCAAACAATAATGGACAGATTTATATCTATAAAACTGACATACTAGAGACAGCTGTTGTGGAAGCTGTAAATATCACTTTCTCTGATATTAAAAGAACATTATCTCATTGCTGTTTCACTTTAACCTTCTCCATGTCCTTTCACAGGAACAAATTATTGCTACTGCGTATAAAATCCTGTTACACTTATTTTTCTCATAAACATATCATGTATAGCTTAACCACTTGCTGACCAGCTGCCGTCATTATACTGCGGTAGGTCGGCACGATTCCACAAGCCGTTGTAGCTGTACATCCTTTTAAGTGGGATAGCAGATGCTCGTGTCCGCCGACCCCACGCGATTGCGGGCACTAGAGCCAGAACAGAACACGTCCCAGTTCTGTGAGGCGAGGATAGGAAGATCATGAGTTCCTACTAGCTAGGAAAAGCGATCTGTCATCTCTTCCATTCAGTCCCCTCCCCTTACAGTTAGAACACACAAGGGAACACAGTTAACCCCTTGTTTGCCTCCTAGTGTTAACCCCTTCCCTGCCAGTGACATTTACACAGTAATCAGTGCATTTTTATAGCACTGATCACTGTATAATTGTCAATGGTCCCAAAAATGTGTCAAAAGTGTCAGGCCCCGTACACACGTCCGAGGAACTTGACGTGCCAAACACATCGAGTTCCTCGTCGAGTTCAGTGTTGAAGCCGCCGAGGATCTTGGCGGGCCGACTTTCCTCATTGAACAACGAGAAAATAGAGAACATGTTCTCTATTTGGCCCGACGAGTTCCTCGTCGGCTTCCTCGCTGAAAAGTGTACACACGGCGTATAGATAGACTCCAGCTCCGATCGAGTTTCTGGCTGAATTCTGCCGAGAAACTCGGTCGTGTGTACGGGGCCTCAGATCTGTCCGCCATAATGTTGCAGTCCCGATAAAAAAAATCACAGATTGCCGACATTACTACTAAAAAAAATAATAATAATAAAAATGCCATAAATCTATACCCTATTTTGTAGACGCTGTAACTTTTGCGCAAACCAATAAATATATGCTTATTGCATTTTTTTTTTTTTCAAAAATATGTAGAAGAATGCATATCTCAACTGAGGAAAAATTTGATCAAATACCACCAAAAGAAAGCTCTATTTGTGGGAAAAAAAGGGTATCAATTTTGTTTGGGTACAGAGTCGCACGGCAAAAAATGGCCCGGTCATTAAGTAGCCAAATCTTTTGGGGCTGAAGTGGTTAAAGTGAAAACACATCATCACGTGAATATGGTATTAGTACTTTGTGTGAAAGGGTTAACTTCAGCAGCTCCTAAACGATCCTAAAAGCCTATGGCCCGGATTCACAAAGCACTTGCGCCGACGTATCTTGAGATACGCAGCGTAAGTGCAAATATGCGCCGTCGCATCTGTGCGCCGGGCCCACAAAACTAAGATACGCCTAAAAACAGGCTTCATTACACCGACGTAACTTGCCTACGCCAGCGTAGAGTGGGCGCATATTTACGCTGGACGCATGTGGCACTCCTATTGATTTTCTATTCAAATATGTAAATGAGGGAGATATCATACTTGCGCCCGACGCAGGCTACGACTGGTGCGCGTAAGTTGTACGTACGGCGTAAAGTTATGCCCCATAAAGGAGGTGTAACTCAGCAGCATCCATGCAAAGGGCTGCACCAGGGAACCCAAGCCAGCCTATTTTACGTAGTTTACGTTGGACGTGAATATGGCTGGGCGTAGGTTATGTTCACGCCGTAGGCAGTGATCTGGCGTATCTTAGGCAGTTGTTCCGATGTCATTCTGAGCATGCGTAGAACGATGCGCCCGCGTCCCGGCGCTTGCGCAGTTGGTGATACGTATCTGTCTGGCGCTCGGCCCATCATTTGCATGGGGTCACGCCTCATTAGCATGGCTCACGCCCACTTCCACTTACGCCGGCTTACGCCTAGGAAACCCAGTGCAGTTTTGGGAGGAAGTGCTTTGTGAATTCCATGCTTGCCTCTCTGCGCTGCGTCGGTGTAGCGTAAGGGAGATACGCTACGGCGGCATTAATGTGCGCCAGTGTCTGTGAATCCGGGCCTATGTGTCCATATGTCTATGTGTACACATAGGGGTAGATTCACGTAGATCCGCGTATCTTTGCGGCGGCGTAACGTATCCGCAACTTAGAGGGGCAAGTGCTGTATTCTCAAAGCACTTGCTCCGTAAGTTTTGGCAGCGTAGCGTAAATCGGCCGGCGTAAGCCCGCCTAATTCAAATGTGGGACAGGGGGCGTGTTTTATGTTAATGTTCTGTGACCCGACGTGATTGACGTTTTTCCCGAACGGTGCATGCGTCGTCCGTGGAATTTCCCAGTGTGCATTGCTCCTAATACGCCGCAAGGACGTCATTGGTTTCGACGTGAACGTAAATGACGTCCAGCCCCATTCACGGACGACTTACGCAAACGACGTAACTTTTTCAAATTTTGACGCGGGAACGATGGCCATACTTAATATTGGTACGCCGCACTTACGCCACCATATACCAGGGGTAACTATACGCCGGGAAAAGCCTAACGTAAACGGCGTAACTGTACTGCGTCGGCCGGGCGTACGTTCGTGAATTCGCGTATCTAGCTGATTTACATATTTTGACGCGTAAATCAGCGTACACGCCCCTAGCGGCCAGCATAAATATGCAGTTACGATCCACATCGTGGGTTTTGTGTAATCTTCAGGTCCAAAATTATTTTTTAAACATGTGTGCAAAAAAAGCAAAAACTGTTCTGTCAGCAAAATGGTTAACTTCAGCAGCTCCTAAACAATCCTAAAAGCCTATGTGTACATGTAGACATATGGACACAAAGGGCCAGATCCACATACATTTGGATCGGCGCAGCGTATCAGAGATACACTACGCCGCCGTACCTTACCTGGCGTATATTCGAATCCTCAGCGAGTTCACGCCGTAAGTTACGGCGGCGTAGTGTATTTCTGGCGGCGGATTTCAAATTGGGCGGGTTGGGGGCGGGTTTCATCTAAATGAAGCGCGTCCCCGCGCAGAATGAACTGCGCATGCGTCGACCAGAAATTTCCCGCCGTAACAACGTCATTTTTTTAACTTAGACTTGAGTTACGTCCATCCCTATCCATGGACGACTTACGCAAAAAAAAAATTCAAATTTCGACGCGGGAACGACGGCCATAAATAACATGGCAAGTCTATCTATACACCGCAAAATACCAGCTTTAACTATACGCCGGAAAAAGCCGACTACAGAAGACGTTAGAAAATGCGACGGCCACGCGTACGTTCGTGGATCGTCGTAATTCGCTAATTTGCATACCCGACGTGGAAAACGAAGCAAACTCCACCCAGCGGGCGCCGAAGTATTGCATCTAAGATCCGAAGGCGTACGAAGCTGTACGCCTGTCGGATCCTACCCAAATGCCGTCGTATCTTGGTTTGAGGATTCAAACTAAAGATACAACGCAGGAAATTTGAAAGTACGCTGGCGTATCAGTAGATACGCCGGCGTACTTCATCTGTGGATCTGGCCCATAGGCTTTTAGGATCTTTTAGGAGCTGCTGAAGTTAACCCTTTAGCTGACAGAGCTGAACTTCAGCAACTCCTAAAAGTCAACGGGCCAGATCTCAGTGGAGATACGACGGCGTATCTCCAGATACGCCCCTGTATCTCTGAGTTGCGCTGTCGTATCTATGCGCCTGATTCATAGAATCAGTTACGCATAGATTTCCCTTAGGTCCAACTTTTTTCTGTTATTTTGTCCTATTTGTTGTTTGCTTCACAATAAAAAAAAAACATCTTCAAAGTTGTGGGCAAGTCCTGTAAATTAAATGATGCAAATCGTCAAACAATCAATGTTAATTCCAGGTTGTGAGGCAACAAAACACAAAAAAAAGCCAAAGAGGTGAATACTTTTGCAAGGCATTGTACACAATACATTATGGGCCTAATCCTCAAAAGAGATACGACGGAGTAACTGCTGTTACTCCGTCGTATCCCTAGTCCTAACTATGAAACTGATCCACAGAATCAGTTTCCCATAGTTAGGACGAAGATCCGACATGTGTAATTGAATTACACTGTCGGATCTTAGGATGCAGTACCGCATCCGCCGCTGGGGGCATTTCGTGTCGAAATGCCGCCTCGGGTATGCAAATTAGGACTTACGGAGATCCACAAAGCTTTTCAGCTTCGTTTTTTCTCTGTAAGTTTTATTTTGCAAACGCTGCTTTTACAAGGTGTAAACTGTTTACACCTTGTAAAAACAGACCTTTCTTGCTAGCGACGCAATTTTTTTTAATTTTAAATTTGTTTTTGGGCGCCGTATCTTTTTTTTTACCCGACGCAACTTTATTGTCCCATCGCAATCCACAAAGCCCGACGTAACGTAATTTCGCGCTATGCACGTCGGGAAAATGACGTCACGAGCATGCGCAGTACGGCCGGCGCGGGAGCGCGCCTCATTTAAATGGGAATCGCCCCCTGGAGAAGAGGAACGCCTTGCGCCGGCCGGATTTAAGTTACACCGCTCAAAATTTCTAGGTAAGTGCTTTGTGGATCGGGCACTTAGGTAAAAATGTTGCGGCGGTGTAACTTAAATAGGAAAAATTACGTTACGCCCGCTGGCTGAGGATTTGGCCCTATAATCTTAATCTTAATAGATTACATTACTGTATCAAATCATTTGACCTCAGTTTGTCCCCAGTGCTTTGTCCAGTTTTACTGTTCTTTCTGACATTCTTTCTGCCTGGAAAGTTGAGAACGACAATAGCATCCAAAAAGCATGCCTCTACATCGAAAGCAGTATGACCAGCTTGAAAACAGCGATAATGAATTAGAATCACTTGCAAAATTGAGCAATAGTGATTTCTGGGTAAATTTGTCATCAGACACAGAAAGTGCGACTGACCTCAGTGATGTGCAAACTTGGTGCTCTATTGACTGCGGTATGGATCACGCAGCGCCCCCAAGATTCCCATTTACTGGAGCACCTGGTATGGAAGTGGACATTGAAGATGACAACCCCTTGGCATACCTACAACTATTTCTGACCGATGAGGTTATTAAACAAATAGTTACAGAGACAAACCAGTACAAAGAGCAACAAGCTACTACGCATCAAAAGTTTTCAAGAAGTAGAAAGTGGGAACCAGTGACCAAAGATGACATTTGGAAATTTCTGGGCCTATGAAATACTTCAGGGAGTGGTGGGGAAACCCCTGCAGAAGTAGTATTGGACAACTAATCAATTACCTGTCACTCCATTCTTTGGCATGGTCAATTTTTCCCTGATAATGAAATACTTACACTTTGAAAACCACAAATAATTTGATGAAACTACTCATCCTGCACCAAAACTCCAGAAAATTTGGAATTATCTCAAATGATTAAAAAAAAATTCCAATGGAGCTATGTGCCAGAAAGAGATATTAGCATAGATGAACGTCTAATGGCCTACAAGGGAAGGCTTAGCTAGGAACAATGCATTCACAATAAGGTGTAAAATCCTTCATGCTATGCGAATCGTCAACTCGCTACATTTTGAAATCAGCCCTATACACTGGGAAAGGAACAAAATTCAACCCAAAATACAGAAAGTTTGGAATGGCAACATGTTCCATTCTTTCATTGATTGAGCCATTGCTAAATCAGGGCTATTGCGTAACAACCGACAACTTTTACACATCTCCTGAACTTTATGAGTTTTTTCTACAGAACAAAACGAATGCCTATGGGACTGTTAGGGCTAACTGGTGCAACATGCCGCCAATGTTTAGCAATAAAAAGCTGAAGACTGGAGACATGGTTACCTGGCAGAAAGGTAAAATGATGGCACTGCAATGGCATGACAAGAAAGATGTGTGCCTAATGAGTACAGTCCATAATACCTACGCTGGTATGGTACGCACAAAAGGTGGGAAAGAAATCATGAAGCCACAAGTAGTGATAGACTACAATAAACTACACGAACTACAGGAAGATATTCAGGCATCTTCTTGAGCAATGCTTGTGGAATGCCTACATTCTGCTCAATAAAAAGAGTGACAAGCCTGTCATTCATTCTGGTTTTATTTGGAAAGTTGCCGAACTGTTCTTTGTGAACCACCAATGGCTGTGAATAGAGCTGGACGTCGTGCTGCTGGTGATGTAAACCTGACTGGTCGTCACTTTATGGACTACGGTACATTCCACCAACTGAGAAAAAGTCAGAACCTACAAGGATACGCGTGGTTTGTTACTCGAAGAGAGATGAAAGTGGAAAGAAAATCCAAAAGAAAACCAAGGATCAATTGTCCTGATTGTGACGTCGGACTTTGTGTAGTCCCATGTTTCAAAAATGTTCAAAGATGTTTACTTAACCATTGTGCAGTGACTAGTAATATTGCACTCTTGTTTGGACAGATTTCGGTATTTTTGATTTAATTACATTATTGAATAAAATGTATTGAATACAATTTATTATTATTAGTTATTATTTATTATTTATTATATTATAATCTATGAGTTTGTGTTTCAAACTTTATCATACCCGGGATGTCTACTAGACTCTTGTTTAAGTGAGTTATTCCTAAGAATTACAGGCCTACAATATAAAACGTCAAATTTTCATGCAAAACAATGTACCGCATTGGCATTCTAAAATCAGACATAATCATACCGCCAGGGAGGTTAATACACGTCAGAGCCATGAGCCCCAATTATTTTGCTCCTTTGTAATCAGCACAAATCCTGGATGACAGCCTCAATATTTTTCCAGTTGAAAATGAATGCAGATCTCAGATGGGAGCCCCCTGTAATTTAGCTTTTTAATTTTTGTCTAATGCTGTGCTGTAAAGCAAGGCAATGACCCATTATATTACTGTGCTTTTAAACAGGAATACTGCCTATACTATGATGCTGCGCACGCACGACCATTTTTTCAGGTTCTAAAAAATGATGTTTTTAGGGGCTAGAAAAAACAAAGTTTTTTTCAACCCGATCATTAAAACGGCCTTGCCTACACACGTTCATGAAAAAAAAAATGCTTTAGCAAAGCGTGGTGACGTACAACACGTACAAAAGCACAATAAAGGGGAAGTTCCATTCGGATGATGCCACCCTTTGGGCTGCTTTAGCTGATTTTGTGTTAGTAAAATACGATTCGCGCTTTTCTGTCTGTTACAGCGTAATGAATGTGTTTACTCCATTACGAACAGTAGTTTTACCAGAACGAGCGCTCCCGTCTAATAACTTGCTTCTGAGCATGCACATTTTTTTCACGTTGTTAAAGCCCACACACGATCATTTTTTACAACCTTAAAAACGACAACGTTAAAAACGTCGTGAAAAAAAAGAGCATGTTCATAAAAAAATTGCCCATTTTTTAGAACCCGAAAAATGCTCTGAAGCCCACACACGGTCGTTTTTAATGACATTAAAAAAATGACATTTTTTAGAACCCGAAAAACGGTCGTGTGTACGCGGCATTACAGTTACAGGCAAATAATACTGTATAAAGCATACAGAGTATACACTAAAATTACTTAGCTTCCATATATAAATTTCCATTTCAAACATGAACATAGGCATTGAGGAGATCTTAGAAACATGAGTTTTTGATCTCAGCAGTGTTTCAACCTCTCATTCTCTCACTCATTTTGTCATAGTGCAGGTGTAGTGATGTCCCATGTTGAAGTTCTCTGTTAAAGATCTCTGGTGAATTCCTCCCCTTTGCAGTTTATGCTGCTTGCACTTTATTGATAAGTTTAGTAGCCTTTCCAACATGGGCATAGACCCCTTTTAGCTCACTAACTACATTAATTTCTATGAGGGAAGTGTTTCTCTCTGAAAACCCTAGACAGCAACACCGTACCATGAATGTCAACTTTGCTCAGCTGTGTCAAAAGATCAAACTATTGTTAAATCTAATTGACAAGTTTAATTCCAATGTTTGATCAAGGGTTCCTTTAACCACTTAAGCCCCTGACCATTTTGCTGGTCAAAGACCAGGCCACTTTTTGCGATTCAGCACTGCGTCGCTTTAACTGACAATTGCGCGGTCGTGCGACGTGGCTCCCAGAAAATCAACGTCTTTTTTTCCCCACAAATAGAGCTTTCTTTTGGTGGTATTTGATCACCTCTGTGGTTTTTATTTTTTGCACTATAAAAAAAATAGAGCGACAATTGAAATATGTTTTACTTTTTGCTATAATAAATATCCCCAAAAAATATATATATAAAAAAAATTTGCTCAGTTTAGGCCGATACGTATTCTTCTACATATTTTTGGTAAAAAACGCAATAAGCATTTATTGGTCGGTTTGCGCAAAAGTTGTAGCGTCTACAAAATAGGGGATAGTTGTATGGCATTTTTATTGATATTATTTTTTTTACTAGTAATGGCTGCGATAAGTGATTTTTATTGTGACTGCGATATTATGGCGGACACATCGGACGCTTTTGACACATTTTTGTGACCATTGTCATTTTTACAGTGATCAGTGCTATAAAAATGCACTGATTACTGTGAGAATGACACTGACAATGAAGGGGTTAACCACTAGGTGGCTCCAAGGGGGTTAAGTGTGCCCTAGGGAGTGCTTCTAACTCTTACAGGAAGCTGTTTACACTGTCCTGTCACTAGGGAGACTGGGGAAGTGCTTGTTTACATCAGCATTTCCCCCTTCTTCCTCACTGTGACACGTGGTTATGCCCGAAGACAACGAGACAGCGGGACCCACGGATGGAATCACGGAGCTTGCGTCTACAATGCCGCTTCTTAACCTCCCTGGCGGTATGATTCTGTCTGAAAAAAACATGCTGAAAGCGGTACAATTATTTGCAAGGAAATTTGGTGTTTTATACTGTAGGCCTGTGATTTTTAGGAATAACTCACTTAAATCTGACCAAACAAGAATCTAATAGGCATCTCGGGTATGACATTTTTTTAAAAACAAAATTTTAAATTATAATATAATAAATAAGTATAAATAATTATAGCAAGTAATAATATAATTAAAATAAAAATTATTCAATAATGTAATCAACTCAAAATCACTGAAATTTGCTCAGTTGCAGAATTGTTGCTGTCATTATTTTTTTTTTTTTATGACGAATTTCCCCGCAAATCGCTATCGCACAATTCTGCAAGTGATTATAATTTATTATCGCTGTTTTCTAGCTGATCTAAAACCATTTTTGACATGAAAAGACACTTTTGGTTGCTATGGACAATCTACAGTTTTCAGGCAGAAAAAAAGTTTTTTATTATATAAAATGACATGCATGACACTGGGCTGACCACTAGGGACAAGGGGTGTGTGTTTTTTTTACATACAGTACTGTAATTTATAAGATTACAGTATACTGTATGTATAGTGTTTGTTTACTTTTTTGAATTTGGCGCCGATCTCCGCTCCCGTGCGTCGTAACGTCGCAGGGAACGGAGATCGGCGGCACAGGAGGACGCTGTGTGAATCGAGCGAGGTCCCGCTCGCTCACACAGCTTGGTGACATCGCTGGATCCAGGATAAGGTAAGCCAGCGCGCGCTTCAGGCTCTGCACAGCTACCCCGAGCGTGACTCGGGGTTACCGATTTTGGTAGAAAAAATCAACCCCGAGTCACGCTCGGGAATACCGCCAGGAGGGTTAAAGGAGATGTATATATACGTCCTTGTGCCTACCCTTGCCATTCTGCCGATGTACATCTGCGTGCGGCGGTCAGCATGTGGTTAAACAACGTGAACAGCTGAAAATGTGTACTTTCTCTGAAACGACTTTACTGTACACCAATGCTATCTTGTTTTCCTATTATTTTTAAATACAACACAATCAGTCTTGTCCTAACACTTTTCTTAATTTTATCTATTCTAATTTAAAAAAAAATACATAAAAAAATACAGACACTATAGAAATAGTCCTTTATTTAAAAATAAATAAACAATGCCCCCCAATGTAAATCCAACATTAATGACATCTTCCAGAGATGTAGATCCAACAGCGGTTATAATGAGCGATGCCCAATGATCTGCCGACTCACCACAACTAAGCCGCACCTCTAATGCTTCTAAATGACAGCTTCCCAGCTGCTACAGTAATGTAAGCAGGTCATCTAGGGATCCTGGGTGACATCATTGACCAAACAGGTTATTGACTTGTGCAGGTTTAATACATCCCCAACATGCCATTTAATTAATTTATATATTTTTATTGTTACTCTTCAGGTCACATTAAAAGACTCTCTTATCACTGAAGGATATTTTTTTTTAAAGTGGTTGTAAATGCTCAAGGTTTTTTACCTTCATGCATTATATGCATGAAGGTAAAAAAAAAAAAAACTTTGTGTGCTGCCCCCAGCCCCCCCCCCCACCCAAAAAAAAATGTTGTCACTGTTTCCACTTGCTCGCTGTTTCCACGTTTGAGTGCCTTGAGCTGCATGGCGTTGCTTTAATGCTAATTGGAAGATTCATGCTCATATGTTCTATATATTTGCACAATGTGGGGGAGCCGGCCCATACCCCAGGTCCATTGGGACAAAACGTGTCGGGTTACAGAATGCCCACTCAATACTTTGCGCTCAAAGTGATCACTTTGATTTGATTTTGTACACATCAGCCTTGATGTCAGTACGTATGTCTTTTAAATAAATCCATCCATTTTTGATCTATGCTATGTGGAGGCTAATTTTTTCCATTTCTTTTATGATTTAATCCATGATCATCAGCGGGACAAGACATTGGCACCTTGCATTTGGATCCCTGATGACGGTTCACCAGAGTTCCTGTCTCTATTCTCAAGCTTGTCTGACTCACTGCTGCTGGCATTCCACTTCCTCTAGTAAGAGTCCACTTCCTCTAGTAAGAGTACCTACTCCTATCCCTGAGTGGCGAAGGCACTATCCCTGGTGATCCTGTGGCAGGCGATTATCAATTACTGTCTTCATTGAACAGAACCTTTCCCAGATTTCTACATTAATTGATTCATTTTTGCGCAGTTTTCCTTATGAACTTTGTTGATGTTGGAGGACATTCCATATTTAGCAGAGTATCATGGCTCATTGATGTTTGCCTATGTTTATTGTCACCAGCATTTGATTTTTTATCTATGATATGTCTAGGTCTTATGCACTTTAATATTGGCACACTATTGTCACTCAAATGTCTTTTTAATTTTAGTTCAATTCACATTAAATCTTATTGTATTTTAACGCTGCAGTTTTTTTATTTACCCCCTAAAACTTACCTGAGCCCCATCTTGATCCAGCAATGTGCATAGGAGCTTTGGCTCTACCAGGTCTTTCTTTCCTTATTGGCTGAGACAACAGTGGTAGCAATTGGCTTCTGCTATTGTCAATCACAGCCAGTGAGCTAATGAAGAGCGAGTGGGGGCGGGGCCGAGCCACGTGCCATATGTGAATGGACACGGAACAGTGGCTTGGGAGAAAGCCTTCTCAGGTGCCCCATAGCAAGCTGCTTGCTATGAGGGCACTAAGCTGGAGGATTTGGCCTGGAGCAATGGCAGGGGACCCGAGAAGAGGAGGATTGGGGATTCTCTGTGCAAAACTACTGCATAGAGCAGGTAAGTATAAAATGTTTGTTATTTAAAAAAACAAATTCTGCCTTTAATATTACTTTAAATTTGTTTTGCATTGACTTATGTCCCCAATGGCAGTGCTCAGCTACCTATGCCCTTTCATATGAAAACACTTGCTGTCAAAAAAATTCAGAAAATGATTCAGCTCCCATAGACTTTAGTGGGGATCACCATTATGTCTATGATGAGATTCACTACTATGGATAGGGTAACTCATCATTAGCCACCGGTATTTCCTGTAGGCTTCCTGCAGCTGATCTTTTCCAGATTACTGACTTATCATGCCTTGTTCTGCAGGGTGTCCCTTCATGGAGGCAGTCTTCTTAATAGAGGCAGGGATTTGGTTCCTCAAGCAAATCTTCACTTTTCAGGTTCCCTATAAAGACACTTAAATTACCATTTCAGTGGTAACACAAGCCAAAGAGCCACAAATTTACATATACAGATAAGTGTGGAGATTGTACCATTACATAGGTACATACTGATCTCTAGGTGGGGTCCATCTTTTTTCGTAAGCCCTTCAACCTGGGAATGGTGGTAAAAGATGGGAATGGTGGTAAAAGGTGGCACTAGTAACAGACCTCGCCCATATTGTTAGCACTATACACTGCTAGACTGAATATTTATTTATTTGGAATACTTAAATGTATTTATACACATGTTGTAAAAGTTTTATTATAGAGAATACTGAAGGAGAGTTTCACTTCAAGCGTTGTAGTTACGGTATCTATTTTTACACATAACAGACTTTTTATATATTAGTTATTCTGCATGCTGCTATTGAATATTTACTTTTGTTAGTGCATATTTATTTTCAATTCTAGTATTATATCAATTTATGGATGACATTTTTGTAATCGATCCTTAGATTGCAATGACATTAAACTTGATCACTTAGTTTTTTCACACAAAGCCATTTTAATATGACAAATTTCAATATTAAAACTTTTAGAAATTAGAGGAAAACCAGAGGAAACATAAATGAGACATTATTTCAAATGTAGGCAAAGTAAAAGGTAATTATATAAAGAGGAACTGCAGTATGCGCACATATTTTGTAATAAAAATATTTTTGGCATTTTGAAGCTCCCATCCTCCTTAATGCATATTATTTTATATATACTGTGATTCTGTACTTGCTAAATATGCTGCAGTCTGGCTGCATTCATTTTCACTGTGGGAAGATGAAGTTGCTTCCCGTTCACTTCCTGGATTTACACAGACACACAGAGGCACACGTCCAACTCTGCAGCTCTCATTGGTCTTCAGATGACTCATCCCTCCCTTCCTGGCAAACTCTCATGAGAGAGTGAGAGAGAGAGCTGTACATGATGTCATAAGCCTAGGCTAATGGCCAGACAAAAAACAGGAAGTGGGCTGTAAAAGGTATTTACTGGCAGAAAAAAAAAAATGTTTTACTATTCAAAGTTAAAACAACTAGATGCAAAGATGAAAAAATTACTAAAGGTCCGGACAGCAGAAGTTTCATTTTTGGGTGGAACTCTGCTTTAAATATTAATATTAAATGTATTAATATTAAATTACATCTATATTCAAAACTTCTTTTAATAAAGTACAGAATGGTTAGAAACCCTTTCATGTTTTTATAGAGTGTTGTAACCCTGCTACCAGGACCATTCTATTTGTCCTGGTAAGCATTCTCACAAGATGTGAAAGGAAATCTTCCCAATAAGACACCGAAGCAAACAAGAATAAGGTAGAGAACTAAGGAAAGAAATAGGACAAACGAGAAAAAGGAAATTTAGAAATGCAGGGATAATGTTATATGGATATGTAATATCTTTATGTTAGGTGATGTCTAAAAACAGGTTGGCACCACAATTATGAGTGGATGGATTTACTGTAAATGTCTTAATTGGGTTAGTATTTTTATTATTATTTTTAGTATTTTATGTGTATACAGCCTAGCACAAAAGATGTCATGTCGTTTTCAAAAAAATATTCCAAATCATAGCTAGTCAGCTATTTTATTTTATTTGTATTTCTATTCTTTAGCTGCATTAAAGTAGAAGCTCAAGGGTACATCATAATTCACATGTTGCCTTGAAATATACTTAGCATAACAAATGAAAATTACATATGAAAGTTGTTAATTAAATTATAACCTGGTTGTAAAATTGGCAGAGACTGAATATTACATGGCTTTCTGAAACATTTACATGATGTTCTGTATAGCTTTTATAGTTGGAATTTAAATGCCATAGTATTAGTGCTTTGTAATGATGAAGTTTGGACGTGACATTATGCGTGTAACATTTTTTTTCAAAAAAAAGAGCATGCTGTACAAATGTTAAAGGCACATTTCAGTTTTTCGTTTTAAATCTACATTTAAGTTTTGTATGTTCAGATCTAAAAATAGTTTAAAGCTAAACTCCAGACAGATTTAAAATAATTTGATACAGTTAGGTAGAAATAAAACAATGTGTTTTTAAATGCAATTGATGTAATTACCTGAATAGATACCAGCTTCTTGTGATACCGTTGAAAACACCGGCTTCCCCATGGCCATACCTTCTACATAGCTTTTCTGAAAAACATCAGGGGATGCTCTCCTCCCACCATCTACAGTAATACACAGGGAATCGCCACTGACCTGTCCTCAGGGAGCCTCCTCACAACCATCCAGCCCTTTACGTGAATCTCCAGCTGAAGAGGAAGCTGTCCAACGGGACACTGAACTCACACTGCCACAAATTATGCTAGCAATACAAGATTGTAAAGTTGCAGTGACAACTCAGATTGAGTCCATATATATTGAATTTTGTCTTCTGAAGCTAAATGTTAAAAACTTGTAAGAAATAATGGGGGCAGTTGAAGAATGCATATTCTCTCTGGAGGGTACTTTGTCACCACCCTCTACCTCTATATGGATGGCTACCAGTGAAATGGTAACCCTCAGATTCAAACTGGATGATTTGGAAAACAGGTCACATCGGGAACAACTTGTGTTTTGTTGACTTTCCTGAAAAAGCCGAAAGTACCTTACCTAAGCAAATCCTTACCACGTGGCTGTAAAACACCCTGGGTGATAATGCTCTGCCCTCAACCTTCGCAATAGAATGTGCTCATCACATTCCATCTTACCCTCCCCTGGCTGAAGCACCACTGTGATCACTGATAGCTTGCACCCTCATCATTCAGGATAAAGCAGGAGAAGCTAGAGTCACCAGAAAACTCTGTTTCCGTGGTAATCTGATCCCTATTGACCTTGTCTTCTCAGCAGATGTCCAGGAGCAATGTGCCTCTGTCCAGGAAGTCAAAGCCTGCCTCAGCACATAGGGTTGCAATACACTGTGTTGTACACTACCAAACTCTAGTAAGGTGATCTTCTTTACTTCTCCCAAGGAGGTTTTCACCTGGCTCTAAATGAGTCATTTGGATCCCCTTAATGTAGCCATCAACCCTGAAGATGCAGCCAAGTACTGACAAGTTTTCCCATTTTGCTCTGTTATGAAGATCTAGCATCCCCCCTTTTTTCCCCCTTGCTTGCAGTTTATGCTGTTTGCTCAGATTGAAATCTATGCTACATTTTACCAAATCTGTATTTTTAGATCCCTTATAACACTTGTGCAGCATACAAATAACATTCTGCATATTCTGCAGTGGGGTTAGTGGAGTATAGATTCCATATCTCTTCTCCATCATCTCCTGAGGCACTTTGGCTCCTTTGACCTTAGGTATCACTATTGCTCACTCCCAAGGAACATACCTCCTGGTAATTTATTTTACCTTGCTAGCCTATTCTTTGATTGCAGTACTGAACTAGTTCCACCCTACAAGTACCCACTGCTACTTCCATGTCTGCAAAACATGTTCATAATGCTGCTCCAGTGTGTCTGGGACTATAAGAAGACTACCCCTACCCAGAACCTTTTGCTGGTCATCATTTTCGAGTTGAGATGGATGAGCAGGGTAGGCAGGGTGGAATTATTGTTGCTAGCCTGTTGTTTAATTTTTTCATGTTAGTCATCTCTCATGTTCTTTAGCCTACACCATCCATGATTCTTCCTTCAAGGGTACTTGCTACCAGATATTTTCTTCAAACCTGCAGCAATATTCTGTTGTTCTGTTCATTATGTCTCAACCTTTAAATATAATTTTCTGGAATACTAGAGATTTAAACTCATCCCACCAACGATCTTTGGTGTTTTCCTTTCTTGAAAAATATAAATCACATATTATTTGTCTCCAAATACCCATTTATTGGGTTCCAAACACTTGGCATTTAAAAAGCATTGGATAGCAAAGTCCTTTCATGCTCGTCAGGCTCTACATGAAGGTACGTGACAAATGGAGATGGTCTTCCTGAGGAGTTAAATATTTGTGTCACCTTTATACCAAGCAGAGATTTTAATCTTTCTCACAACTACAAGAAGACCTCGGTCTTCCAAACAATTTTTTGCTTTACTATTACCAACACTGGCACTCTGTCCAAACACAATCTTGGTCCCTAACTAACTTGTCTCTAATTACTCCCCTTGAAAAACTATTGAGAAACCCAGGCGAAACTAAATTAATATCTATGTATTACTCTGCACTTATTGCAGATTCTACCACTAGAAACCTAGATGCCCTTACTGATTCAGATTGGATATTGCTAACTATGCTTGAACATATATCCGCCCACCCTCTTTCTAAATCCCACTCTAACTATCCTGTGCAAGGAAGATGCTTATATTTACCTATTTTTAAGGTACTCTTGTCTGGTCACATGATCGGCTCCCAGCAATGGTTTCAGGTGACTGGGGCATATTTGCAATTTAGCAATGTGATACTTTAACTGGCAATTGCTCAGTCATGCAACGCTGTATGCAAATTACATTTTTATATTTTTTTTTTTTTACAGAAATAGAGCTTTCTTTTGGTGGTATATGATCACTACTGTGTTGTTATTTTGGCGATATAAATTACAAGAATATGAACATTTAAAAGAAAAATCATGTTTTTGGACATTTCTATTTATAAAATTCTGCAAACAAATAATATTTCTTCCAAAAAGTAGTCTGCTACATTTCTTTGGTAAAAATAATCCAAAACAGTGTATATTACTTGGTCTGTGTGAAGGTTATAAAAACTAGGGTATATACAGTATAATTAAAAACTGATCAACCCTGATGTATTGACTGCCTATCTATTTTCCTGAGGCCCTAAAATGCCAGGACAGTACAAATACCCCCCAAATGACTCCTTTTTGGAAAGTAGGCAGCCCAAGGCATTTAGTAAGAGGCATGGCAAGTTTTTTTTTTAAGTTGTGATTTTTTTGTCACAATTTTTAGAAAATAAAGACATTAAATAAGGTGATATATATATATATATATATATATATATATATATATATATATATATATATGTGTATATATGTGTATGTATATATATATACTGCCATCAGTGCAGTACAGCGCCATCATTTATTCAATTTGTTAAACTTTTTTTACTATTTTACATACCTATCATAATGACACTGTACTACTCAGGGGGTAATCAGGGATTTTTTTTTTACACTGGCATTGCTTAGATCGGTGATAATCACTGGTATAAGTAATAGTTACCTGTCATGAATGGCTTGCTTATTGTTTACATGCTATAGTTTATCGCATGGTACAGGGTACTGTGATAGACCCAGGTACCATGTGATAGCTGTAGGCCAATCACAGAATCACAATACGGTCATAAATGGAAGCCATTCATGACTTTTTTGTTGACATTGTAATCATGTGATTGCTATGACCAAAGTGATCACTTGATACCCTGGTCACTCACAGTGATTGGGTACTGAGAGCAATGTTGCGCTGTGTCCACCAAACACAGAGGTCATGGGATCATGCCACTGCATGCCCTAGGGGCACGCTAGTGTGCATGTGCTAGAGCAGTGTACCATTGCATTGCCTAGCCTAGTTGTGATGTCCATCCACAGATGCACAAATGCAGTTAAAAAAACGACTCTTAATGCCTTAAAGAAATTAGATATAAATAGGACTATATCCCACATCAGTATAAATGTTTTATATTTCTGTTAGCAGGTTTGTGGCTACAGTCAAATTACTGTAACACGTCTTACTGTATAGGTCTACCTTTGTCCTTCAGGTGGGACATTTATTTACATGTCTCATGTCTTCTTTTAATAAAACAAAATAAAAATGTAATACACATTACAAATAAATAAAACATTAGGGTGTAACTTTGGAGAAAGTGGTTGGAAACACTATAAAGCATACTAAATCATGATTTTACTGATCTACAGATCTACTACAGTAAGCATATATGGATATGTGTGTTACAGTAAAGGACAATCACATATTAACTATAGCATACTGTCCCTTTGGGCTGTGTTAATATAAAACCATTGTGTGTACTCAAGAATGCTCAATTAGAAGAGTTAGCCTTCAGCTAACATATTATTTCACAGTATGAATTCTATAGTGGAATTAAAACTATAAATTCAAATAATTGTGGGCCATAATATTTATTAGTATAATAGTCGGGCTTGTATGAAGTAGCATAGAATTTAATATGTCGAGAATTCTCCAACAAACTTCCATAGTTGTACAATTTGGCATACTCTGTTGTGATTCCAGATCGATATATAGGTAAAAACAGCAAGGCTTCTAGAGAACTTGATCCGAATGAACATGAAAAATACCTCTTAAGTAAAAGATGTAATTTTTCCTAAAACAACAGTGTCCTGCTCAATGCATTAAATGTTATGGAAAGCTGCTTACTCGATTGTAAATGGGAAACAAAAATGAACAAGTAGGGAGCTTTATAATGCATTCAAAAGATTTTAGAGGCAAGATTTGCTTCCCAGCTGACTCAGCTTTGTAAGCTCTTTATCTCAACAGCAATGTAGCTACACCTCAGCATGCATGCAGCATTGAGTAGCTCACATAAAGTAATGCAATCAACAGGGCTACCAGGAACAGTATCTTATGCTTGTACAATAAAATATAACAACCAGGTAACTAATGCTAGAAGAAAGGAAAATTATTTGTTTTCTTTAAAGCAGGTCATTAACAACCATGCCTTCTTGGTCCAACAAGCAGATTTTGGAGTATACCTAGGCAAAAATTAGTGCTTTCGGCATCCGGGTCTTTCTTTATCAAGGACCTTAGATTGTAACTCCTTGGGAGCAGGGACCGATGTTAATGTACAGTATACTGTATATGTAAAGCAGTGTGTAAATTCTATATAAATATCAGTAACAAATAATAAATAAATAATTAACTGTATGTTCCTCATACTTGTGTGACAAGTCAAACAATTAACCTAAATTAGTCCAAGCATTACAAATGACTGGTAGATGTCCTCCTGCCATTTCTGGGGTCTGCAAAACTTCTGCTGGTCTATGGTTAGCCTTAGTAAAAAAGTTGTTTTGCAAGACAAAGAATCTGCAATTTGAACTATTCTGACCTGAGATTTACCTGAGATTTACACAGCACTACCACACATCACAGCCAGGGGGTGATATAATTTTGAACTCCAGGCAAACACATATATATATATCGTATTTATCGGCGTATAACGTGCACTTTTTTCGCATTAAAATCAGGGGAAAATCGTGGGTGCGCATTATACGCCGATCCCCGCTTTCTGAGCGCCGCTGCCGACATATACCGAGTGCAGTACACTCGGGTACACTCTGCTGGGCTCGGCCACAATCGGCTCTGCGAGAGGAGCCAAGCATGGCCGAGCCCAGCCGAGTGTACCCGAGTGTACTGCACTCGGTATATGTCGGCGGCGGCGTTCATAAACAGCGCGGGAGAAGCGGGAAGAAGCGGGGAGGACACCACGAGGACACCATGAATGCCGCAGACGGACGCTGGGACCGGACGCTGGGCAATTGTAAGTAACTGTAAAAAAAAAAATCCCTAGGATTCTCCTAGGTTTGGGGTGCGCGCTATGTCTCCTGCTGACTGGACAGTGAAAGAGAAGCAGCTTAAGGTGGTCAACCCTCTTACTATACTTGAAGAAGAAAAGGGCTAGGACAGCCGCACTCCAAAAAAATTCCTTTAATAAAAATGGGTCACAAAATTACATGCCACGGCCAAAAAATCAGAACAAAAATCTGACGCGTTTCGCACTGTATCTCAGTGCTTATTCATAGCTATGAAAGATGGTTATATTTTTTGTATTCTATTCTATGTTTTTCTATATGTAGCGCCCCCTTACTTTCAGTATGGGCACTACGCTAAAGTTAGTGGGGAATGGGAGAGTTATTTTGCTCCCATTCGCATTTTGCTAAATTGGGACTTCTGTCGTTCCAGAAATGTCCACTGGGTCAGTTTGTACTCCAGGGATGCGGTGCCATCCCTGGCCGGCAGTTGGCACCAGAGGGGTTCTGGCAGAGCAAGTTTTCCCCAGCAGCCAATCAGAGGAGTTTTCCCTCGCGGGGCATGCTGGGGGAGAGTATATCTGTGACAAATGTCATGTGCTCTAAAATCTTTGCGGGGTCCCGGCATCCACCTGGCCAAATTTGCAGGCTACACAGAACCTCATCCAGAGGTGAAAGGGGACTCCAGTGACATACTGGGTCCCCAGTTCTATTGAGAGGATCCCAGGCTGGGTGGCGTTCGATTGGGGGGGTCGGCTTGAGGGGAACCCGGAGGCGGGTTGTCCAACATGGCTTGAACGAACCAATCGGGGATCTGGTGACTGGAATGCTGACAGGTATGCTTTTCTGTCATCCGGTGACCTATGCTAAAACTTACTGGGAGGATTCACTCCAATCATCCATCTAGCTTGCTTAAAGTAATATGCCTGTGGCAGAGGCCCTAGAGCCAGGCCTGTGAGAGAGACCTGTTCCTCCCAGGCTGCCAGGCTTATGATAGGGGTCTGTCCGGGGGCACTTCACCCACTCTGGCTAGAGTGGCGACGAACCACAATCTGATACTACTGAGAGCAGGACTGCTCGGTTCACATCCAGGCCTGACACTGCAAGGTTTCTCTCTTTTCCTTCATCAACCTTTTCTTTCCCATTTGATGTGGATGTTGGCCATGTTGGCCTGGAAATAAAGCATTGGAAAACCTTTATTCACTGTCTGGACCTTCGCTCACTGCTCTGTTTCTCCAACTGCACCCCTAGGCTGCATCAAGGTAACTTAAAACGCCGATCCCAACAACAAATCAGCGGCTCCTTCGGTTGTAGCGCTACATATAGGATTCTGTTATTTTCTATTCAAATTGATTCTATTGAATTTTGGGAAAAGGTTATCTAATTTCTATTTCATTCTATTGTTTTTTTTTTTATTCTATTATTTTCTATTCTATTATTTTATATTCAAATTTAAGAAAATGGTTATATTCTATGCTATTCTTTTTTTATTCTATTCTTATCTAGTCTATTCCATTATATTATATTATATTATTGTATTTTCCATTCTATTTTTTTCTCTATTCTATTTTATTCTGGAAAACTATTCAAATTAGAAAACTATTTGAATACGTTTCAAATTAGAAAACTATTCGAATTCAAAAACTACTCAAAATTGATTCAAAAACGATTCCAATTCAAAAAGTATTTGAAATTTATGCAAACCTTATTCAAATTTGAATTCAGGGAACATTATGAGAGTTTTTTCCTTTTTCATATGGATGCATATGTGGTGATGAGTATTATATAGAGGATTTTTTGTTCTTGAAGACCTAAAAACAACTCTTGATCTGGATGACTGAACTGTATTTCATCCCTCTGGGGATATAAGCCTCTTATGCTGCGTACACACGATCAGGCTTTTGCCCGGCCAAATCACATCGGAATTCATAAAAATAGAACATGTTCTATATCTAAACTCAGATGGAATTCATTGGAATGTCCAATGAAAAAAACTCAGATGGGGCTACAGGAAATTCTGATCGTGTGTACAGGGCAATAGACCTCATTTCCCTGTAGAGATCATAATATCAAGGAGAGCAGGTTGGAGTGACACTGGTGATCAGGCTGCAATTCACAGTGTGCCATTTTGAGGAGTACCCACACCTTGTGGACTCACCTGAATTTGGCCTTTATTATTTTGTTGTGTGTGTATATATTTGTGGATTGTTCACAGTATTTTGGCTAATACTTTGATATACGTTTTACACTTTAAAGAGGAAGTAAACTCCCCTGGTTTGTTTGTACCTATACAGCTTACCTAGAGGTACTGTAAATATCTCCTAAACTTGCACTGTTTAGGAGATATTTACTGAATATACTGTCGATGACGTCATTGGCGCATGCGATGCATACTAGCTCATTATGCCTTTGTCTTTTTTTTGTTTTTGTTTTTTTTCTTGGGGTTTACAACTTCTTTAACACACTTGCTGGATTTATTGTGATTTTGCTTTAGTTCTCACATGTAATAGATTTTTCATCATTATTTTTTTTATCACTTGATTGACAGCTTTTTCTGTGAATTGAGTTATGTTATTTTGTGATTGGCATTCCTTTAAAAACAGGAATTATATTAGACATGCAACATTTAGCTCAATCAATGTAGCTCGTGTAGCTCATTTTGGAGTAGTAGATTCATTTGTAGATGTGTACAATGTACAGTATATATTATTTAAATTCTTTGGGGCATATTCTTAAATATCTGAGGCGGCGGAACGTATGTCCTTTACGTTACGCCGCTGCAAGTTTAAGTGGCAAGTGCCTGATTCCCAAACCACTTACCTGTAAACTTGCGGCGGCGTCGCGTAAATTCCACCCGCGCAAGCTCTCCTAATTCAAATGATCCTGGTAGGGGGCGTGGATCATTTAAATTAGGCGCGCTCCCGCGCCAATCGTAATGCGCGTGCTCTGTCGGGTAAATTACCCGACGTGCATTGCGCTAAATGACGTCTCACGGACGTCATTTGTTTTGACTGTAACGTAAATGGCGTCCAGCGCCATTCACGGACGACTTACGCAAACGACGTTAAATTTTCAAATTTTGATGCGGGATCGACGGCCATACTTAACATTGAGTACGCCACCTAGGGGGCATCTTTATCTTTACGCCGCGTATCGCTTACGGAAACGACGTTAAAACACTACGGCGGGCAAGCGTATGCTAGAGAATCGGCGTGACTAGTCATTTGCATATTCTACGCTGACCGCCACCTAGCGGTCAGCGTAAATATTGCAGCCTAAGATACAACGGCGCAGGCCGTCGTATCTTAGGCATGTTTAAGTGTATCTCAGTTTGAGAATACACTTAAACATAGGATCGGACTTACGTGGGCGTATCTGCTGATACGCAGGCGTAAAGTATTTGAGAATATGGCCCTTTATGTTGAACTTGGATTGGCCAGAACAGCAGTGTGGGAACCTATGGTTAAAACATAGGGGTCACACGCAACGGACATGGACGCTTGGTGAGGAAGCTCCGTTACACACACAGCCTGCACTCGCCTAACCACCCGATCCGCAGCTCCCAGATGCCGGGCAAGAAGCTCTACGGCACCCCACACTCCCGCTCGAGAAAAGGAGCCTCTGCCTCCGCATCCCGGGACATTTCTGACCTCTTTAAAGCCACGGCGGGGACCCGCAGCAGCGTGGGGAAGGCCAAGATGGCGCTGGAGCGTCACGAGGACGACTTCAGCGAGGACTCTCAGTCGGCGCCTGAGGATTCAGGTAGGGGGTTAACCCGCTCAGATCAGCCCCTCACATTCGCAGCCATGTCTGTGATAGCCGCGGACATAAAGTCCACGTTCTCGGCTGCCATCACAGATTTAAAATCCAACCTGGTGGCTCTGAATGACAAAATGGCTGCGACGGAGGCTGCAGGCAAGCACAGGGACAGGGCCATACGCAGGCTTGAGAAAGTTTCTTCCTCTCACAACCATCGTTTTATTGAAATGAATAGGCACCTGGAGGACTTGGACAATAGAAGCAGGAGGTGCAATATTCGTGTGAGGGGTATCCCTGAATCTGTGGAACCTGCTCAGATTGTGCCGGCCCTTCAAAGAGTGTTCAACAGCCTGCTTGACAGACAGGAAGACATGATGATTGATTTTGTCAGGGCTCACAGGGCTCTTAGGCCAAAGGGCCCGGACACTGCTCCTCCACGGGACATTATTTGTTGCTTACAGAGCTTCACTCTTAAGGAAGAGATTATGCGTAATGCCAGAAGGAATGACCAAGTGGTTTTTAATGGAGCAAACATTATGCTGTTCCAAGATTTATCTCAGATTACACTAAAAAATAGAAGGGCTCTGCGCCCCCTACTGGAAGCTTTGAGAGAGAAGGAACTGAGATATACATGGAGGTTTCCTTTTGCGCTGACTGTGACTCTCAATGGCCACCAACATGTTTTGCGTGACCCTGATGGCTTGCCGGAGTTCTGTTCTGCCATGGGACTCGACCAGATCTTTCTGCCAGACTGGTACGCTGAATTCCAGGATCCTCACCGGGAAAGGTCGCCATCGAGGTCTCCGCTGTCTACACCTGAGAAGAGGTCGGCAAAAAAGCAGAAACCTAACCGACCAGGAAACTCCAAAGCTGGAACTCCGAGGCCCTCCAGAGATGACCGCAGAGACCGGGAAGAGGAATAGCCTGGATCTATTGGGCTCCTGATTGATGTCCCTGACCTACTTGGTTACTTCTGTGTTTTTTTTTTTTTTGTTTTGCTAATCTTTGTTTGCTGCCTTCCCTTTTTCTCCCCCATCTCAGCTGCTCATACCAGCCATACAGGCTATTTTGGTAAATCAACCATCTGACTTCGTGGCACTTCCACTTGGTGACCCCACTTCTTGCGATAATTTGGGGAGGGGGCACTAACTGATTGTACAATGAACATTTACCATCCATGTATCTGTGCACACAGCGGACGCTGTGGTAGCTAGGCCTCAGACAGTCTCTGAATTCCTCTCGGACTATTACCTTTACTAGTTTATTGCCTTTTTGTTTGCAGACTGTTCAGTATGGGTTGGCCATTAGAGGGATGAGGATGGTAAGGGCTAATATGATTCTTACTCCCATAGGTGTCATGGAGGGGATTGTGTAGCAGATGGGGGTCAGCGGCTTAATCCTAGAATTTTTAATCACTCACCTTGGGATCGGGTGGATTTTGTTCTGCACTTTGTCCTAATAGTGGACAAACCAGTTCTAATCTTTTTTCTTTATAAGCAGGTTGTGTGTGTTACATTGTTCTTTAGTAATTTGTTGGTGATAACTTTTCTCTTTTGGTGTTATTACCTACCCTCAGGCCCTTAAGGGTCAAAATTGTCCATTTTCTGTTGGCGGTCGCCTCCCTCTACCCCCAACAAGTGTGTCCGTTCCCACGTTGAAGGGACGGGACGCACCATATAGTCCCTTTCTCAGGAGGGCTGGTCCCACCTGTTAAGGTATATTCTCAGCATACTCCATTCTTCTCTATTTCACTCCTTTTGTTTTCTCTCACTCTCTCCCTTTTTTTTTTTTTTTTTTTTTTTTTTTTTTTTTTTTTAGCACCTTTTACTTGTTGGCTATTGGCTTTGATTGGATATACTGCATCACTGGGTATATTGTCGAATTTAATTTTCTCTTTTGTCCCCTCGACAGCTGTGTGCCCCGGGCACACTCCGGCTCATCTCGCTCTGAACTCCCGCCATGGCCTACTCTGACCTCGGCCGAGGTCCAACCGTGATTTCGCATAATGTCAAAGGTATGAACATTCCTGAGAGGCGCTCCACATTATTACGTGAACTCAAAAAAGGTAGGCCGCATTTCGTGTTTCTTCAGGAAACCCACTTCAAAACACATCATGTGCCCAGACTGACAGACGCTTTCTTCACAGAGGCGTATCATGCTACAAATGATGAATCCAGGGCTAGGGGGGTTTCGACATTGATAAGCAGGGATGCTCCCTTTATCCTACAGGAAAAATTGTTAGACCCCATGGGCAGATACGTATTTTTGAAGGGCCTGTACAATAATGCCCCAATGACATTGGCTAATGTCTACTTCCCTAATAGGTCTCACATATCCTTTTGCCATCACATAGTACAGGAACTCTTGGGATTTGCCTCAGGCTGTCTAATACTTGGCGGGGATTTCAACGTGCCTCTCAACCCCCTAACCGACACCTCAAACGGGAAGACGTGCATAGCTTACAAAATTCTTAAACGACTTAAAGCATTACTTCGAACTTTACATTTGATCGACACGTGGCGGTTTGACCATCCTGATGGTCGTGACTACACTTTTTTCTCACCCCCTCACAACAGACATTCCCGTATTGACTATCTTTTTATCTCACAACAAGACCTGGGTCGGATGACAGGGTCACATATAGGCATAAAGTCTTTCTCGGACCACGCCCCGATATCTCTAACCCTAAAAGCCGGTACTCCTGTGCAACGCCCCCAAACATGGAGGCTGAACGCCTCTCTCCTGACGGACCCCGATCTGCTACCTACGCTGACTTCCTCGTTAACGGACTTTTTTGTGCGAAACTCTACCCCAGACATGGATCCACTCACGGTGTGGGAGGCACACAAATGCACAATCAGAGGAGATCTCATTAAAATGGGGTCGATGCGTAAACGGGAAAGGGAGAGGCACATTGCTGCCCTTGTGGACAAGATAAAACGCTTAGAAAACCTCCACAAGCAATCCCTTAGTGTAAGCTCGGCCTCTGAACTTCTGGCCCATAGGAAAGCCCTCCAGCAGATGTTCAATGACAAATCGAAGCGGCTCTTGTTTTTCCAGCAGCGCCTTTACTATGAGTCGGGGAACAAGACAGGCAAGTTATTGGCTAGAGCCCTAAAGGAACACACTGCTAAAAATGTAATCCATGGGATTAGGAGAGGGGACGGCCAATTAGATGTAACCACTGAAGCTATTGCAAGACATTTTCAGGACTTTTATACGAATCTCTATAATCTTCCCCCTCAACATAAAGTAAATGGATGGGTTGGGGATAGAACACAAATTATTAAGGACTACCTGGACAGGAGTGGCATGCCCGCTCTTCCTGATGCGGATGTCTCATTGCTGGAGGGACCAATTACAACGGCAGAGGTAGAACTTGCTATTAAACTCCTTAAATCAGGCAAAAGCCCGGGTCCTGATGGATTCACATCCATCTACTACAAGACTTTTGGTAACATTCTAGTAGACCCACTTAGGAAGGCCTTGGACTCTATGTCCGAAGCTAGGACAGTCACCCCTGACTTTCTCACTGCCCACATCACCGTTCTACCCAAGGCAGGGAAAGACCCTGCTGAGTGCGCCAGCTACCGCCCTATCTCTTTACTTAACTTGGACACTAAGATTTACGCGAAGATCCTTGCCTCCAGACTGAGCCCTATGTTGTCCAAATTGGTTGGCCCTGACCAGGTGGGCTTTATGCCTGGCCGTGAGGCCAAAGATAATGTTATAAAGGCCATGCTTCTGACACATGCGGCTCGTGCGGGTCATGTCGAGGGCCTTCTCCTGTCTACGGACGCGGAGAAGGCCTTTGACCGTGTTGCATGGGACTTTATGCTGGCTACCTGCACAAAGGTTGGCCTGGGGCCTCGTATGATGGCTAGGATCTCTGCACTATATCAGTCCCCCTCTGCACGACTAAAAGTGAACGGTGCGCTATCAGACACAGTCCTGATCAATAATGGCACTAGACAGGGGTGTCCTCTTTCACCCCTGCTATTCATCTTGTCCCTCGAGCCTTTTATTAGAATGATTAGAGCTAATGCAGACATTCAGGGCTTCACGGTGGCGAATAAGGAGTACAAGGTAGCCGCCTATGCGGATGACTTGCTCTTCTTCCTATCCAGCCCATTGTCTTCCCTATCTCATCTATTGAAGGAGTTTGAGTCGTACGGCTACGTTTCCAATCTCAAAATAAACTATTCCAAGTCAGAAGCCCTGAATGTGTCCATGTCAGATGAGGTGTTTGGTCAGGTGAAAGACTCCTCTTCTTTTAGGTGGGTCCCTTTGGCCTTAAAATATCTTGGAATTTGGCTCACACCCAACATTGGGGACGTGTATGGTCATAACTTCCCGGTTTTCCTAAAATGTGTCAGGGAAGATCTCCTTAGGTGGCAATCGGGTCATTTTTCTTGGTTCGGTCGTGCGGCCATTATCAAGATGACTACCCTCCCCCGTTTGTTATATCTGTTACATGCACTTCCGGTAAGGGTCCCCGCGTCCTTTTTTTTAGCCCTCAAGTCCATAGTTTTGAGATTTCTGTGGAATTCACAGAAGCCCAGAATTCGCTTCTCCCGGTTGATGAAACCAAAGGAACTGGGTGGCATGGGCATTCCAAACTTTAGAGCATACTATCAGGCCACTCACCTGACTAGAATCGTCGACTGGCACTGTCATAGGTCAGCAAAAGACTGGGTCTCTCTGGAGGATGCTCTATGCCCAATTCCTTTGAAATTCTCCCCTTGGGTCCCCTGGGACAGTTGCCCGTTGGGTTTGAGGCGTCATCCTCTCACTGGCACCACACTAGATATTTTCCACAACCTGACTAAAACCTTCGACTTTGCTTCACAACCTGGTCACCTAACCCCACTAAGGGACAACCCCGCGTTTGCACCTGGTGTGGGCAACCTAAACTTCCAATCGCCAAATAAACTTGACCCCCTGTTAGTGGGTAATTGTTTCAACAAGGGCCTGGTGAAAGACTGGGCAACTCTTAAGACTGAAGCTGACATCCCCCATATGCCCATGTGGGCGTACTTTCAACTTCGTAGTTACCTGGGGAGCCGGGCAGTTAGAGCTAAATTACACAGAACCCCTTCGACATTGGAGTCAATCTGTCAGTCTGGTGCACCTTGTGTTAGGGCCACGTCCATGACATACTCTTGGCTTCAGGAACTGCATTTTAAGGAGGTGGACGAACTCAGAGCGAGATGGGCGGAGGAGCTTCGGATGGAGATTACGGCCAAACAATGGAGACATGCCTGCATACTAACTCACAAATGTTCAATAAGCACGAAAATGCAGGAAACTGCTTATAAATTGTTAACACATTGGTACAACACCCCAGCTAAAATGCACAAATGGAATCCGCAGGTCCCAGAATCCTGCTGGAGGTGTCACGAGGGAATAGGCACTTTACTCCACATTTGGTGGCAATGCCCGCTCATAGCACGGTTCTGGGACAGAGTAATAGCACTAACAAAACAAATCACAGACACTGAAATTACCATGGACGCGGCGGCCTGTTTGCTCCAGGTCACGGATGTCTCCTTGAGGAGGTTTAAAAACTCCTTGTCGAGACACTTGCTGAACGCCGCGAGATCCTTGATACCTCTTTATTGGAGGTCTCAGAGGATCCCCTCTGTTGCGGAATGGCTGAAAAAGATCTCGGACGTTCATGCGATGGAGGAGACTCTGACTCAGGCAACTCAAGGTGTGGACAAATTCTTTAACCTGTGGCAGCCATGGGTAGTTTTCCGGTACTCGTCCGAATACACAGACATTATGTCCCGATCGCTGCCCCTGATGGCATAATTGAGTTCTGAGCGGATACCTAATTCTGTGACTGTCTATGTACATCTACGACTAACTGTTCAATGCCAAATAGTTCTTTCTTTTTATTTTATTTTATTTTTATTTATTTTTATTTATGTATTCTTCTCTGGCTCCTTACCTTGGGCCTTGACTCTTCTTACCTTTGTGCTTACTCTGTGCTTTTCTTACTAAACCTCAGAAATCAGCCACGTTTGTAACTGATCGCTATGTGTAAAGCTTGTTTATCACACTTCAACTACATCCCCGTTGGCTCCGCTAGATATAGGTGGTTGGGATCACCTAGAGTTAACATAAGCTCCAAGGGGAACTATATATGCATAATAATACATAATACGTTATGTAAGCTTCAGATAATTAGCCTTCTACTCTGAATTGCTTTTGGATATGTACCTTGTGTTCCTATGTTGTGATTCACATTGTTTGCCTTTACGTAAAAGTTATGAGCAGTTGCATCTGCACAAACTGTATTTCTTGTATACCTCAAGTTTGACTTTAATAAACTTAACCTTGGAATGTAAAAAACATAGGGGTCACTTGGGTAAAAACTGTGTCTGAACCCCAAGACTTGTTTGTGGTTTAGATTTAAGATACAATCCCTAGGGAAGGCTCTGACACCACTGCATTTTTAGAAGGTTTGAGCACAGTCACAGTGATATTCTAATAATACAGTAAAACCTTGTTTTGAGAGTAACTTGGTTTGAGAGCGTTTTGCAAGACAAGCAAAATGTTTAAATAAATGTTGACTTGATATACAAGCGATGTCTTGATATACAACTAGTGTTATGTCACAGCTGAGTATAAAAGAGAAGAGAGGAGCCTCTAAGTGTAGCAATATGGTTACATTTAATGAAGGTACAACATTTAGAAACTCACATGGTTGATGATTAAAACAGGCACATCCAAGAATGCAGGCATCCAGGTAAAGCTGTCCACATAAACCATCCTCCACACCACCATAAACGTCATCCCTTCCACGAGAGCTTCAAGCCTCGATTTCAAATCGCTCTACTGCAGGGTAGTCTTTCCAGTCACGATTGCAGACTGACAGGTGTGAGAGCAGGCGGTGCGGAGGATAGTTTATGTGGACAGCTTTACCCCGGATGCCTGCATACTTAGATGTGCCTCTTTTAATCGTCAACCATGTGAGTTTCCTAAATGTTTTACTTTTACTTAGAGGCGCCTCTTTTCTTTTTTATACTGTGTAGATCCTGCTGAATATAGCTTCTAATCAACTGTGGAGGCTGCCATCACATTCCTATAATCCTTTTATATGGACTATAAACTGAAGGACTTATGAATAAATGGTTGTGTAATGAATCATCTGAGTTTCCATTATTTCGTATGGGAAAATTCGCTTTGATATACGAGTGTGTTGGATTACAAGCATGTTTCCGGAACAAATTATGCTCGCAATCCAAGGTTTTACCGTAATTAGAAATATTATAAGTGTAAAATCTTTGCAGTGCAGTTCAACAATATGGTGATATTAATCATGAAAATGCAACTGTGCTGCACTTGCTGACATCATTGCATTTACCATGGCAGTATAATTTTTTTATGTAAATCATGGTATTTTACAGAACTGGGCCCAGAAACGTCATAATACTTCATGCTTGAATATAAATGTTTTATTGGGAGGCATAGATAACATCTTCTTGTCCCATCCAGGCTTTCATTTCATCCTTAAAAAGCCATCTGGGGTGGGCTGAAGTGTAACAATATAGCCTAGTTTTTCTTAGTTGCCAAATACTTTTTGCTGTAACATTTAAAACATTTTATTACATGCCGTATGATAATGTCCAACATAGCAATCCCCATCTTTTTAAAAATGCATGTTGATTATATAAAGTGTTGCACAAAATGTAGCCTTAAAGCGATAAAAACTGTTTTATTTCATCAAAGCAATTAAAATAGTCTTAATCCCCCGCTGTTTCAGGCTGGCTGCATGAAATTGCTTTCATTAAGTTTACATACCCCACAGCAAAAAAGGACAGCAAAGCTCGAGTTCTTACCATCTTTATGATTCTTATGCAATATTCAATTTCATTGGTTTACATTTCTCAAAGAGAAATAAATCAGCCATGTTATAAACCTTCCACACTAGAACACTCTGTACACTACGTGACTTTATAGATTTCATCACATCTATGGAAAACAAAGAAGCAGCAATGCAAACTAGTTATCAATACATTCATGGGTGTGATCTGTCAATTTGATTCACTATAGTGCTTGTCTAGAACCATGTTTCCTAGAACAGGGAATGGTTTCCCACAAACAGTGTATATTTTTCAGTTCCCCTTCACAACTCGAGTGAAGTAATGCCTAAATGGCCTGCTATGGATTGGGGGGACACCCACGCCATTTTTTCCCACTTTTTTTATTTCTGGCAAATTTTTTTTATTCAGCTTTCTGCGGGGAAGCCCATTGACAGCTGATGACTCATTGGTTGTTAATAACATGACCGATGGACCGTTTTCATCGGACGAACTGATCGTGTGTGGGCCCCATCGGTTTTTTATCCATCGGTGAAAAAAAATAGAACCTGTTTTAAAATCTTCTTATGGTTAAAAAAACTATAGAAAAAAAACATTGTCTGTGGGGAAATCCATTGGTCAAAAATCCATGCATGCTCAGAATCAAGTCGACGCATGCTCGAAAGCAATGAACTTCATTTTTCTCAGCACATCGTAGTGTTTTACGTCACCGCCTTGGACACGATCAGATTTTTAACCGATGGTGTGTAGGCAAGACTGATGAAAGTCAGCTTCATCGGATATCCTATGAAAAAATCATAGGATTAGATTCCATCAGATATCCGATCGTGTGTACAGGGCATAAGAGAGCATAAAAGCTGCTGTCTTTGGACCGGCTGGAGGG
Source organism: Rana temporaria (assembly GCF_905171775.1). Lineage (NCBI taxonomy): Eukaryota > Metazoa > Chordata > Amphibia > Anura > Ranidae > Rana > Rana temporaria. The sequence goes on from NC_053492.1 coordinate 140,107,822, forward strand.
TGACATGAGTGTTAGCATAATTTAAGGAAATATACACCTGGGGTAAATGTCCACAATACAAGAAATCTGCTTTCTGGGCATTAAACCCCCAGTTGCATGCTGTAGAATAAAAGTGTTTTATATAAGTCACTGCTAGTCACTACGGCTGGGTTCACACCGGTGCAAAAAACGCTCTGACATTGGGAGCTCATGTCGCATGACGTGTGAAAATCAATGTTTCCCTATGGGAGCCATCTTAACTGGTCTAACACAAGTCGGCTTGACTTTGAAAATGCTCCCTGCGCTACTTTGGTCCGACTTTGATCTTACTTCAGCCCATTGAATATCATTAAAGTCGGTGCTCCTGGCTCCGCCCCCCTGCTTGGTGCCCCCACAGCAAGCAGCTTGCTGTGGGGTCACCTAAGCAGGCATGCTCTAGAGCCACAACTTTGTGTGTTTATTCACGCATGGAGCTGTGACTTGGCTCTGCCCCCTCCGTCTCCTGACTGGCTCACTGTCTGTGATTGTCCCGCTGCTGCCAAAAACCAATAAGGAGTGTGAGTCCCTAGAGAGGCAAGGCTCTCATGGACATTGCTTGATTGGGAGGGGGCTCAGGTAAGTATTAGGGGGGGGGGGGTTGCTGCACACAGACGTTTTATTTTTTTTACCTACATGCATAAAATGCATGAAGGTAAAAAACCTTGTGCTTTTACAACCACTTTAAAGGAAATCTATCATGAGAGAAATATGTGTGATGCCATTGCTAATCTACTCCATGAAGGATCTAGTTCCCTAGCTGTCATACTGCTGCTTTGACTTTAATATTATCTGAATCACTGAGATCAAAAAAGCATAGCAATAAGGGTTTCTAACTTTTCTCTGACTCCTATTTGTTGCATACTGGTACAGGGTGTATGACTGAAGCCAGATTCAGTCAAACAATTTCATTTCAGAAGACAATTAGCAATGCTAAACTTCATATTTCCTTAATTGACAGCCATAGTTTAACCACTTATGGACCGGAAGAATTTGCCCTCTTAATGACCAGGACATTTTTTGCAATACGGTACTGCATCACTTTCAGTGACAATTGCATGGTACAAGTTTTTCCTCACAAATAGAGCTTTCTTTTGGTGGTATTTGATCACCTCTGTGGTTTTTATTTTTTGCGCTATAAACAAAAAAAGAGCGACAAATTAAAAAAAATATATTTTTTTTTTACTTTTTGCTATAATATTCCCCCCCCCCCCAAAAAAATGTAAAAAAAAAAATTCTTCCTCAGTTTAGACCAATATGTATTTCTCTCACAATAAGCATATATTGATTGTTTTGCTCAAAAGTTATAGCGTCTACAAAATAGGGGATAGATTTATGTCAAATCTTTTTATTTTTTACTAGTAATGGCAGTGATCTGAAATTTTTAGCAGGACTGCGACATTGCGGCAGACAGATCGGACATTTTTGATACTTTTTTGGGACAATTGACATTTATACAGGGAGGTGTTGCTAACTGTATGGGGGCTGGGCTGACTGGAGGAGGAGAGAGATTGTTGTTCCTAATCACTAGGAACAGATGAAAAACAGACGTTCTGGCTCTCCTCCCCTGACAGAACTGGCATCTGTTGGTTTACACTGGCAGATCCCCGTTTTGCCTGTCTATAGAGCGATTGCAATTGGCTGGCAGACATCGAGTCCGCTGTACCCGCTGGTTGGTTCTCCAGCTTGTGAATGGGCCCACAAATTGGCATGTACACGCCTGACGTACAATGACGGTGATTTACACAGGGGAGCCAACATGCTGCAGTTGTACTGGCGGGAACTAGTTAAAGGAACCTTGCCATGTTAAACTTTTAAACAGTCCTGCAAAGAAGAATGCAACACAATGGATCAGTTTATATCAATAAAGATATAATATTGGAGTGCAGTTGTCCAATTTCATTTCTTCTGCTAATTGCCTTTGCTGAGAAGGAACCCTTCATCTCCTAAGCACAAGGATGGGGTAAACACGGGGTCATCATCTAGAGCGGAAATCTCTCTGGACATCTGCATTAAAATAGAAGCCCTAGGCAGCAGGGCCTATCCTAGGCAGGGTGCACAGGGTGCTTTGCACCCAGGCGCCTGCAGAGGTGGGGGTGCCAAAGTGCCAGAGTTCTCCCCTCCCTCTTTCTCTTCTTGTTTGTGTCCGTCCAGAACTAGTATTCTGAGCATAGGTGTGTGTCCATCCAGAACTGATGTGTGAGCATAGGGCAGCCCGTCCAGCCTGGTAGTGCTCCGGGGGAGAGGCCGCTCCTCTTCCTGACACAAGGGTTCTAGTTTTCAGTGGCTTCTGAGTTCTGATGTGCAGGAAAGAATTCCTCACACTGGGAGTCTTAGATCTGCACTTTCTCCACCAACTCCAGTTGGAATGCCTCCCATCTCTATCTCGGGCTGCACAGAGAGAGAACCGAGATGAGTCACAGTGTTCAGTGTGCTGTGTGCTATGTGATGGGGGATGGCATCCCCTGCATCTCTTTATACGTGCTCTGGGCTGTCCCTGCTCTAGATGTTTTATGGCATGATAGATTGCATAGGATACACGCCCCTGCCCATTCCTGCGCCTCAGTAGTCCATCCACAGATGTGATGTATAATGAAATGTACCAAGTGCCCTTTCACACTGACAGTGCGGGGGCATCGGCGGTAAAGCCCTACTAGTTTTTGCGACGCTTTACCATCATTTTAGAGGTACATTTAACCCCCACTAGCGGCCAAATAAAGGGTTCAAAGGCACCAGTGCCAAAGCGCTTTGCAGGCACTGCCCATTGATTTTAATGGGCAGGGGCGCTTTAGGAGCAGTGTACACACCGCTCCTAAAGCACCTCAAAGAAGCTACTTGTAGGAATTTTTTGACGTCCTGCCAGCGCACTGTCCCAGTGTGAAAGCACTCATGCTCTCACACTGGGATTGCAGATGAGGTTTTTTTCACGCAAAATCAAAATGCCTCCACTGTGAATGGGGTCTAATGGACCATCTCCTGTACTATGTCTGCAGTCTCTGATCATCTCCTGTACTATGTCTGCAGTCTCTGGCTGTCTCCTATATCATGTCTGCAGTCTCTGACCATCTCCTGTACCATGTCTGCAGTCTTTGACCGTCTCCTGTATTATGTCTGCAGTCTTTGACCGTCTCCTGTATTATGTCTGCAGTCTCTGACCATCTCCTGTACTATGTCTGCAGTCTCTGATTATTTTTTGTACTATGTCTGCAGTCTCTGATCATCGCCAGTACTATGTCTGCAGGCTCTGATCATCTCCAGTACTATGTCTGCAGTCTCTGACCGTTTCCTGTACCTAGTCTGCAGTTTCTAACCGTCTCCTGTATCATGTCTTGAGTATGTCTGGGGGCTCTTTCTAACAGACTCACTCTGTGTTCATCAAAGAGCCCCCCCTACAGGTCCCAATAAAGTATTATGCTTCTCTTTCTTTATTTTGTTTATTGTTAAGGATCCCAGGTTAATGAAGTCTTTGTGGGGGAGCATCACTGTGGTTGAGTCATTGCCATAGATGTGGGGGGTGCCAGAAATATTTCTGCACCCAGGCGCCTGTGACCATAGGATCGGCCCTGCTGGGCAGAGTTCTCTGTATGCAACTTAAAGGTTTTTTAAAGGATTTGTTTTATCTTAATAGCTTCCTTTACCTTAATGCAGTGCTGTTTTCATGTCCTCATTGTTCGTTTTTGCTCTCAAGTTGCTGTAATTCTTCTCTGATCTCCACACTTTCTGGTTGTCTGTTTCCTGATAACCACAGTGCTGGGAGCTTTCTCTCTGTGGTCACTAATCAAGGAGGTGTGATTACTGTGTGTCTAAAACCCCACAGCACCAATCAGTTTCGTTTTCCGAACCATCACTGCACTGTATTGGCTGTGTGGCTCTGTACATCACAGAAGCAGGAAACAACATGCAAAAACGAAACTAGAAACTGCAGGTATGATTGATATGATTGATTGATTTTTATCTATTTTTAATCATTTTTAAAAGGAATCAGTTAACTAATATGTCTCTATACTGTACCCTGTAAACAGTCATTTCAGCAAAAAAATAAAAATTCCTTTACAACTGCTTTAAGTCTTAATTTTCAATTGTGACTAGAGCATACCTTTCATTAGACATTATTTTACTGTAAACAAACTTTATTTGATTTATATCAGTTTAACATTTTGATGTGTTGAAAAAAGAAAGCACCTTAATTGATGACTCCTCCGGGCTGATTTATGTGCTAAATAAAATAGCAGTAGATCAAAAGACGATTGTGGAATATATTCTGTAAGCAGGCATTTGTTGGAGATAAGAAATCTCAGTTAAAACACGGTAAATCCAGGGGCTAAACTAAAATATTGCTCTTCTTAGCAGCTCTTACCTGAATTTATTTTGTTCTATTATAGTAGAGCATTTAGGTACTGCCACTAATCCAGCCATCTATCTCTTACTCTAATAAACTTTATCTGTTTGAGTAAATCCGCCAACTGTTTTTCACATACTATAGATGGATTTAGTGTAAATCAGTGCACATTGCGTTGTAAATTCTATGCAATAACCTGTCTATAGCAAACACTAATAACAGTATTTATATGCACTGTTCACTAACTGTATGCTCTTTACAAGGCACAAACTTTAAAATGTAAAATATGCTTAAAGATTAAGAAAATAAAATCACCACAGTTAAAATTTGAAAACAAAAGTGCACCGCTTATAAACACATATGTGCAGATGATTAACAATACATAGATACTATGGGCCAAATCCACGTACCCTGACGCATATTTCCGTCGGGCGTAGCATATCTAAGATACACTACGCCGCCGTAACTTACTTTTTTTGTAATCCTCAAAGAATGCACGCCGTAAGTTACGGCGGCGTTGTGTATCTTTGGCGGCGTAAGGGCGCGCAATTCAAATGGATGTGATGGGGGCGTGTTTTATGTAAATACGTCTTGACCCAACGTAAATTATGTTTTTTTTCAACTGCGCATGTGCCGTCCGTGGGGGGTATCCCAGTGCGCATGCTCCAAATTTACCCCGGAACAAGCCAATGCTTACGACGGTGATGTCATTCTACGCAAATCCCTATTCTCGAACGACTTACGCAAGCAACGTAAAACATTCAAAATTCGACGCGTGAACGACAGCTATACTTAACATCGAGTACGCCTCATATAGCAGGGGTAACTATACGCCGGAAAAAGCCGAACGCAAACGACGTAAAAAAAAGCGCCAGCCGGACGTACGTTCATGGATCGCCGTATGTAACTAATTTGCATACTCGACGCGGAATTCGACAGAAACGCCACCTAGCGGCCGGCGGAAAAATGCACCTACGATCCGACGGCGTACTAAGACTGTCGGATCGAGCCCAGATGCAGTCGTATCTTGTTTTGTAGATACAAAACAAAGATACGACGCGGGAACTTTGAAATTACACGCCGCCGTAATTCTTCTGTGGATCTGGCCCTATGTGTGGTAAGAAATCATTATCATTAATAATACTTAAACACATAAGTGCACAGACATAAATCAAATATATATATATATATATATATATATATATATATATATATATATATATATATATATATAAATCCAAATGAAGAACTAAGAATGGCAAGGGTAGTCTTCTCTATATTTGATTGAAGAGGAAGTGGAAATGTGAATGCCAGAAAGCCTCAAAACTTCACAATATTAAGACCACCATGTAAACCACCACAGTGTATGAAGAGTGGGTCTTACCAGATTTCAATGACCCACACAACATTTGTTGAATTCTCCACAGAACTTCCAATACGCTTTTAAGGTTCTCACCAGGCAGTTACAGCACACTATTATGTCCCGCAAACCAGTGTAGCGCCTGGTTACTTCCAAGTACCAGTGCTTTGTTAAATGTATTGGGGGATCAGAGAGTTAAGTAGCTCTGAACCAACTAATCTATTCAAATTGGGTCTCTGTCTCAGCTTGGCTGTGCTGTGGCCTTATTTTGTTGTTCCTGGGGTGCTGTTCCCACCCCAGGATGATAGGTGGCAGCAGTGGAGTTGAGGTTTGGGTGATTTTCCCTGACAGTCTATCATGAGGGTTTCTCCTCGCTGTGCATGCTGGGGGAGGGTATTTATGAGACAGGCACCATTGGTCTGACTTCATCACGGCACCCCGGCGAAATGGCCTACCAGGCCGGGGTGCACGTGCCACGTGGTGTTCCTGGTTCCGGGACTATGTTGGTTCAGAACATTTTAAGCTGTGGCGGGGCCCCAGTAATCGACTTGGTCCCCAATCCTGAGAAGATCTAAAGCAGTGGGGAGTCCATCTGAGGAGAGCCAAGAGAGGCTGGCAATCCAATAGGGTCTCAACAATCCACCGGGAATTAAGGGAACCAAATACTGAAAGGATGGACGTTGGTCACCTGTCAGTCGGTCACCTGTAAACTACCTGAAGGAGATCCAGGCCAAAGTCTTTTAAGGAGGATTATCTATGCTACCTCAATCCTAAGGAGGGTCTGTGGCAGAGACTTTTCCTCTAAGTTCCGAGTGATACTCTGGCTGCCAGGTCAGTGAGAGAGGCCTGTCCAGGTACACTATACCCACTCCGGCTGGAGTGGCGAAGAAGACTAAGGGGTTGATTTACTAAAACTGGAGAGGACAAAATCTGGTGCAGATGTGCATGTTAGCCAATCAGCTTCCAAGTTATTTTGTCAAACAAGCTGAAGTTAGAAGCTGGTTCGCTACCATGCACAGCTGCAACAGATTTTGCACTCTCCAGTTTTAGTAAATAAACCCCTAAGTGTTGTTGGAAGCAGGACTGTTTCCATTTTGATACGCCAGAATCTTCTATTTCTCCTTCTACTTCAACACTTCTATCACCACAAAATGTTATTGTTTTTACCTGACTGGGTAATAAAGAGCTGAATTGCAGCGTGAAACGCGTCGGCCAATCTGTATCTGTTGTTTGCAGTGCCTGTATGTACTTTTTACATTAAAAGACCAACTTTATTTTAAGTCATTTTGGAGTGCGGCTGTCCAGAGTTCTTTTCGTTTTTGCTACAATCAGCATTGCCGGCACCCTGGTGGTTCAAACTACCCTTGATGATCTACGAGACTCACCTGGAGCGGTGAAAGAAATTGTCTGCCCACAGAAAAAGACACCTGTCGTGGACATTCCGTTAATGCTACATCCACCATACACCCTTAGACGGCGGAGGAGCCATGAGGTAACATGCCACCCAAAACAAACCAGCAGCTCCTTAGGGGGTAGTGCTACATCAGTATACAATGATGCTCCCTGCAGGAGTTTGCACATGTACAGTAGCGTATGTTCTGGTTCTGCCTACACATTTCTTTATACGTGACATCATCAGAGGCATGCCTCTTTAATACCTAGTAACACAGGGAGGATTGCCTTCTAATTGGACAAGTAACCTATTTAACCTTTTGGGAGTAAGTAACTTCAGCACAACTGTAAAAATAAATACAAAACTACATTTATAAACATGTTAATATTGTTGCTAATAAACATATTATAATGATAATAACCAGTGTATGGTGCCTTTAAGACATAGTAAAAGAGACGCATGCGCGGCAGCTCCTAAGATGACGGCATAGATCGGGAGCTCCGCACTGCTCCGGCTGTCTCGCACCCCATCCAACCTCCAGCGCAACTTCCATCCCTCTCCACCTGCACCCAGATCCGGGGGAACACTAGTGGCATCGCCCCATGGCAACGGGATCTGTCTGCCAGGCCCTAGAAGCTCACCTCTCACCCATGGAAGATGAGGCTGGGAAATCAAATATGGCGCATGTTCCTCGGCCACATGCTTACTCAGAGCTGGGGAATCCCATGGTAGTCACTTCTATAGACTCCCTGCTTCTCAGCCCGCATCCTGGGACCTATGCGAGTAACCATCCTGAACTCAATACCTCACCAGCTTCCACTGAGTCCATAATCAGACACACACTAGACAATTTGCTATTGTCCCCTGTGGAATCAGGGTGTGCACAGCACCAGAGCAGGGATATTCACTCAGACCTCCCCCAGACCTCCCTTTTGGCATGGGCTCCATGTTCCTGAAATTTTCAGAAATGCAGGATCGCAGACTGACCCACACAGCAGCCAAAATCACAGGTGACATCAAAGCGGACCTAGGCTCACAAATGGAAGCCTTTAAATTTAAATTAGATGCCACTGTGGCCAGGATGAACCAAAACACAGACGGTATACAAGACCTCCAGGACAAGCTAGAGACTACCTTATCCAAAATAGATGACCTAAAGAATAGATTTAGGAGACTCAACTTTAAGATCAAGGGTCTCCCAAAATCAGTGGTGGATGTTCCCGCCACGGTCTGCTCCCTTATTCACAACCTCATCCCGGATGTTCCTCAACACAGGAGCTAGAGCATGATCATGCCCACAGATCTTTGGGTCCCCCATGCACTGACGGGCTCCCAAGGGACAACATAGTGAAACCCCAGTAAAGGTGGAGGTCATGCAAAAGGCTCGATCATTACCTCTCACTTCATGATCACCCCATACAGGTCTTTGAGGACCTATCCCCATCCACCATCCAAAAACCGATAGCACTCAAACCACTCCTGACAGTGTTATCCCAAAAAGACATCAACTTTTGGTGGCTGTTCCCCTACAACCTCAAATTCATGTACAAGAACAGGTCCTACACTTTCTCCAGATTCGCTGAGGGAAAAAAATCACATCTACACCTGGGCCTCACCTCCCAAGTGCCTACATCCCTACCTCCTGGACTCAACACATCTACCTACGAGCCCAGTGGTCCCTCTGTGGCATAAACCCAAAACCAAATATTCCAAGGAGTCCAGATCCCCTTGACAAGGTTGCCTCTACATGGAATAGTTCTTTTCTGCAACTAGACCCTCCTTTTGGTACATTCTCTATTGTTCAACCCATGGTTTGACTCATTGGAGTCTATGTTTTCTCAGTTGGATCTCAACATTTACGTTACTATGAGATATAACATTATCTCAGTTATTTCTCTTCTTCACAATCTTTTGACAACTGTTGCACGAGGAGGTCCACGACATTGCTCTACTTCATTGCTTAGATGACCATTCCATCAGCCGGGGTTATAACAGCCAAGGCCAGCCAGCACATCACAGCTCATACACCCACCATTAGGACAGGATACCACTCATGGCACTCTCACATCACCAGGTAAATTTAGGATAATACACGCTAACACATTGGGGGTTATTTACGAAAGGCAAATCCACTTTGCACTACAAGTGCGCTTATAAGTGCACTAAAAGTGCATTTGGAAGTTCAGTTGCTGTAGATCCGAGGGGGACATGCAAGGAAAATGAAAAACAGCATTTTAGCTTGCACATGATTGGATGATAAAATCAGCAGAGCTTCCCCTCATTTTTTGGGGTCTGGCATGATTGAAGATGGACATCACGGGACACTTTTTTTTTAAAATAAAATAATTGTCAAAAAACGACGAACTAGGGACTTTTTTCTTATTTTTTTCTAAACGACTTGTCCCAAACTGTCTACTGTCATTTTTCCTTTTTGACACTTTTTTTGGTGAATGTGTAGGGGTACAATGTAGATTCCGATAAACCCCCTGCCTGCAGACCCCCACAACCACCGGGCAAGGGTTATGGGGAAGAGGCCCTTGTCCCCATCAACATGGGGGATAGGGTGTTTTGGGGGGACCCCAAAACACCCTCCCATGTTGAGGTCATGTGGCCTGGTACTGTTCAGGAGGGGGGTGCTCTCTGGCCCTCCTTTTTCTGCAGCCTTCCAGGCTGCATGCTCGGATAAGGGTCTGGTATGGATTTTGGGGGGACCCCGCGCTTTTTGAAAAAAATGGTGCAGGGTTCCCCTTAATATGCATACCAGACCTGAAAGGCCTAGTATGGATTTTGGGGGGACCCCCACGTGATTTTTTTTTTAATTTTGTGTTTGCATACATTTTAGGCCTGTTTGCATGTTCTGGTGCATCCCTAATGTATATTAAAGCCTTCCAATGGTGGTTAGACAAGGGGTTGTACAGGATTGGCAATTTATTTAACTCCAGGGGCCCGCTCACCTTTAGCCATTGCATAAGCAAACATTAAATGCCTCCGACAAACACATTTAGATTCCTCCAAATCTCACAATTTCTTCACTCCTTATGGCTATCCAAACCACTCCCACCCAACATCTCCCCACCCATACGAGCAATGGTGTGGCCAGGCCATAGAGCAGAGAGAGTGGTCTACAAGTCACTCTCCAGAGTTAATTCTAAGCCTAGCTATATGATAGAATAGGAGAAAGATCTTTCCCAGGAATGGGAACTGGAGGATTGGTACAGAGCTTTTTCGTTTGCTTACATGCATTGGTATCCTTCAAGGTTAGCAAAATTCTACCCCTTGGCTTCACCCCTCTGTTTTAGGGACTGCTCTCATGCAGGCTCAATGATACATATTTTGTTGGAATGTCGCAAAATCAAAGGCTTCTGGAACAAAAACATTTCTATAGTGTGAAAGGTTTCAGGACTCTGGGTTCCCAAGTCTCCTCAGATAGCCTTGTTAAACTTTCCTATAGAAAAGGCTTCCAAAAGGGAGAGGCGACTCATTCACGTTATATTTCTGAGAGCTAAATAGATAATAGCAAGAGCTTGGAAGCAACCCTTTGTCTCCTGGTCCATGGCGAAAAAGAAAATCTTGTGGATCATAGCCCAGAAGAAGATGCTCAGTATCTTACAGGATACAGTTAGCAGGTTTGAGACAACTTGGGGACCGTGGGATAAATATATGAATATATCGCTAATACCTCAGTAGGTCATTGACCATATCCCCAGGGGCGATCCGATGGGACATATACACTCCCTTTCATTTCCCTACCTATCCCCTATCCTCCCTCTACATTCTATCTTCTATCCTGAAGTTTATATGTGACCTGAGGAAGTAAGTCAATCCTGTGAAACATGTTGAGGCATTAACAAGGTGTTTTTAGGACTCCCTGTAAAAAGATTTTAACTGTGCGTCCTTTGAGTACCTGAAAAGTACAAGATGCCCTCCTTTTGTGATTTTTTTTTCTATTTGAATAAGATATGGTTCAGTTAAAGGATACGTTTATTTGCTTAACCACTTCAATACATGGCTTTTATACCACTTCCATACCGGGCCTATTCTGGCACTTCTCTCCTACATGTACAAATCATCATTCTTTTGCTAGATAATTACTCTGAACCCCCAAACGTTATAAATGTTTTTTTTTTAGCAGACACCCTAGGGAATAAAATGACAGTCATTGCAACTTTATATCTTGCACGGTATTTGCGCAATCATTTTTCAAGCACCTTTTTTTTTAAATGGTTTCATTAATTAAAAAATAACAAAAAAGTAAAGTTTGTAAAATATGAAAGATGATGTTACGCTTTAAAATTGCGCACATTCATGGAATGGCACCAAACTTCGGTACTTAAAAATCTCCATAGGCGACGCTTTGAATTTTTTTACAGGTTACCAGTTAAGAGTTACAGAGGAGGTCTAGTGCAAGAATTGTTGCTCTCACTCTAACACACACGGCAATACCTCACATATGTTGTTTAAATGGAGTTTACATATGTGAGCGGGACTTACGTGTGTGTTCTTTTCTGAGCACAAGATACCGGGGACAGGGGCGTTTTAAAAAAAAAAATATTATACATTTTTTTATTTTACTTATTTATTTATTTTACACTTTTTTTACATTTTTTTTATCACTTTTATTCCTATTAAAAGGAATGTAAACAAGGAATGGTGTGTGACAGGTCCTCTTTATGGAGAGATGCAGGTTCATTAAGACCCCACATCTCTCCTCCAGGCTGGAAATCATGAGATTGTAAAAAACAATTCACAGATCTCATCATAGGTGTGCGCAGCCTATTGTATTAGGGTGTGCACCCCAAAGATCAAACACATAGTACCGATCACTCACTATGAACAGGAAGGGGCTGGTAAGTTACCAGCCCCTTCCCCCACTCATCCTAAAACATTCCCGCAGCAACAGCTGGAGGGAGAGGAGAGTAGTAAAACTGGAAGAGCTGTGGGGGGAAGGAGGGGGAACCAGGGCAGTAGGGGAAATCTGTGCTGCACAGGGTGATTAGGGTGTGCCTGGGTGTGCCTATGGATCTCATGCTTACTAGCCGCAATGGCGTCTTTGTTTACTTTTGGGAACCCGGTTGTGACGTCATCACATTGCGCCCGGGCCTCCGATGGCCACCAGTCATCTCTATGCTCGACATGTGACAAGACACCGGCGCCGGACGATTCTTTCTCCAGGCCCCCGCTATGATCATTCTTATTGTGTGCAGAATCGCTGGCAGAAGAGAAGGATATCTGAATGATGCCTCTAGCTGCAGGCATCATTCAGATATCCCCCCACAAAGCCCAGGATGTAATATGACGTCCACCCAGGATGGTAGATCCCATCTGTGGACGTCATATTACTATGGCTGGGTATTGAAGTGGTTGAAAAAAAAATGCACATTGCAGGTAAAAAAAAAAATTGCATATATTTTTTTTGTAAGAGCCTGGAAAGCAGTACATCGTGGTAAGTCATGCTAGACATGTGTGCCGTCAATAAATTTGTTTTGTTTCGTTCTGTTTACTATTAGCCGTTATTTTGTATTTCGAAATTCAATTTGGATTCGTATGAAATACAAATTTTCGTTAGATTCCTAAAATTTTCATAACAATTACGAACGTTCGTTATGATTAATTTAAAAATAAAAAAATACCTTTCTCAATATGGCAGTCGTTGACTCATTATGCTCATTATGAGGGGCTCCCTTCATCGCTGTGCTGTGCTGACTTCCTGGGTTTGTACCCCTGCTGTGCTCATTATGAGGGGCTCCCACCATCCCTGTGATGACTTCCTCCTGGGGCTGTACCCCTGTTGTGCTCATTATGAGGGGCTCCCACCATCCCTGTGCTGTGCCGACTTCCTCCTGGGGCTGTACCCCTGCTGTGCTCATTTTGAGGGGCTCCCACTATCCCTGTGCTGTACTGACTTCCTCCTGGGGCTGTGCCCTACTGTGATCATTATGAGGGGCTCCCACCATGCCTGTGCTGTTCTGACTTCCTCCTGGGGCTGTTCCCCTGCTGTGCTCATTATGAGGGTCTCCCACCATCCATGTGCTGTGCTCATTATGAGGGGCTCCCACCATCCCTGTATTGTGCTCATTATAAGGAGCTCCCACTATCCCTGTGCTGTGCTGACTTCCTGGGTTTGTACCCCTGCTGTGCTCATTATGAGGGGATCCCACCATCCCTGTGCTGTGCTGACTTCCTGGGTTTTTAACTTCATCATAACGAATAATCGTAATTATTATGACAATAATGAAACAATATTAACAAACATTCTTATTTTGTCTGATTCTGAATCTCCATTCGACTACCAGTACCAGTCTCCCAATCCCATATTAAAAAAGGTAATTTTCCCAGCCCTCACTCAGCAGCAGAAGAAAACCTCAGAATTCTTGATTCGTATAAAATGAACCGCACATCTCTAAGCCATGCAGGACTCCTACAGACTGTCAGTAATGGTCCGCCCTGCTGAGGAAGTTGTGAAACGCAACGCGTCCGGGGGTCAGGAGCCTTACTACATGTCGCTCGCTGCTGTCCTAAAGAACTCTTTGATGCCATTATCATCGTATGCCTTTTTGAACCGGCTAATGTGTGAGTAGCCTGTGAATGTTTTTATTGAATTAAAGCAATTGAACCCAGCGGAAGCTTTTAGATATTGTTTTTTTCCCTGCATGTTCCGGTCCATGTCTTTGGCTGTCATTATGAGGAATTGAATCATCACTTTGCTCCCTGGTTTTCTCTGCTGAATTGTACCTGCTCATTTGACCATCTGGTAATACAGTGGTCTATTGCTGAGGTGAGAGTACCCATCTTTATCGGTGGAGGGATCACTTTCTAAGTTTTGGTGTGCCTAATATCACTTGGTGAAGATTCCTAAGAATCTGGATCGCTGGATCTTTTATTTCTTTTGGACTTATTGTGGATTATTTCACTTTATTAATATTGGTTTGCGCTGCACTGCTCTCTACTTACTTTTGTCAGTAATGGTTGTCTGCTCATACATCATACAGACAGGCAGTTTCACAAACACAGGAAGATTCAATGAACTACTAGAGCATTAAATAGTGCCTTGGTAGCAGGCCCGAATTGGCCAATCAGGAGAACCGGGAAGTATCCCGGTGGGCTGGTCTGGTTGTGGGCCGGTTCGAAAAATCTGTCCACAAAATATCAAAATATGGCTGTAAAACTTGTATGCCCCTGTTACCTGCCTACATCAAGGATTATTTGCTCCTGCTCACTGCTCTGCGGCAGCAGTTGCACGCCTTTCCAGGCTCCCTTCTTGAGTTCCTATAAGTCTCCCCCCCCCCCTGAGTTGGAGTTGGTACAGTCCCAGTGCATGTGGGTGGACCAGGAAGAGAAACTCACAACACTGCAGCATGGATCTTTGGTTTCCGCCCAGCAGTATACAGCAGAGTTCTCCTCCAGAGCAAAGTGAAGATAATGTAAATCACGGGTGACAGACTGGATCCTCTTCTTATGTGAGTCCCGACTGCTCTGCATTCCATACTGTGATTACAAACGTGCCCTGCACTTTTCAGTACAAGTTTATTGAAAGTGAAAGTAAAATTCTTGAATACTGTAGGTTAGGAATTAGTGTGACATTTTATAAATGTAATCGACATACACTTTATATCTTCTAAAAATAATGATTTTTAATAAGATATAATGTGTATGTGGATTACATCTATGAAATGTTACACTAATTCCTAACCTAACCTGTTGAAGAATGTAAGCATTACACAGCAAAGGATGTGATTTCTTATCCCAGCCCAACTTCAAGAAAGTCCACTCTGGCAGTGTGGGGGAGGGGGGTGTGAGAATGGAGGTACTGTATAGTGTTTTTTTACTTAAAGCGGAGGTTCACCCTCAAAATGAACTTTCCAGCATCCTTAAAGCGGAAGTAAACCCATCAATTTAACAGTTTGAAAAAGCAGTTACATTCCTGGCATGCCGGGAATGCTAACTGTCACATTGGTTGTGCTCTCAACCAATCTGTCAAACCATCCAATGACTGGTGTCATAACTGATCACATGTGCAGCATCATGGCAGTTGAAGATTAAACAGAGGCCAAGACGCGCCTTAGCAGCTGTCAATCAACTCCTCTTCGCTTAGAAACGCCCATTCCCCGCAGGATTCTCCGCTCAGAGCCGGAAAACAAGGGCTCATATAACGATAAGTACAAGTAAAAAAAAAAAAAAAAACAGCATACTGCAGATGTTAGCAGTATGCTACAGCTAATGTCAAAAAGTGGATTTTTGGGTGAACCTCCGCTTTAATTCTATGCTTTAGCCAGCTCTAGTGCTCTTCTCCTCCTCCCTGTGACATATAGAGGAAGATTAACCCTGTATGGTCCAAAGTGGAGGGTGGAGTGTCACCACTGTCACTCCTAACTGACACAGGAGCTGCAGGGGACCAGTAACAGAACTGCAGAGAGCCCACTGAAGAAAAGTACAAGGTAAAACTGAGTACACAGATCAGAATTCATTGGGTTCAGCAGGGGCTGAATTTTTGATTGGTGTGTAATCCTCTCTGTTAGACAGAAACCAATTGTTATATTCACTTCTGCTGGAAATCCTTGTTCAATTAGCTGTTTGCAGCCAAAAAGAAGCAGTGCTGATCAGTGTATTTTGATAGGGGGGGAGTCCCTGCTGTCAGAAAACAATGTCCCAGTGAGGGGGTTTCCCCCATCCACACAAGAGCACTTGCTCTCTAGTGCAGGGGTCTCCAAACTCTCTAAAGAAAGGGACAGTTTACTGTCGTTCAGACTTCAGGGGGGCCAAACTGTGCCCAGTGGGAGTTAACAATGTCCGATCTGGTGTTGTTGGGAGGAATAGTGCCCCTTTTTTTATGTCAGTGGAAGGAATTATGCCCCATCATTGGAAGGAATAGTGCTCCAATGTTGATGTCAGTGGCATGAATTATGCCCCATTGTTGGTGTCATTGGCAGGAATTATTCCTCAAGGGCCGGATAAAGGCAAGCAAAGGACCACATCCGGCCCCAGGGCCGCAGTTTGGAGACCACTGCTCTAGTGGACTGTTTGTTTATAGTGCACTTTAATAGTACTTTGCACTGTGTGTTTGATTTGCAGTGCTGGGAGTTTTGTAGTAACTCCAAAACCAAATTGTGTACAAATGAACCATAAGAATTTGACTAGAGTTATTTGAATATTTGGGAGTTATTCACATTATATGTTATAGTATTTTACAGTACCAGGAGTGTGTTCTTATCTCCTTCACAAAATGTTTTTGCAGCACAGGGATTTTGGTCCCACATGTATGTGATATTGTATATTACTGTACATACTCTACCACTGTACCTTGTATTTTGTAATTTATCCAATTCTGACCTCTGCACTATATATATATATATTTTGTGTGTGTAAGATAATTGGTTATGGGGGGGGCGCAGCTCGGCATGTTCGCCCTGGGCGCTGGTTGACCTTGTCCCGGCACTGGAGCAAGTGCCACGCTACAGGCCGCGGCGCCGGGGGCTAAATTTATAAGGGAGCCGGAAGGTGGCCACGGGAGCCGATTAAATAAAAGGACGAATCGGGGGTCTTTTTTCCGTGCGGGGGGGGCGGCTTGGTGCCAGTGCCACCCCCGCAAAGTGTCTGCAGGATACATGGCAGCGCCCGGGGCGGATGAGACATTTGCACAGGTAGGGGAAAAACAGGCAGCAGACTCAGTGCACCCAGTAACCAACCTGAATAAAAATAAAAAAACTTTTTTCTGCTGTCAGGTTTATATTGTAATTTACAATATGTACAGAGGGAAACAGAGGTGTGGGGGAGGAAGTTACAAAGGTGGGGGGTTACAGATATGTGGGGCGAGGGTAAAGAGAGAACAGATATTGGGGGAGGGGTCATGGTCTTACCTCTCTGCAGACTTCTTTCATCTGACATGTGCTGGCGGACATATTGGTTCCTGGGCTTCTTATAACTTACCACACCCTGCGGCTCCTCCTTCCCACTGGGAGGAGCTGGATGCCTTGCACATATATAGGAGGTCTGTTGCTTCATTTCCCTGCTTGGTCCTCTTGTATTCACATGCTCCTGAGATTGTGCTGCTGCTTTGGTTACCGACCCGGCTTCCACGGACTATCCTTCCGGCTTCCGATCCCTGGCTTCATTCGGACTACCCTTCTGGCTCCTGATCCCTGGCTTTGTTCGGACTATCCTTCTGGCTCCTAATCCCTGGCTCCGGTGGAAGACTCTGCACTGTTTGATCATCCGTTTGGACTTTAACCTTGCTGTTTGGTTTTTAATAAAGCCTTCCTATTTCATTTATCTGTTGTTGTACGTCTGATTCATACTTCCATGACATTAGGACCAAGCCATGAATTCTGACGGTACAGGGCCACCTTCGCTACCCATGCTGGTTGCCAGACTGGATCAGCAGGATCACCTGCTGGGTCAGTTCTCTCAGGCGTTGCAAACCCTGCTTGCACGCACGGCTCATCTCGCTCCCATTGCCGATAGGCCGGTTGTCGCTCCTGGGTCCGCTCCTACTGCCGCTCCGGTTGTTGCGCCAGAGTCTACCCCGACACCTGTTGTTGTGCCTGCGGTGTCTCGGGGTATGACCGGTTCTGCCCCCCTTCTGCAGCGCTTTGGGGGAGAGCCAACTCAGTGCCAAGGTTTCCTTAACCAAGTGGGCATTTATTTCGAGTTGCTGCCACATGCCTTTCCCACTGAGAGATCAAAGGTGGGCTTCTTGATCTCGCTGCTCTCGGACAAGGCCTTGGCCTGGGCAAGCCCCTTATGGGAGAACAACAATCCGGTGGTTGCCGAGTTTTCCGGTTTTGTTGCTTCTCTTCGGAAGGTATTCGATGTACCGGCTCGCTCTGCCTCTGCTGCGAAGCTCCTTATGTCTGTCAGACAGGGTTCACAATCGGTAGCCAAATACGCCATTGAGTTTCGTACCCTGGCAGCAGAGGTGGGCTGGAATAATGAGGCTCTGGTCGCTGCTTTCTCCCATGGTCTCTCGGATGCCTTGAAGGATGAGGTTGCGGCTAAGGACCTACCAGTGTAGCTCGAGGCTCTTATTTCTTTCCTGATTTTGATTGACACCAGACTCAGGGAGAGACCTTCCTTTAAGGAGAGCCTGCGGAGGTCTCCTAACAGATTGGCGCCTACGTTTGCTGTCCCACCCGTGCCTCCCACGCCTCCTGGAGTTGACTTGCCTGGGGGTGAACCCATGCAGCTGGGGTTTGCTCGCCTGTCCGAGGGGGAGAGGGCATTCCGGAGACGCGAGGGCCAATGCATGTACTGTGGTCTCGGTGGGCATTTTCGGTTGGCATGTCCGAACCGTCTGGGAAACGCTCGCACCTGAGATCCTGTCGGGGGCAGATCTTGGGTGGAGTCTCTTCGTCCCCGGTTTCCCGTGCTGATAAACCACTGATCACCGTTGTTCTCTCCTGGGTCGGGGGCTCAGTGACGACCCAGGCGTTGGTGGACTCTGGTGCTGGTGGATTTTTCATTGATAGTAAGTTCGCTGCCGCCAACTCCATTCCTCTGCAGGCTCGAGTTTCCCCGCTGGTTCTCGAGGCAATAGACGGCAGACCCCTCCAGCCGTCGCACGTGACTCATGAGACCCTTCCAGTGGGGATAGCCATTGGGGCCGTTCACAGGGAGTCGGCCTGCCTTCAGGTCATTTCGTCTCCACACTACTCGGTGGTCTTGGGGTAGCCCTGGCTCCAGAAGCATAATCCGACTTTCGATTGGAGATCGGCCGAGATCCTCTCGTGGTCACCACAGTGTGGGGCTAGTTGCATCCATGGGCCTGTCAAGTTGTTGTGTACCTCTTCGGACTGTGTTGCCTCCTGAATACGAGGGGTACCGGGATGTATTCGATAAGGTGCGCGCTGGGTTCCTACCCCCGCATCGCCCTTACGATTCTGCCATAGATTTACAACCTGGTGCCGTTCCTCCTCGTAGCAGGGTCTATCCACTGTCGGTTGCGGAGAATGAGGCCATGGAGGAGTACGTGAAGGAGGCGCTTTCCCGTGGTCTTATTCGCAAATCCTCGTCCCCGGCAGGGACTGGATTTTTCTTTGTGAAAAAGAAGGGCAGAGAGTTGAGGCCTTGCATCGACTATAGGGGCCTTAATCGCATCACGATCAAGAACGCATACCCGATACCCTTGATTTCCGAGTTGTTTGATCGCCTGAAAGGGGCCACGGTCTTTACCAAACTCGACCTGAGGGCGGCATATAACCTGGTAAGGATCAAGGCTGGTGACGAGTGGAAGACCGCGTTCAACACCAGGACCGGTCATTATGAATCCTTGGTTATGCACTTTGGGTTGTGTAATGCGCCCGCAGTCTTTCAGGAATTCATCAATGATGTTTTCCGTGACCTGTTGCAGCAGTGTGTGGTGGTCTATTTGGATG
Organism: Rana temporaria; assembly: GCF_905171775.1. Lineage (NCBI taxonomy): Eukaryota > Metazoa > Chordata > Amphibia > Anura > Ranidae > Rana > Rana temporaria. The sequence goes on from NC_053492.1 coordinate 140,127,297, forward strand.
ACATCTTGGTATATTCTGAATCCATGGAGGCCCACATTCTGGATGTCAAGCGAGTGTTGCAACGGTTACGAGAGAACAAGCTGTTCGGTAAGCTTGAGAAATGCGAATTTCACCGGTCCCAGGTAACCTTCTTAGGTTACATCATTTCCGCGGAGGGGTTCTCCATGGACCCTGAGAAGGTTTCGGCTGTCTTACAGTGGCCCCAGCCCAGTGGTCTTCGTTCCCTGCAGCGCTTTTTGGGCTTCACCAATTATTATCGGAAGTTCATCAGGGACTTCTCCATGCTGGCCAAGCCTCTCACGGATCTGACCAGGAAGGGCTGTAATTCCCAGGTCTGGCCGGCCGAGGCCATCCGGGCTTTTGAGGCCCTAAAATCTGCCTTTGTGTCGGCTCCAATACTGTCTCATCCCAACCCTGGGTTGCCCTTTGTTCTCGAGGTGGACGCGTCTGAGACGGGAGTAGGCGCCCTTCTGTCTCAGCGTCGGACACCAGAGGGTTCTCTGCTTCCCTGTGGGTTTTACTCCCGGAAACTGTCTCCCGCGGAGTGCAACTACCAGATTGGTGACAGAGAGTTGTTGGCCATCGTGCAGGCTCTCAAAGAGTGGAGGCATTTGCTCGAGGGTTCGGTGGTTCCGGTTCTCATCCTGACGGACCACAAGAATCTGACTTACCTTTTCTGAGGCCAAGAGATTGACACCCCGTCAGGCCAGATGGGCTCTGTTCCTATCACGTTTTAATTATGTGGTCTCCTACCTACCCGGTTCCAAGAACATCAGGGCGGATGCCTTATCACGTCAATACTCCGAGCTGTCCATGGAGGAATCGGTACCGACTTCGATCATACCTCCTAATCAGATCCTGGCCGCCATTCGCACCAGCCTGACCTCTCCCCTTGTAGAGCAGATTTTGGCGGCCCAATCTGGTGCTCCCTCTGGGAGACCCAACGGCAGATGTTTTGTGCCTGAGGAGTTGCGCACTTGGTTGTTGCGAATCTACCATAACTCCAAGACCGCGGGGCATCCTGGAAAGAATCAGCTGTCCTGGGCTGTTTCACGTTTGTTCTGGTGGCCTTCTCTACGTTCTGACATCGCCGCATATGTAGCGGCATGCTCTGTTTGTGCCCAGAGTAAGTCCCCTCGGCACCTTCCGTTGGGCCTTCTGCAACCCATCGCCACTGGGGAGCGCCCATGGTCACACCTTGGGATGGACTTCATTGTGGACCTTCCTGCTTCCGAGCCTTCCACGCGCGCTTCCCCCAGAAACTGTTTTTTGCGCCGCGGAGGAGGGGCCCTTGAGGGGGAGGTACTGTCATGGTCTTACCTCTCTCCATACTTCTTTCATCTGACATGTGCTGGCGGCCATATTGGTACCTGGGCTTCTTATAACTTACCACACCCTGCGGCTCCTCCTTCCCACTGGGAGGAGCTGGATGCCTTGCACATATATAGGAGGTCTGTTGCTTCATTTCCCTGCTTGGTCCTCTTGTATTCACATGCTCCTGAGATTGTGCTGCTGCTTTGGTTACCGACCCGGCTTCCACGGACTATCCTTCCGGCTTCCGATCCCTGGCTTCATTCGGACTACCCTTCTGGCTCCTGATCCCTGGCTTTGTTCGGACTATCCTTCTGGCTCCTGATCCCTGGCTCCGGTGGAAGACTCTGCACTGTTTGATCATCCGTTTGGACTTTAACCTTGCTGTTTGGTTTTTAATAAAGCCTTCCTATTTCATTTATCTGTTGTTGTACGTCTGATTCATGCTTCCGTGACAGGAGGGTACAGAGGTGCGGGGAGGGTACAGAGGTGCGGGGAGGGTACAGAGGTGCGAGGAGGGTACAGAGGTATGAGGAGGGTACAGAGGTGCGAGGAGGGTCCTGTTATTTATTGTTCTAATAAATCTTCACTGTGAAGCAAAACTTAGGTTACTATATTTGCCCTGAATTGGAAATATTTTTTGAAAAATACTATGAATTACAGGCTGTAGAGAACAGTGCGCCATTGCAAACTTATATTTTGAGGTTTTAATTACATTATTTTAATAGTCGTGAACTAAAGTGGGCTGAAAATGAGTCCCACTCCGGCCCTGCTTGGTAGTTCATTGAGAACTACAAGATGGCAGCTGAAAGGTACTTGTAGTTCACTCATTCACATAACTCTGTGAATAAATAATGAGGCTGTGTGGGCAGCACCTGGATTGACCCAACTCTTTTCAAATAGTGACAGCACAGTAGGTATGACGTGAAGATCCCCGGCCTGCTGTCACAGGGAGTATAGGGACCAGGGACCAGCTGCAGGATTGGGTACATGTTACATGGTCCACCCTAAAAACGGGTGGAACATGTCACATGTTCCCGAAGGTAAACTTATCCTTTAAACGCTGTCTCTCTCTCTCAATACATCTAAAGACAGAAATGTTCAATATAAAAAAACTCTAGAAATTATATGCTGCTCTGTTTTACACAGAAAAAGTTCCAGGCTGCTGCTATGAAAAGTGATAAAACCTGCAATTGGCAACCCTGCTGAACCCATTTAATCTGCTGTAGAACCTTCATAAAATCTTGAAATGTATTTATTTACCAGACACAAATAGCAGTAATATTCTTTCTTTAGTGCACTTGACCTGAAATAATTCTTTTTTTTTATGATCAACACCATTTCTACCTCACAATAGTAACTTCTGACGCTTTAATGTGAGTTTTTTTGTTTTGGATGAGGGACTTTAAACTGTTGGTTAGTGTCAAGAATTCATTATGTTGGCATCATTAACTTTGCATGCAAAAGCATTAAAGCGGGAGTTCACCTTGCTCATTTTGTCAAGGGGAATCGGGTAGTTTTTTTTAAATCGAAGCAGTACTTACCGTTTTAGAGAGCGATCTTCTCCGCTGCTTCCGGGTATAGTCTTCGGGACTGGGCGTTCCTATTTGATTGACAGGCTTCCGACGGTCGCATACATCGCATCACGAGTAGCCGAAAGAAGCCGAACGTTGGTGCGGCTCTATACGGCGCCTGCGCACCGACGTTTGGCCACTTTCGGAAAATCGTGACGCGATGTATGCGACCGTCGGAAGACTGTCAATCAAGTAGGAATGCCCAGTCCCGCAGCCCATACCCGGAAGCGGCGGAGAAGATGCATCTCTAAAACGGTAAGTACTGCTTTGATTGTAAAAAAAAACACCCGATTCCCCTTGACAAAACGAGCCTCAATCTAATGTTAAAAAAAAGGTTTTTGGGTGAACCTCCACTTTAACTAATGATAATCATATGAAAGCTTGACAGTCTTTGGGCTCTATAAGGCTATAGCTCATGCAGTCAAGGGGCCCCAGTAGATATTAAAAAGCAGTTTTGCTAAATGTTAATATTAATATTGTTTATATATATATATATATGTGCGTATGTATGTATATGTGTGTATATATATATATATATATATATATATACAGTGCTTTAAGTGGGCCAAAAGAGGTGCCGGTACTCTATTAGGCGCCGGTGCTCCCCCCCCCCCAATACTGAACATGAAAATACCCTGATGAATAACATCCATTATTCTATCTATTTTCTGTGGTGTCTGTCCCTTGTCATGCTTTGTGCCCATTTTATCTTCTCTTTTTTTAGTTTCTGACATCATCAGCTGGTTTATGTAATTTTAGCAGAAAATGCACCAATATATTGCAAACCATAGCAGCTATGGTTTGCAATATATTGGTGCATATATTGAGTACCGCCGCGTTCCGGCCCACTTAAAGCACTGTATATATATATATATATATGTGTGTATATATATATATATATATATATATATATATATATATATATATATATTTACATATATATAGATAGACCATTTGGGCCCCCATAGAAGCTGGATGAAAAACTTCCAGTTAGCAACCCCACATCCTGCCTTGTTATTGGAAGATGAAAAGAGTTGGTTTTCATTGCTGAAATGCTGGGAGTGAGCATCCAACAGTTTTGAGTCATGTACACACGATCGGTTTGTCCGATTTAAAACAGGCCGATGGACTTTTCTTTTCTGTGTGGAACTACATCGGAGAAAAATCCACGCATGCTCAGAATCAAGTCGACGCATGCTCGGAAGCATTGAACTTAATTTTTTTAGTGTTTTACGCCACCGCATTTTGGCACGGTCGGATTTTTGACTAATGGTGTGTAGGCAAGACCGATGAAAGTCGAAAGTCGACAAAAAAATCCATCGGATTAGATTCCATCAGATATCCGATTGTGTGTACAGGGCTTTAGTGTCCCAACAATAAGGAAGTGCATGGGTCTGAGAGTTTTTGTCCAGACTCCAGGGAGGCCCAAATGACCTAAAGGTATGAAAATAATATTAATGAACATTTTACAAAACTGTAACTTTTTTTTATTTTTATATCTACTGGCTGGGTCCCCTTGACTGCATAGGTGATTTTCTGGAAAGGGTGAACCTTTAAACTAGAAACTTAGAACTGCGTATGTTCTATGCCACAACATGCAACAGAGAGGAACTGGTCAAAGCAAAACAGTCAAGGTTTCTAGGCCACACGATGAGCTAAACAGTTTTGATGCTTATTACATTAAGATTTATTCGTATAAGGACAGAAACACAGTCGAGAGGGTATAGTTCATTAGTAAAATTATTCATGTATTTGCCTATCTTCAACTTTTATCCTATACAATCTATTTAAAGTGTGATAACCCAATTGTTCTAGCAAATAATCCAGTGATAAATACCAAATACTCTGCACACATATTTGGAAAAAAATATTTGACACTGATCTTTTTTCTGAGCAGTACCTTGCTTGTCGTGGCTGCTAATGGGTTGTAAGTATCTGTAGATTGTAAAAATCCTGTGTAATAAAATAGTTAGGATGCATTGCACTGTGGTAAATTCTGAACCACATAGAGCAAAGTAGATAATCTTTTGCATGTATGTACCTACAGTAAATAAAAACAGCAATGACATCCAGCTTGCACTTTTCCACTCCCCTTCTGCTGCTTTTGTGAGGCGTTTGTACAGAAGGGGGCAGGGAGATTCATGCAGTATAATAGAGATACAAGCAGAGCACATACTGTATATATGTGAGGATTTGTTGTGCATGTGTAGCAGGTTGTGCCAGCTCATTGTTACTGCATATATGCAGTAACCAGGGCCGGCGTTAGCGCAAGGCAACATGGGGACTTGCCTTACGGTGCCAGCGCCGGCCCTGGGGGGGGGCGCCAAAAAAAAGCCCCCTGCTCTGAAAGAATTCCAACCCGGGCTGTCCTCCTATGGCTGCGGCCTGCCGGGCCGCCTCCCGCACTATAGCCCCGGCAAGGGCACCGCACTTCACTTGGGCTCCTGCGCCGTTATCTGTTTTTGCAGCCCTTCTGCCTGGTTGGCTGGTGAAACTGTCAGTCTCCCTCGATGTGGGGGTGGCGGGGAACACCAGACAACCAGGCAGAAGGGCTGAAAAAAACAGATAACGGCGTAGGAGCCCAGGTGAAGTGGGACATTTTTTTCCTAGGCTAGGCATGATTGGTGGGCGGCGAAGTGGGAGGCACTGTGCCTCTCTCTGTGGTGTGTTGATTGGCCGTATGTGATATGATGCCCATGACGTGTTTACAGCGCGGCGGCGCCAAGTTTGGTTTTCTTTAACTGGAGAATCCAGCAAGGTAAGCAAAACTTTCCTGTAATGCAGGGGAGAGAGAGACAGTGAGCAGTGCTGAGTAGAGAGCTGCATAAGCTAACATAAGTAAACCAGCAGGTGATTGCCCTCTGTTCAGCGCTGCTCACTGTCTCTCCATCTGACAGAGCTGGGGGGGTGTCTGTGCAAATCTGAAGGAGTCTAGGGGAGCAGATTGTTGCTGTGTAATGCAAAGTGGTCCAGAGATGCGATGCTGTGCAATGTAAAGGGGTCCAGAGGTGCTGTGCTGTGTAATGTAAAAGGGGTGCAGAGGTGCGGGGGGGCTGTGTAATGTAAAGGGGTCCAGAGGTGCGGTGCTGTGTAATGTAAAATTGGTCCAGAGGTGGGGTGCTGTGTAATGTAAAAGGGGTTCAGAGCTGCGGGGGGCTGTGTAATGTAAAAGCGGTTCAGAGGTGCAGGGGGCTGTGTAATGTAAAGGGGTTCAGAGGTGCAGGGGGCTGTGTAATGTAAAAGGGGTCCAGAGGTGCATTACTGTGTAATGTAAAAGGGGTCCAGAGGTGAGGGGGGCTGTGTAATGTAAAAGGGGTCCAGAGGTGCGGAAAACTGTGTAATGTAAAGGGGTCCAGAGGTGCGGTGCTGTGTAATGAAAAGGGGGTCCAGAGGTGCAGTGCTGTGTAATGTAAAAAGGGTCAAGAGGTGCAGGGTGCTGTATAATGTAAAAGGATGCATCTGTTTGGTCATGTGCCTGGCACATGACTTAGGCTACTTTCAAACTGGGGCGTTGCGCCGTCGGCAGTAAAGCGCCACTATTTTAGCAGCACTTTACTGTCGTTTTTGCGGCACTATGCGGCGATGTGCGTGCGTGCTGTGGGGGGGGCGGCAAAATGCACCTTCGCCTGAGTTGGCAAAAATCCTTGCACCGGCCCTGGCAGTAACACAGCATAATGCTGTGACATACCCCCCAACTTTGGATCTTAAAAAAAGATAGAAACCTTGGCATAGAGTTGGAGAAGACCTGTGCCACATGCAGCATACCATGGCAAAAAAGTGGGTGCTCCTACTTAATGCAGATTATTGGATGTGGATTAATAGACTCTGAGCCTTTTTACAGTATACACCACACTCATATGTCGTAGTCCGTGTACCCACAAAGTGCTCCTTAATTACACAAGTAATGGACACACATAAACCTAGAAACAAAGGATCGTTTAAAAAAAGAATCGAATTCTTCTTATATATACAATACATAGAATATAGACAGATAGCTAACACTTCATCTGAGCCTACTGTAAGGGAGGATTATAGTAAAATAGTTATACCAGTTAGACTACATAGCAGAAACACACAAGTAACACCATGGCCAGAAATAAGTGCAGAACTTTTCTGTGAAGGAGCTGCTGATGTATGGGTCCCCCATAGGTGTGTGCAGCCTATTGTTTTAGGGTGTGCACCCCAAAGCTCAAATACGTATGCGTATTTGGGTATGTATACAGTGTCAGAAGAGCAGTGGATGTGTCAGTAGGGCAGATTTTGGTGACAGTAGATGATGTCAGTCAGTGGAGCAGTGGATGGTGTCAGTAGGGCAGTGGACTTTGTCAATAGGGCAGAGAATGGTGTCAGTAGAGCACAGAATGGTGTCAGTATTTTTTTTAAATTATTTATTGTTTTACAATTTCATTTTTTTATTGTTTATATATAATATAATTATTATTTATTTATTTTTTAACAATTTTTTAGGAGCCTTTGGGGGACTTTGGTGAAATACCAGGGGTTTAAACAGGAAGGATTAAAGAGGAAGGATTCCTTGGTGCCGCACATCCTTGGTGTCCTGTGATGGTTATGGGAGAGACAACCTCAGCCTAGGCTCCCGCCAGGCCACACTTCAAACTCGTTTCACTCCACCCCCTTGGAGCTTAGTCATGGGGATGAAGATCCCATGCCTGTGGGGAGTACTGTATATAAGCATGATTGGAAGTCACTCAGGCCTCGTACACACGGCCGAGGAACTCGACGTGCCAAACACATCGAGTTCCTCGGCCAGTTCAGCCCTGAAGCCACCGAGGAGCTCGGCGGGCCGAGTTCTCCCATAGAACAACGAGAAAATAGAGAACATGTTCTCTATTTTCTCGACGAGTTCCTCGGCGGCTCCATCGGGCCGAAAGTGTACACACGACAGAGTTTCTCGGCAGAATCCGGCTCTGACCGAGTTTCTCGCCGAATTCTGCCGAGAAACTCTGTCGTGTGTACAAGGCCTCAGAATGTATACAGGGCTAGCAGGTGTGTGTGGTTGATTGCTCTGGCTGTAAGGGAGTAATACTGAGGTGAGGTGGGGAAAAGGTGAACTGAAATCAAGAAAAGTGGATGTGAAGGGAAATGAGAGTGATATCCCAGTCCCTTTCTCTGCAGCCTCAGCTGCACTGGACAGTGAAAGAATAGGAAGTTTGTTATGCTGAGGAGTGTCCAGTTCATCCACAAACTGCCCCAGTTGAAGTCCTAGTCGGACGAAAAGCATTGGGCTTGGTACACCACTCACCATATTGCTTTTATTTCGAACTGTGATCACTTTTAATGCACAATTAGAGCACCGTTTTCTTTCTTTCCATGTTCAGTGGATAAACTTTTTTTTTTAGTTCCTCCATTGTGCCCTTTATCACCCTTAAGGGGTCCCACTTACCTGAACCTGCTTACTACTACTTGAAAGTGTTGTGAATTTCTTGGGTTGCTAGTTTCCTCTGCACATTTGGGACACTAACACGAGACCGATTTTCAGCCATGGGCTGTCGGGTCCATGGGCTATATTCCTGGCTAACATCACAGAGAGTCTCCAGGCAGATGAGTCTACTTGCCAATTGGGATATCCATACTTAATTGATCTGTTGTCGCTGACAATCGGATTCTACAGTTCCAGTAAGCATATTTAATCATACCATACTTGAAAGGAATTTCCATGTGATGGTCTAAACGGCTACATGATATCTTTACAGTGATACTCTTCTTTCCATTGTGATGGACATTTTCACTTGTATTGCTTTATATGGGTACAGTGTAGCATGACTGCACAGTTGTCTTTCGAAGTGTGACAGCGCTGAAAGCTGAAGATTGGCCTGGGCAGGAAGAGAGTAAAAGTGGGCAGTAGGCAAGTGGTAAATGTAACTGCTAATACCTGTAAAGTAAAAAAAGAGCCTTGGATGCAGCTGATGTCGGAAGAAAATTAAAATAGTGTCAATCATCTTTCACTCTGCCTACACCATAATAATGCACACAAATTACACATTTGATGCTCAAGAAAGATTTATTAGGAGCTGTAAACCATTTTTTTTTCATATTTATAACCTAATTCAAATTCCTTTTTTTGAAACAGTTTTTTTCTTTTTTGTCATGTGATTGGTACAGCTGGCAAGACAGATTCACACTGTAAAGAACATACAGTATATCAGCAGAGTAATCAAAGTCCTTCCCAATGGTCTTTCCTAGCAGATGCCAAAGAACATGGAAAGATAATGTGACAAAAATAAATAAATACAGTGGCATTATATGTATATAATTAATGTGGATGAATTATGGCAATTAACACTTCTCTGTTTAGTATCAGTTGAACAAACACAGGGAGTGATTGATATCGATCAGTCATTGTGTTCATTTAGAAATGGAAGGAGCTGGTAAATTCCATCCTGAAACGGTCCCCTAAAGCAGCCAGAGTGAGAGGAGAGAAGAGGAAAGGAAGCCGGAAGTGGTGCGGGGGGGGAGGAAGGGAGCACACAATGGAGCATGGGCAGCAAAAAGAAAAGGAACAGGGAAAGAAAGTTTGGCATATACTGGTACCGATCCCCTGTATTTTACTCATGTGGCAGCTTAGTGCTGGTGGGAGAAAGAGGAGATTAACTCTACTTTCGGCTGCTGAGGGAGGAAAATACAGATTGGTTCTGGGGGTCGACATGGAAGGATCACAGTCTACCTGACACCTGCCTGTGATCGATGGGTAGATCACAATCACCAAGTTGTCATCAATCCCCAGGCACACAGGCACACCCCTATACACATCTATAGGGTTCTCTGATTGTGAATAGCAAGGACCCCTTTCAGCAATGCCACCAGCCTTTGACATACCAAGGCTGAAAAAGGGAAATTTTGTTTGGGCTACACACCCAACAAGGCAACAAAAAAGGGCAACCGTAAATATAAAATAAAGCTAATTTATACAACGAAAACAATGCATGAACCAAGTGCTTCTGGACCCAAACCCCACCTGAGTACCTGAATACTGACTCTAGGGGGCCCTAAATATATGTGATACTCATTTAGAGGCTGAAAGGTCTTAGAGTCTCTCTACAACCACTCCCACTGGCCAGTTTGGTACTAGATGTTGGCTAGCATTGGGGCCTAGGGTCCTGCATTTTTAGCACTCAAATACATTTAAAAATCCACAAGCTAAATCTCAAATTAGGGTGCTGCTGTCCCTAGTGAGGGTAACACGATTGTGTCCAATGGCCTCTCACAACTATGCAGTCTGCTGTGAAGCCTTCTCCCTTTCAGAACCTTGAATACCCAAAGGATGCTTCCTGCAATATCCGTGGTGATGGGACCCATTCTGGACTCTGTAGCAATGATCTCTTAGAAAGTAAGCACCTCTCTGATGGTCAAAACCGATGGAAACGGACTGAAGGACCGTTTCATCGGTCCAAACCGATGGTCTGTGGGCCCCATCGATCAGTTATCCTTGCTTTAAAATTGAACCGATAGACGCCTAAGGCCGCGTACACACGGTCGGTCCATCCGATGAGAACGGTCCGATGCTTTTGCATACTAACCGTCTGTTTGAATTTGCATACTAACCGTCCATCGGTTGAATTTGAAAGCAAGTTCTACAATTTTTGACCGATGGGGCCCACACACCATCGGTTTGGACCAATGAAACGGTCCTTCAGTCCCTTTCCATCGGTTTTGACCAACCGCGTGTACGCGGCCTAACCGATAGGTCAAAACCGACGGTTAGTATGCAAAAGCATCCGTTAAAAACCCGCGCATGCTCAGTATCAAGTCGACACATGCTTAGAAGCATTGAACTTCATTTTTCTCAGCACGTCGTTGTGTTTTACATCACCGCGTTGGACTCAATCGTTTTTTTAACTGATGGTGTGTAGGCACATCAGACCATCAGTCCATCGGACCGTTCTCATCGGATGGACCGACCGTGTGTACGCGGCCTAAGTGTAACAGCAGAATCCTGCTCCAATATCACGTATCCTCTGGATGTAAACAGTGTCTCTCACTCAACAGTCCAAAAAACATCTCTTCACCCTCCACATAAGATTTCCTGAGCCCAGCTTCCCCTACCCCTTTCATCCTCTCTACAGCACACCTTCTACCTGGGACTTGTAGTCCGACCAAGTCTCTCTTGGTGTAAAGCCTTTAAATGGTGACTAAATTCCCCACAAATCCCTGCAGCTCCAAGTAGTCCTATGCATCTCCCAGCAGTCTTCCCAATATCTTTCTCCACCTCCACATAAGACTCCCTGTGCCCAGCCCCCTTCCTTTTTTGTCCTATCTTTAGCAGACCTTCTTCCTAGGACTTGAAGTCCCACCAAGTTTCTTGGTGTAAAGCCTCCATGTGGTGATTACATTCCCCACATCTCTCTGCAGTTCCAAGTTGTCCTATGCAATTCCCAGTCTTTAATAAAACACCTGACTGCAACTTTACAATGAGATCCCTCAAAAATGGAGGGGCTTTAAAGATTGGAAGATAGGTGAGGGGGCTCAAAAGACAGCTAATGCAAGGGCCACATCGAGGAAGGATTTAATGAGGCATCTAACCAACAATCTTCACTGAAAGCCCCAACGGGACTCTGTCCAGGGGCCACAAAGTAGACCAGGTAAAGCATAAAGTGGGTGTAAAAGGCTGAGATAGAGCTTCACTCTTTGACTCCTGGAGGAGAGAAGAAAGAAGAGGCAGGAAGAGTTAATAGTATGCTAGACTGAGGATTTGCAGTTAGGGGTTCCTTCTTAACTCTGATGAAGAGCCATGGGGTAAGCAGTGGATAGACATGAGGCCAGTATGGGATGCTCAGGGGGCACAGGGTGGGCTAAGGTGTGTAGAAGGTAATGAGTACTAATGAGGGGGTCCTCAAAAGATGGGTTTTCATATCCAGGAATCCCAGGAAATCCATTTCACAGCACTCTACTCCCCTCTTCTTTGCTTCAATATTTTTAGATTGTGGCTCTGCCACTACCACAGCTGCTGTTGGGTTGTAAACACGGGGAAATTGCTGCTCCCCTAGTAATGAATGAACTACTAAAACTTTGTTTATTAGTACTGCTTGGACCTTAGAAAAAGGGGGTATGCACCAAAAGCTTGATATGAAAATTTGATTGTTAGTGTACTTTTAAAAAAGTATCATGAACAGTACTAATTTGCCTTTTAACATATTTAAAGCGGAGCTCCACCCTAAAGTGGAACTCCTGCTGATCGGAACCCCCCCCCCTTCTCCGGTGTCACATTTGATACCTTTCAGGGGGGTGCAGATACCCGTCTGCACCCACTTCCGGACACACACTCTCTAGTAAATCGCGGGCATGACGTCAACCTCCCGTCCCCCCCCCCCGTTGTGTTCTGGGAACACTCACCTCCCAGAACACAGTGGGAACCAATCGGCAGGCCTAGCGCGATCTGCGCATGCACCGTAGGGAACCGGGCAGTGAAGTCGGAGCGCTTCACTTCCTGGTTCCCTCACCGAGGATGGCGGGGGGGCAGCAGAGTGATGAGCGATCGCTCGTCCTCTGCTGCGAACGGCGCTGGACTCCAGGACAGGTAAGTGTCCTAATATTAAAAGTCAGCAGCTGCAGTATTTGTAGCTGCTGGCTTTTAATATTTTTTTCAGCGGACATCTGCTTTAAAGTGTAGCTGATGGCATTCAATTTTTTTTATGGTTTTCAAACTGTGACCCCGTTTCAAAGTAGCCCGTACTTTTTCCATCATTTCACCAGCCCTTGCTTATGTTTTGGACTGCTACAAGCTGCATTCTTCTTCCACCAGCATTAAAAACTATTTGCATTATTGGAATTCATTCTCGTGTATACAAATGCAGTTCTTGTTCCAACTGCCAAGTCCTGTATATGAACTATTGTATAACATTTTCATTCTCTCCTTCCAGGCTCCCATCTCTCATTATACGCTTGTTTGTCTCTTGTGTTCAGGCTATGATTATCTCTGGTTATTTTCTTATAATGATGTCTATGGAATTATATTACTCTATCCATCAAGTTCTTTGTCTCACAGGTATTGACCTATTTTACACATTTCCAAAAATGAATTTTTTAGCACTTTTTCAAATTTTCGCAAGGATTTCTATTATTAATGCAATATTGTTTACAATATTTATCAATGACTGGAACTGTTTTTTTTATTGGAATAAGTTATGCATTTTTAAACATTGTGCGAAAACAAAAAACGTATTCGCACATTGCGATCCAAGTTTTCTCTGGAGCTATGTGAACAGTACTTCATTAACATAATGCTACATGTGAATGCAGCTGCAAGCCTTAAGGTGATTTGCTCCCCGTGGAATGTTCATTTGCATACGCTTTTAAGAAAGAGCTATTTCATTCTCTTTTTATTCTTGATAATATATTGAATGTTCACTTTGGTTTATATAATTCAAATATCTTTGCAAACAATGCTGTATCGTATCATCAGGGCCCTCATCCAAATGGTCATTTACATTTGATTTTTTTAAAGGTGTCCTTTCAAAAAAAAGAAAGGAATCTATTCCCATGCTTATTCCCACATTGCCTGTGTATTTGAAATATTAATAGATAAAATGTATAAAAAAAAACACACAAAGTAAATGCAGTTATGTACCCAACAAGAATTATAAAATGTAATTAAGTGAGCCTTTTATCAATACTTGGATTTGACTTGGTTACAGCCTCTTTTAATTACCAGTAAAGCGGCACTCAGACTGGAAGAGGAGAGGGAAGAATTCTGAGCTATTCAGTTGTAATGCATTCACATATACAGTAAAACCTTGGACTGCGCGCCTAATTCGTTCGGAGAAACAAGCTTTTAAGCCAAAGCACTTGTATATCAAAGCATTTCCCCTTAAGAAATAATGGAAACTCAAATGATTTATTCCACAACAATTTATTGATAAGTCCTTCAGTCCATATAAAAAGATTATAGCAATGTGATACGTAGTATAACCATACAATTTCCGTTTACAAATGGAAGCATCCACAAGGGGATTAGAAGCAAAATCCATTAGGAGCTACAGAGTATAAAAGAGAAGAGAGACGCCTCTAAGGCCCCATTCACACCTGAGCGTAGCGTTTTTGAGCGTTTGCATACAACGTTTTCCGACATTTTTGAACTTCGTCGTTTTTTATTTTTGCCAATAGGAAAAATCTCTTTCATCATTTGTTGCTATGTTTTTAGATTTTTTTATCTTCTTCCTGGGTGAATATTCTTCTTCCGGTTCTTCTTTGTGCTTTCTGCTCCATGTGTTTGTATTGTCCTCTGCTAAGATGAGTGATGATGAGATGGCGTGTTTTGTGGCAGCAGCCACTGTCATATTTTCTGTATGAAAGAGAGAGGAGAAAGAAGAGGGCACGCAGATACTGGATCCACCCCGTAATTGCTCATGGGTCATGTACAGTGACCTACGTGATCATGAGGATACATTTTTGGACTACACTAGGATGTCCATAAAAAGGTTAGTCAAAATTACTTGGATTCATGATGTTTGACATTGTTCCTTTCTTATCATGTCCACTAAACCCCACTTTTATTTTTGATCACAGCTTTGATGAGTTATTAGGTTTACTCAGTAGTCGGTTGCAATGAATGGACACATATTTACGTAACGGTATACCCCCTGTGGAACGACCAATTAATCACACTGAGGTAATTATTTTTTTTCTAATTTTTTTAAAGACTCTAATGAAGAACCCAATATTAATTAATTAATATTTTTGTATATGCATCAAATAAACACCAAACACACGTTTTTAAAGCCAAAAATAAACGTTACTTTTTTTTAAATATATAAAATATTATTGAAATATAACTTTTTATGTTCGTTCTTCACATATACAGCTCAACAATAAAAAAAAAGAAATAGAGCTAACGTAGCTCATAGAACATTTTTTTTTTTAAAGCTGATTCCGTTTGGGAGGAGCTCTCTTGCTCATCAGGTGACATCACCACATTCATAGCATGGCCATAATGTGACCAGCTGGAGGTGGAGGGATTCTCATTATGCTGCCAATTAGAAGGTGGTGGTGTTGGCAGAGGAAGGTAACTAGAATGTGGTGGTGTTGGCAGAGGAGGGTAATTAGAAGGTGGCGGTGTTGGCAGAGGAAGGTAAGTAGAAGGTGGTGGTGTTTGCCCGAAGAAGGTGGGTGGCAGAATGTGGTGATGAAAACCGACGAAGGGTTAAAAAATGTGGTGCTGGCAGATAGGGCGGGGGGGAGTTGCATAGGGACCATAGTGTGGTGGAGGCTCAGAGGATTTATATGTGGTGGTTGGTGGAATGAAAGTCACGATGTAATGTATGGTACCTGCCAACATGTCTGCCTGGATTTCTGATGGTACCTTCTACTTCAGCCCCTCCAGACATCTTGCAGAAACCTGAACGTGAGACCTGTTGCTGGTCATTCTTTCAGACATACGGGCCATGATGTCTAACATACAATTGATATCAGGTTCTGGAGCCCTCCTTCTTGTTGCTCTAGCAGGTACACAAGCACAAATTGGTGGCCTGGACTTCTCGTCTCCCACAGGTGTGACAGATGTAGACCGTGATGGAGTCGACAATTGTCTCTCTGGCTCTTGGCCCGCTTGATCACCTGATGCTTGGCTTGCTTGCTGACTGTTAGCATCTGTGTCCAAATCGTTGTTTGGAGTACTTTCCTCCAAGCAGTTTTCAGTACTGAAAATAAAAATTTATTATTATAACTTACTTATTTCATTTTGTTTAATGACATTAGTTCAGATGATAGCTTACCTCCCCCAAGCCAGCAATGGCTGAAGGAACTCCAATTCCCTAGCATGCATGTAATCTCTTGGGGCACACGCCGTCAATCCACTCCTAAATTCCCTTTGCAGTCTTAGATGTCGAGTGAAGGCATCACGTATACTTTTCCACTTCATTTTGAGCATTTTAACTGTTAAAAAACAAATACAAATATATATATATTTATTTCTTTGTAGGTATCTATCAACCGGACAATCGTTAGCAAGTCTACACTATGCCTTTCGTGTTGGAAAATCGACAGCAAGTTACATCGTCCGTGACGCCTGCTCTGCTATTTGGTTTGTGTTGAAGGATATTGGCCCAGATTCAAGAAGCTATTGCGCCCGCGCAACCATAGGTTGCGCGGCGCAATAGCTGTTTTGCTCCCGCGTAGCGAATGCCCCTGATTCAGGAACATCGCTACGCGGACTGCAGCCTAGGATATGACAGACATAAGCCTCCTTATGCCTTCATATCTCAGGCTGCATTCTTGCGTTGGCCGCTAGGGGGCGCGGCCATTGTGATCGGCGTATAATATGCAAATTGCATACTACCACCGATTCACAAAAGTTGCACGGGCCCTGCGCACGCAAGGTACGGAGTTTCCGTACGGCGACTTTAGCGTAAGGCTGCTCCTTCTCATAGTAGGAGCAGCCAATGCTAAAGTATAGCCGCCCTTCCCGCTCGTGAAATTTAAATTTCGCGTTGTTTACGTAAGTGATTCGTGAATGGCGCTGGACGCCATTCACGTTCACTTAGAAGCAAATGACGTCCTTGCGACGTCATTTGCCACAATGCACGTCGAGAAAGTTTCCCGACGGAGCATGAGCTGTTCGCTCGGCGCGGGAGCGCGCCTAATTTAAATGATTCCCGCCCCCGGCGGGATCATTTACATTAGGCGCCCTTACGCAGGGCTAATTAGCATAGCGCCCGCGCAATTTACGGAGCTACTGCTCTGTGAATCGCGGGCAAATAGAAATATTTGCGTGGGCGCAGAGCAAAATCTTTGCCCACGCAAATATTGCGCGGATCTACCTGAATCTGGGCCATTGTCTTTAAGAAACCTACAGCAGAGGAATGGTCACAGATCTCAGAAGTTTTCTGGCAACGCTGCAACTTCCCCAATTGCGTTGGAGCAATCGATGGGAAACATTTTCGGATCATAAAGCCCATGGGTAGTGGAAGCCAGTATTTTAATGGTTGTGGCTGATGCTAATTATTGCTTCTGTTACATAGATATTGGGTTGTATGGCAGCAGTGCTGACTCTACTATTCTGGGGAATTCATCTTTTGGACAAATGCTGCATACCAATTGTCTGGACCTTCCGGCAAACAGTTCACTCCTGGGCACAAATGGCCCTCCCCTACCCAGTGTTTTTGTGGGGGATGAGACCTTTGCTCTGAGTGAGCATCTTCTACGGCCTTATTCGGGGCACAATCTAACTGTACAGAAGAGTGTGTTCAATTATCGACTAACAAGAGCATGTCGAGTTGTCGAATGTGCATTTGGCATTTTGGCAAACAAATGGCGGGTCCTACACACTCCCATTGTTCTAAACATGCAAAATGCAGTCTGTGCTGTTAAAGCTGCATGTGCCTTGCATAACTTTGTAAGACAGCAGGATGGATTTGAGTTTGAGGACCCATTACATCAGAACATGGAAAGAGCTCATTGGACTGGTGTTCATGGAAGCAGACAAGGTACACATGTCAGGGAGGAGCAGGAGAGGTCCTATGGCAGCTTGAGGCAATTGAATAATTTTACCATTTCAGTTTTTTCTTAACAACCATATACTATGCTGTACTGAATAATTAATAAAAATTTTGATGTATTGAGAAGTCTCGTGTTTTTTGTTTTTATATATATATTTATCTTTGGGTGCAGTATCCATACAATATCCACTAGGGGTCAGAGTGTACCATTATGTATTTGTGACATGCTGACAATACTATACTCATACTCCTATGCATTAGGTCAGGGGTCTCCAAACTTTTCAAACAAAGGGCCAATTTATTGCCCTTCAGACTTTAGGAGGGCCGGATTGGGGCCAGCAAGGGAAGAAAATGTCACGGGCCTGGCATCAGAGAGAACAAATATGGCCTCAGGGTTGGTGGTCAATAGGAAGAGGAGTATTCCCTCTATTAGTAGGAGGAATAGTATCCCATCATTGGTATCATTGGATAATATAGTGCCCCATTGTTGGTGTCAATGGGAGGAATAGTGCCTCATGTTAGTGGGAGGAATTGTGCCCCAAGGGTCAGATAAAGGCTAGCAAAGGGCCACATCTGGCCCTCGGGCCACAGTTTGGAGACCCCTGCATTAGGTGCTTACACATATAAAAGAAGGAAACAATAGATGTGCCATTCCAGTTCATCCTGGCCACATTCCTACACACATGCAATTTGTCTGTACACATATATGACCATAGTGAACTGCAATTGCACATCTATTTCTGTTTTCTCATATGTATGATCTTGTAAGCAATGCATAGGAATATAAGCATAAGCTAGTACTGTTTTTCTGGTTCTGTTATTTGTACTAAATAACAATCATCCTATTATCTCCCTATGGTCATTTTGGTGGTTAGTTATGTTTGCAGGGGTTTACCTTTATCATCCTTCACACAGGCAGTTAGGTCTGCCCAGTTTGTGAAAACTTGGCTGGCAATCTGGTTCCATGCCTTCCTCTTGCTCGCTCAAAGTTTGTAGCATGGATCTCTGGAATCGTACAGACATGGGTGCTGCTTTACCATTCTGATAAAGCTCTCCAGATCTAAAAGACATACTGTCTCATCCACTTCCCACTCCATATTGCTGGCCTCCATGTCTGGCAATCCCAAAAAATGGTGATATGTGCACTTCCTGTGTATGTTTATGTAATTTCCTATATAAAATCTTTTCCACTTGAGCAGATTAAAACGACAAAATGCCCGTATGAAACGCTCGTTGTCGTGCTAGACGCTTGAATCGAGAGTTTCCATTAGTTTCAAACGTTAAAAAAACGCCCAAATCAGCCCAATTTGAGCGACAAAAAAGGGTCCAGAACTTCTTTGAGCTTCAGGTGTTTGGCTTCAGGCATTTTGGAGTGGAGATGTGAACCATCTCTATTGAGAATAATGGATTTTTTCCCCTCTAGCGTTTTGAAGCTTCATGCTTCAGGCTACAAAACGCTCAGGTGTGAATGGGCCCTTAGTGTAGCAATATGTTGCTGTTGTACCTTCATTAAATGTAAACATATTGCTACACTTAGAGGTGCCTCGCTTCTCTTTTATACCCAGTTATGACATGACGCTACTCTTATATCAAGACATCGCTTGTACATCAAGTAAAAATGTATTAAAACATTTTTACTTGTCTTGCAAAATGCTCTCAGACCAAGTTACTCTCAAACTAAGGTTTTACTGTATTTAAAAACTGCTGGTTATCAAGTTCAATCCGCCCACCACTGTGCCTCAGAATAGAATATCCCACGTAGGTAGAGCTGCCACTTTAAATAATATAGAATGTGAACAGTATTTTAACTCTTATCAAAATTGAAAAATAGGAAAAAATAGTGGCGCTTAAAGCTATCTGCTCTGAGCTTCACGGAACACAAAGCTCTGTCAGTGTAAACAACGCAGACCTGTGTTCAGTGATTGGGGATGTAGTTGCTTTTTTTCATTCCCTGCTAAGCAGGGAACAAAAACAACTAGATCCCCAGTAAACAGTACACATAAACACTTGTTAGGCACATATTTAACCCCTTTATTGCTCTAGATGTTAACCCTTTCTTGTCCAGTGTCATTAGTACAGTGACAGTGCATTTTATTAGCACTGATCACTGTAACAGTGTCACTGGTGATGTCAGTGGCAGTTAGTTAGTTCCCACAAAGTGTCAGTTAGTATCATATAATTTTTATCTTATATATGTTTTTAAATTCTAGTATATATCCTGAAGTGTCACATACCAGGCTGGAGGCTAAGGTGACAAGAGGGTTCCCCTTGTGGCTGAGAGCAGAGTACCCCTGGAGTTGGAGACAGAGGGTGCTCTGCCCAGAGATGCACGGGTTGCCTGCCGATGAAGTCTTATGGTTCCAAAAGTGGACACCCCGGAGCAGAGAAGGCGGTCGTAGACAATAGTTCCCTGGATTTAGACAGGTCTTGCCAGACTTGCATATAATCACAGGGCGACTAATCACTGTGAATGCACTAATTTTAATGTATCAACAAAAGTGACAATGGAAAATAATGGACTAATAAATTGGACTTTTGGCGGTACAGGTAGTTAATGTAAAAGATCTATAAATATTTATTTTGTAAAAAATGCATAAATAGGACCCTCCGTAGAAGTTGCACAAAGCAACGAAACTAGTAAGGGTTATAGCTTATGCTGTAACCAGACATGACATCTATACCTCACTAAGGGATCCAGCAAGAGAGCTCTTCCACCTGCATACTAGCTGGGGATTGTGGTCAAACACACTGCTTCTCTGCAAAGGACTGGGTGAAGTTATTTACTCTGCTCATTTTCATATATTTTTTGTACGTACATTTTATGGGGGGTTCTTGAAGGAGGGGATGTGTATTAAACAGAATTACGCTATGATGGCATCTTTGTGTTTATTTATTCACATCTGAGGCTGATCCTATAAGAAGTGATTCCCCTATGAGACGGATATGTCAGCAATCTTCATAGCTATATCTTCAATCACTGTGAAGGGTCTGCTTGATTTTTATCTCTGGTGAGTTTGAACCCCTGCGGGGTCGTTTCTCCCAACATGTGGTGGATTGTGAGTGCGGTGGATGGTGCACGACTTTTATCTCCTCTAAACACCATCATTCGGACATTATATCTATACGAATATTGTCTTCAAATCACCTGGGACTTATTATCTGTCTATCTGTACTAACTGGTGTTGTTAGTCACCTTATATTTAACACTAGCGCTGTTTGTATTCTGCTTTTAGAGGGATTGTCCTTCAATTTTGAGTTATGAATACTTTTTTTATATATTTGTGTATTTTAAACGGCAGCTTGTATAGGTTTTCTCCACATTCTGTTTGGAGTAAACAATCTCTTTGCTTTCCGTTCTTCTGAAAGGTGGGAGTCTAGTAGGCGCTGAGTTGTGTATTATAGGCCTATAACAATACACATTTTTTTATAAATAGGAACTTGTATACATAATTTCATGAAACAGTATCAGCATATGATATCAGTGCATCTAACACAAAGTAAGAGATACATTTGTACTTATACAGATACATTCATGGCATAAAAGCACATAGCGTCAAGAAGGTATAGAACTCTTATGCCGCGTACACACGATCGGTCAAACCGATGAGAACGGTCTGATGGACCGTTTTCATCAGACCAAACCGAACGTGTGGGCCCCATCGGTTAATTATCCATAGGTTAAAAAAAAGCAATTTTGTTTTAAATTTAATCGATGGATACCTAACCGATAGAAAAAAAAAACGATTGTTTGTACAGTAAAACCCTGGTTTCAGAGACTTGGTTTGAGAGCGTTTATATATATATATATATATATATATATATATATATATATATATATATATATATATATATATATATATATATATATACATATTGGTGTTTTTTTTTACTTTAAATATTTTTATTTAATTTTATTATGTTTTTTCTTTAGTTCTGCCTTAAGTTTTGTTTAATTCTTTTTCTTGCAAAACAATTGTATTATGTCCATGCAATAAAGTTCCACAGGACTATGCAAGACAGCTATGTACAGATGTACTTTACAATTGCAAACATTCTTCAAAATCTTGTAGCTATACAGTATTAGTATAAAACATCTAAAGTAATACCATGCAAATGCAAATAGTTGCATTTGCATGGTATTACTTTAGATGTTTTCTGCAGCTAAAAAATGTAAAGGAAAACAATGGGTAAATGATGTGCTTATATAACAGGATGGAGCTGCTAATAATGTATAGCTACAAGATTTTGAAGAATGTTTGCAATTGTAAAGTACATCTGTACTTAGCTGTCTTGCATAGTCCTGTGGAACTTTATTGCATGGACATAATACAATTGTTCTGCAAGAAAAAAAAATTAAACAAAACTTAAGGCAGAACTAAAGAAAAAACATAATAAAAATAAATAAATATTTAAAGTAAAAAAAAACAATTATATATATATATATATATATATATATATATATATATATATATATATATATATATATATATATATATATAAACGCTCTCAAACCAAGTTACTCTGTGTGTGTGTATATATATATATATATATATATATATATATATATATATATATATATATATATATATAGATAGATATATCAAATACAATTGCTACACAAGTCATGTTGTAACTGCATGCTATTAAATGTACCTTTCCTTTAAAATCTGCAACACTGCCATTTTCTGTAAAATGCAATACAATTTGGAAACCTGGAGATGTTCTGTACACTGATGATGTATGAAATGCCCCCCAGAAATGTAATTTCCTGATTGTGTGACTCACTGATGTTCCTAGAAGTCTGCACTAAGATAAAAATAGTTTAATGGACCTGCTTCTTGCCTGTTCCAGATTGACTTCCTGTGTTTGACCCCCAGCTTGATCACAACCACACCTCCTGCTTCTGACTGCCTTCCTGTGTTTGACCCCCAGCCTGGCTTTTGACGATGTCTCTGCTTTTCCACCTGCTAAGATCCACCAGCACCTCCAGGGAACTATTGGAAATTAATGGACTAATAAATTGGACTTTTGGCGGGAAAGGTTACACACGGGATCACGGCGCCTATGCATGGACCTCCGTTTTTTTGCTGGTCTCTTTTCCTGGCTGTTTCAACTTTGTTATGATCAGACATTGTTCTACGTAATGACAGATTTATTTTTCTGTCGGTAGCTGTTGAGGTGGTTACCTCCCCTCTACTGTCTGGCCAATTGGCAATCTGCCATTTGGAGTCTACTTCAGTCCAAGGTCTGCCAGTGGGATCCCGGTTAAGGATTTTATGCCCTTTTACATATACTGTTTACCAACAGTTTGTACCATAGTCCTACCTTTGTACCTTTAGACACAACGAGTACTTACCACATGTCCAGGAGGCTGGTTAGGTTAAAAGCGTTGTACACTCTTTACCACACAATCAGTGGTTGGATCGACTCTTTGAGATTCGATTGATCCACCTTTATGCTCCTGATGAAGCGCCCTGTACGCAAAACATGTTGAGAGTAAATGCAAGATCTACCACTATGCATATCGGATTCAGCTTCAAACACTAAAGCCCTGTACACACGATCGGTCCATCCGATGAGAACGGTCTGATGGACCGTTTTCATCGGTTAACCGATGAAGCTGACTGATGGTCAGTGTGTTTAAATGGTTATTGCAAAACAGTGAACTGAAAAATTCCTTTTGGTGTTTAATTTCTGTCTTAGTAGAAATACTGTTCTAAGCACCTTTCTATGAATGCTACATATTTGGAACAAATTACTAACATCACTTTTGACTGTAAAAAGGCTTACATACCATTACCTGGGATTAAATATGTTTTACTTACATTACATTATGTTGAATTCACCCTAAAGCTATTGGAGATTCATAAATGGTGTTTGAGTTTTGTTCATGGTTGTTAAACCTAACTACTGGAAAGAGTCAGTGACTTATGCCGAGTACACACGATCAGACATTCCGACAACAAAACCGTGGATTTTTTTCCGACGGAATGTTGGCTCAAACTTGTGTTGCATACACATGGTCACACAAATGTTGTTGGAAATTCCAAACGTCAAGAATGCAGTCACGTACAACACTACGACGAGCCGAGAAAAATTAAGTTGAATGATTTTGAGCATGCGTAGGATTTTTGTGCATCGGAATTGCATACAGACGATCGGAATTTCCGACAAGAAATTTTGTTGTCTGAAAAATTGAGAACCAGCTCTCAAACATTTGTTGTCAGAAATTCTGACAACAAATGTCCGATAGAGCATGCATACGGTCGGAAAATCCGACAAAAATCTGAGATCGAATATTTGTTGTCGGAAATTCCGATCGTGTGTACGTGGCATAAGAGTACCTATGGTGGGTTTGCAAAGCTTCTGGCTCTGAAGTCAGCAAATTCCTAGATTCTCATTTGAGGTTCAACTTACTGCATTTAGCTGCTGCTTAAAGTAGAACTACACTGTGGGCCAGATCCACATACATCTGCGCCGGGCTCAGCGTATCTAAAATACGCTACGCCGCTGTAACTTACTTTTTGTTGGTTTGAATCCTCAATGAATTTGCGCCGTAAGTTACGGTGGCGTAGTGTATCTCTCGCGGCGTAAGGGCGCGGAATTCAAATGGCTGTGATGGGGGCGTGTTTTATGTTAATACATTGTGACCCGACATAATCGACAGTTTTTTTTAACTGCGCATGCGCCGTCCCTGGGGGTATCCCAGTGCGCATGCTCGAAATTAAACTGGAACCAGCCAATGCTTACGACGGTGACGTCATTCTACGCAAATTCCTATTCGCGAACGACTTACGCAAACGACGCAAAAAATAAAAAATTGTACGCGGGAAGGACGGCCATACTTAACATTGAGTACGCCACCATATAGCAGCTTTAACTATACGCCGGAAAAAGACGAATGCAAACAACAGAAAAAAATGCGCCGGGCCGATGTACGTTCGTGGATCGCCGTAAATAGCTAATTTGCATACTCGACGCGGATTACGACGGAAACGCCACCTAGCGGCCGCCCAAAAATTGCATCTAAGATGCGAAGGCGTACGAAGACGTACGCCTGTCGGATCAAGCCGAGATGCCGTCGTATCTTGTTTTGAGGATTCAAAACAAAGATACGATGCAGGAATTTTAAAATTACGCCGGCGTATCAATAGATACGCCGGCATAATTTCTTTGTGGATCTGCCCCTGTATCTGATCACCACAAAACAAGGCACTATTTAATTCATGTTTTAAATCCAAAGCAACCCCACCCATCCACCCTTGTCTCCATGATTTATTTTGCTGAGAAATTACATAGAAAAACATCCCCCTAGCATTTCTGGCCGTGGACATCTTGAGTAAGGGCAGATGATTCATGTAGCATTTATTTTCTGGAATTCATCTGTACTTAGCTCAGGCATGAAGGCGTGCTTAGCTGACAAAAACCCCTCCTTCCCTCCTGAAGACTCCTAGGGATGTATGGCATCATTTGTCTAGGGATGGAAACTAGGAAGTAACTAAAGAAATGTAAAAAAAAAACAGTTTAAAACAAGTTAAAGCGGTTGTAAATCACGCTTGGTAATTTTTACCTACAGGTAAGCCTATAATTAGGCTTACCTGTAGGTAAAATACCTATCTCCTACCTGTGCACCATTTAGGAGATGTTCACCCTGCATGCAGCCAGTGACATCACTAGTGCATACGTTCTGATGGTCCGGCATACCTTGGTAGAACTTCAGAGCTTAGTGTAGGAACCGTGGGCTCCCACGTGCATGCACGGAAGTGACGTCATCGTGGCTCTGGCCAATCACATACCTGGAGCTTACGAACTTGCGAGAAAGACAGGGGAAACTTGTCGGCCATCTCAGCTTTGAATTTACAGCGCTAGAGGGCTTTGTTCCAAGATCACCCTCATTGTTAAACTGCCTCCAGGTTAAGACTAGAAAATATTGTACCTAAGTTAATAGGGGGAGTCCAAGCATTTATGTAATATGATGTATGCTGCAGAAGTGGTCATCATAAAACATGCCAGACTCTTAGGCCGCGTACACACCATAGGTCTAAACCAATGAAAACGGACTGAAGTTCAGTTTAATCGGTCCAAACCGTCCGTGTGTATTTCCCATCGTTCTGTTGTCCTTCGGTCAAAAAAAAGAGAACTTGCTTTAAAATCGAACCAATGGACGGCTGACCGATAGGTCAAAACCGATGGTTAGTACACAAAAGCATCAGTTCAAAACCCGCGCATGCTCAGAATCAAGTCGACGCATGCTTGGAAGCATTGAACTTCATTTTTTTCAGCACGTCGTGTGTTTTAGTACACTGACCCGATCGGTTTTTGAACTGATGGTGTGTACGCACATCAGACCATTAGTCTACTTCAGCGGTGAACCGATGAAAACGGTCCATCGGACCATTCTCATCGGATGGACTGACCGTGTGTACACGGCCTGATAGGTAGCTTTCTTTACCATACATGGAAAATTCAAAAGTGGGAACCCCTTTTTGGAAAGAGCCGGAGAGTAGATAATCAGCTATTGCTGGCTAATAGCAGTATTGGTAACGTCAGATTACATTTAAGGTTTCTTGCTTAAAAATAAACTAGGACCATTATCATTAAAACTATGGAGTTCATTTACTAAAGGCCAAAATACTGTACACTTTGCAAGTGCAGTTGCACTCTGCCAGATCATTTGCACCAAGCATAGTAAATGAGAGGAAGTTCTGCTAACTTCCATTATCCAATCATGTGCACACAAAAATTGTATGTTGTTATGCTGTTTTTTTATACTGCTTGCATGGGATTGGAGCTGTGGCAAGTAGCTTGAAGAAATGTATAGAATGCAGAGAGTAGGTGTCTCACTATGAGATCACAGCTTCTTGATTTACGTAAGCGAATGTCTTGTTTGGTCACAGGAACACAATCTCCTAACGAAAGCTGACAAATGAGAATACGTTAGCCAATCTCTCAAGTAAAGTCCCTGTGCAAGGAATGCCACAGGACCTCCACCCCAAGATCAAAGGAAAGTATGTGCTACAGGCCATGTCAATCTCTGGTAGGGGCCTATTGAAGAGATGCCCACCCCTTGAGGGAAAGCTAAATTATCAACTAAGGGAGAAAAAAGGGGGAGGGGGAATAATATTTAAGCACTCACATTGGCCCACATCCGAAATAATGATTCAAAGAGGAGATTGTACTACACTGGGTAGTGACATGGCGGACTTTCAAGGGCAATCACAGGGACATTTTTAGTTATAAAAATAGAGTTTAATTACAAAATTATAAATATACAAATAAATTTCATTTCAATAAAATGTTGACAAAAAACATAGATACATATTTGAGCAATATAATCATCTCGCCGACGCGTTTCGCCTTACGGCTTCTTCTGGACGAGTTGTAGGATTTTATAACAAGAAGGTATTGCTACTTGCATGTGTCTGAAAAAAAATTATACACTTGTAACATACAGACAACATAGAAACATAATCCAATAAAATATTGAGAGCCAACATGCAACAGAAGACTCAATGAAATACCAATTGGGTTGGTGGCCATCATATCAGATCATTGGAATCAAAGGTAGAAAGGTACCAAATGATAAGTTGGTAAACTGTTGAAACAGAGATAAATAACCAAAAACAGAAAGAAAATATATACATATATATATATATATATATAGACACTATATGCATGTATAAGTGCATACTGTTGTATTTACTTGAGCAGATAAAAACGGGACAATGGAAGACCTACCCAGATGAAAGGAGAAGAGAAGATCTCCTAATGGTGTGAGGGGCCACAATGGTAATAAATTGCTGGTTCTAGGAAAAAAGAATAAATGGGTGTATCTGTGTATAGCCTGACAAAAGATGAATAAAAATATATATAGATAGCAGCAAAATGACTATTAGATATCAAATATCAAAAATGGCCCATTTACCTGAAAGTAAGTGCACAAAGGCAAAAACCGGGACCAGCAAGGCAAAAAACAGGTGGAAAAAACCTGGAGGGAAAGCAGATTCCGTCACCAGGCAGCCACACTGCACTGTCCAAACAAAGGGCAGACCGGAGGGTTTAGAAGCCTGTATAGAATATATCCAGGGTCACCAATAATGCACAACAGATAGAAACAATAAAAAGATAGATAAACAGAACAAGCTCACAGCAGTCCTAAATAGAGACCTGGATAGGGAGATAGAATTACCTTGCAGCCTTAGAGGTAGTGTGTGTCCCGGGGGGGTAGCAGCCTGTGCTCCGCGCCGAGAGGACAGCTGAGACTGGCTTTATAAAGGCCTGCATCCGTGGACGTCTCACGTCGAAAAGACGTGATGACGTCATCATAATCGCGCCGGAATCAGTGGCGCATAAACACCAGGGAGAATCAGCTGATAAGGCTGAGTATGCTCTGACCGATGAGCACAGCAGTGTGATCACTGACACGAGCGGCCGTGCCCACCCATCCCATCATTCGTAATGGACTGGGCGTGGCCGTGGGCGGGGCGGCATCGATCACAGTGTCAAACCCCGCCAGCCCCCAAACTTAAGCATAGGCAAATCAAGGTGGAAAGCGGTATCGGCAGGTATTACAACAACTAGATATTTCCATATTATATCCATTCCCTGATTGGAGATATTAGAATTAAATTATCTCACATCCATAATTATATATACATATGCTGTTTTTTTTAAAAAGAAGAGAAAAATATACAGAAAAAATCAAACTGAGAGAAAAAGAGAGAGAACAATAGTGTTGAATGACTTCTCCTATGTCATCTTATTTCCCTGATATATTGACATCCACGTATTCTGAGGAGTCAGTTACGAGTACGGGATCCTATTCCTTATTCTCCTACATAAATAGGCACGTTTCTAAGGTAGAATGGAGGTAACGTACTCCAACACTGGATAAATCAACAGGGTATTCGTGGGAAGGATATATTAGGGAGCTCAAAAATTAGTTAACCACCTGCAAACAATTAATTTGCATGGTGGTTACTAATGATACAAAGTATAATTAGATATAGAGAGTACAATCTCCTCTTTGAATCATTATTTCGGATGTGGGCCAATGTGAGTGCTTAAATGTTATTCCCCCTCCCCCTTTTTTCGAATTTATTCTGGGTGGTAAACACCAATTTGTCCTGTTGCACTCGTGGGTACGTTATCCCTATAATAGGATTCGGCCCCCCCCCTCTCTTTATTCCTTTATTTTGTTACATATTGGTTTTTCTCTTTTTTCTTTATAAATACAATAGTGTCATATCCCTTAATATACTTATTTTCAATAAACCTTAGGTTTATCTATTCCTTATCCCAATAGCTCGTCTACACCTGTGTGTGACCGAGCTATATTAGCTACGTATCTGTGACAATGGCTACTTTCTCGGGCAATGACTGGGAGGATTTCATGATAGGGATTCAGAAAACATGTTCCACCTCCAAGTCCAACGAGGTTGAATACGAAATAGTTTACCAAAAACTCTTGCAAACATTCGAACGTAAATCGAGTCTTTTCTGGCATGTAAAATATTTTGAACAGTACATCACCAGTGGACTGAACCCTAAAGGATTAAGGGTGCAGGTGTTCCCAAATATCTGGGCCATTGATAATGACCTCAAGGCCCGATGGGAAGAGAACCTGTATATGTGCTCCAAAAAAATGATGGAGTTAATGGTAGAATATTACATGCAAGAATTAAAAATAGTCGACTGCGAAATAAAAAGAATCTATGATGAAAATAGCCAAATACTTAATAAACCTGAATTTGGTAACTATGACATACGACTTAAGGAACACATACAGACCTTTACTAGCGAATTATTAAACAAAAAAGAAGAAAAATTATCGCGTGACAAACTAGCTTTCGCAGGTAAATATGCCTATAATTGGCCAAATGCCAATGGACAACGTGGTGGTCATAGGACCTTTGGACCTAATAGAAACAGAAAGGGCCCTAATCAGAAAGATAGGAACAAGGAGAAAGACAAATACGTTGACTCTGACTCTTCTGCCAATTCTCTCATCTCACAGAATTCAAAATTCAGCGACCAAGGACGATCAAGAGGCCGGCAGACCAGGAAACGACAACAACAAGGTGGTGGGCATCAATCGGGCACCGTGAGTAAAAAACACATCACAGACGTGTCAGATGGAGCTAATACTGATATCCAAACGGATACATCCAACCGAGACTTAGTAACGGTAGGGACACACACTGTTTCCATGTTTCCTCACTCTGCACCGGGTGTCTCCTCTGAGAATCTCTCTACTTTTTCTAAACCATCGACACCCGATGACCACTTACGACAAAACATCATAGAGACAGCTCAAAATATGGCCAAATCCCTTGGTAGTGCCAGTAAGGAGGGGAAAGTGAGGGATGGTCCAAAGTGACGTATGGATCATTTTTTTCCACGCATCTCCCACACCCATCCGACTACTGCCCAACATGACACCTCCAGTGCTACAACACCTTTATCCATGAATACATCTGACTCAACCAGTATCACACATAATAGTCCTCGTTTGGAGGTAATTAATTTATCATCTCAAATTTTAAGCTCAATAGAAATTGACCTCCTTAGTCTTGGTCTCAGCTTTTGTTCTAACACCACACTTAATAAATTTGAACTAACTAAAGATCTCTACCTGTTCGCGCGTAAACTTACATTTAACTTTATGTACGACAGTGAGAGATGTAAACGACAAACGGACTTTATACAACAGGATATATGGAAGGAATTTACGGTCGCGGATTTCCATGCCTTAAAAACCCTGGTCCTTCTATTAGAAGAAAACAAGGATAATTCAGTACTGGAGGATTCACCTGAATCCGAGGAAGCGACAGGACAGCGAGTACAACTCAATCGCTATCAAAATGATTTAGATGCTCTAGAGAAGGCAGTTAGGAAAAAATCGCTGAAATTTCCTCCACTTCAGATGAATCCCAATGTTTGGGCCTTTCTGATGCAGGCAATCAAGGATATTGAATCTCTACCTCCTTGTTTACATCCAGATAAAAACCTTACCCCGGCCCAGATCCAGGCCCTTGCTAACCTTAGCCATAGCCCCCACTTGGTGATCAAGCCCTCGGACAAGGGCGGCAATGTTGTGGTGATGAATGGGTTGAACTACCGCAACATGTGCTGGGATATACTCAAAAATAGGGACTGGTATAGACCGGTACCGGTCGATCTCATCGATAGATTCAACCAGCAATATAACGATACTATCCAAGCCGCCCTCTCCGAGGGCTTGATCACCAAATCCATGTTTGATGGCATCCAGGTCCCTCACCCCAGAATCCCGACCTTTTATTCACTTCCGAAGACGCACAAAAACTTGCATAATCCACCAGGTCGTCCTATTGTCTCCGGCATAGGCTCCAAAACTGAACGTGCAAGCAAATTTGTAGACGAATATCTCAGACCACATGTCAACACCATGCCCTCTTTTATTCAGGACACTCCCGACCTATTACGGGCACTAGACGGCCTCACTGTACCCCCTGGATGCCTCCTCGTCTCAATTGACGTGGAAGCTTTGTAATCCTCTATTCCACACACAAAGGGTTTGGAAATAATTAGGAAATTTCTGACTGAAAGAGGCCCGAAATCTTGTAAACTCAATGATGTCATTGTTAAACTCTTGGGTCATATTTTAACTAAAAATATTTTTTCGTTCGATGGGTCCCACTTCCTCCAGGTACAGGGGGTCGCTATGGGCACATGCTGTGCACCGTCCTATGCGAACCTGTACCTGGGGGGGTGGGAACGAGAACTTTTTTCCAGTGATAGCTTTTCTGATCTGCTACCGTTTATTTTGAGTTGGTACCGCTATATTGATAGTGGGAAAATATGCAGCGCTGAAAATTCTTATAAAGAACAAATTATGCATCAATGTAATGATAACACAGTAACCTGTGAATAAGTGTCCATTTGAAACAACCAACACAAAAAGAAAACACAAAGAAAAAGTCCATCAATAGGGGGTGTATGACCACATCCTCATCATTGGAAAAACTTTCTGCACGGTAGAATCAGAAATAGATGGAATACTCTTACCAGATGATGTGGATCTGCTTGTCAGCGACAACAGATCACAAAGGCATGTAAGGGCTCCGCTCGGCTCTGCTCAGCTGGATGATGGTACAGTAGTAGACTCACCACGGGGTATCCTGTTGGATGGCTGTAAGCCTGGACTGGAACCTCACCGTAGGTGTACTTGCTCAAACTCGAATCCGTGAACAGGAACAGAGGGTCCGCTTCTTTAAACGCCAACTGGTGATGCGAACAGTGGTGTCCACTGATGCAAGGTGCACACTGGTATGGAGTTTTGAAAAAACTTTGCATCCAAGCAAGTCATGCAGGGAAGAGAAAGAAAACAATGCTCCGGATGGTGCAGGTAAAAGAGGGTAGGTTTTATTGAAATAAAACCAACAACATGAAAGTGATCACTTCAGTATAAAATTGAATAAAAGCAATATGGGGTGCAGGTATAGCAAGCCCCATATTGCTTTTATTCAATTTTTTGTGTTTTCTTTTTGTGTTGGTTGTTTCAAATGGACACTTATTCACAGGTTACTGTGTTATCATTACATTGATGCATAATTTGTTCTTTATAAGAATTTTCAGCGCTGCATATTTTCCCACTATTTTATTTTCAATTTTTGTCATATTGCTTATGTGGCTGCTCACTTGATATTTTTAGATTAGCGCAGTATTTTCCCCTTTTTCACCGCTATATTGATGACATCCTGCTTCTCTGGACGGGATCATCAGAAGGCCTTAACACATTCATGACCAAACTTGGCCAAAATGATTACAACTTGAAGTTCACGATGAACTCAAGCATGACCGAACTGGCCTTCTTAGATGTAACCATTTACATCTCAGAAGATGGCAACTTAAGTACATCTCTATACCGGAAGCCTACGGCTGGAAACACCATCCTCCATGCCAGCAGTGCTCACCCCAAGTCTCTAGTCCAGAGCATACCGTTTGGACAGTATCTACGACTCAGACGGAATTGCTCAGACGACCAAAAATTTAAATCTGAGGCAGACCTTTTATATACAAGACTGAGAGTAAGGGGATATAGCAAAAAATGTTTAAAAAGAGCGTTTGCTAAAGCTAACGGTAAATTAAGAAGTGATCTCTTATCACGCAGAAATAAACTAACCAACCAAAACACTACTAGAGTAATTACAACATACTCTAACCAACATGTAGAAATACGCAAAGTAATACAGAAACACTGGCATTTATTAACATCTGACCAAGTGCTGACAAAATACATTGGGCCAAACCCCGAAATCACTTTCAGACGGGCCAGATCGATCCGCGACCATCTGGTCACTAGTAATTATACTAGATCCAGTGACAAAAAGCGTGAGGTGCCCGGCCTCTACAGGTGTGGGGAATGCAATTTTTGCAGGTATCTGATAGTAGGTACTGACGTCCGACTCCCGAATGGACAAAAACATACAATCAGGCAACACATTACCTGTCAAACAAAGGGAGTGGTCTATCTAATCCTATGTAAATGTGGCTGCTTCTACGTCGGTAAAACGATAAGACTCTTTTGGAAACGGATTAAAGATCATACTTACTATGCAACTAACGGCCTACTGAACACCACCATGGGCCATCACATAGCATTTAGGCATAAGTACGAACCAGATGTGTTTAAGTTTACGGCTTTGGAGAGTGTATATGAGGACCCGCGAGGGGGTAATTTCGATCAACGGGTTTTACAATGCGAAACACGTTGGATTCATAAGTTACACGCCAATCAATTCCCAGGCCTTAATGATGCCCTAAGCTTTAAATCTTTTTTGACTATCTAATTATACTTTGTATCATTAGTAACCACCATGCAAATTAATTGTTTGCAGGTGGTTAACTAATTTTTGAGCTCCCTAATATATCCTTCCCACGAATACCCTGTTGATTTATCCAGTGTTGGAGTACGTTACCTCCATTCTACCTTAGAAACGTGCCTATTTATGTAGGAGAATAAGGAATAGGATCTCGTACTCGTAACTGACTCCTCAGAATACGTGGATGTCAATATATCAGGGAAATAAGATGACATAGGAGAAGTCATTCAACACTATTGTTCTCTCTCTTTTTCTCTCAGTTTGATTTTTTCTGTATATTTTTCTCTTCTTTTTAAAAAAAACAGCATATGTATATATAATTATGGATGTGAGATAATTTAATTCTAATATCTCCAATCAGGGAATGGATATAATATGGAAATATCTAGTTGTTGTAATACCTGTAAAAAAAATTCTGTTTTTAGTCCTATTGACCATCAGCATGCAACCGGGGCCTCGATTCTTGCCATTGTTTGTTGTTACAGGTTTTTCTGTCCTGTTTTCTATCTGCCATCTTGTGGCTAACTATAAATACTGCACCCATATTGGACTCTAGTTGTATTTATATAGCCATCACTTTTTGTGATGCAGAGTAAAATAAAATATATATATATCAGACACTACCAAGATATAACTGAGCTACTAGAAATGGGGATTTCTTGCCTTGTGCTCTTTTGCTGCGATTCATTTCCTGTCACTATTAGGCCATTGAATTAATATTAGTCTTCCAAACTTCTGCTCTGACCTATCTCCCTGTCTATGCTGGCCTGCCGATACCGCTTTCCACCTTGATTTGCCTATGCTTAAGTTTGGGGGCTGGCGGGGTTTGACTCTGTGATCGATGCCGCCCCGCCCACGGCCACGCCCAGTCCATTACGAATGATGGGATGGGTGGGCACGGCCGCTCGTGTCAGTGATCACACTGCTGTGCTCATCGGTCAGAGCATACTCGGCCTTATCAGCTGATTCTCCCTGGTGTTTATGCGCCGCTGATTCCGGCGCGATTATGATGACGTCATCACGTCTTTTATAGGTGAGACGTCCACGGATGCAGGCCTTTATAAAGCCAGTCTCAGCTGTCCTCTCGGCGCGGAGCACAGGCTGCTACCCCCCCGGGACACACACTACCTCTAAGGCTGCAAGGTAATTCTATCTCCCTATCCAGGTCTCTATTTAGGACTGCTGTGAGCTTGTTCTGTTTATCTATCTTTTTATTGTTTCTATCTGTTGTGCATTATTGGTGACCCTGGCTATATTCTATACAGGCTTCTAAACCCTCCGGTCTGCCCTTTGTTTGGACAGTGCAGTGTGGCTGCCTGGTGACGGAATCTGCTTTCCCTCCAGGTTTTTTCCACCTGTTTTTTGCCTTGCTGGTCCCGGTTTTTGCTTTTCTGCACTTACTTTCAGGTAAATGGGCCATTTTTGATATTTGATATCTAATAGTCATTTTGCTGCTATCTATATATATTTTTATTCATCTTTTGTCAGGCTATACACAGATACACCCATTTATTCTTTTTTCCTAGAACCAGCAATTTATTACCATTGTGGCCCCTCACACCATTAGGAGATCTTCTCTTCTCCTTTCATCTGGGTAGGTCTTCCATTGCCCCGTTTTTATCTGCTCAAGTAAATACAACAGTATGCACTTATACATGCATATAGTGTCTATATATATATACGTATATATTTTCTTTCTGTTTTTGGTTATTTATCTCTGTTTCAACAGTTTACCAACTTATCATTTGGTACCTTTCTACCTTTGATTCCAATGATCTGATATGGATGCGGATGGCCACCAACCCAATTGGTATTTCTTTTTTTTTTTTTTTTTTTTGAATTCTGTTTAATACATCAAATGTATTGTTATTCATAACAAAAAAAATAAAAAAACAAGGACTACATAGGGAAAGGTGTGAGAGTAAGATAGAGAAGGGTGTATATTCAGTCTAGACCTTTAAAAACAGAATATCTATAACTGGTCTACTATTTTCCTATAATAGGTGAGAGAAAACTCTTTCTCCTCAACATTGAAAAGACAGAATACTTTGTTTAATGTTCATGACTTCAACAAAATACTATATTCGGCAGATTCCGCAAAATGTGACCAACATGACCATTTATCTATGTAAACACTAGAAGAATCTCTTGACTGGTGTATCAGTTCCTCCATGCTGGCAATGTGATTAACCCTGTGGATCCAGTCGGGAATTGTAGGTGGTGTATTTTGTTTCCATTTAATGGGGATGCATAATCTCGCCGCGTTAATTAGGTGCAAAACTATGGTATTCTTATAGGTGGAATGCGAGAGGCTAGAAAGGTGTAATAAAAATTGTTCTGGAGTAAAATCAGGTTCATAAGTGGTAATTTGTGTAATCAATCTATGGATTTCTTTCCAGAAATGGGTTAAAGCGGAGCATTTCCACCAGATGTGTAACAAAGTACCAGGTGCACTATTGCATCTCCAACACAGCGGGGATGTTTCTGGACTGAATTTATGAATAATTGACGGGGTTTTATACCATCTCGAGTAAATTTTATACCCATTTTCCTGAGTCAAAACGTTTAACGTGCCCTTGTGCATACGTCTGAATATAGTTGACCAATCTTCAGATGTTATTGATATCTGAAGTTCCTCTTCCCATTTGAGGTTTGTGGAATCTGCTTGGAGGTCAGTGGATGAATTAAGAAGGGTGTGTAAAAGAGATATTAGGTGTTTCTGAGGGAAACCACTCAAACAGACGGATTCAAACAGCGTTTTGGGTCTAAACCATTCATACACAGGATCTAATTTCTTTAGAAAATCAGAGATTCTATTAAAGTGTAAATCGGATATATTGCATTCAGGATTGGAGGATTTAAAAGATTCATAGCAAATGGGAGAACGGTCTTTGAAGAAGTCCGCCGCCCTGTATTTCTTTGTGGAAGAAGTGTCAGAATGAATCGAGCCAGTTTTTGGAAAATAAATTTCAAGGCTATGGGTTATAGGAGTGATTGGTCCATATATTGAGGACAAATCCATAGCTTTGCACAAATGTCTAAAGATTTTCAGGGAAGTTCCCGTTACAGGATGCGACTTGATGTTCCTAGGGATTTTTTTAGGAATGGTCCACGGTAAGTGACTTATAGGTACATTTAAAAGGCAAGAGATTTCTTCTAAATAAATCCAATCCTTCAAATTAACATGCACATGCCAATCTACTATCCTGGACAAGTGACTGGCCCAATAATATTTGCGTAAGTCCGGGACTCCAATGCCTCCCATGAGTTTTGGTGTGGTTAATTTATCCCATTTAATTCGTGGCTGTTTTCCCCCCCAAATAAAGTTTAGGCAAATCCGTCTAAATGACTTGAAAAAAGAACCTGGAACTGTTATGGGGAGAGTCTGGAATAGATATAGAAATCTAGGTAAAATATTCATTTTCAGTATGTTCGCACGACCGAACCATGAAAACATACCTTTGTCCCATCTCAATAAATCTGATCTGACTGTATTCAATAATGGTAAGAAGTTAGCATTGTATAAGTTATTAATATCCGGAGAAATATTAATGCCCAAGTAAGATAGTTCCTTGTCCACCCAAATAAAAGGGAAGTTCTGTTTACATAGTGCCACCTCGTCATTGGGCAGTGTTATATTAAGTGCTCTCGATTTAGCCAAATTGATTTTAAAGTTAGATATAAAAGTAAACATTGAAAAATCTTTTAGTAGGTTGGGGAGAGTAATTATGGGTTTTGACAGAAATAGCAGCACATCGTCGGCAAATGCAGCTAGTTTGTATTGTTTATTTTTAACACTTATTCCCACTATATCCTTGTTGGATCGAATTCTACAAAGAAAAGGTTCTAGTATCAAAATAAAAATAATCGGCGATAATGGGCATCCCTGACATGTCCCATTCGACACAGAGAAAGCCTCCGACAGACATCCATTAACCTTGATCCTTGCCCTTGGGGATGAATAAAGAAGTTTTATGAACTGCAACATGCGATCTCCAAAGCCTAAAAACCCCAAAGTTGCGTGCATGTAATCCCAAGCAATCCTGTCGAAGGTTTTCTCTGCGTCAAGGGAGAGCATGAACCCAGGAAGCTGCGTTTCTAAAAGCCAGTTTTGAATACATAGGGCTTTGGTGGTATTGTCCCTAGCCTCCCTCCCCGGAGTAAAGCCCACCTGATCTAATGAAATCAAATCTTTTAAAAGGGGTAAGATGCGGTTCGCTAAAATTTTTGCGTATAACTTGATATCCACATTTAGGAGTGAAATTGGCCTGTAATTGGATACTAGGTTACTATCTTTATTAGGTTTGGGAATGAGCACTATATGAGCTTCAAGTAGGTCTTGAAAAGATGTCCATTGAGCAGGGGGAGAATTGAACGCCGATACAAAATTAGGAATTATGACGTCACTAAAGGTTTTGTAATAGTTGACAGGAAACCCGTCAGGACCCGGACTTTTACCTATGTTAAGTTGATCAAGAGCAACCAGGGCTTCGGATACTTCCAATGGTTTATCCAAATCCTTGGCTACTTCCGGACAAATAGGATTAGGGCAATAGGATGCAAGAAATTCAGCAATCATTTCAGTTCTTGATTTTGATTTGTTGGCTGGATCCATAGAATTTAGATTATACAGATCCGAGTAATAAATCTGGAATTGCTTGGTGATATCAGAAGTACTCGTGAGTTTCTTACCCTTTTTATCCATTATAGAGTGAATATTATCAAATTTCCTTTTTGATGTATTCAGTGAGTTGGCTAAGAGCCTACCGGTCTTATTGCCATATTCATAGAAGAATTTCTGTGAATATACATTATTTATTTTTATTTATTTTTTCAATATCTCAAGCAATTCCTTCCTGGTGTTAGTCAGTTCCTCGAGTATATCCGAAGTAAGGGATTGTTTATGACTTCTTTCCAAAGTCTCAATTCTATCGGTGAGGTTTTTAATATGTTCCCTTCTGTCTTTATTACGTTTTGCCAACAATGAAATAAACTCCCCTCTAATTACACATTTATGGGCCAGCCAAGTTGTCGAGTGATGCACATCAGGTGTAGAATTTTCCCTAAAGTACAATGAAAGCAAAGAATTTATTTTTTGAACCACTCCTTTGTCAGTGAGTAATGAAGTATCCAGTCTCCAAGTGTTTCGTGGAGCAGGCTTGTCCTCCATCGTCAAACATATAGAGATGGGATTGTGATCCGATAAAACCATGGGCTCTATGGATGTGTCGATTAGGGATTCCAGGTCCCCCTGGGAAATAAAAAAGTAGTCCAACCTTGAATAACAGTTGTGCGGAGGGGAATAGTAAGTATAGTCTTTTGTAGAAGGATTTAAAGTGTGCCATGAGTCATGTAATGATAAACGGTGCATCAATTTTTTGACTAGATTCAGTGTTCTATATGGTGTTTTGGAAGAGCCTGATGACGTGTCTAGAAGGGGATTGAGAGCTATATTGAAGTCCCCACCCAGTATAATCATGCCA
The DNA here is from genome assembly GCF_905171775.1 of Rana temporaria. Classification (NCBI taxonomy): domain Eukaryota; kingdom Metazoa; phylum Chordata; class Amphibia; order Anura; family Ranidae; genus Rana; species Rana temporaria. The sequence goes on from NC_053492.1 coordinate 140,165,981, forward strand.
CCAGCAAAAGATTCAAGGGATTCTAATACATCTTTAAAAAATGGGGCGTGAAGTCTATTAGGGGCGTAAATATTACCTAAAGTTACTTGTTTGTTATATAGTGTGCCCTTTATAAATATGTATCTGCCCTCCATATCCATTTTAGTATCCAAAACTTGGAATGGGCAGTATTTTGATATTAAAATGGAAACGCCTCTGCTCTTGGAATCCGGGTTAGTTGCATGAAACATATGAGGGAATCTTTTGTCTTTAAATGCTGGAAAGTTGTCAGTCTTAAAATGTGTTTCTTGTACAAATATTATATCGGATCTAGTTTTTCTGAGTAGTAATAATAGTTTCGACCTCTTTTCCGGTACATTAAGGCCTTTTATGTAAATAGAATATAGTCTGATTTTTCGTGCCGGAACAACCTTATTGCCAGTTGTAGAGGACATACCCCTCGTCAAAGGGATATGCGGCAGGAAAGACCAAACGTAAGGGGATCAGTCAAAGGACAAAGGGGGAGGATGGAATGGGAAGTGAGCGAACAGAACTCACTCCCCTGAAAAAAAAAAAGGAGGGATCTAAAGAGGGGGGTATCTAATAAAAAAGAACAGTACTATCAAAAACCTTCCTACAGGAGGAAATGATAGAAAATGAAGTGTAGCAATATTCTCTTGCCCTTTTCTCACAGGGAGAAGTAGACAGAGACAATTGCTATCCGGGGGTGGAACAAAGCCAATCACAAAACTAGCAACCAAAACTCCACAGCCATCCACCGCCACAGAAGTGTTTACTGTAAAATGTGTGCACATAAGGCGGAGTAAATACTAACCTTGAACTTAAATCAACAGTAAGAATTCATAACAAGTAGATTAAATCATTGCTTAGGAAATCCTATCACACACCGACAATCCATTTTTATGTCGATCCGGATATAATTTATGATATCCCAGCAAGGAATACAAAATCAAATACCTTAACTGTGTTCTAATAAATAATAAATAGGTTCATTAGTTAAACTCCGAATTCAGCAATTATCAAGCATGTTTCATATAAATCATGACTATTAGGTCTAAGAATCCCAGATAAACAGAATAGAAATATAGTTAGAAAGAAGGTCCCGATACACCACTCCACATTTGAAGATGTTTCAGAAAATAGATGGACAAAGAGAGAGGGGTTGGGAGCATTAAATATGACAGGGGGAGACTAAGAAAAACATGACATTAAATCAATATTCCTTTCTTGATTTTCTGGCTTTCGGTGACGTCGCAGATCGTGGAATTATGTTCGCGTCAGCAGATGATGAAGCTCTGCCATCGTTTGATTGGGATCGTCGTCTCCGGAATCTTGAATGAGTCGTCTCCATGAAGTCATCCTTAGCAACTTCCTTGGCGGGGCTCCCGATACGGAAATCGGCGTACCAATCTGGCAGATCCAATAGTTTTATGTCCATCGATTTGCAGAAAGCTTGGAGTTCTTCAGGAAATCTTAGTATTGCCGTGTGTCCCTGATTACTAGCCTGCAAACCGAATGGAAATTTCCATTTGTATGTTATTCCCTTATCACGCAGCTTCTCTAACAGGGGTCGCACGTCTCTTCTGTTTTGTAGTGTTATGGGGGACAAGTCTTGATAAAAGGAGATAGGGTGACCCTCAAAAGCAAATTTTGACCTGAGCTTCGCATTTCTAAGAATGCCTTCCTTAAGCTGGAAGTCGTCTACATGGCAAATTACATCTCTAGGGGGATCCGTTGGTCTGCCCCTTGGACGAAGCGCTCTATGTATACGTTCCATGTGAACAGAAGTGAGTGGAGGGCGACCCAGTAAATTGTTAAAAATTCCCGTAACCACAGGGGAAAGCTGGTCCATATCCACTGTCTCGGGCAGACCCCTTATTATCACATTATGCCTCCTGCTTCTGTTTTCCAAATCCTCTAAATGGCGATTCATATCTCTAAGGCGCATTGTATTGGCATCGGTTTTGTTATTAACATGACGCAGTGCCTTTCCCTGTTGCGCAGTAACTTTCTCCACCTCCTGTACTCGCGCTGTAACTGCGCGTATTTCCAGGGTTAAGTCCGCAATGGCAGCTGTGAGGGTAGATTTGATATCTGCAGATACTGAGAGAAGGTCATTAAGGCTGGGGGATTGTGATAGAAGAATCGCTGTATTTGCCCCTTTTCCATCATGTACGGGGACCGGGATAATACCGGTAGATTGTGTTCCAATGATCCCCATGCGGGTCTGGGTACCAAAGTTCAGATCACAATATCACCGCCAAAAATCCTGAATTGAAAGTCGGGTTTGGTATTATTCTGATCACCGGGGATCAGGGATTTCAGCTAGATGAGTCGGCACGGTCAGTCCTCTTACCGGAGCAAATATATTCCGCTTTAATTCTGCGGCGGTGGGAGCTCTCCGTTCAAGCTGCCATCTCCGATCACGGCCAGGCCACGCCCCGCCAATTGGTATTTCATTGAGTCTTCTGTTGCATGTTGGCTCTCAATATTTTATTGGATTGTGTTTCTATGTTGTCTGTATGTTACAAGTGTATAATTTTTTTCAGACACATGCAAGTAGCAATACCTTCTTGTTATAAAATCCTACAACTCGTCCAGAAGAAGCCGTGAGGCGAAACGCGTCGGCGAGACGATTATATTGCTCAAATATGTATCTATGTTTTTTTGTCAACATTTTATTGAAATGAAATTTATTTGTATATTTATAATTTTGTAATTAAACTCTATTTTTATAACTAAAAATGTCCCTGTGATTGCCCTTGAAAGTCCGCCATGTCACTACCCAGTGTAGTACAATCTACTCTTTGTATCAACTAAGGGAGTCATAGGGGACAAGTCTGAGAAAAAAACACTGAAGGAAGCCAGCTTTATACTGGGTTCAAAGTTTAGCCAGAGTCAGGGGCAAGACATTTTGTAACTTCTGGAAATTATATTTAAAGCGGTTGTATACCCAGAAAACAAGAACGACAAAAAAAACACTGCAAGGCAAAGGCATAATGAGCTAGTATGACTAGCATACTAACTCATTATCAATTACTTACCTTAGATCGAAGCCCCCCGCAGCTGTCCTGGGATACGTCCTCCGTCATGATACCCAGAGTGACTCCTGGGTATCACCGCTCCGGCGCTGTGGCTGGCCGGAGCGGCGATGACGTCACTCCCGCTCATGCGCGCAGAACGGCACAATTCCTGTGCATGTGTACATTTCCGGCACTTTCCGGTAGGCTCCCATTCAAGAGCCGGCACTCTCAGTGTGCCTGCGCTGTTGTCTAAGGCGCGCATGTTCCGTAGACAGCGGTGCCCGATTTTCTGCAAATATCTCCTTAACCATGTAGGTTAACTACTAGCCGGCCAGCCACCGTCATTTTACGGCGGCAGGTCGGCTCTCCTGGGCGAGAGCCCGTAGCTATACGGCGGCTCTTTGAGCGGCCACTAGGGGCGCGTGCGTGTGCCCGGCGGGCTCGATCGCCGCCGGGCACCCGCGATTGCTCGTTACAGAGCGGGGACCGGGAGCTGTGTGTGTAAACACACAGCTCTTGGTCCTGTCAGCGGGGCAAATGCTGATCTTCTGTTCATACAATGTATGAACAGAGGATCAGTGTTTCCCCTAGTGAGGCCACCCCCCCACAGCAAGAACACACCCAGGGACATACTTAACCCCTTCCCCGCCCCCTAGTGTTAACCCCTTCACTGCCAGTGGCATTTTTATAGTAATGCAATGCATTTTTATAGCACTGATCGCTATAAAAATGCCAATGGTCCCAAAAATGTGTCAAAAGTGTCCGAAGTGTCCGCCATAATGTCGCAGTACCGAAAAAAAAACGCTGATCGCCGCCATTACTAGTAAAAAAAATATATTAATAAAAATGCCATAAAAATACCCCCTATTTTGTAAACGCTATAACTTTTGCGCAAACCAATCAATAAACGCTTATTGCGATTTTTTTTTACGAAAAATATGTAGAAGAATACGTATCGGCATAAACTGAGGAAAAAAAATGTTTTTTTAGATATTTTTGGGGGATATTTATTACAGCAAAAAGTAAAAAATATTATTTTTTTTCAAAATTGTCGCTCTATTTATGTTTATAGCGCAAAAAATAAAAACCGCAGAGGTGATCAAATACCACCAAAAGAAAGCTTTATTTGTGGGAAAAAAAGGACGCCAATTTTGTTTGTGAGCCACGTAGCACGACCGCGCAATTGTCAGGTAAAGCGGCGCAGACCAGAATCGCAAAAAGTGCTCTGGTCTTTGGGCAGCAATATGGTCCGGGGGTTAAGTGGTTAAGGAGATATTGCAAGCACCTAAAGGTAAGCCTTAATGTAGCCTTACCTGTAGGTGCAAGTGGTTCAAAAGGGTATACAACCGCTTTAAAACCCCACGGTAAAGCCTTCAATCAAAAGGGGAGAGATCTTGCTCCATGAAGCTTTGGCCAGTGGGCAGGGAAACCATTCCAATGTGCATAAAGGCAGGGCTGCCGAGTTACATATACAGGGAGTGCAGAATTATTAGGCAAATTAGTATTTTGACCACATCATCCTCTTTATGCATGTTGTCTTACTCCAAGCTGTATAGGCTCGAAAGCCTACTACCAATTAAGCATATTAGGTGATGTGCATCTCTGTAATGAGAAGGTATGTGGTCTAATGACATCAACACCCTGTATCAGGTGTGCATAATTATTAGTCAACTTCCTTTCCTTTGGCAAAATGGGTCAAAAGAAGGACTTGACAGGCTCAGAAAGTCAAAAATAGTGAGATATCTTGCAGAGGGATGCATCACTCTTAAAATTGCAAAGCTTCTGAAGCGTGATCATCAAACAATCAAGCGTTTCATTCAAAATAGTCAACAGGGTCGCAAGAAGCGTGTGGAAAAACCAAGGCGCAAAATAACTGCCCATGAACTGAGAAAAGTCAAGCGTGCAGCTGCCAAGATGCCACTTGCCACCAGTTTGGCCATATTTCAGAGCTGCAACATCACTGGAGTGCCCAAAAGCACAAGGTGTGCAATACTCAGAAACATGGCCAAGGTAAGAAAGGCTGAAAGACGACCAACACTGAACAAGACACACAAGCTGAAACGTCAAGACTGGGCCAAGAAATATCTCAAGACTGATTTTTCTAAGGTTTTATGGACTGATGAAATGAGAGTGAGTCTTGATGGGCCAGATGGATGGGCCCGTGGCTGGATTGGTAAAGGGCAGAGAGCTCCAGTCCGACTCAGACGCCAGCAAGGTGGAGGTGGAGTACTGGTTTGGGCTGGTATCATTAAAGATGAGCTTGTGGGGCCTTTTCGGGTTGAGGATGGAGTCAAGCTCAACTCCCAGTCCTACTGCCAGTTTCTGGAAGACACCTTCTTCAAGCAGTGGTACAGGAAGAAGTCTGCATCCTTCAAGAAAAACATGATTTTCATGCAGGACAATGCTCCATCACACGCGTCCAAGTACTCCACAGCGTGGCTGGCAAGAAAGGGTATAAAAGAAGAAAAACGAATGACATGGCCTCCTTGTTCACCTGATCTGAACCCCATTGAGAACCTGTGGTCCATCATCAAATGTGAGATTTACAAGGAGGGAAAACAATACACCTCTCTGAACAGTGTCTGGGAGGCTGTGGTTGCTGCTGCACGCAATGTTGATGGTGAACAGATCAAAACACTGACAGAATCCATGGATGGCAGGCTTTTCAGTGTCCTTGCAAAGAAAGGTGGCTATATTGGTCACTGGTTTGTTTTTGTTTTGTTTTTGAATGTCATAAATGTATATTTGTGAATGTTGAGATGTTATATTGGTTTCACTGGTAAAAATAAATAATTGAAATGGGTGTATATTTTTTTTTTGTTAAGTTGCCTAATAATTATGCACAGTAATAGTCACCTGCACACACAGATATCCCCCTAAAATAGCTAAAACTAAAAACAAACTAAAGACTACTTCCAAAAATATTCAGCTTTGATATTAATGAGTTTTTTTGGGTTCATTGAGAACATGGTTGTTGTTCAATAATAAAATTAATCCTCAAAAATACAACTTGCCTAATAATTCTGCACTCCCTGTAGTTACATAGTTGATGAGGTTGGTAATAGTACATTGTACACCCTTGTATGGTCGTTAAAGTGCCCATCTAATAATGTATTGAAATTATCGATGCTCCCCACTGAAGCCACTGTTTGTGGAAGAGAATTTCACATCCTTACCACTCTGAGGCCCCGTACAAACGTCCGAGAAACTCGACGGGCAAAACACATTGTTTTCCTCGTCGAGTTCCTTGTGAAGCCGCCGAGGATCTCGGCGAGCCAAGTTTCCCCGTTGACTAATGAGGAAATAGAGAACATGTTCTCTATTTGGCCCGACGAGATCCTCGTCGGTTTCCTCAGCCGAAAGTGTACACACGGCTGGGTTTCTCGGCAGAATACGGCTCCGATCGAGTTTCTGGCTGAATTCTGCCGAGAAACTCGGTCGTGTGTACGGGGCCTAACAGTAAATATACACAAAGTGATATAGTTCAAAATCAGGTAAGCCAATGCCTCCCTGAGATTTGGCATACGTAAGGGGTTTGTAACACAAGCACGAAAATCCCATGTTCCATATAAACCAAATGGAGAAAGTGCAAAGGGTACAAAAAAAAACATTTAGGAAGGGATAGGGACTGTCTGGAAATGGCAAAGCAATCAGGGTGGGATGTGTCAAATGTTATATAGCAATAACAAAAAGTAGAGGTGATAAAGTGCATCACTGTCTGGTACAGTTAGATATCATGAAAGGATTTGATAGAGAACTAATCACTAGTACAGACCCTGGAGGATGAGAATAAAGGGATCAGTAATAAAAGAAACAGGCGCAGGAACCCCCAACTTACTCTGTCAAAAGCCTTTCAGCATCAAATGAGAGGAGACATGCTTTCATATGATGTTTATGAACATATAAAGTAAGATGAAGGGTCCTGGTGGTGGTGTCCCTGGCATCCCAACCAGGGACAAAACCTACCTGATCTCTGTGGATGAGATCAGGTAATAGTAGCGATAAACGATTTTCCAAAGCTTTAGCGAAACATGTCAAATATATGTTTAGGAGAGAGATGGGATAGTAGCTACTACAAAGGGTCCCCTGTATTCCTGCCTCTATTTCTCAGCATTGAGGACACCATTGATCTTGACCAAACCTCCAACTCCATTTGCAGAAATGCAGCCTCAAATTTGCAAGGAACCTCCACCATGCTTCACTGTTGCCTGCTTATTCTCCTTAGGCCCCATACACACGATAGAATCCATCCGCTGAAAAATCCCAGCAAATGGGTTTCAGCGGATAGATCCTATGGTGTGTACACTCCAGCGGATCTGTTTCCGCGGATATTTCTCCCCTGGGATGGATTCCAGCAGATCGAATATTTGCTGACATGCCAAACAAATCTATCTGCTGGAATCCATCCCAACGGATGTATCCGCTGGTCTGTATAGACTCACCGGATCCATCCGTCCGAAGGGATCCCCCGCATGCGTCGTAATGATTCGACGCATGCGTGGAATTCCTTATATGACAGCGTCGCGCACGTCGCTGCGTCATAATCGCGGCGACGGCGCGACACGTCATCGCCAGAGGATTTCGGCGCGGATTTCAATGCCATGGTGAGTACACTCCATCGCATTCAAATCTGCTGAAATCCTCGAGAGGATTTATCCGCGGAAACGGTCCGCTGGACCGTATCCGCGGATAAATCCTCCCGTGTGTATGGGGCCTTAGTGTACTGTTCTTCAGCCCTTCGCAGAGAGTAGCACATTGTTGAGTGGCTTAACCTTGTTTATATGTCCTATGCATGAAAACATAGAAAGTAGGGAACAGAAAAATGGCAGCTATGCTGTAGACAGAAGAGTCAAAATTTGAAATATTTGGCTGTAGCAAAAAAACTTTTGTACAATAATGAGAGTCTCCTTGGCAACAGTGAATCATGGTGGAGGTTCCTTGCAAATTTGGGGCTGTATTTCTTTAAATAAAGTTGGAGAATTGGTCAGGGTCAAAGGTGTCCTCAATGCTGAGAAATACAGGAATATACTTATCCATCATGCCTTACCATCAGGGAGGTATATGATTTTCCCCAAATGTATTCTGCAGCAGGACAACAGCCCCAAACATGCAGCCAATGTCATTAAGAACTATTATTAGTGTAAAGAAGAACAAGGAGTCCTGGAAGTGAAGGTCTGGCTCCCATAGAGTCCTGATTTCAACATCATCAAGTCTGTCTGGGATTACATGAAGCGAGAGAAGGATCTGACGCAGCCTACATCCACAGAAGAGCTGCAGTTAGTTACCCAAGAGGTTTGGAACAACATACCTGCTGAGTGCTTTCAAAAACTGTGTGCAAGTGTAAGAATTGATGCTGTTTTAAAGGTAAAGAGTGATTACACCAAGTATTGATTTGACCTGGATTTCTCTTTTGTTTATTGCTAAAAATAAACTATTAAACACTTCTATTTCTGAAATAATTCTTTATTTACAGCATTTTTCCACACCTGCCTCAGACTTTTGCAAAGTGGTGTACATATATAGTGGTTGTGAACCTAATGCCTTGTACACACGATCGGAATGTCCGATGGAAAAAGTCAGACGGACTTATTCCATCGTATATTCCGATCGTGTGTAGCCCCATCAGAGTTTTTTCATTGGAAATTCTGATGTACTCCATCGGAGTTTAGATATAGAACATGTTCTATTTTTCTCTGATGGAATTCCATCGGAATTCCGATGAGATTTGGCCAGGCATAGAGACTATCAATATAATAAAGGTACCTATTTCTGAAATTGGTTTACATCCCAGCTGCCAAAATTACTTGGATCAATTAGGAGCAAGACAATAAGTTGTTTGACAAATGATTTGCCTGGCATCTTATTGTTATTAGCATATGCTCATTATTGCCTGTGGCTTATCATCTTCATTTTATGTATCAGTGCTACTCTGCCTGCATATATTTTCCTTCAAGTTGAAAACAAAAACAGCCAAAGGGTTTAAACTGTAGGAACCTGACAAACATTATTACACCTCTGCGTTTCTCAGCACTCCACAAACTTCTATCAAGAAATACACAGCATCTTGTTTCAGGACTATAGGAGAGGCATTGCTCTGACATATTTTAATAAAATTATCTTTCTGAACAAATCCCACAAAGTTTTAAAGCTCTGTCATTTTTCTTCTAGGTCTCTGCAGATGTTATTCAGAATTTTAACACATATATTTACATAAGAATACCTTTCCTGGCGGTGCCTTAGTCATCGTATGAATACTTTTGTTGCAGATAAATCACAACAAATTCTTCCCCCGTCAGCTGAGCTGGCATAATTATGTATTGTAGACACAGCACAGTCACCTATATAACTTCTCTCAACACAAAGTGGCACGGTTTTGAAGATATCAGAATTGTACCGCAAACAGCACTGCTACAGAGTAAATCCAGTCAAAGGAAGGTATTTTCATGCAGTAAAAATGGATACTGCTCACATGTGGAAGTTGTGCTTTTCTCTGTAGCCAGTAGATATTCTACCCGTGTTTTACATCTCATAAAACTCTTTTAGCAAAGGCTGATTTTATGCGCTTCTGCTTCTTCCTGACTAATTCCTTACAATGTACTGTAGGCCTCATTCTCGTGACACACCTGTGTTTAGTTTCTACGTATAAAAAGTGGATTCTATCAAACGCCTTCTCTGCATCCAACGATAGGAGCAGAGAAGGCATTCTGGTGGATTCTGCATAGGGAATGATATCAATCAGCCTCCTAGTGGTGTCTGACGTTTGCCTATCCGATGTAAATCCAGATTGGTCTCTATGAATCAATGTGGGCATGATGTTGATCAGTCGTGTGGCAAGCATTTTGGCATAAAATAAACACTGTGCAGAATAATTTTGCACATATTTTGCTACCCTAGCCGGTACTAAGTACCATCTTGTTAATACTTTATAATTTGCCTCCATCGCGAGTACGTTTGGGGAGGCTGTTTTTGTGTTATACCATATTTGATTCTAATCAGCAGCATTTAGTTCAGATTCTAGATCCTCTTCCCATTTTCGGACATAGGATAGTTTATCCATGTTGAATTGTATAGTGACTGAGGATATAAAGCAGATATTGTACCCCTAGCATGCGGATCTTTTTTACAAATATTTTCAAAAATAGACAAGCGGGTTAACAAAGGTGAAGAAGTTATTAGAGGCATAAAAAAGTTTTTTATTTGGAGGTATCTGAATAATTCCGTTTGCGGTATACCATATAATTCACATAATGTCAGGAATGGGATGAAAGATGTGGAGTCTACAAATTTGTACATGCACAGGATATGCCTAGAAGCCCATTCCTTAAAAGATTTGGGAGAGACCCATGCAGGATAAAATGCCAGATTTTTATAGAATAATAACAATGGATTGTGAGGAGATTGTAGTTGTTTTTTTATTTTAATCTATCCCAAAGGGAAAGTAAATGTTTAATAATGGGGTTTCGTATATTTCTGCGCACTTTGGGGGAGACCCACAGCACATTGGATAGTGGAATGGGATCGCATTCAATTGCTTCTATTGATACCCAGAGTGGTGTTTCCTGTTGTGCATGATATTTAGTGAGTGTTGCTATTTGTGCAGCTCTGTAGTAATGCGCAAAGTTGGGATACCCGAGTCCACCTTTTACTTTGAGGAGGTATAACGTTTGTGTTTTTATTCTCGGTTTGGAAGAACCCCAGACAAAAGATGAAACTCTCTTCTGTACTATCCTCAGGTAATATGCAGGTAATGGGATGGGTAGCACTCTAAAGAGATATAAAAGTTTTGGTAATATCGTCATTTTGACTGCATTGATTCTTCCAAACCATGACAATGGGAGATGGGTCCATGAATTCATTAAATTCGATATATGTTTTAGAATTGCGGGATAATTATATGAGAATAAATCTGATATGGATGCAGTAAGACGTATCCCTAAGTAAGGGATGCATCTTTCTGGCCATGCAAATGGGAGACCTATTTTGGCTGAACTCAGTTCTATGTTTGAAAGAGATATATTCAGCGCTAGACATTTTTTTGGATTGATTACTAAGCCTGAAAATGTTGCAAAATGATTAAGGATTGGAATGAGATTAGGGCCTGACACTTGAGGGGATGAGAGAAATAGGAGGATATCATCAGCAAATAGGCATATTTTGTGTTGGGGGCCTCCTAATTCTATACCTGTAAAAGTGGGGTCAGATCTGATCTTTTGCGCAAGTGGTTCAATAAGGAGGGCAAATAGTAGTGGGGATAGTGAGCATCCCTGTATTCTTCTACATATTTTTTGTAAAAAAATCGCAATAAGCGTATATTGTTTGGTTCGCGCAAAAGTTATAGCGTCTACAAAATAGGGGATAGATTTATAAAATTGTTATCATTTTTTTTACTAGTAATGGCGGTGATCTGATCTGATTTTTATTGCGACTGCGGCGGACACAACGGTCACTTTTGACACTATTTTGGGACCATTCACATTTATACAGCGATCAGTGCTATAAAAATGTACTGATTGCTGTATAAATGTGACTGGCAGGGAAGGGGTTAAACTAGGGGCGATCAAGGGGTTAAATGTGTATCCTAGGGAGTGATTCTAACTGTAGGGGCGGGGACTCACAAGGGGAGGAGACAGATCAGTGTTTCTCTGTACTGGGAACACACCATCAGTCTCCTTTCCTCTGACAGGACGTGGATCTGTGTGTTTACACACACAGATCCACGTCCTTGGCTGTGTCACCAGCAATCGCGGGTGCCCAGCAGACATTGCATACCAGCTCCCGAGCGACGCGGTGGGCATGCGCGCACGCCCCCTAAATGGCAGGGAAGCCCAGGACGTCATATGATGCCAGCCCAGGACGGGAGATCCCTCCTGCGGATGTCATATGACAATATGTGGGATGTGAAGTGGTTAACAAGATAGTGTGTTCTGCACTTCTGTCGGGATGTTGTGTTATTGACGGTCTACATTTGATGTACTGACATGGTGTCTGAGTTCTGCAGTAAAGGGTTTCAAATGCAAATTAACTGGACATTTGTTTATTCCAGGTAATGGGCCTGTTGCTGGGAATATGGAGGAGGTGGATTATAGGCCAAAAGGTGAAGTGTGACACAATATGGTATCTCCTAAATGATAGGTAGATGACTATCCTATCCAAGAGGATTGGAACTGTAATGCAGTAGGGAACCCTTCCATCCCTATATTTCAGACAGCACACAACACTATTGTTTTAGGTCTTTATAGTTTCTCAATTGATTGCAATCTAATTATATGGGATTTCTACATTATCTGGCACTTATTTCTGTGGACAGTTTGTGATTAAGGCCCCATACACACTATTATATTTTCTGCAGATTTTTGTCTTCAGATCTACCAAAACCATATAATATGAGGTCAAACCTTAATGCCGAGTACACACGATTGGGTTTCTCGGCGGTGGTAAAACCGAGGATCGGCTTGGTCCCTTTTCCCCATGTACACACGGTCGGTTTTCCTGACAGGTTTTCTCTTGGTCGAGGAAACCGGCCGTATGTAGGCTGCCTAGCAGTGTTTCCCTATGGGAAACCTCCTGAGGAAAAAAATGCTGAGATTAGCGACGAGAAAATTTAGAACATGTTTGGGAAAACTGCTGGAGAGCCTACACACGGCTGGTTTTCTCGTCCAAGAGAAAACATGACAGTTTTATCTACGAGAAAAATGATTGTGTGTACACGGCATAAGAGTTTCAATTTGTATGCAATCAGGCAGGCCCTTGCACTACATGGTTTTGGTAAATTTGAAGACAAAAATCTGCAGAAAATATAATAGTGTGTATGGGGTCTTACTTAGTTTGTGATACCTACCAAATATCTTTGTAATACTTTGTGTGCATGCTATATTGAAAAGGCCTTGACTTATCAATTTCTTCACTGAATATGTACAACCCAGGCACATGCCTTCATCAGCATTGATGTTTATGCCCATTTTAATACTAATAAAACTGTATTTAAAAAAAAAAAAACAACAACTATAAGGTAATGCTTATGTGCATGTGTCATTTAGTGCAACCATATACCTCTGTTACCAGTATTTTGCAGGTGGTGGGGAAGAGATTAGTAAGATTATGGGAGTAAAGTTTCTTGATGGGGTACTCAAAGCTTTTAGTCAGTGTTCAGTTGGAATTGGGACTCCCTTTGCACAAAGGGTTGATTTTTTTTTTTATTGTAACAGAAGTATTTTCTGATATATTTTGTGTCTGCAGTGCAACAGTATAGTAATTTTAATCATGACTCAGCCTGGAACGTTCATTTTAATGAAACTCTCCAGATGCAAAATTGAATTTGTGCCACTCATAGCTACTCTTCGGCCTTACTGATTTAGAGTTAAATCAGAGAAGAAAAGTGCACAAGTTAATTAAAATTTAGTAGACAAAAACATGCCTACAATGTGGAATTACAATTGCATACGGTACTTTTACCATATTCAAATGCTTACTGTCTGGTGAGCTGAGCCAATTAATGAGCTGTATTCTTCACTTCTTACTACAAATTACTTGTATTACTTGGGGTCTCTTTGTCCCGTATTTACTAAACAAAACATTAGTGGAATAAAAAACAGTTGACTGTTAGCATGTTTTTTTCTTGTCTGTCCAGTATTGACGCTCCTGTCTAAAAAATAAAAATAAAAATACAGCGTTAAAGTTGAAATTAATTTAAAAATGTCTGTTCCATGCAGCTCAATTGACTTATGCAGCCACAGAAAACTTTACAACAGTAATTGTCACAATGTTTTCAATGAATGTATAATACAGAAGGTGACAGTGCCAGCACAAGCTACCGATTGAAAACACCAGATTTATTTGCAAAATTAATCTTATGTTAAGCTAAATATGTGTGTAAATCAGTGTAGATGACATTGGCAAAGGGGCGGGTCCCAAAAACATGTTTGTCAGCCCACTCAATCCAATGACTTTTTTCTCTCCTAACAGTGCAGAGGGAAGCTTCACACGCTGACAGCGGTCTATACCCCTGGAGGTCTGGCATTCTATGTCCTGGCCCAGCGGTCTTACATCTCACATTGCTGTTGAGTGGATCCCCTACTCACCTTGCTGTTCTGAGTCCTTGTGAGTCCAATGCCAGTGCTATTCAGTACTCCTAGTTTGCAGCATCGATCCCTCTGAGTGGGTCAGAGGGCTCAGTAGTGTACATGGTAGACGTGTCAGTGGTGCAACTCTCAAAGAATATAACTCAACCAATGGAGGACTTTGCTTCCTTCAAGGACCCTCTAGAGAGGCAAATCGACTTGGAGCTGAAGAGGACCTACTTAGCCACGGGAGCAGCATGTAAGCCAGCTATCACCCTCACCTCTGTGTCAAAAGTCATCAGATCTTAGACAGAAAATATTGAGACAGATTTGCGTCAGGACGTCCCCAAGGAGGATATAATTAAAGCCTTGGAAGAGCTTAGATTGTCGGCAGACTTTGTCGGGGTAGCAGCCATTGACACAATTAGGTGCTCGGCGAGATCCATTTTGCACTCAGTAATGGCAAAGAAGGCCTTGTGGCTGAAACCCTGGACGGCTGACTTATCCTCCAAACACAATTGGTGCAAGATCCCATTTGATGGGAAAGCACTATTCAGAGACAAAATGGATAACAATATCTCCAGGCTGTCAGGAGGAAAGTCTGGTATGTTCCCCCAGGACAGAAGAATGAGAGGATTCAGAGGCGGTTCCTCTAAATTCCGCCAGTCAAATCCAAGGGATTTTAGACAATCAAGGCAGCCCAGAGACAACAAAAGACCTTGGTAAGGCACTCAGGCATCCTTTCTGAACAGGAAGATGAAGGCCCTTCCAGCTCCACCGGCGCAGAAGCAGTCTTTTTGACGCCAGACTAGCCCAGGCGCTCCCGGTGGGAGCCAGGCTAAAGTTCTTTGTTCCAGTCTGGGCCACCCACTGCCAGGACCCGTGGGTTCTGTCAACAATTCAATGGGGGCACTTTTGGAATTCTTTCAAAAGAACAGAGATTCCATCCTCTCCGCTGAAGGCTCAAGCTTTGAAACACTTCATACCGTCACTCCAGCTTCAGGGGGCGGCTGTTCAGGTTCCCTTGGCAGAGCGCTTTGCAGGCTTCTACTCCACCCTATTTCTGGTCCCAAAGAGGACAGGTGGATGGAGGCCTGTGATAGATCCATAGAGGCTCAACCGGTATATCTGCCCCAAAAGCTTCAAAATGGAGTCCCTGCAGACAATTATTCAGGCAGTCCAGCCATCTGATTGGATGATTTCAGTTGTTCTTCAGGATGCGTACCTACACGTTCCAATTCACCTGCATTTCAAAAATATCTGAGATTTGCAGTGGGACGGAACCACCTACAGTTTCAAGCCCTGCCTTTCGGGCCTGTGCACCTCTCCCAGGGTGTTCAACAAGATACTAATATCTGCTCTGGTTCCCCTGCTGGAGAGGGGCTTGAGGATATACCACTATTTGGACGCCATCCTCCTAGCAAGCAATCCAGATCAGTTGGTATGTCACCGGGAAATTCTTCTACAGTCCCTAAAAGAGCTAAGGTGGCTGATAAATTCCAACAAGAGTCAACTAGCACCAACACAGCAGATGATCTAACTGGGTGCAATGTTCGACACTCAGGAGGGGATAGTGTCATTACCACCACCGAAGGTAAGGATTGCCATCGAGAGAATGATCAAGGTCATCCGGATCCCGTATCTGATGGCTTCACAATACCCGAGCCTCATTGGCACAATGTCTTCCTGCATACCCATGGTCCTTTGGACCCATTGGCACTTGAGTGATTTTCAGACGGGTTTCTTGGTGCAGTGCAAGAAACAACGACTATCTCAGATGATCCTGCTGACGGGAGTAATGCGCAGGAGTCTTCACTGGTGGACCGTTCCAGAGAACCTCTCCAAGCCTTGTCACCTAGGCTCCCTTCCCTGGATCACAATTGCATCCGAGCCTATTGTGGGGAAACCAGAATACAGGGGAGATGGTCCTGTTCCACCCAGGGAGTGGTATCCAATGTCTTGGAGATGAGGGCAGCCTTCTAGGCACTGACCTCTTTGGCACCCCAAATCAGACGCTAGAGAATACTTCTATGCCTAGGCAACAGGGCAGCAATCGCTTATCTGCAGAAGCAGGGAGGCATTTGCAGCAGGTCACTCCTCAAGGAGGTAGAGCCGATCATGCTCTGGGCAGAAAAGAACCTCCTGGACCCCAGAGCGATGTATCTTCTGGGCAGGTTGAACAAGGAAGCAGACAAGTTGTCAAGAAACCTGGCTCTCCACCCCCATGTCTTCCATCAGATTGCTAGCATTTGGGATCCCCTCAGGTAGACCTGTTTGCCTCCCCGAAGAACGCCAAGCTGGACGGGTTCTTCTCTTGGCTGCTGCATCTACAAGCTGAGGCAGTGGATGCCCTGTCGAGCCCCTGGAGGTTCAACACTGCATATGCCTTTCCTCCCCAGCCATTAATATTTAAGTTTCTCCTGAGGCTCATCAGGGAGTCGGTCCAGGTGGTGGCAGTACTTCCGTATTGGCCGAAGAGACCCTGGTTTCCTCTAGCAATGCGCCTCAGTGTGAGCTCTCCAATCAGGATCCCTCCTCTCCCTCAACTTCTGTCGCAGGGCAGTCTAGTTCATCCAAACTTTCAGAAGTTGAAGCTTCGAATCTGGAGGTTGAGAGGCAAAGGTTCGAGTCCCTAGGGTGTTCCCCAGGAGTCATATCAACACTTCTAAAAGCCAGGAAGCCTGCAACTAATGCCATTTTGGAAAATAAAAAATTGCGCTACCCCTTAACCAAGTGAAAACTAAAATCAAAAATCACCAAAAGAGTGTCAAAGGAACAAAACAGTGATATGTAGATATGTGACCAATGATTTATGATAACATGAAATGAATTAGTAGTGAAAAACATCAATTGCCATAAAAAATACCAAATAATAAACATATGTCAATAGTGATATGTTGCAGAAAACAAAAAATTGGCATAGAAATCAGTATATATGAATACTATATTAAAAAATATACAAAATTATAGTCCATAAATGCTATGTCAATATATGCTGTACACCCGTGTTCTGTGCAAAGATCCAAAATCTGATGAAAACAGCGTGTCCAAACAAAAAAGTGATGAATCCTCCACCAGTGAATAATGATGGCTCCTTACCGACTTTCCTTGATCCCTTATGACAGGGGATCGTTAAGCGCGTATAATTAGAACGGAGACTGTTGGGGGAGGGTCTGTGCCTTTAATTTATGCTATTAACTAGTCCTGAGAGAGGAGTCGAGGTGGAGCTCTATCACAGGTATACTGCCATGGATAGGCACCCAGAAAGGATAATTACTGGTAAACGGGCGTCCCCCAGAAGCTGAAGATCCCACAGACCATATCATGGAGACTGGATGCTGGGGTAGCATTGGATGTAATAGAATTTATGCATACATTTTAAAACTCTTCACATCTTAGATACACTCCAGTGATATTATCATTGGCCATGTAACAGGTAATAATAGTAAATAAACTGACACCTAAAGTGTAGGGTTGCTGTTACCACAGTGTGAAACTGTACATTAAAATGTTAATCTTATTTAGTCGTTTTCTGCATAGGGAAACATTATTTTATTTTATTTTATCATAATTCTACTGATGATAATTACATAGCAGAAAATGTTTCTTTCAGGTACATTTGCTCTTATTAAAATGCATCTCATAGTTTAATTATTTAATTATAATAATATGAAATGGAGTGGGAAATGGAAATCTATGTTTTAATGAACTTCTGTACATGAAGCTGGATAATAATTACTGCATATTATTTGTTATGTGAGACCATTAACCATGACAGTGATGACATGACTGTGATTTCATGTGATCTTTTCAACTTAATGAAAAATGAAAACAATATTATAGGTATTGACATGAAAATACATATTCTAGAACCATCCAGCAGCTAATCATGCACCTTGGTAATAATGCTTATTTATTGGAATGGGCAAGCTCAGGTCAGAAAGACATAAGAGGATACTACTCGTAAACATCTTGCTATTTATTTTTGTAATAATAAAAGCACCCTTCTATTGTTCTTCATTATATGTGTATAAAGACCAAAAGTCATATAGCTGCAAAATTTCAAAAGGAACAAATTCCAAAAATGTTCATGTATGTGAACAGAACAAACAATTTTTGTTTAAAGTGTAAACCCTTTCATATACCCAGTGAAGTGAATAGCCTCAGATTAACCACTTGCTTACTGGGCACTTAAAACCCCCTCCTGCCCAGACCAATTTTCAGCTTTCAGTCACTCTTTTAATGACAATTGCACACTGTACCCAAATGAAAAAAAAAAAATCCCTACAAATAGGGTTTTAATTTTTTGTATTTTTTTTTTTAAAAAGACCAAAAAAAAATACAAAACCTTTTTTTATTTTGTTATAACATTTTGCAAACGGTTAATTTTTCTAGTTCATTGATGTACACTGATGAGGCTGAACTGATGGGCACCGATAGGCTGCACTGATGGGCACTGATAGGCTGCACTGATGGGCACCAATGGGCTGCACTGATTGGCACTGATAAGGCGACACTGGTGGGTACTGATAGGCGGCACTAGTGGGCACTGAGAGGCAGCATTGGTGGACACTGAAAGGTGACACTGAGAGGTGGCACTGATGGGTGGCACTGAAGGGCATTGATAGGTGGCACTGATAGCTGGAAGTGATGGGCACTGAGAGTTGGCAGTGATGGGCTCTGATAGGTGGCAATGATGGTCACTGATCAGCACTGTTAGGTGAGACTAATAGGCAGCGCTGCTAGGTGTCACTAATGAGGCACTGATTGGGACCACTGGTGGGCATTGATAGGTGGCACTCTTGAGCATTGAAAGGTGGCACTTTATGGCACTGGTGGGCACTGTGGGCACTGGAAGGAGGCACTGGTGGGCACTGATGAGGCGGATGTGCCTCTTTCCTCTTCGGGACCGATGTCCCTTACACAAAAGCTGTGATCAGCTTTTTTTCCTCCCTGCAGGGGGCACGTGTAAATGAGAGGACATCTATTGACGGCCTCCCGGAAATATAGGTCCACGCTGTAGCCGTCATTCAGCTATAGCTCGGATGTCAAGTGGTTAAACGCAGAGACAAATTTCCCTACATACGTTTTATTTGTATGTAGTGCCCTGTTCCTGATGCTATGTTAAATCTGAGCTGATAATTGGCTCAGACTTTGATGATTGATACAAAATCAGCCTCTGTTCTGGCTGTGGCTGTGCTTGGAGGGATTTTCCCACTGTTGCATGTAGGTGTCGATACCACCACCGCCCAATGTTGGAATTCAGGCAGGCTATGGTGCATTAGGTGTCTTTTCCTGGGAGCAGCCCAGTGGGAGTGGTCTCCCCGCTGGGCATGCTGGGGAAGAATACTTAAGGGGCAGACGCCTTGTTGTGAGAGGCTCTGCCTTGAGGCCCTCCTGGCTCGAGGTCTGTGATGGTCGTTTAGCCTCGGGGCCTTGTGGGCCAGAGGCTGTACTTCTACCATGTAGGCTCAGCCATTCTGACTGGTGCCTATGATTTTGAGTAATCCTGAGCTGTCCATCTCACGATAGGAAGCTACTTAATGGAGAAAACCAGGGGAGGACCTGCCCAGGATGGGATCAAGCGGAAGGCTGATGACTCGGGATAGGCCTGGTGACTCTATTAAGGGATGATCTACAATCCATGTTACCCTACAATTTTCCCCGGGTCGACTTAAAGGCTCTTAAACTGTATAGCTGGAAGTTCGGGTACCAAATCCTGTGACAGAGGATTCCGGACTGTTCACTTTTGCTTGCAACTAGTCTGTGGCAGAGACTGTTACGGATCATTGTTCGTGCATCATTCCGGCTGCTAGGCCAGGTGAGAGGGGCCTATCCGGGTGAGCCAAACCCACTCGAGAGGAAGTGGTGAGTGACCTTTTTGGGACTTAGAATTTTCCCCAGTGATCTGTACTATGCTCCTAAACCTTTCCCTGCTCCTCCATCCTTCTACTTTCTTGCAAGTTATGAGAAAAATAAAACAGCTAAAGGTTACAACTTGTGTAGACATTGGAGTTCTTTACAGACTTTCTTCCCCTGGACAACAAATGTTGAGGTAACGAGCAAGGCCCAAATCTAATCCAGCAGCTCCTAAGGGGATAGTGCTACATGTATATCTGCTGTTTTCAGCTTTATACACTGTTTAGAAAGTGAACATTGTGATAGAAATCGTTCTTCCTGTTTCACTACTGGGTGTGGAGTCTTGGCTTACACTGTGTGACAGATGATTTAAGGAAAGGCACCCCCTCCACATAGGCAGAGGAATGAAGAAAAATGCAGAGCTGTGCTGTGAATAGACACGCTCTCTGCTAATCTACCTCTATGCACCCACTCCGATATAAACTTCCAGCTGTTTTTTATTGTCAGAAATTAATGAAAGGGGTTTACATCCACTTTAATGTGTACTGTTTTTGTATGGTTTTCATACAACAACAAAAAAAGCCTTTGTTGTACAAGAATTTTCATACAGTATTATCTTCCTTAGTTTTGACTTGTTGTGAAACATCGAGGAAAACCAGAAGATCGTTCGCCCAATTTTCTTATAGTGTGCACTCACCTTTACTTGCTGATACGCAAATATATTTATCTTTTCCCCGATATTGCTTTTTAAAAATTCATTCTGCCAAATGTCCAACCATTTTGTCCAATCATTCTTACCACAGCAAAATGACTCATGCACACTGCAGCGCAAAGAAGCGGCTCCTACAGGCTTTTAAACTTTATTGAGCTCAAATTTTTTTCTGCCTGGAAACACCCCTTCATGTTAGCCAATGTGTCCATACACACTATTGCCGCATACACACGTTTTTCGGCATGAAAAAAAATGAAATTTTTAAAAACGTCATTTAAAATCATCGTGTGTGGGCTTCACATCGTTTTTCGGCTTCTGAATAACGACAAAAAAAAAATTCGAACATGCTGCATTTTTAATGACGCTTTTTTAAAATGTTGTTTTTCGGGTTGTAAAAAATGATCGTGTGTGGGCTAAAACAACGTTTAAACCCCGCGCATGCCCAGAAGCGAGTTATGAGACATGAGCGCTCGTTCTGGTAAAACTACCATTCATAATAGAGTAAGCACATTCATCACACTGTAACAGACAAAAAGGCGCGAATCGTCTTTTACTAACAAGGAATCAGCTAAATCAGCCCAAAGTCGAATAGAACTTCCCCTTTAAAGTACCGTCGTACGTGTTGTACGTCACCGCGCTTTGCTAGATAATTTTTTAAAAACTATGGTGTGTAGGCAACATCGTTTTAATGATGAAGTTGGAAAAACTTCGTTTTTTGGACATGCTGAAAAATGTCTTTTTTTTTCATGCCGAAAAACGACCGCTTTTTCAGGAGTTTACAGGGATATGTACTAAGGGCTTATGCACACTGCAGCTAAAAAAAAGCTACTTTTACAAGCATGCAAGCTTTTATTTCAGCAGAGTGCAGAGTTCAGGGGTGCGCTGCATACAGAGTGCAGAATTCAGGGGTACGTGACACACAGAATGCAGAGTTCAGGGGTGCGTAACACACAGAGTGCAGAGCTTAGTCTTCTTCCACAGATGCTTACCTCTGCATCCCCAATTCATATCTCACTTTAACCCCTCTTCAGCTCTGACCTCTGCATGTAACCCCCCACCGCCACTGCCTCCATCTTCACCCTTCCTGCTTAAAAGCTCCACCATCTCCCACATATTTTGTCTTGCTGTATTAGGCTGAAACGCCCAGCCGGCTCTAGTACCTCCCTGCACATTGTAGGTGGCTCTGCCTCTCTCACTTGCAAGGAGATCATCCAGTGGAGGGCTCAGGATCTGCACTGCACCCCAGGCACCTGCATCTCCCTTGTCCTCATCCTGCACTCAGTGGGAGCCACTTAGGAGATCAGATCTGTTGGAGTCATTGGACGACAAGCTGTCACTTATAAACGCAGAAGCTGGACTTCTGTGATTACAAGTTATAGTGGTGAGCAGAGGGCCTGAGACAGAGGTGGTGGAACTGAGTTCCACCAAGTTCCAGCTGAAAAAAAGCCCTGGTAT
This sequence comes from Rana temporaria, assembly GCF_905171775.1. Lineage (NCBI taxonomy): Eukaryota > Metazoa > Chordata > Amphibia > Anura > Ranidae > Rana > Rana temporaria. Next base: position 140,188,087 of record NC_053492.1, read on the forward strand.
TGCCGTTATCTATACAATTTTTGGCCATTCGATAGGTGAAAACGTGTACATTGACAGCTATTATCAACCAATGGGTCCTGTTCTCTGCATAATTTAATTTATATTGTTCTCTAGATGACAGAATCCTATTATTAAAACATTATACAAGGCTCTATTTGGAAGCTACAGCCACGTACTATTAATCACTTTAAACTTTTAAGCACGCTGTGCATTTGGACACGGTAGACATTTATATTTTCCACATCATTCTTGCATGTCTAGCGGCTGGTTTGGCTTGTTACTGCCATATGCACACGCACTTTCCCTGGTCCTTTCCTCCCGTCTCATAAGTTGCGGGCTCAGTATAAACATTTTTGATGTGGGCTCCCTTTCATAACCAATAAACACCCATACACTTTTTCTATGGGATATTCTTTTCCTACTATATACTACCTGGTGTGTCCCCACATCCTCCCTACTTTGTACTTTGCATGCAGTGTTCTTCTGGACTGCTAGCATGGGTATCCTCTGGGGTCACTCAAATATCCTGAATAGTTCATTCTTTTGATGTACTACAATGTATTTGATATACTGTCTTTCTCATTTTTTTATTTTCCTTTTTTTAATGAAAATCAATAATGGTCTGTTTCTTTTTAGAGATTATACTAGCTCCTGAAGAAGTGGTCTTTGCGAAATATGTAGAGGTAAACAATCTTCCTACTACTCAATACAGTCACACACGCCCTTTGTGATGTGTGTTGATACTTTTTGAAACCTTATTGGAAAATCTTGTTGCCACTGTAGCTACACTGGATTTTTTTTCTTTCTTTTTAAACTATGTTCTGTATTAATTTGTTAATTAAAATATTTTCTATTTTTCATATAATTGGTGCCTAAAAAGTATTTTTTTCACTTCCAACATTTGACCAAATATAATTACAGGACACGGCACTGCATTACTATATGCACCCACAGTCCATCCTGTGTTGGTGTCTTTTTGACTAATTTTGTGATCTAACATGAAAGGGAGTTTTCAGACAAAAAAAAAGAGCTAAAAAAAGTTGAGGAGCCGCTTCTTTGTGCTGCAGTGTGAAAGAGCCCTTACAGGCAGAAAAATCCCCCACCAAACTTGAATTTTTGAGAGGAGTTTTCGAGCAGTAAAGGCGCTTAAGTGCCCAAAAACACGCAAAAATTCGCAAAAAAAGCGCAAAAGAGCATGAAACGTAAATAAAAAAAAAAATTAGTTGAGGGGAGGATTTGTGAAAAAAAAAACACACTTATGCTCAAAAGAGCTCAACAAAACTCAAAGAAGCTCAAAGGAGCTCAGAGAAGTTCAATAAAAATGTACAAAAGAGTCCAAAAAAGTACAAGTTTCAGCTTTTTTTGAGCTGAAGTGTGCAGAGTCCTAAAAGTGAAACTAAAGTCTGATTTAAAAAAAGCAAAAACAAATGCTGTTCAAGCTTGTATTCCTTAAACAAACAAAAATCTCCAATTGCTCTCAGCCTCCAAATCTCAAAATTCTTTATTTTTTTTACTTTCTTTTAGGGTGTGGCTGTGTTTGTTCCCCATAATTTCCCTGTATGTAGAAACTTAGCCATCCTCTCTTGCTATCTCCTAAGATGGCAAAAATTACCAGCACAGAGTGTGTTCTTGTCCATGCTCACACAGGCTGTCCCTGACAGTGGTATAGCCTGGGTTGTCAGCGCCCAGGGCAAGGCAAATAATTTGCACCCCCTAACCTGTGGACTTTTAGATAACCCCACCCTGATCAAACCCTAGATACCCCCACCCTGATCACACCCCCCCAGATATCCCCACTCTGATCACACCCCCAGATACCCCCCACTCTGATCACGGCCCCTGACACCCAAAGATCGCCCACCAGATCCCTCCACTCTGATCACATTCCCCAGATACCTCCCTCCCCATCACATATGCAATTCCCCCACATCTCACCATTCCTGCAGCACCAGGGACAGGAGCTTTCAAGCTCCATCAGGTTGGATGAGGAGTGTCAGTGCACAGCCATTTTGAGATCTCTCCAGAGATATTCAAACAGGTTCAAGTCTGGGCTCTGGCTGGGAAACTCAAGGACATTCACAGATGAGTCCCATAGCCACTCCTTTGTTATCTTGGCTGTGTGCCTAGGGTCATTGTCATGTTGGAAGATGAACCATCGCCCCAGTTTGAGGTCCAGAGCGATCTGGAGCAGGTTTTCATCAATGATGCCTCTGTACATTGCTGCATTAATATTTCCCTCAAACATGACTAGTCTCCCAGTTCCTGCTGCTGTAAAACATACATACAACATGATGCTGCCACCACCATGCTTCACTGTAGGGATGGTATTGGCCAGGTGATGAGCGTTGCCTAGTTTCCTCCAGACATGACGCTTGCTATTAAGACCAACAAGTTCAATCTTTGTTTCATCAGACCAGAGAATTTTGTTTCTTATGGTCTGAAAGTCCTTTATGTGCCTTTTGGCAAACTCCATGGGCAGTCATGTGCCTCTTACTGAGGAGTGTCTTCCGTCTGGCCACTCTACCACACAGAACCTGATTGGTGGTGTGCCTCAGAGATGGTTGTTAATCTGGAAGGTTCTCCTTTCTCCACAGAGAAATGCTGGAGCTCTATCAGAAGACCATCAGGTTCTTGGCCACCTCCCTGACTAAGGCCCTTCTCCCCTGATCCCTCAGTTTGGCCAGGCGGCCTTCTCTAGGAAGATTCCTGGTGGTGCCAAACTTCTTACATTTATGGAAGATCTCATTGGGATCTTCAATGCTGCAGAAATGTTTCTGTACCCTTCCCCAGATCTGCGCCTCGATACAATCCTGTCTCGTAGGTCTACAGACAATTTCTTTGACTTCATGGCTTGGTTTGTGCTCTGACATGCACTTTTAACTGTGGGAATGTATATAGACAGGCATGTGCCTTTTTAAATCATGTCCAATCAACTGAATTTACCATAGGTGGACTCCAATCAAGTTGTAGAAACATCTCAAGGATGATAAGTGGAAACAGGATGCACCTGAGCTCAATTTTGAGTCATGGGATTTTTTATTAATTTGCAAAGATTTCAAACAAACTTCTTTCATGTTTTCATTGTGGAGTATTATTTGTAGAATTTTGAAGTAAATAAAGAATGTAATAAATTTTGGAAAAGGGCTGTAACATAACAGAGTGTGGAAGAAATTAAGCGCTGTGAATACTTTCTGGATGCACTGTACATTAGAAGCAGCAGTACACCAGGAAAGGCCTACTTTATTTCCTGACTGGAGAATATTCAGCATAATTTAGCCCTCCCCCAGCCTTACAATCCCTGGCCTGACTCTTTCCTTTAGGGTTGTCCTGATACCACTTTTTTAAGACCGAGTACAAGTACCAATACTTTTTTTTAAGTACTCGCCGATACCGATTACGAATACTTTTTTTTATGTCATGTGACAGTTTCTCAAAGCACAATACAGATTAGGTGGCACTAACATGCAGCACTGATAGTATTAGGTGGCACTGATATGCAGCACTGACAAATGACATTAACGGGTGGCAGGCACTGACTGATGGCACTGATGGGTGGCAGGCACTAACGGGTGGCAGGCACTGACTCATGGCACTGACAGGTGTCTGGCACTGTCGGATGGCACTGACAGGTGGCTTGCACTGCTATATGGCACTTATGGGCATTGGGCACTGATAGGTGACATTTATGGGCACTGATGGGGAGGCACTGAAATGCCATTAGGGAAGGCTGCCTGCGAAGCCCATCTTGGTACTCCTTGCACTCGGCTGCATAAAAGCAGCATCGGTATCGGGACAACCCTACTTTCCTTTATTGGATGTTGGTTCTTTCAATCATGGAGGCTCAGAGATACATCAGGGAGCTACGTAGAAGAAGCATAAGAAGCATATGCAGCCTGCCTAAAAATGCAAACTCTTTCAGACTAACATCCATCCATTTTGATATTTGAATAACTCTTCCCAACAGCCAGTCCACTGAAGAGTAGGGATGAGCCGAACACCCCCACATTCGGTTCGCACCAGAACCTTCGAACGGACCGAACGTTCGCGCGAACATTTAGAACCCCATTGACGTCAATGGGACTTGAATGTTCAAATTAAAAAGTGCTCATTTTAAAGCCCCATATGCAAGTTATTGTCGGAAAACATCTTTGAGAACCCAGGTTTTGCCCCAGGGAACATGTATTAATGGAAAAAAGTTTTAAAAACTGTGTTATTTTTCTGGAGCAGTGATTTTAATGATGCAGCATCATTAAAAACACTGCTCCAGAAAAACGAGCATTTCAAAAAAACAAATTCCATTAATACATGTTCCCTGGGGCAAGACCCGGGTTCTCAAAGACGTTTTCACAGGCATACTATAGACACCCAGCAGGTACAATATTTAAAGGATTTTTTTTTTTTATTCAAGCATCATGATGCTTAAATTTAAAAAAACATGAAAAATTCCTTTAAATATTGCACCTGCTGGGTGTCTATAGTATGCCTGTGTAGCTTTATGGTGCACACTGCAGAGGACACAGGCAATACACCACATGAGAATACTGCAGCTAGCACAATCAACTACCTGCCAGTAAATTAGGAAGAACTGATCTAGCAAAGCTATACAGTGTATAAATATATGTCAGGGGCGGACTGACCATTGAGTCACTCGGGCACTGCCCGAGGGCCCCATGCCACTAGGGGGCCCCATCAGGGTTGCCAGGCTCAGTAAAACCAGGGACAGTATGTAAAAATCTGTGTTTTTTTTAGATCTGTCCCTGATATGTCCGAAACTGACATGCTTTTAATGTGAATATCCCAAGATTTTAGCTGCCCTGCCTCTGCACTGCCTCCTGGCGTGGTGGCCATCTGTAAGCCAGAGGGGCCCCATAATCTTCTATTGCCCGGGGGCCCCATGAGTTGTCAGTCCGCCCCTGATATATGTACAACACCTGGGATGTATATATATCCTCTACACACTGTAACATTAACTGACTAACCTGCGTGCTCTATCTACCTAGAAAAAATTACACTCTCTCTCTCTGACTGATCTCTAACCAGCGCCAGAACACACTACACAAGGCCGACCTGCAGGCGGCCTTTTATAGTGTGGGGTGTGTACTTAATCCCCTGAGCCATAATTGGCCAAAGCCACCCTGGCTTTGGCCAATTACGGCTCTCTGTACTGACAGCGCTGTGATTGGCCAAGCATGCAGGTCTTGTTCGTATTTCAACGAACGATCGAACATACGTTCGACTCGAACACGAAGCTCATCCCTACTGAAGAGCCCTGAGGCAGGGTGCTTTGATGTTTTCAGGAAACTGTGTACAGCACCCTGCTTGCCTCTCCCACCAGCCATGACCTGTCTGCATTGCATATATAAGCACCAAGACCTAGTGATGGCATCACAAGATTTAAAATAAAGTACTGCATGTCTTAAAAATGGATAGGTTTTGATTAAAACATTTTATTAACATGTTGATACAGGGAGAATTAAAGCGGTAGTTCACCCTCACTGGCTTGATTTTACCATCGAGACAGGCATTGTAGCGCGAGCTACAGTATGCCTGTCCCGATTTTTTTAACCCCGGACTCACCTTGTAATCGGACATCGTAGATTTCGGCTCCCGCGGGGAATGGGCGTGCCTATGGAGAGGGAGGATGATTGACGGCCGGCCCTGGCACGTCACTCTCCCCGAAGACAGCCGGAGTAGGTCTCGGCTCTTCACGGCGCCTGCGCACAGGCTATGCGCAGGCGCCGTGAAGAGCCAAGCCTATTTTGGCTATTTCCGGAGAAGCGTGACGCGCCAGAGCCGGCCGTCAATCATCCTCCGTCTCCATAGGCACGCCCATTCCCCGGTATCTTCGATCTACGAGTACAAGGTGAGTACGGGGGTAAAAAATTCGGGACAGGCATACTGTAGCTCGCGCTACAATGCCTGATTTTATGGTAAAAGAAAAAAAAATTTTTTTTTCGTTGATAGGGTGAACCCCCGCTTTAAGGAATTATGCCGCGTACACACCATCACTTTATGTGATGAAAAAAAAAGATTTTTTTTTGTGAAGTAAAAAAAGGACGTTTTTGAAACTTCATTTTCAAAAACGACGTTGCCTACACACCATCGTTTTTTCAGAATGCTCTAGCAAAGCGTGGTTACGTTCAGCACTCTTTTCCATTGAAGCTCGCTTCATAACTTGCTTCTGAGCATGCGCGGGTTTAAAAACGTTGTTTTAAACGTCGTTTTAGCTAGACGCGGTGATTTTTTGTGACACAAAAAACGACGTTTTGAAAAACGACACAAATAATTGAAGCATGCTCGAATTTTTTTTTTTTCGTTTTTCAGAAGAAATAAAACAACGTTTTCCCCACACACGGTCATTTAAAATGACGTTTTTAAAAATGTTGTTTTTTTTCATCACATAAAGTGATGGTGTGTACGCGGCATTAGGGGAAGCAAAATTTGATTACATTTCAGCTTCTAAAATAATGGCAGTTAAAGCAATTGCTCTTCACAACAAGCACAATTTTTTTCTCAATAATTGTGCAATATTAGATAAACTTTGTTCTTAACATATGCTGACATATGCTGATCAGACATTAGATAACATGGCATTACCCACTTTCATTGTGCAACTGCAACTGAATATGATTGCAGTGTTATGGAAATGACCTTGTCAGCGAACTAGTAAATACTATTTTGGAAGGCATAGAGGTTAAAAGAAGTAATATTGCTCCCAGGAGACCCATTAGGTAAAATGTCAAAATGGATATACAGAGCACAGTGCAACAAACCAACCTTATTTTAACTGTAAATGTTATCTGCTTTGCCTATTAAAAGAGCATTAACATTTAGGGAAGCTCTAAAGGCTTTATATTATGTTCAGTGCCCCATATCATCTATATTTTTTATACTGAAGTGTGTAACATATTAAGCTTTGTGCTTGTGAGTACATCCAGGTACAGAGGGAGAAAAATAAAAAGTGACAATTATTATAAACCCAGATCATTGTATAGAAAAGGGAGGCTTGTGGTGGACTATAATGGCATCATATGTGCAACTGATAAATAGTCGATATTATAATTAAAATATTTGTATTACAAAAATAGAAACATTCCATAACATTTACAATAAAATATCAGTTGTGCCAAACCCCAGACAAAAGTTTTGGATAGAAAGCTTCATATAGAGATTTTTATTTTTAGGTACTGGTTACAGAACAGGAGGGCATAGGCAGCATAAAAACATTGCTAGTGGTTCTAATCATTCCCCACTCTACTAAAATGTCTTTATATTTCTGTATCAGTCCTTTCAGCCTGGGTTATAGGTGTTTCCTATAATTTCCAGTCCTGGCAGGAAATTGGAAGGGAATCTCCTAGATAGACAGCAACAAGAAAGGCTCTTACCCTCCCTCACTCTACTGCTAGGACTACAACCATAGAAGTCCATGCGTGGTGGCTTCCTCTCTTGGTAAACTGGGCCAACTAGCCCCACCCAGACCTCAGTTTGGGACCCGCACATGTGACAGGTTGCCTGAACTCTACTCATTGCTCATACTTGTAAACAGACCTAGCCGAGGCAGTTTCTGACAGATGGTATCATCTAGTGCAGTGCCTTGGCACTGGAAGTAAGTAGGGGAAGGCTTCTATTTCATTTGAGTTTGGCCTGCAGGCAGCATCAGAGAGGAGGACAGAGTGCAGTGATGGACAATTTGCAATGGAAATGATATGGATGAGGAAATGTTGATATTGATGAACAATGTGGAGAAAAATATTGTATTATGTTGTTTCTCCAATTGATATCCAATGTTTGAGCAGATTACAAATTGAAAAAGAAAACGTAAGCATGGTATCTGATTGTGATGTCCTTTGATAGCAAAGAACAGTAAATATATTCTAAGTTTGATGAAAGTCAGTCTCGAGACTGAAAAGAGGCAGAAAATAAGGACTGATATGTCATGTGGCACTTGGAGCAGAAGCCCTTTAAGATTAAGCCAATAGGTCAGGCTAGTTTACCAATGAGATGTATTGAGACTGCAGCCGAACAGGCAGAACAGACAGATTTTTAATTAGTTGACTTCCTTGTCCCTGATATCCTTTGTTATAACACTGCTCTTTTCTATGGGTGCTGCAGAATGCAGGGCAGGCAGCATACAGGAAAAGGAAGCTAGAACTCCAAATGGCATACAGCCTGGATCTGAGTAGGAAGAAGAAAAATAAGATCCAACAATAAGTTGGTATGAGGAAGTATACAGCAAAGAGAGAATAGGGTGAGACTGACAGGAAGAGAAATTGTATCACTCTAAAGCCTCGTACACACAGGCAAGAATATCGTCAGGAAAAAATGTAGTTTTTCCAGATGAGATTCTTGGCAAGAATCTCTTGCCACCCGAGTGTACAGACAGACCTTTTAAAAGAACTGCGGTTCTCTTGAAAGGCAAGAACGCGGTGACATCATCCCCGACGACGAGCATGCGCTTCACACATTCGATGCCGTCACCGCCATCTTGCTTCACCCTACCTATGCTGTGAAAGATACCACGCATGCGTCAACATCATTCCGAGCATGCGCGGGTTTCCATGGCGACAGGTAAGTATACACACTCTCAGGTTTCTCATCTGGAAACAGGCCGACAAGAATTTTGATGAGAAAATAGAGAGCAGGATCTCTATTTTTCTCGTCAAGATTCTGGCTAGATTTCCAGACGAGAAACCTGAAAGCCTCGTACACACGCTCGGTTTACTCGGCAAGAAAGCTCTGCCAGCAGTTTTCTTGCTGGTTCCTGCCGAGAAAACCGAGCGTGTGTACGAGGCTTGACAGCAGAAGTGTGGCTATATATAATTTCTCATTTCTAATGCTAATGTTTTCCTGAATTACCCTACGCTATAAAGGGAATATGGCCTTTAATACCTCATTTAAAAATACAGTATGTACTTAATAAAAAATAAATGGCATTGCAACAAAATAATACATTTAAGAGGTTTATAACATATGCTTTTAAATTGTCCACTGGAGTATTTATTTTATTTTTTCTTAATAGGCCATACTTACCATTGATTTGCCTATTTATTTTTACTCATTATAGAAGCTGCCGAATAGTTCTAGCTTTCAATGTCAGGCTATTATTCAAAAAAAAGTGTAATATGCCTTGAGTGACTGCTTAATTTATAATTCTTTTATTCCACTGACAAAAATAGGTCAGAATCCAAACCTTGTTCAAAAACTGACGTCAATCTGATCAAATTTAGCTGCAACAAAAGAAATCCTTGCACAGACATTTGTTTAATAATATATGTAAATGTTTTTTGTACAATTGAATTGCTTTACAGAACAGGTGCAGGAGACATAACTGCAAACACGAGGAATAAACACTGTACATTTTATTATAAAATGGCAGTCAAATGAAAACAACAACAGGTGGTTTCTAATGCCAAAGCCTCATAAATGATGTGGAGGTGAACAAAATTGCAGTTAAACAGAGGACCATTAAATAGCTAATGACCTCAATTTTATCTCTGCTGTAATGTGATTTTCTGACTGCTGCCTACTGTCCATCTTTGTAGATGATTTGAAATGGGTGGGAGACAAAATAAATTACCTAAATATCTGTAAATCTCGCAATGCATAAATGTTTAGTGATGGAGGTTCAAGAAATGTCCAGGAACAATCATACTGTAATAGTACTTGTGTGGGCCTAGAAAACTATGTTGACATACTGTAAGTCATAATTCTGGCTTCTGCATATTATTAAGTACATCAATTTATGGATTCCTACCCTTATCTGACTTATCTTACTGATAAGGATAGAAATCCATGTGAAATTCAAACCAAACACGCAACCTGTATTGTGTAAACACATCTTTCATAAAAGGGTCTTCTTTTCTTTTTAATATTTGGATGTGCTACATCATAGTAAACGTTATGTAATTGCATTGTTTACAAGCTTTAAATAGTCCCTTTGTATAATATATAGAAAATAACGGGTGATGCAGACACTTGTGTTGGCTTACACAGCTATATATTGTTGCTTTTGAGTGTCATACATAGTTTACTTATGCATATTGGTATGTTCAGTTCTTCTTTCTTCACTATTGACCTCAAAGAATGCTGAGGGAACTGGAACAACTGCATATTGCAACCGGTTAGTACCCCCTAGCTGCCCGAGGGAATTGTGGCAAAAAATCATAGGCAAGGGCCTACACTGGGGATGGACTTACATGGTTGCAAGAGCAATACTAGAGTTGGGTTGCTGAGTCAGGTCTGGAACCATTTGCTCTGTTACATTTTAGGAGAGAAATAGTAGAACCTCAAGCCCTTCTACCAGTCCTACTTGTACAACATAAGGTCCTTGCATTTCTTACACCATTGCACTGATATTGTTGTACACAATATCAGTGCAATGGTGAAGGAAATGCAACATTTCGGTAAAAAATACATTAAAGTTCATTTTAGGGCAAGCAAACACAATGAATTACATTTTTTTGGGGTAAAATATACCTGTAAAATATAAGGTTTGGCAAGTAAATAGATACTCAATTTATCAAGCCTTAAAATTGCGTGCCCCTCATGAAATGGCAACAAACATCAGTAACCTATATTTTCCATAGGCAAAACCCATCAGGTCATCAGATTAGAGTTATCCAGGAGCTAGAATTATTGCTCTCATTCTCGCTTGGGTGGAGCTATGTAACATGTGTAGCACAAGCAACGTTTTCATGTGTAGGTGCCATTAAACTTTAATTTACATTTGTACATGTATGTATTATGGGGGTGGCTGGGCTTCAGCATTTAAATTGATTGGTTGAAAATGTAATATTTTTAAATTTAAATGTATTTGTTTATTTTCTCTTACCCTTTTTAATGAGAATGAGAGCTCCCCATTTATCACCACCCTCTGAACTGTTCCTGTGTGCTGTTTAAATGGGGGATGTGCACATCCCCTCCAATCAGCCCACAGAGCTCTTCTCACTGAGCTCTGCAGATTGTAAAAATAGCTTGCAGCACCTTGCTTCCTGGATGATCAGACAAGCTGTATCAATTCTATACTTTGAATGGCTGCATAGAAGTGAAGGCTGCAGATAAACATGTATAACTTATGTAGGAGGATTTTTTTTCATCTCTGGGTATCACCTGAGGCCAGTCACTTCCCTGGGTATATGTAAGGGTTTACAACCACGTTATGTGTTACTAGTTAGTGAAGTGAAAGTCTGTGGTATATATACTGCCTTTGGCAGTCAGTGGTGTGGGCCCGCTTGTTGTTGGTCTGTGGTGGGTATCCCTAATTGATAGTTAGTCCTGTATTTCCCTTTCTTTGGTGGTCAGTGGGAGCAGTGTTAACTTACCTGAGAAACTCTGCACAGTTCCCTCACCAAATTCTTCCAGTTACCTGCCTCCAACAGAGAATGTTACTCCGATTGTTAAAGTGCCTTAATTATGACAGCAGTGGGGAAACAGGCTCCTGTTCATGATACAAGACATGCATTTTGAGCAGATGACTATACACTATATATAAAATATATATATATATTAAATATAGCTGTTGTACGGAGCTGGAGACTGTTATGACTGGAGCATTCAACCAGAAGTGGTGTAGTTTATTTTGTCAGTTGTCTCCTCTCAGAACTGTATTCATTATGTTCCCAGTGCATATTAAATATCTCACTGAACCGCTCACTAGAAATTTCAGAACATGTTTAATAACCCTATAAATGTCAGCTAATTAAGTCTTCCATCTCTGGTATTAGCTATGACATTTGTCTTTTTTCATCATTTTTTTTTTTTACAATAAGTTTTCAGACATAGAAATATTACCTATTAGTTTTATTTTGCCAGATAGTTTTGCTCATTCACCAGCAGACCAGGTTTTGCGCTTAATAGTTGTTGATTCCAGTTGAAACATTGTATCTACGGTCTCTGTATGTTAAAGGAGTTGTAAAGTCAGAAGTTTTTTTTAACTGAATGCATTCTATGCATTAAAGGAGTTGTAAAGAAAAAAAAAATGTCACCTTAATGCAATCTATGCATTAAGGTGAAAAAACATCTGATGATGCCGCCCCCCCCCCGAGCCCCCGTTTTACTTACCTGACCCCTCAAAAGTCCTGCGCTCGGTCCCAAGATCCTCTTCGCCGCTCAGCCTGGCCGATAATTGGCTAGAGCGGATGGATTGAGAGCAGCGCAGCCATTGGCTGGCGCTGCTGTCAATCACATCCAGTGATGCGGTGCGCTGAGGGGCGGGGCCGAGTGATACAGTAAGCGGCTATGGCCGCTTGCTGTATCATGGGAGCGCGCCCGCAAGGACTCATCACCATGCGAGCTCTCTCGCATGACTGTGGTGAGTTCTTGCGGGGAGGACCAGAGACAGCCGCTGAGGGACCCCAGAAGATGCGGATTGGTGCCACTCTGTGCAAAACGAACTGCACAGTGGAGGTAAGTATAACATGTTTGTTATTTTAAAGAAAACTGTTTTATTGAATTTTTATTCATAATTTTTTTTCTAGTAATGGCGGCGATCAGCGATTTTATCGTGACTGCGACATTATGGCGGACACATCGGACACTTTTGACACTATTTTGAAGCCATTATCATTTTTACAGTGAAAAGTGCTATAAAAATGCACCGATTACTGTGAAAATTTCAGGGGGCGCTGAAAGGGTTAAGTGTTTCCTAGGGAGTGATTACTACTGTGTGGGTTGGCGTGCAACGTCACTGATCGTTGTTCCCTATGACAGGGAACAGACGATCAGTGGGAGTCATACTAGGAAGAATGGGGGAAAGGTTTGTTTACACTTACCTCTCCCTGTTCTTCAGCTCTGTGACCCGATCGCGGCACACCGGCGATGATGGGGTCCACGGGTCCCGCGGGCGCGGTCATGGAGAACAGGACCGGGTCGAGAGCACGACGCCGGTCGGCATTCTCGCGACCCGCGTATATATACATTCTGCCGACGTATATCGGCGTGAAGGGGTCCTTAAACAGTTAAAAAAATGCCTACATGTCACAAACAAATAGGCCACACTGGATAAATACAGTAGTTGTAATGGTGACCACTGACACAGGAACAAAAGGTAAAGAAAACTCCAAAATGTTAGGGTTGTCACAGAAGCTAAGGGTGAGAGGAATGCTCTCAAAGGGCATATTTGTTCTAGCTCTAGTAACAAATGTCTTAGGCCCCATTCACACGGACGGACCGTTCAGGTCCGCCTGTCAGTTTTGACGGCGGACCTGAACGGCCGCTTCTTGCAGTCCTATGGAGCGTTGGATGTCAGCGGAGACATGTCCACTGACATCCGACCCGATCCGCCAAAATCAGACGTATGGCGATATGTCCATATCCATCCATGGCGGATCGGATCGCTCCATAGGAATCAGTGGCGCTGCACAAAGCCCCTCCCCACTCAGTGAGCAGAGAAGAGCTTGTCATCTGCCAGCTCAGCGGAGATCTGCAGACTGATCTCCCGCTGAGCTGGACGGAGGAGAGCAGCTGTTCCTTGACCAGTCCAGGGACTATGTGTATAACCACGTATGCAACCACGTTTGGTCTCAATCATGATTTTGTGTTCCAGAGGATCATGTCCCAACACTGGGGCAGATTATAGAATTTTTTTTTAATGAGTACTTATTGTATTGCTTACCTTTAAATTTTATTTTAAAAGAAACGTCATTGAAATGTGTAAGTGACCATGGTTACTGGCTACCTTTGTGTGGCTTCCATGCTTATGAGTCACTGACCTAGAAAAAATTGAGAGATAAGTAAATCTAAGGGCCCTTTCAAACTGCTCTGTAGCAAAATTGCGGTAAAATGCATATGCATTTTTACCACAATTTTGCTGTGTTTCATATGCGCATACTGTGCATTTCTGGTGCGTTTTTGGGTTGTCTGCACCTGTTAAAAATGGACATGTGACTCAAAATGCTCTAAAAACACAAATCGTGCTGCTTCTTTACAGTAATTTTGCCATGTTTTCTATTCATTTCAAAGGGAAGCTGCGTTTTTGGTGCGTTTTTTAACACCACATCACAGATACAGCATGCAGTACTTTTCAAAACGCACTGCAACTACAGCGCAGAGTAAAAACACAGGAAAAATGTATCGTGTGGCCTAACAGAAAATGAAATTTAACTTTTTGTGAACATTCATTTGCTGCATGCTTTTTTTGGCTTTAGGTAAAAAAACATGGAAGACAGACACTGGAAATGAAGGCCTCCATATTTCTCTCAAGGCATGTTTACTTTAACGAAGACTTGCAAGTAGAATAATGTGTTAAACAAAAGTTTGCTATTCTTTGCTGGCTTCAAACTTTTTATTAAACATAAATCACATTAGGGAGGAGTCATCAGCTGGCAGAATTAGTAAAAGAGCTAACAGAATAATTGCAGTTTATCACTAAACAATTATCTTTAAACAAGAAATATCAAATCTACTGCTTTCTGCAAAAAAAAGTGACAGTAATCTAAACACTGGTCTTTTCAAGTCGAAAGACTTTAAAATTGTTCTTTAAGTTAAAAGGAAAACGTAATTCTAGTTTATTACAAATTGAGAGACAAGAAGATGAAAGTGAATTTCATTTATAGAAACATGTGCCTGTGGAGTTATGTAGCTGTGTTATCTCAGGTCTTATGAACACTGGGATTTTGTCTTTGCATTCTAGTACACACACGCAAGTACATACATATCTCCAAGCTCCCTGAAGCACATACAATTACTCTCTACATATCAAAGGCCCATGATGCCATACAAATCATAAAAAAAAAAATACCTGAAAAATATCAGTAAATACAAATATGTTAATATAATCATGTATTTAAATTAGATAGATACTATAGTTTACATCAATTGCTCAGCATGCTGTACAAACCACAAGTATTCCAAACAAATGTTCTAATATATTCCGATATTTGCACTGAATGTAAAAACATATTGTTTATTTGTATTATTTTTAGCGAGTTTTTGCTAGTATAAATATTGAAGGAGAAGTGTGATAAAAAATATATATAAAAAAAAACACACATACTCACCTACACTATATTGTCAAAAGTATTGGGACACCCGCCTTTACACGCACATGAACTTTAATGACATCCCAGCCTTAGTCCGTAGGGTTCAATATTACGTTAATATATACAATGATGGCGCATGCTGACACATAAAATAAAACAATTTTCCACAAAGAGTCCTTTGAGCTATGATAGCTCTGTGTGAGATGACCGTCTTTTGATCTGGGCAGCCTTGCAGGGGGAGCCGAAGCCAGACTCCATGGCCAAAAACAATTTATTACCAAAGGTAAAACATACACATTGGGTGAATTTTTTAATTGTGGCTCTGAGCTTTTCCCTGTCAGCTTCTGTATGTGGGTTGTACCATACAACCTCTACACCAAAGATTTGGGGAACACAGGAGGAAAATAGAGGCTGGCAGGGATAAGCATAGTGTGCCCCGTCATTTCGCTGAGTGCCATTGTAAATCCACTGATGGTTTAAGGGTTTGGGTTGTTGAACATATTTCCAATACATTCTCTGACGCAGAAAGATTTCACAAACTCTGAGAAAGAGAGACATATTGGATCTATTCTTTGGACACACTCAAACCTGGAGGCATCAATGAGGAATTGGAAATATCCAAAACATTGTAATAATTACCAATTAATAACTCTTCCTCTCCCTACTTATTATTAACTTTACACATTTTTGCCCCTCCAACTCAGATGATGTTTTCATGTGTCTTCAGACACTCTGAATATCGGTCCGAGTTCAGTCATCCTTCATCTAGTAAGTATATTTCCCTCTCCCCCTCCTCTTTATCCCAACCCCCTGCCCCCCCTTCCCCACCTTGTTTTCTTCTTTCTTCTTCTTTTTTCTCCCCCCCCCCTTCTTTATCTTTCCTTCCTTCTCCAAAACCTTCATCACCTCCCCCTACACCATCTGATATATTCCCTCATGTCCCCTAATTATGTGCATATTACCCCCCCCCCCCATATATATAACTCTCTCTTTTTTTGTAACAGTTAAATTCCCCTATTATACCTTTGTACTACCCCAGCAATATTATTATATCAACACCATTTTATAAGAAAAACAATAGAAGGAGTTTTTGTATGCTCATATATATATATATATATATATATATATATATATATATATATATATATATATATATATATATATATATATATATATATATATATATATATATATATATATATATATATATATATAAAGAAATTAATAATATTTCTGTTTGGCTTAGCTCCCTCATCCCATAATTTACTCAATAGTTTGCATTTTTCTGCAAACTATAGCCTTTTGTTAATATCCCTTTCTTATTTCCATGTCTTATTCATTCTTTGAAATTTTAAAGAGCATTTTGTATATCCATTTTATATTTAATGTTATTTATTGTTTCTAAACATATATCAGCTTCACAGGAATTGTTAATATATCATCTACAGTATGTCCTTTAGTTCAGTACATACATATTTTACAATTTGTATTTTTTTACTAAAAACACTTGCCATTACTAGAGTAATGCTCCCATATTATGTGGAGTGCACTTACATCTAGTCCCACCAGGTGGCAACACCACGCAGGCATATAAAAAGGCTGTACACAGCCACAAAATTTAGCTTGAGAAAGGTGCGCGCTGTGATTCTCATCATTTCATGGCGCAAGCACTGAAATGCGTTGCATCCTGGTCCTGACGTCACTCTGCCTCAGGCCGCGTCCCAGCATAGACCTGCCGCTTGCGTTCAGCCCTCTGTTTGGTAGCCACAGTGATACCTGGAAACCGTTGCTTTTGACTAGTGTACTTGCACCCCCACATGCAGCGAAGCGCAGCAAGCATCTACAGCTACAAGGGACCATCCACATGAGCTGAGAACTGACTGTCATTTTGATTTCTACACATGCATACAGTAACTAATATGTGAGTGCTTTAATGCTATTTTACTGTTAAAGTGTACAGTTTTATCTAAGTGAAGCCTGCTCTCTGTTTTTCTCTTTTTCTCAATATTGAGTTGACCCCCTTTGCAGCTATAACAGCTTCAACTCTTCTGGGAAGGCTGTCCACTAGGGATGAGCCGAACACCCCCCCATTCGGTTCACACCAGAACCTTTGAACGGACCGAACGTTCGCGCGAACATTTAGAACCCCATTGAAGTCTATGGGACTCGAACGTTCGAATTCAAAAGTGCTCATTTTAACCACTTAAGCCCCGGACCTTTAGGCAGCTAAATGCCCAGGCTAGGTTTTGCAATTCGGCACTGCGTCGCTTTAACAGACAATTGCGCGGTCGTGCGACGTGGCTCCCAAACAAAATTGACGTCCTTTTTTCCCCACAAATAGAGCTTTCTTTTGGTGGTATTTGATCACCTCTGCGGTTTTTATCGATTGGTTTGCGCAAAATTCATAGCGTTTACAAAATAGGGGATATTTTTATTGCATTTTTATTAATTATTATTTTTTTACTACTAATGGTGGCGATCAGCGATTTTTTTCGTGACTGCAACATTATGGCGGACACTTCGGACAATTTTGACACATTTTTGGGACCATTGTCATTTTCACAGCAAAAAATGCATTTAAATTGCATTCTTTATTGTGAAAATGACAGTTGCAGTTTGGGAGTTAACCACAGGGGGCGCTGAACGTGTTAGGCTTCACCTAGTGTGTGGCTGTAGGTCTGATGTCATCGATTGTGTCTCCCCTATAAAGGGGATGACACGATCGATGCGCCGCCATAGTGAAGCACGGGGAAGCCGTGTTTACATATGGCTCTCCCCGTTCTTCAGCTCCGGGGAGCGATCGCAATAGAGCGGCTATAAACGAATAGCCGCGCCGTCGTCCCGGATCGCTCCCCGAGGTAAGCCGCCCGCCGCACACAGCGGGGGGTCCCGATCGGACCCCCGACCCGCGGAAAGGCAAGGATGTCCATCTGCCTGTCCGTGCCATTTTGCGGATGTAAATAGTCGTGCGGCGGGCGTTAAGTGGTTAAAGGCTAATATGCAGGTTTGAGAACCCGGTCTTGTCCCAGGGAGCATGTATCAATAAAAAAAAAAAGTTTTAAAAATGGTTGTTTTTTTCTGGAGCAGTGATTTTAATGATGCTTAAAGTGAAAAAAATAATTGAAAAATTCCTTTAAATATCGTACCTGCTGGGTGTTACTATAAGAAAAAAGTCATTTAAAACTGCTTGGGGCTTTAATGTAATGTCTGCAATATGGATGAAAATCATTGAGAAAAATAGCATGGGTTTCCCCGCCCCCCTCCCCCCAGGTCATTACCAGCCCCTTTGGCCCTATATACTTTTAACAGCAGTATACAGGCGGTGCAAACAAGACAGGGACTGTAGGTTTGTTGTTAAGTAGAATCTGTTTGTAATTTTGAACTGGTACTTTTTTTAAAGTGTACAGTAGTTCCAGCCAAAAATCTATTTTTTAAGCTTTTTGGAAAACATAGAGAGGTGTTATCACACCTGTAACATTTGTTTTGCTGTCTGTGCGCATCTGTTCAGAAGATTGCACCTCACTTTCTGTCCCAATGACAAATGATTTTTTGAAAATGTGGGTTTTTTGGTGCCCCTCGGCCTCCCGACTGTGTTTTAAAGGTTCAACTTCACATCTATGCGATGCATCAGAGTATGTGCCTTGCTGCAGAACAGCCTATTAATTTGAGAATGAACTGCCTGCCACCCCTCAATAGCACCAAAGTGCATGGGCCTCTTTTTGATTTTATTTTTTAATGCCGCTGCATCAAAATGCATGGTGTTTTTGTAAGCATGCATTTTTATGTTTGTGATTTTTTTTTATTTACACATTTATATATATAATGTGTGTACATAAAAAAATATCAAAAAAATTAAAATGCATGCTAACAAAAGCACAATGCATTTTTTTGAGAATCGTGAGAGAACCGTGATCTTCATTTTTAAGCAAAAGAATTGTGATTCTAATTTTTCCCAGAATCGTGCAGCTCTACAGCCTTTAGGAATTAATATGAGAAACACCAGAAAATCTATTGACGTAGCTTTAGGTGCACACAGTACAGAGGACACAGACAGTATACCACGTGAAAATACTGCAGCTAGCACAATCAGCTGCCTGCCTGTCAGTAAATTAGGAAGAGCGGATCTAGCTAAACTTAATACAGTGTATAAATATATATACAACACCTGGGATGCATATATATCCTCTACACACTGTGGGCCAAATTCTCAAAAATCTAGCTTAACTTAACTTTAGGGAGTTAAGTTACACTGCCGCAATTTTCCGAAATTAAGTACCGATTCTCAAAGCACTTACCCGGAAAATTGCGGCAGCGCAACTTAACTCCGTCCGTCGCAAGGCGTTCCTAGTTTAAATGGGCGATTCCCATTTAAATTAGGCGCGCTCCCGCGCCGGTCGTACTGCGCATGCGTGTGACGTCATTTTTCCCGACGGGCAGCGCGCGAACTTAATTTACGCCGGGCTTTGTGGATCGCGACGGGACAATAAAGTTGCGTCGGAAACAAAAAAAAATACGCGCCGGGAAAAAAAATTCAAATTTAAAAAAAAATCGCGGCGTTCGAAAAAAAGGTCTGATTTTACATGGTGGACGAACTTTCCACATTGTAAAACTAGCCCTAGTTTTGCGCAAGCAAATCGGAACTTACGCAGAAACCACAATGCTTAAAAGCTTTGTGGATCTGCTTAAGTCCTCATTTGCATACGCAAAGCGGCATTTCAATGAGAAATGCCCCCAGCGGCGGATGCGGTACTGCATCCTAAGATCTGACAGTGTAAGTGTCTTACAGATGTCAGATCTTCTGCCTAACTTTGGAAAAATCCTTTTGAGGATCGTTTCCAAAGTTAGGCACAGAGATACGCAGGCTGAACAGCAGTTCCGCCTGCGTATCTCTTTTGAGAATTTGGCCCTGTAACTCTAACTGACTAGCCTGCCTGCCTGCCTGCTCTATCTAACTCCAAAAATGACATTCTCTCTCTCTCTCTGTCTCTCTCTGTATACTACCAACACACTACACAAGGCCGACTTCCAGGCAGCATGTGGGGCATGTACTAAACCCCCTGAGCCATAATTGGCTCAGGGGGTTTAGCTCTCCTTTTTTGCGCACTGTGATTGGCCAAGAATGCGGGTCATAGTGCATGCTTGGCCAATCATCAGACAGTAATGCACTGCGATGCCACAGTGAATTATGGGCCGTGACACACCACACGAATTTGGCGCGAACATCCCAAAACGTTCGTAATTTGACGAACGATCGAACATACGATGTTCGACTCGAACATGAGTTCGACTCGAATACGAAGCTCATCCCTACTGTCCACAAGGTTTAGGAGCATGTCTTTGGGAATGTTTGACTATTCTTCCAGAAGCGCATTTGCAAGATCAGCCACTGATGTTGGACAAAAGGCCTGGCTCGCAGTCTCCCCTCTAATTCATCCCAAAGGTGTTCTATTGAGTTGAGGTCGGAACTCTGTGCAGGCCAGTCAAATTCCCCCACCCCAAACTCATTCATCCTTGTCTTTATGACCCCTTGATTTGTGCACTGGTCCAAATCATTTGGTGGAGGGAGAATATGGTGTGGGGTTGTTTTTCAGGTGTTGGGCTTGGCCCCTTAGTTCCAGGGAAGAGAACTCTTAAGGAGTCAACATATCAAGACATTTTGGATAATTTCTTGCTCCCAACTTTGTGGAAACAGTTTGGGATGGCCCCTTCCTGTTCCAACATGACTGTGCACCAATGCACAAAGCAAGGTACAAATTGACATGGATGAACGAGTTTTGGGTGGAACAACTTGACCTGCATAGAGTCCTGACCTCAACCTGATAGAATACCTTTGGGATGAATAAGAGCGGAGGCTGCAAGGCAGGCCATCTTGTTCGACAGCCAATTTCACTTTTTCATTAAACAAAAGCTAGATGTGCAGACTATAAAAATTTTGTCGGATGTGAACTCAGCGTCTGATTTTCACATGGTCAGTACAGAAATCCTCACACAAAAGTACAAACACGCATGATCGGAATCAAGGAACGACCGGGAAGAGTTTGGTCTTGTAAACTACCGTTCGTAATCTAGATTTAACAATCGTGATGAAATTGAAATGCAGTGCACATTCTCATCTTCTTTAATGGGATAATAATGAAGCTGCTTTGCTGGTGATACTGATGTAGTTATGCCAAATGTATTTTAAAAGGCATTTGTTTTGATATAAATATTATTAATATTATGGTTGTTGTTTGATTTTTTGGGGAAGTTACCACAACACTATTATACCTGAGTTTTTCAGATCAAAGATACAACTATGTTGGTGTCCCTTGTTAATTTTCCATTGTGTTGTCTTTAATGTATCTTCCTACTCCCAAACTGTCATTTGAAGAAAAACACATAGCCAAGTATTATTCTACACAATTTTTTTATTGTGCAGAAAAAAACAACATGCATTTAATTAGAGATGCTATCTGCCATCCAAATAAAAATAACTTAACAATCAAGTGTGAATCGTCGGTCCCCAAACTTCTTACTAACATGAAATTAGCAGAAAGGGCCCAAAGGGTGGCACTTGAGAAATTAACTTCCTCTTTATACTCTCATAGTACGTCACTATGTTCATGTTGGTCGAATGACAATTCACGGATAGTTAGTATCTTAGACAAAATCTTGCACATGCTCTTTTGACATAAGTCAGACGCTCGGTCGTAAAACAATCAAATCGTGTGTACGAGGGTCAACTAACACTTTCATCAGTGGCAGTTTACAAAAGCTGGCTATACACTGATCACAATTCAGCTAATTCAGCAGGTACTGGCTGAATTCCAATCAATTGGTAGCCATCCCCGCTCGTCAGAAGTTCAACGATTGATAACATTTTCTCAAAGGGACATGCTGGAAAAGCCAATTTGCTGCAGCTGTGGATCAGTGTATTCTGACAGCAGCAGATGCCATTTTCAGAATAAAATATCCATGCAGGGGGATTCCTTTAACTCCCTTGTTTTTGTGGATGGAGGAATCTGCTAGCTGAAAAAAAGAAAAAAAGCTGTGTTTGGTGTACGGCCAACTTTACACTTACACATCTTGTCCCTCAACACCCGGTGACTGGATGATACATGGAAATGCAACAGACTGATGACATCTCTCTGTCACTCTGCTCTCTGTCATCAGGGTGTTCCTTTTCAGCACATGAGCATCACACCTATAAGCTGAGCATTAGGCCTGCCGTTGCAGTGTGCGCTCATTGAAGTGAATGGGTACGTTTGACAGCTGCCACTCAACCCTCTTTTTTTATCTAATTGCCAGCTTATCCACCTGCTTTTACCTCTTACCTGGCCGCCAGTGTGAAAGAGCTCTAAATGCAACCTAAGGCCCTGTTTACCTTGCAGCTGTATACAGTATATATAAGGTATCACCTCCCAGGTGCACTCCTTCACTAACTAGGCTTTCTGTATTTTACTGGAATATCTAGGTGCCAAAAGTTCACCATAGGAAAGGAGCCAAAGGTTCAACTCAGGACATGGAAGTCCTTCTCTAGATCACATAGATCCCATCATTAAAAACATTCCAGATCTCAATAAAGAGAGCTACACCACCAGTGAGTATGTCAAGAGTGTCTGACAAAGGTACCCAGGGAGAAGAGTGTCAGAAGGAAAGAGGGGGTCTCTGTTTTAAGCCATGTGGTGGTCCCTGCCATAATTCTCTTCATGCCCAGGTCCATTACACGTGGAACCCTCCCTTGCCAAGCAACCTAGTGAACCAATCTCAAACCTCATCCACTATGCCCCCTCCCCCCCTTGGTGAGATCCCCATCAGGAGGGGAAACTCTATGATGGTGAGGAGAAGATGGAAACTGATATATTACATTCAGACTTCAGCTTTACCCTCACAGAGCCATTAATTATAGCAGTCAAGCATGTCATTTGTTGGAAACAGCCAGAAGAGGGATACAAAGGGGGATATTTACAAACAGCAAATCCACTTAGCACTGCAATGAAAGTGCACTTGGAAGTGCAGCCGCTGTAAATCTGCCTTTCAAAAATAACCCCCAAAGAGTCACTGAAATACTCTCCCTATTAGAAAAGACTTAAAGTGACATTTCCTGTAAAGGAGGAAGTGGATTATGATAGAATGGAGACAGATAAGAAGCCAGCCCTCCAGAACCGCTTGATTAAGCTCTACCCACTGAACTGTTGTTAACACCATCATGGGCAAAAGGTCTGGTGCAAGATTCCTTTTGATGGGAATGATGTTTGGCAAAAACTGGACATCAGCAAAATCACAAGCACCAAGCCAGTCTCCTACCCCAATTTGCCAATTTGGAGACTTTAAAAAAGCAAAGGGTCTACTCATCCAGAGCAAAAACATAAGCAAGGAATAAAGTGGTGAAATAATACTACCCAGGAGAGGAGTACAGGAAGTTTTTCAAGGGTACTTTTTGAGATCCGTTCTCCCCAAGGCCAAGCAAAGACCTCTAAAAGATCTTTTTGACTCTTTGGCCACCAACACGTGAGTAGTGGGAGGAAGGCTAAAAACCTTTTCAGGACTGTGGCAGACAAAGTGCCAGAAGTAGTATTGCTTGAGCCAGCCGTGCTCAATTTGTTGTCTGAACGGGTATAAAATTGAACAGTGTAAATAAAACCCCACTGTCTTTAAAGAGTCATGTGCATAATTATATGTGCATAATCACTGCTATTCACATATAATTTTGCACACTGATCAGCGTTTAGCTCCAAATTAAATGTAGAGGTTCAGTTCTAGCTTTTCTTAACCAAATCTGCAATGCTCAGGACAAATTTTGACTTTTCCCAAACACAAAGAACAACTTTACTCAAGACCATTGAGCAATCTCCAAAGCAACAGTAGTTTTTTTTTGCATTCTAAAGCAGAGACGTACAAGAGATTCCTTCACTGCAACTTCCATTCCAAAGTCAATGGAAAAAGCAGCAATTTATACACCAATACATTAGGGTGTTTCCACAGCAGAACATGATATTCCAAGTATCACATTCAGAGTTAGTTACTATTCTCTAATTTTCATGGTAACCAAGAAAACTGACGACATCTGGTAATCAACCTAGAAAAAACTGGATCACCTCATGTTACAAGGGAGGTTCAAAATGGAGTCTCTGAAGACTATAAGCCTGGCAATCCAAATGGGTGGCTGCCTACTTTTTACATGATGCCTACTTTCATGTTACAAGAGATGTTCAAAATTAAGTTTCTGAAGAATATAAGCCTGGTGGTCCAAATGAGGGGCTGTCTACTTTGTAAAGGATGCCTACTTACATGTTATCCTTCTTCCAGAGATGCCAGAGGTTTGCTGTAGAAGACCTTTATTTGCAGTTTACCAGTCTCCTGTTCAGACTGTCATCATCCCAAGACTGTATCTTAGCCTTATCTCCATTTTTTTGTATTAACCTCCCCATGCAAGCAGGGGATATGAGTATTCCAATATTTGATTGACATGTTCCTGCTGGCAGATTCCAGGGAGCTCCTAATAAACATGAAGATTCAACTATTACCATCCTCCAGGCTTTCTGGTGCTGATATATTTGTAGAAGAGCTACCTGATAGGCATGCAGAAAATAATAAATTTATGAGCTCTTATCAATATCATACAGTAGATGGCTCAGGGGCACTCCCACAGGAGAATATATGGGTGATATAGCACAGAGGCACAGAGGCTCAGACATGCTATAGACATGAACCCAAGCTAAGAACTTTTCGGGAAAACAATGCTTATGGCCTAGACCATAATTACCTCCAATGTCAGTGGAAAAAGTTTTGGGGGCCGTTGCCAGGGAAACAAAGTGCAGCAAACATGTGGCCTCCAGTTGGTAGGGGTGATGTTGAACACTCTGAAACTATAGGAGGACTTTAATATATAACCCCACTCTACACTAAATGGTGAATACTAAAATCCCAACTACAAATAGTGTATGAATATGGAAGGCCTTTGGAGCCCTACAATCTTTGTTGATCCATGAAAAAGCAGTTCCCCATCAGATAGCCAACCAAATGATAGTCCAGCATAGGGAAGGCACATGGTATGAGAGATACTAGTGCTGCATATCTCAAAAAACGTACAATATGGGAGAGTTCCCCCAGGGTTTTTTTTAGCAGCAAATTAACATAGCATAGACACGTAGCAGTTAAAATATGAGCTCTGGTAAGGGGATGCAATACCATTCCAAAATACACAAAATTATACATAGCATCACATATCAGAATGTCTGTTGTATAAAGTTTCCAACGCGTTTTGACCCATACGATCAAGGTCTTCTTCAAGGGGTTGGTTTGCTGTTAGGAAGATATATTTAGCATTTCAAATGTCAGCAGGGTATATTACACCTAATAGATATTTTTTGTAAACATAAGGTATAGTTACCAATGGAAGGTATACATGGGAGATCTCCTGACCAGCATTCCTTTAAAAACAATTATATAATCCCATGTATCTTTTGGCTGCTCACACTCTGAGGAGGGATGTCGTTACACTCTGTTTGGCTTACAAGGAGTCACACTATAAGACACCCTCGTGTGGGAAGGAGGTCTGCACCTGCAGCAAATCCCCAAAAATATCATTATATCATATATTTTGGGATACTGGTAAAAGTAATTTCCAATGTTCACTGCCAATATTTATTAATCATTGATACCAAATAAATTCTTATGCCACATACACACGATCAGTCCATCCGATGAGAACGGACAGATTGACCGTTTTCATCGGTTAACCGATAAGGCTGACTGATGGTCCGTCGCGCCTACACACCATCGGTTAAAAAAACGATTGTATCATAACGCGGTGACGTAAAACAAGATGTGCTGAAAAAAAAAATGAAGTTCAATGCTTCCAAGCATGCGTCGACTTGATTCTGAGCATGCACGGGTTTTTAACCGATGGATGTGCCTACTAACGATCGGTTTTGTCCTATCGGTTAGGAATCCATCGGTTAATTTTAAAACAAGTTGCCTTTTTTTTAACCGATGGTTAACTAACCGATGGCGCCCACACACGATCGGTTTTGACCGATGAAAACGGTCCATCAGACCATTCTCATCGGTTTAACCGATCGTGTGAACGCGGCATTAGTGTATGTGTACCAAATGGTAGTCCAGGCAGGGGGAAACCCACAGTCAGACTCTGTTTCAAAGTGGCACCTATTATAAACTGAGCAAAAGCAAACCTGTTTAACTTAAAGCAGCGCTCTAAGGCCCCGTACACACGGTCGGTTTGGTCCGATGAGAATGAACCGAAGTTCATTTTCATCGGACCAAACCGACCGCGTGTATAGGCTATCGGTCTGGTTTCCTTCGTCCAAAATTTCTAAACATGCTTCAAAACCGAACCAATGGACCGCTGCCCCATCGGACCAAACCGATGGTTAGTACAGAAAAGCATTGGTTCAAAACCCGTGCATGCTCAGAATCAAGTCGACGCATGCTTGGAAGCATTGAACTTAGTTTTTTTCAGCACGTTGTGTGTTTGACGTCACCGTGTTCTAACCCGATCGGATTTTAGACTGATGGTGTGTACACATATCAGGCCGTACGGCCACTTCAGAGGTGAACCGATGAAAACGGTCCGACGGGCCAGTCTCATTGGTTTGGTCCGACCGCGTGTACGGGGCCTAAGATGTCCAGATTGGCAATTCCTAGGGCCTAGGGAACTGTTCAGCATAAACTGAAGTCAGTCCTCAGAAAGGCCACAAGGGTCTGTCCACATTTTGGAGCACTGGATGGCATAGGAGAGTGATGGCTTCTGGAGAAGAAAAGAATAAGGTAAGTATTTATTCTTATTCTATTCGACCCAGCCAAACAAATGTTTAACCTATTCAGATGACTGAAGTTAGGCTTTAAAGAAAATCTGTCACTTAAACAAAAAATCAAAAACAATGTTTCCCTGCAAAGAAAATGGTCAATACCTTGCTTGCTTCCACATCACTGATCTGTGCTACATTATAAAGAAACAGAAGCCTGAAGATTCTTCAGAACAGACACTTTTGGAATTGTCAATTTCTTAGTCCCCTACTAGCGCACAGGGACCAAACAAAGACTGGAAAATTGATACTACTGGTAGGATAGGCTTCTGCAGAGTCTTGTGGGACTGGGAAACATTTAGAAACATTTTTGGAGCTTTTTGATTTAAAAATAGTTTAGATTAATATATTGATTTTGTTCATTATCGTTTATTTATAATGTTGCATGCAAACACACACAAATTAACCTTTGACTGGAGCTGTTGTGTATTTTAGTATGACACAGAACACAGGTTAGTTATGTTCTTTGCAGATTAGCATGGTATTCAATGGGGTTGATTTACTAAAGGTAAACAGACTGTTCACTTTGCAATAAAAGTTACACTTGGCAAGGGAATTTTCTACAAAGCATAGTGAATGAGGTGTAGCTCTGCTGATTTCCTTTATCCAATCATACCATGATTGGGTATACTTTGAAAAGTAAAATTGTATCACATTGACAAAGCACTGGGGAAAATTGCAACCCCATTGAATTTGATTTTATGTTTCTATTAATATTAATACAAATGTTTCCACTGATCAGGTATTGATGATAAATGCAGTCATTCCCGTCATGTACAATATCAAATTGTTGTTGTAATGGTTGAAGTATATAGTTATATGTTTTAATACAGCATGGATAGGTTCTATTATGAAATCATATCAGTAACTTACAAAGATTTAGCTACTTCCAGTTATGCCCTTGGGATGCATCTGTCACTGAGAAGTGTCTTCAAGAGTTAACAGCGAAAGTGCAGACTTCTATTCCAGCACCGTATTTTGCTACAAGTGTTCAGTCTCTGTCACAAAGTTAATGAGAGTATGGTAAGAAATAAATCAAGAAACCACCTGGGGATTTAAACCATTTTTGGCAGATACTGAATTTCCGCTGGGTTTTTAAGAAACGTACAGGGGCAGTAAAGCATTATCCAGTGAATGCCTGAAAATTGTTAATGAGCATGATTGGGGTAGGAAGTTTATAATTTCACATGAGAATTTTACTAATTGGTTGGCGGTTATGGACAAGCTATTGTTTTTTGCATACAAAACGGGCAAGTTAAACGGCACTGTTAATTAAATATTCTCCTTCCCCTGGCACAAAACGTATATTTCGGTTTTGTGTGGTTCCTGGTTAATAAACCACATGTTGAATTTGTAAATTTTCCAGGAGCTCTAGGGACAAAATATGGCCACCAGAATTACCTGTTCCATGCAATTACTATAGCAGTTTCAAAAAACAATTTATACCATTATTCTACTTCACTGGGGTCTCCGCATTAGAATTGATTTACTAGAGCATGTTCACTTTTAATGTGAATTTTCACTTTGCAAAGCGAACTTTTACTTATTATCTGAATATTCATTTTTCAAATAATATCCAACCATGTGCAAGATAAAGAAAAAAAGTAATAAAAACAAAAAACAGGATTTCTTAATCATTCATTAACCCTTTTACAGTCACTGAAGTATGTAGTACGTTGGTGGTAGTGTGGGGTTTTATACACACTACGGAGAGATTCAACCTCTGGGAGTGTGTGTAAATCTGACAAGCTGAGGCCTTGTACTCACGACCGGATCTGTGCGCTGGAAACTGTCTGCCCGACAGTTTCCGGCGTACAAGGCTGATTTGTGTTTTGTTCCGCTGGCGTGTACACACCAGCGGACCAAATTCCCGTCGTACCGGAACGCGTGCACGTAAACTACGTACGACGTCACTATAAAGGGGAAGACCAAAGTTAATGGCGCCGCCCTCTGTTCCTCTTTTGCTAGTTACGGGTTTGCTCGTGTTAGTGAAGGTTTGGTTAGAGCTGATTCGCGCTTCTCGGTCTCCAGGCTTTGACAGCGTGTATTCACGGGTTCAGTGCGTGTGCTTGCGGTAACGTAGTTGTCATTCGGCTATAGGCAAGCAGGTTGTTTCTGCTTTAGCAGTTGCATCCTGTGCGCTCGTATCTGTTTGTCACGCGTTTGTCGCAGGTAGTGCTGGATTTGCGAGTGCTTTCTGTTTCAGTGTGTTCTTGACTGACCAGCCGGCCGGTTTGAAGCCATGATGGAGCAGCAGCGTCAATTTTCGCGAGTTGGTGCTGTTTATGGGATGGCTGCTGGATATGTTCATTTGTCCAGTACTTTGGCCAGAAACAGGGGGCGGAGGCGTTTCTGGACCAAGAATTGGTTGCGCCAGCGTGACCAGTTCTCACATATGCCTCTGCTTAGGGAAATCCAGGAGAATAATCCTAATGACTTTAGGAATTTTCTCCGCATGACGGACCCCGTATTCAACAGTCTGCTGGAACTTCTGTCCCCCTATATCACGAGGCAGGACACTGTGATGCGCCAAGCCATCACGGCCGAGCAGAGGCTTATTGCCACGTTGCGGTACCTGGCGACTGGGAGGAGCCTGCAGGACCTCAAGTTCTCGACAGGCATCTCTCCGCAGGCGCTTGGGGTCATCATACCGGACACGTGTGCTGCCATCATCAAAGTTATGCATGAGGAGTATATTAAGGTAAGTTTCCTGGCTCTAATAATGTGGCCAACTAACTTTATTTTTATTTTCCCAGATATGCTGTGTCTTTAACTAACGTTACCTTTTCTCCCTATGCATGTTGATATCAGCTTTACATGTTTTATTCTTGGCCTACCTGCATATTTGTCCCTTACCCAATATTAACCTGTCCAGCATGCTATCCTAGGGACAAACCCACCTTGCCATTTTTTAAAACAGGACTTTTTGGTTTTTGTGTCCCCCCCCCCCCCTTCAAACTTTTATTGTCCCCATCAGAGGGCTGTGGAGTCTCTTAATGAAGTGGCCCTATATATTTCATTTCCCAAATTCTCCATGCACATTTTTCTAATGCAATTTTAATAATGTGAACTGTCACAAGGATGCTTGTAGGATGTTTTTGTTACAAAGTACTAAATCTCTATTTTTGTTTGTCCCCACAGCTACCCTCCACACCACAGGAATGGCAGTCTGTGGCTTCCCAATTTGCCCAGCGGTGGGATTTTCCAAACTGCGGTGGAGCAATAGATGGGAAACACGTCCGCATTGTGCCCCCACCCCGCTCGGGGTCCTACTATTATAATTACAAGGGTTATCATAGTATTGTGTTGATGGCGGTGGTATCGGCACAGTATGAGTTTCTATATGTGGACGTGGGGAAGAACGGCCGGATGTCTGATGGGGGAGTGTTCGCACGGACTGATTTCTATGATCGTCTCCAAGCTGGTGGTCTGGCATTGCCACCAGATGAAGAGAATGTGGAAGGACTTCCGTTTGTGTTCCTAGCGGACGAGGCTTTCGGGCTTGGTCCTCACCTCATGCGGCCTTTTCCCCAGAGGACCCTCACCTCAGAGAGGAGTGTGTTTAATTTTCGGTTGGGCAGGGCTCGGAGGGTAGTCGAGAATGCCTTTGGGATACTCACCAACCGGTTCCGCCTGTTCAGGACATCGATACATCTGGCGGAATATAAATTGGACACCGTTGTATTTGCCTGCTGCATTTTGCACAACTTTTTACGCAGGCACTCCCAGACGTACCTACCCGACATCGGTTCTGAGGCAAGACTACCCTCAGATCCCCTTCCCGGGCTGGACACTGGTCGCGCTGGCTTGGCCCCCCAATCAGCTCGTGAGGTACGCGACAAATATGTTGAGTACTTCATGGGTCGGGGGGCCATTGCTATGCCAGATCATATTTCTTTCTAATTCGGCCCCCAAAGAAAGGAATATTCAAAAAAATAATAAATAATTAGACCATTGGACTTTATACAGTTGTTTGTCATTAATGCTTTTTCTCTTTTTCTGTCTTCCTGGTTCTCTAACTAACTTCTTCAATTGTAATGCATAATTGATTTCTCCACTTTTAGTAACTAACCACATTTTGCACAGTATTCACTCATCTACAAACAGGGTATTGAGTCTAGAAATAAGAAGCAACTCCATTTGTAAATTTTGAGGTCAAGTATTTTAATTTTTGCTTGTTCATGACCCCAAAAATTATTTTATAGTTTTTTCATTACTCCCTGCTTTTGTACTTAGCAGTCTACAAAATTTTTTTATAATTTTTTTTTTTTTTCAGGTAATTCAACCAAAAATATTATGCAGATTATACATTTATTAACAAGTTCACTTTTTTTTTATCAAATATAGTTAGATTTATTGTTTACATATATATATATATATATATAGATTATTTTTGGTGGGGTGTTTACCGCCTTAATTTTTTTTTTGGGCATATTTTTTATGCACAAAAAACAATAATTTTTTAACCATTTTTTTTGTTTTTGGTGTGTTTTTCTAAAAGTAAATTTTTAGGTGATATTTTGGAGTCAAATCTCTACTTCACTAAATTCAGTGATTAGAGAGATTTATAATTCTATATATATATATTTTAAATTTTTTGGCGTTGTTTATTCTTTATGGTCTAAACTTTATAGTATCCCAAAATGTTCAACATGGTCAAAAAGTAACAAAATCCAATTCCAAAAATCTAAAAACTCACAACAGCAGTCAGTCATGGTATGCTTTCACACTGGAACACGCCAAAATTGGAAGATACACACATTCAGTGCAAACTCGCCAAATGTCATTGGTTCAACAGACAAATGGCCACATGTGCTATCTGACATCATGGGTGATCAATGTCTGTGTTTTGTGGGAGCAAACCCTTCCTCTCAACTACTTGAGGATGGAGGAGGGGGTTGGACCCACAAAGCACAGACATTAGATATTCTGTGATGGCAGATAGCACATGTTGGCACACTGTGTGTGTATCTTCAAATTTTGGCGTATTCATTATTCAAACTGTAAAAATGTTTGTGGGGGCGGGGGATGGGCGGGGGGTGTTTCAGTCTTTGACACGGCCCATCATGTCAATAATGTTTTTAAAATTAGATTCGATGACCATCATTCTTTGCCGCATATTGTCCATTTCCGTGCTGCATTCCAAAAGGACATTTGTTACATTCTGTTCCATGAGAAACATCCTTTCACGCATATTGTGCATTTCAGTGCTGCACTCCATTACCTGCTGAATAATTATAGCAGCACTTGCACGTGAAAATATTGGCACACCATCCTCCTCCCCTAAAAAAAAAATTAAAAATGGCATTTACAACATTATTTTTTGATGAGGCCTATCTACATATGTTTTTTTGAATCAAGCTAGGGTGACACTGACCTGATGGGCTTCTCCTTTCCACCTCTTCGACATCTTCTATCACTCCTCCTTCTTCCACCACCTCCCCATCATCTTCTATCACTCCTCCTTCTTCCACCACTTCCCCATTATCTTGGACTCCTCCTTCATCCATCAATCCACCTTCTTTCAATTCGCCAAATTGTTCTTCCGCCACTTGCCCTTCATCTGCTATAACTTCTAAGTCCAAAATTACTTCTTCCTCCTCTCTTCCTTCCTCCTTTCTTCCTTCCTCCTCTCCTTCCACATCCTCCTCTCCTTCCACATCCTCTTCTCCTTCCACATCCTCTTCTCCTTCCACATCCTCTTCTCCTTCCACATCCTCTTCTCCTTCCACATCCTCCTCCTCCTCCACATGTTGAGATGGCAGATTTTGGCCTTGTCTGGCCCTCTCTGCCTCCTCCAAATGCTGGCGACTTCTTTCCCCTGAAATAAACCAAAAAAAATGTAGACTCATCAGCACACAGATATTGGAGAGCATAAATCGCACACATTGCTTAGAAGATGCTTTCATTTAGTTACTTTTATCTTTCACCAAACCTACATTTTGCAATTACTTCTATATGGCAAGCTCTGATCCTGCCCCTTTTTAGCAAAGTGACACACATGGATGTCCCCCCTAAACTGTATTTCTGGGAGACCCTACCAAAACCCATTTTTGATTTGGGGAGACACAGGTGCTCTGCATTGCAGATGTGAAAACATCTGCTTTATTACCACTGTTTTTAGAATGAATCCTGTTTGCCTTTCCCATTCTCATACTTTTTTTTTCTAGAACTAGCTTTTACACAATGTTTACAAACAAAGTTTTTGGCCAGTGAGCCATGTCCAGGTGTGTTGTTCCTGGAATAACCGAGCCTTTCTGATAAACTATGTGATGTTACGTTGTTTACTAAGAACACTATTTGTAAATATGTAGTTATTTATGTCCTAAAAAATAAATGACAACATGTCTTTAAAATTACAAGCAGGCCAAGGAGGCAGATGGTGAAATATACATGGCAACACATTATTGCAGACAATCACCCCCCCCCCCCAACCCCAATATATATTTACTTACTTTTACGCAGAATTTTAAGTATTTTCTTCATCTGATGTGGCTCCCTCAATTTTAAGTCTGACCATCGTTTCCTCAGCTGTTCCTTGGACCTGGTGATCCCAAACATCCTCTGCATTCTCCTCGCCACCTTGTCCATAATATGTGCCTTTCGGCGGTTAGGGGTCTTGTATGGCCCTAATTCACCATCATAGTCCTTCTTTCGCATGATGTAAACTAACTCCACCATTTCCTGGAACCGCATATTAGTGGCTTTATATCTTCTTTTCCTTGATCGGGACGTCCCTGCCTCTGTCCCTTCACTTGTGGCATGAGAGCATCGTGCCCGCTCGTGTGACATCGCCATCTTTCCTTTCCCACAGAGATTATGGGCGTGGAAAAGATGAATTCTTACGCCATGGGCGGAGAAGAGGGCGGCGTTTAATACATACGCGGAGTGTAGAGAATGCAAACAACGTGTTTACGTCGGTTACGCGGAGAATCTTCGAGCGCATCCAGAACATACACAGTTAACGCCATATTTCCTAAACTCATTGATTAGGGGCCTCGCAAAGGTGACGAGGGCGGGGTTTAATAAATACGCGGAGTGTTTAAAAGGTTTACGCCGTGATTACGCATCTTACGCGGTAATTAGGCGAGCGTGAGAAACGAGGAGCGAGAGACAGGAAGGTAAGGAAATTAAAAATGTGATCAGCAGAGGCCTTGAAAATGTAGACACATGGGATGGGGGTTTGGGCTGTTGGTTGCACCCTTTTGAAGCTATTCTGTCTATGGGGTACCACAATGTTATTTTGGTTTACAAATGCTTTTGGACACCTCACAAAATAGAGATGTGAACAATGCTGTACCTCATTGACAAGTTTTTGAATGGTGTATTCAGATCAGGCAAAGTATTGTTCAAGTGTTGGTTGTACAGAGGTCATTAGGAAGTGTCTTTTATGTCATCCATTGTCAGGGGCATGAGATTTACACATGAAAGAGTGCCTAGATGAAAACTGTCATTTGTAAGCATTGTTTATTTTTCTATATTTAAAATATTTACTGCAATGTGAACAATGGCTCTGCATCTAGCAAATCAATGTTTGGTACAAGCAATGCGGCCGAGCTGCCAATCATTGTTTAAACAAGAGAGACTGTGTTTGTAATTAGATATAGGTAATAAATTTGAAGACACATATTAGATCAAGGTCAACGCTGATCCTTTGGAATATTTATTTTTCTGTGGTTTATGTTTTTGTAATCTAGACTCAAAAAGAAATATAATTTTGGAAAAATTACAATGGACCTCCTACAAAGCAAGGAATCTATAGAGGCCTTACTCCAAAAATATCAGGAGACGCCCATCCTGTGGAATTCCAAGCACTCTTTATATTGCAATAAAGAGGTACGAGCGGCAGCACTAGAAGAGCTAGCAAATTATATGCAAACTTGGGTGCCAGGATGCACTGCCAACATGGTGAAGGATAAACTTGCCAACCTCAGAAGCACATACAGGAGAGCATACAAAGCTAATAAAAGCCAAAAATCGGGAGCAGCAGCAAGACAAGCAAAGGAACCCAAACTGTGGTATTATAAACAGATGGCTTTTTTGCGGGACGAAATGGAAGGCAGGAAAACGATGTCCAGTCTTTCTTCCAACCTTTCCTCCATGCTACCTTCCAGCGGACCTTCCCCAGATGACCACAGCCCTGCAGAGTCGGAGGAAGAGGGCCTGGCTGACAGAGATGCAGATCTGCCACCCTTCGATGAGGAGGTATAGTAGTTTCCTCTATATTTCTGGCGTAAATAATTCTTGGTGGATTAATGATTAGATATTGAAAAAAAAAAACCAAGCTGGGAAAAAGCAAAAAAAAAGGTGTTCAGACAAATAGGTGTCAGAGATGACAACTGCAGGGGTCAGAAGTAGAGTGTATTCAAGTAATAATGAACAGAAAATACTAAACGAAAAACATGAAAATGAGTGTGGTTTGATTTAGCGAAATTGTAAAAAAATTCCTTTTTTTTCCACACAGGAAGAAGAGATCAGCCAGGAGGTGGCAGATCCTCAGGTGTCTGTCAGCCAGGAGGAGGCCGGGGTCAGTGGCAGCCAGGAGGAGGCCGGGGTCAGTGGCAGCCAGGAGGAGGCCGGGGTCAGTGGCAGCCAGGAGGAGGCTGGGCCCAGTGGCCTGCAGCAGGTCCACCCGGCCAGGAGAACCACCACCAGCCAGTCTTCTCCCCCCCAGGTGAGGCCATCAGGCCGAAGGAGGCAGTTGAGGCCTGTGGAGGAGGCAAGCCTCCGCATGATCCAGGAGGCAAGCGCCATCATGAGGGCCCCCCTCAACCCCACAGAGGCCTTCAGTGCCTCATTGGCCCATGATTTAAATGAAGGGGAGGAGGACCAGAGAAGACTGGCAAAGGCCCTGATGAACCAGGTCCTTTGGTGGATGCAGAGGGGCCTGCTGACCCCAGACACTGGGCTATGTGACCCGGCCCGGCTTGCGGAACACCATCCTCCTGCTGCCACATCAACCCCACCTGCAAGACCCCGTGTTCGATCCGCTGGAAGGCTGCCTGGAGGGAAGGCTGGAAAGAGGAGGAAACGTTGATTTTCTGCCTTCCATTTCCTTCCACATAAAGGACATCTTGTTTGTACTACCACAGTTTGGGTTCCTTTGTTTGTGTGCTGCTGCTTCATATTTTTGTGTTTGGCTCCTGAGGCTTGGAAGTTTATCCTTCACCATGTTGGAAATGCAAGTTTGCATATAGTTTGCTATCTATTCTAGTGCTGCCGTTCTTTTTATTTTTTGTGATGACATTTGCATGAATAAAAGGCTTTTTGCTTTCATTTGAAAACATGTCTATTGTTTGTTATACTGTGGGGATTATTAGGCAGCAAACCTTTAATAAATATACAATGGGTAATTTACAAAGGACACACTCCTTGGGGGGGGGGGGACATTTGGTGTGCCAACATGGTTTAATATTCTCTAATGAAACACCAAAAAAAAAAAAAAAAAAAAAATGAAAAAAACATGTAAAAAAAAATTAGTTTAAATGGTGACATAACTAGAAACAACAAAAAAAAAAAAAAAATGAACATTCCTTTACAAAAATGACTACTCTAAATTATGGAGGACCACCAACCAAAACACACGTCTGGCATAGAAAACATTATTAAAGGATTACATCACAAGCAAGAAATGTGACATTTCAGTATGGGACAACTCTATTGAAATTGCATCAGCAAGAGAACGGGGTTATTCTAGCAAGAGAAGAATTAATAAAACGAGGCTTGAAAATGTGGTTTAGTGCGCCTTTTTAAGACATTGTTCTCTTGCTAGAATAAAAGGTTTCTAATGACGAATGTGCCATATCCCAAAGAAACGCGAGTTTTACCTGAACGAGCGCTCCCGTCTCCTCATTTGGACTGAGCATGCGCGGGGTTTTTGTACGCTGCTTTTGTGTACAGACGACCGAACATGTCTGACGGACACGATTCCAGCAGACTGTTTTAAAGCAAGACCAGGAAACAGTTGTTCGTTGGAAAACGGTCTGGCCGACGATTGTTTGCTGGAATTCAGTACGTTACTGCCTACACACGAACGAACATGTCCGCTGAAACTGGTCCGCGGACCAGTTTCAGCAGACATGTTTGGTCGTGAGTACGAGGCCTGACTGTCAGCTATCAGATGGAAGTGATCTGGAGGCTCTGCAGCTGCAAAATCATTTCCACATTCTCTGGTAATGGTTGCCTCCCCCCACACACACCTCTGTCCTGTTTCTCAGGCTCCATGCTCCCCTCTGTGCACCCAACATGGCAGGTGCTGTCCGATAGAGGGGGGGGGGGGAGACCATCAAATGTCCATTTGCTGTTCTCTCCTTCATGTTACTGACCTGGAAACAATGTGTAACATGTCACTTTCCAGTCCCAGTGTCACTTTCCCAGCCAGAATGGCTGAGGAAGAAATTCATGTTTTTAGGGGAGGTTTTTTTGCAGCCCTCTCTGTTGGCTGATCCTTGGCATAGACACATTAGAAAAAAAGAAGAATCAGGGATGGTCTGTAATGTGACTAGAGATGAGCCAAACATACCTGGCCATACACCAGCCATCTGTTATCAACCTTTGGCTTGTTCCTCAACTACACTTTCACTTGATCCCAACCTGCAAACACTTAGTAACAAACTTTGGCTTATTTACTGACTTATTTACCGACTAAACTTTCCTGTTACATCTGCCACTGGGCCCTGGCTTGCTCACCTCCTGAACCCTCCTCAACCCTGAAGACTGCAACCTGGCACTGGCATTCAGTGAAACCCATCTCCACTATCAGGAGCTCTGGTGAAGACCGACCAGTGCTTAGACCCTGCGCCTTGGATGAGCCTGCATCATCCATCAGGTGATCTACTTGTGTACTTATCCTGCCGGTCAGTGTAAACTTCTTTACTGCTATAACTTCTGGTCTCTGAGCCATGACATAAGGTTCATATGGACAGGGTTTCACTCTTACCTGTCAAAGTGCACTAAACTAGATCAGTTAGTGATGCATAAGCTTTTCAGCATCAGGCACCTCGTTCTCAGATTTCTGAGGCTGCCACCCAAGCTTATGTTTACATGTTCATATTACCAGGTGTATGTTCAGGCCTCATCTGAAGTTAGCTTCAGTTGCCAGGTTCTTCTAGCAGCTGTAACCTCTGTTGAGCCCCATCTGTTAACCTGTTACTTGTTTTCTTGTTAGCATTTTGTTTTCTGTGTTGCCCACCTCCCTGCTTTTGGATTTTCAAATGTCTCATAATTAGTTTGCCCTGTGTTCCTTCATGAATGATTAAGAAAATAGAATTTTTAACCTTCCATAAAATCTTTTTCTCGCAGTACATTACAGGACACAGATGGCCTATAAGGCACTGTTTTACAGTTTTATTTGCCCGTGTCCAATCTCTTTAAGGAAGCAACATAACCCGTGTTTCAGAATTACTTCACTCTGTATACCTAAAAGTAGTATTTAACCTTCATCATTTTTACTTAACACATTAAGCACAATAAAAAAAAACTTTCAGCTAATGCTAAGATGTTTTTTCATCTTAATGCATAGAATGCATTAAGGTGAAAAACGTTTATCTTTACAACCCCTTTAAAATATAAAGAAGCAGTACAATATATTCAATATGTGAGTAAATCAGCTGCTGAGAGTGCTTAAAACCAGAGGGTTTAATATCACTTTAATGAACTTCAAAAAAATTATTTTATGGTAAGTCAAAAATCCTGTTTTTTTGCTTGCACAGCCCCACCTCATTCATTAAGCTAATTTAATTTTCCCTTTCCTATGGGAATTTCCACTTAGTTTAGTAACTAGGAAAACCAGGTGAGCATTGTGGAAACATTTTAATACTGAAAACTAAAAATATAAGAAACTAGTGGATTTTTAAAATGATCCTCTATCAACCCAAAAGTGAAATATCATGACTGTTAATGCTATTCAGGAAATTAAATTCATTCATTGCCTATTGAATATGTGTTGTATCACTTGCTGAACTTCTAAAACACACTGAACATCATAACATGCCCACATGCTGAGCCAATCAAGAAATATTTAGCAGCAATGGTCATTGTCTAGATTTTATATTCTTCAATGGGAAATGTAGGTTAAACTATTTATAAGACTAATGTTACACGTGTAGCCTGTGACTGTGCACTGTTTTCAGATGGTCAGTCATAGGTTTTATTCTTAATTGCTGCATACGTTCTTTTAAGTCCACAATCAAAGAGCATGTTATGCACTGCAAGAGGGCTTTCTGATGCTTTTCATAGCCCCCTTCCCCAGAAAGCCAAATAACGTATGTAAAGATGGAGTCAAGTGCCAGTAAATGCAGTCAAATGCTACAATTTTATAAATTCATCATCTATAGCAAAATCAATGATGTACAGTTGGAGAACAAATTAAACAAATTGCATGCAAACATTGTTTATTTAAGAAGCCTTAAGCAAAGCCATTACTGAGAGCCATCTGGAATCATAAATTCTTGAATTTATGAGAACACTCAACTCTCCATAATTGGATAATAATCTTTAACACAGCTACACTCAAAAAGTCAGCAAGCTTATGCATACTGCACTGCTGACAACCATCACACTCTGCACTACCATTTCAGTTACTGTATTTATCAGGGTATAACGCACACCGGTGTATAACGCACACCCCAATTTCAGAGGGAAGTTTCAGGAGAAAAACTTTTTTTTTAATTTTGTGGTCAGTGTCCATCTGCAGCCTCAATGCAGCCTAATCTGTGCCTAAATGCAGCCTATGTGCCCCATCTCCAGCCTAAATGCAGCCTATGTGCCCCATCTCCAGCCTAAATGCAGCCTATGTGCCCAGCTCCAGCCTAAATGCAGCCTATGTACCCAGCTCCAGCCTAAATGCAGCCTATGTGCCCAGCTCCAGTCTATGCATTACCAAGTTTAATTATATTCTGAGTAGGAAAACATCAAGTATAAAAAGACAGCCTGACATTCATTCCCATGGCCAGCACCCTTTCCCACACAACATGGTTAGAATGTGCCCATTTGCAGCCTCACCTATTCTCGTGGAGTCACCAAGTCGTCATCTCCGGTCATCCTGTTCATTCCGCGGCAGTCACATACATAGTCCTGCCTCCGCCATTGGCATTGGACCAGCTCCTGTGATTGATAGAACACTGGTCTGTGATTTTCCCCCTATTTTCAGGGGGAAAAAGTGTGCGGTATATGCCGATAAATACGGTAGTTCATGCAGTCCTATCTATGTTCTATAAACAATTCCAAGTGACAGTAGGCTCAATCATTTTGTACACTTCCCTGACAGCCTGGGTCTCCTACCTTTGTTCAATTTCACTGCTATAGTCTCCATCAGAATCTTCAAGGAAGGGTGAAATATTTGCATCACCCTTTACACACCAACGTCTTGGGTACTGTGCAGCCAAGGTCTGTGGTCATCCCAAGAGAGGTCACACGAAAGTAGCCTAGGGAAAATATATTTGAAATCCATTCCTTTTTGTCATGGTACTATAGTGAAGAATGCTGTGATGTGCAAAAACTGTCAGGCTCCGTACACACGACCGAGTTTCTCGGCAGAATTCAGCCAGAAATTTGATCGGAGCTGGATTCTGCCGAGAAACTCGGTCGTGTGTACACTTTTCACCGAGGAAGCCGACGAGGAACTCGTCGGGCCAAATAGAGAACATGTTCTCTATTTCCTCTTTGTTCAATGAGGAAAGTTGGCCCGCCGAGATCCTCGGCGGCTTTAACACAGAACTCGACAACAAAATCTATGTGTTTGGGAACGTCGAGTTCCTCAGACGTGTGTACGGGGCCTCAGTCTCCATGATTTCTTCAGGATTCTGTCAGCCCGGCATGGATAATCCCCTTCATTACATTGCAGCAGGACCACAAAGCATTCACAAGTATGAACTTTCAGTAACATTTTTATTTTTGGCTACATGTGGTTTTTAAATGTCACACATGGCA
The DNA here is from genome assembly GCF_905171775.1 of Rana temporaria. NCBI lineage: Eukaryota > Metazoa > Chordata > Amphibia > Anura > Ranidae > Rana > Rana temporaria. The sequence goes on from NC_053492.1 coordinate 140,228,801, forward strand.
CACAAATGTTCTATTCACTCTATTACTAAAAATAATTCAGTTATCATGCACAAACTGTTTCAGTTTACACTAGAAAATACACTACTTTTCACATACACATAATAAAGTGGAGATGTATACCCCAAATGCATAACCTTTAGCTTTACTAATTACATCATAAACAGTTTCCATTTTTTTTCTGAATCTAAGCCGTATGTTTAAGTGTATTCTCAAACTGAGATACACTTAAACATGCCTGCGCCGTCGTATCTTAGGGTGCAATATTTACGCTGGCTGCTAGGTGGCGCTTTCATTGCGGTCGGCGTAGAATATGCAAATGAGTCTTTACGCTGATTCACGAACGTACGCTTGCCCGTCGCAGTAAATTTACGCAGTTTCTGTAAGAGATACGCGGCGTAAAGATAAAGCTGCCCCCTAGGTGGCGTAGCCAATGTTAAGTATGGCCGTCGTTCCCGCGTCGAAATTTGAAAATTTTACGCTGTTTGCGTAACTCGTCTGTGAATGGGGCTGGACACCATTTACGTTCATGTCAAAACCCATGACGTCCTTGCGACGTCATTTAGCGCAATGCACGTCGGGAAAATTTAGGGAGGGCGCATGCGCAGTACGTTCGGCACGGGAACGCGCCTAATTTAAATGATCCACGCCCCCTACCCAGTTCATTTGAATTAGGCGGGCATGCGCCGGGGGGATTTACGCTACGCCGCCACAACTTTACAGGCAAGTGCTTTGTGAATCAAGCACTTGCCCATAAAACTTGCGGCGGCATAACGTAAATGCGATACGTTACGCCGCCACAGATCTACATGAATCTGGCCCTGTAATTTTGTCTTTGTGTGATCCTTTGTTCCATCCCAGTGTTTACATATACTTTAATGTATATATATATATATATATATATATATATATATATATATATATATATATATATATATATATATATATATATATACAGTACTTAATGATACAGTACTGGCCATATGAGTCTTATGCACAGCATTTCTCTTTTGATGTTAAATAAACTACTTCTTTACATAATTGTAAATATGAACTTTTATTCTACCTGTGTGTTATGCACTCTGTGTTATATTGCAGATTATTACTCTTTCAAAAACTCCTGGGTAAGTGGTAACTTTGCAAATCATGTTGAAAAACACTGGATAACTTCTTTCGCAGACCTCACGTTATATTTGGGTGCTATGTAATACTGTTGAGTAAACATCCAGTTCTGAAAAAAATTATTCTCCCATGCCATTTTAGATGTGCTTTTTGTTTAGTGTGATGATGACTTTAGAGCATTTGTAATAAAATATGATGGTTTTAAACTATACCCAGTTGGCATGTCTATGGCGGTACCATTAAAGTTATTAGTGCCCCCATTGGCTCTCCCTGTCTAGCAGATACTAGGAAGCAGGATATAGATTTCTGACCCGCTGGTATAGGACCCCTGTACTCCTCCATAGGTTCTATCCCTCTGTTCCTCCATTGTGTTGGCGATGCCAAAAAGAACCAGGCACATTGTTGCATATTTTTTGGTCGTGCTTTAGCGTACAACCCTTCTGGGAAGCTGTTAGATGGCTGATTCATAAACTTACTGATATACTTACTGATAGATGCGCCCAGAGACATTTTTACTAAACACTACCCCACTTTCGAGACTTGGGTACAAGAGATCCCTCCTGATCCACCTGCTTAATGCGGCCAAGGTGTGCATCCCACAAAAATGGAAACACACTGACCCCCCCATCGGTTGATCAATGGATAGCTGTGGTTAACAAGATTAATGCTATGCAACGTAGCCATGAAACATAAGGAGGAAACATTTTGCGAAGTATTATTGGCACGACTTTCAGGCCGCGTACACACGGGCGGTCCAAACCGATGAAAACAGCCTGAAGTCCAGTTTCATCGGTCCAAACCGACCGTGTGTACGGCCCATCGGTCAGTTGTCCTTCGGACAAAAATTATAGAACTTACTTTAAAATCGAACCGATGGACGGCTGACCATTGGTCAAAACCGATGGTTAGTACACAAAAGCATCGGTTCAAAACCTGCGCATGCTCAGAATCAAGTCGACGCATGCTTGGAAGCATTGAACTTCGTTCTTTTCAGCATGTCATGTGTTTTACGTCACCGCGTTCTGACCCGATCGGGTTTTGAACTGATGGTGTGTACGCACATCAGACCATAGGTCTGCTTCAGCTGGGAACCGATGATAACGGTACGTCGGACCATTCTCATTGGATAGATCGACCGTGTGTACGCGGCCTAAGTGTTAACGAGATTATGCTTCATACCTGTCTGTATCATTTGGCTTCTTGGGCAAGCACCAGCCCCTGCACCAATCCCTTGCTTTACCTCTTTCTTTTCCTTTTTTCTCACTCATTCCTCCCTGATCCCCATCTATGTTCTAATTTAGGTTTTATAGATAAGAAAAAACAGTAACCACGGGCCATATTCTTAAACAAGTTACGTAGGCGTATCAGCAGATACGCCTACGTAAGTCCGTTTCCTATGTTTAAGTGTATTCTCAAACTGAGATACACTTAAACATGCCTAAGATACGACGGCTTGCGCCGTTGTATCTTAGGCTGCAATATTTACGCTGACCGCTAGGTGGAGGTCAGCGTAGAATATGCAAATGACTAGTCACGCCGATTCTCTAACGTACGCTTGCCCGCCGTAGTGTTTTAACGTTGTTTCCGTAAGCGATACGCGGCGTAAAGATAAAGATGCCCCCTAGGTGGCGTACTCAATGTTAAGTATGGCCGTCGATTCCGCGTCGAAACTTCAAAATTTAACGTCGTTTGCGTAAGTCGTCCGTGAATGGCGCTGGACGCCATTTACGTTACAGTCAAAACAAATGACGTCCGTGAGACGTCATTTAGCGCAATGCACGTCGGGTAATTTACCCGACGGAGCATGCGCATTACGATCGGCGCGGGAGCGCGCCTAATTTAAATGATCCACGCCCCCTGCCAGGATCATTTGAATTAGGATGGCTTGCGCGGGTGGACTTTACACGACGCTGCCGCAAGTTTACAGGTAAGTGGTTTGTGAATCAGGCACTTGCCACTTAAACTTGCGGCGGAGTAACGTAAAGTACATACGTTCCGCCGCCTTAGATGTATAAGAATATGGCCCCACGTTCTTATGGCTTGAGCCTGCATGGGTCGGACCCCTGTTTGCACAATAGCATTACATATTCTTGCATTGTATGTTCTAGGGGCTTTGTTCAGAACTGACATTTTCCATGTAATCAGATTCCTAATGATAATAGAATTATACAACACAACACGGTTCCATATGTGTATTGGCATATTACATTGTTTTTACTGTTAAATGCCTTGTGGAGGTTTCTGATCCCCCATGTTTTGCATACTGTTTTTTTGTTTTGTGTTTTTGTTCTTGTTGTACTGTACTACATGCTTTGATATAGAGGGAAATGCAAAATTATAAATGAGGAAAAAAAAGTCCTTAGTGCCTCTAAATTTTTCAATCTTCTGCATTATATATTCAGTAGTTATTAAAGCAGAAGTGTTAATAATGCTTATTTATAGTGATGTGCAAACTGGTTCACAAATTAAGAATAATCTAGTTTTTTATTTGCCTGAACATATCCACTTGAATTTCCCTTGTGCAACAAGGACCCTTTAAATCCTGATTGCCTCCCTAAATTGTGCAAATCTCTCCAAAATAGACAGCTCTGCATGCAAACATTCTGATTGGCTAATCTTTATAAGTAGGGGCTGCAGCACTTGTATATTAATAATTACAGTTTAGCTTGGTGCTTATTTCAATTTTATTTGCATGAATTTTGTGAGAAACGCTAGTTAGAAATGGATGCAGTGCAAACATGATATTTAATTTACTATAAAAATCTTTGACAATATACAAACATATAAAAGTATTTACATGTGCAAAAAAAGAATGAACCCTCAAAGAAAAATAACAGTGATAAGCACAATGTATAATGTTCATTCTTTCTAGGCCATGACTTCTAGTCATGACTCATTAACTTTGTATGTAGCTTTACCTTTACAGAATACAGTCTGGTCTAAGATTATATGACAAAGTGATTAATGAGAGGAGTACACAAAAATCAAAGAGAAATAAATTGTGTCAAGAGGTAATAAGTAACTTTTCAATGTGAATGTCGTTTATTCCCATCTTTGCCATGTTAGTTAAATCAATTTACTATTGGGTAGCAATAACTAATTTGAGTTCCATGCATTATGAATGAATTGTAATCCTTGTGCACATGATAAAGAAACTACACCGCCAAACTATAGTTTCTTTATTTTAGCCCAATGCTAATAAGGTCCTTTATCTTAACCACCTGGGCGGTGTTCCCGAGTCTGACTCGGGGTGAGATTTTTGGGCTAGGATCGGTAACCCCGAGTCAGACTCGGGCTTGCCTCGCTGGATCCACAGGCATGGTTTACTTACCTTGTCCCTGGATCCAGCGATGCCACCACGCTGTGTGAGCGAGCGGGATTCACACAGCGTCCTCCTGTGCCGCCGATCTCCGTTCCCTGCGACGTTACGACGCACGGGGACGGAGAACGGCGCCAAATTTAAAAAAGTAAACAAACACATTACATACAGTATACTGTAATCTTATAGATTACAGTACTGTATGTAAAAAAAAACACACCCCCCTTGTCCCTAGTGGTCTGCCCAGTGCCCTGCATGTCATTTTATATAATGACATGCAGGAGCATACCGGGCCCTTAGGTCTGTTATGGGTTGTAAGGAGAGCCCCCCTACGCCGAAAAAAACGGCGTAGGGGGTCCCCCTACAATCCATACCAGACCCGTATCCAAAGCACGCTACCCGGCCGGTCAGGAAAGGAGTGGGGACGAGCGAGCGCCCCCCCCTCCTGAGCCGTACCAGGCTGCATGCCCTCAACATGGGGGGGTTGGGTGCTCTGGGGCAGGGGGGGCGCACTGCGGGGCCCACCCCAGAGCACCCTATCCCCATGTTGATGAGGACAGGGCCCCTTCCCGACAACCCTGGCCGTTGGTTGTCGGGGTATGCGGGCGGGAGGCTTATCGGAATCTGGGAGCCCCCTTTAATAAGGGGGCCCCCAGATACCGGCCCCCCACCCTAAGTGAATGGATATGGGGTACATCGTACCCCTACCCATTCACCTGGAGGAAAAGTGGTAAAAACACAAATAAAAAACACAGGGTATTAAAATATTTTATTAGTCTGCTCCGGAGGCTCCCCCTGTCTTCTTTAGCTCTTTTACCAGGGGGAGCTTCTTCTTCTGATTTCCGGGGGTCTTCTCCTGCTCTCCGGGGTCTTCACCGCTCTTCTGTGACGTCTTCTCCGCTCCGGGGGGTCTTCTTCTATGTTCATCGCTCTCCGCTCTTGACTCGGCACACCCCGGTTCTTCCTCCCGCTGTCCGGTGCCTTCTCCTTCTTCCGCTGTTCTGTGACGTCTTCTCCTCTTCTTCCGCTGTTCTGTGACGTCTTCTACTTCTCCCTTCAGGCCGCTGTGCTGTGACGTCTTCTCTTCTTCTCTTCTCCCGATGCTGACACGTCGCCTCTTCTCGCTGCAATGGCGGGTGCGTGGCTTGCATCGGATTTATATAGGCCTCACAGTCCCATCATGCTCCGGTAGGTACCACGTGGGTAGGTATCACATGGGTATCACATGGGTAGGTATCACATGGGCTTTTGTGTTTAACCCCTTGCTGACCAGCCGCTGTCATTATACGGCAGCAGGTCGGCTTGTGCCCATGAATTTCCGTAGCTGTACAGCAGTCCCTTTAACAGGTACAGTGGGCGATCGCTCCACAGAGAGCCAGAACGGGGATCTGTCAATGTAAACAAACAGTTTCCCATTCTGAAATATCAATCATACACCTAATATCAATCACAGGATGTAATATTAAACAACAAATCTTTATTAATATAGATCATCCTTATCTATTACTCTTGTGTTGCTCACTATTCTTCTTGGTGGAGAGGAAGCCTTTTTTTAAAGCGGTGTTCCAGCTGAATTTTTTTTTACAAACACTGTAGCTGCTGACTTTTAAAAAGCACTTTTACCTGTCCAGGGTGCCTGCAATGTCGCCCCCCGAGGCCGATCCGTCCATGGGATTGGGTTCCGGCAACGCCATTCCTACTAAGGGAAACAGGGAGTAGTCGCGTGGCGCTTTGTGAATGGCCGGCTGTCTTCTGTGATACACACAGGTCCCAGAAGACAGCACGCCCGATTCCCCAGCAGACAACGCGAGGAGGAGAAGAATAAAGACTACAGCGGAATTGGAAGTGGCAGATTAGGATGATCTGCCTAGCAACAGCCATTTCTGGTGAGTATAAAAAAAATCAAAATTTTTTTTTTTTTTAGAGTGGACCTCCGCTTTAAGGACTTGCAGTGCAGGGATCTCACTGGTACTGCTTCATATTTTCTGTAGATCTGTGCTTTTATTTACTGTTACTTAACCACTTTACGACCAGGCCATTTTTTGCTATGCTGCACTGCATTATTTTAACCGACAATTGCGCGGTCATGCAACGCTGTACTCAAACAAAATTTTTGTTTTTTCACATAAATAGACCTTTCTTTTGGTAGTATTTGATCACTTTGTGTTATTTATTTTCTATTATATATAAAAAAAAAGACTGACAATTTTTTTTTTTAAAACAATATTTATATTTCCCATTAAACATGTAAAAATTCTAATTTCTTTATACATTTTGTCCAAAACGTATTCTTCTACGTCTTTTAGTTAAAAAAGTGTATATTGATTGGCTTGTGTGAAAGTCATAGCGTCTACAAACAGTGAGAAATATACTGGGATTTTTATTTTTTATTTTTTATACTGGTAATGGTGCCAGTCAGTGACTTATAACAGGACTACAATCCTGCTGCAGTCAATCTGACATTAACTGCAGCTGGGGGGGGGGGGGGGGACTAACTGACATCACCAGTGCCATTATTACAGTGATCAGTGCTAGTAATATGCATTGTCACTGTACTAATGACACTGGGCAGGAGGAACTGCCTAACAAGTGTTTGTGTGTGTACAGTGTGTTGCTTTTACTGGGTATCTAGTTTTTTTTATTTCCTTGCTTAACAGGGATTGAAAAACCAACTAGATTCCGTGTCACTGAACACAGCTCTGTGCTGTTTACGCTCACAGAGCTGTGTTCTGTGAGACTCAGAGCCGATTGCAGGGTGCCGGTGGTCAATCACTGTCCGGGACCCCATAATTGGCATGGGCTGTGATGAATCACAGCACAGATAGGTGGGCCGGTGACCCCTACCAGGAGATGCAGAATCATATACAGTATATATACGTGATTCTGCGCAGAGCGGCCGCGTTTTAGCAGTAAAGCTACACAGGCTGGTCGTTAAGTAGTTAAATATTATTCCGCCACTCTTCAGAAGTTAGTTAATATTGTTCACTCCGTTTTTGAAAGAGGTGCCACCATCCCTAATTATACTATATTTTGTTCCTTTTAAACACTATGGGATTTTGAAGGCAACCAAACCAACAGAAACACATCTCATTAAAAATATCTTTAGAAGTTAGAAGACCAGTCATCGGAAGGGAGCTCTGACAAAAGATCCCAGTCTCTACCAACAAAGCTATCTCCACACAGAGACATGGAAGGAAATATGGCATGGTAAGTCAGTAATGGGAAAAAGATCAGCTGCGGGAAACCTACAGGCAATACTGCCGACAAGTATTTTGGCCTCGACTTGCCTCTTTTGGCACAATTCTCACAGTACAGATTCTCTTTAAAAAATAGAAATGTTGTAGCATCAACTATTTTTTTTTCAGAGCTCCCGAAGCTCTAATTTTACTGAACATCTTCTGATCCTTGTTGTTATATTAGTTCGTGTGTACAAAAAAAAAGTCAACAACACTGCATTGTTGACTTTACTGAAAATGTCAAGGTTGACATAGTTTTTCCTATGTTGATTTTGAAATATGGTACTCAAAGCCTACAGGGAATATACTTATTCTGTACACAAAGCTAACTAATCACTTTCTCCATCAATATGTGGCACAATTAAATTACTATTCATTTCGGCTGCACTGCACCAAGGCTTACAAACACCATTCTAAGTTGAAAAACAAGTAGTGCCCTGGGATTTGTTTAGAAACAACTTTGAAATTACTGGTAGAGTGAGTATAATTGCAGTTCTCTTGCTATGTGCGGTGCAGATCATTAAACCTATCACAAGTCAGATGGAAATGAGCCGTTTAGAAGCAGCTTTCATTATATAACTTTTTTACTGAATTCTCTGTAAAATATATTACTATAGTTATTCAGATGTAAAAATGACACAGGAACCAGGAACAATAATTAAGTTAAACAGATGTCTTCTTGTTAATGTGATTTAGAAAAAAAATGTGAATAAAAAAGTTTATTATGAATAAGTCTGCTTTAGCAGTCCATGCACACATCTGTGCTAGATATTCAGCACAGTGTTATTGATTTATTTACTTTTTTGTTTCCTATGTTTGAGATGGATCGCTATTCTTTAAAGCTCAACAGAACTCATCACCACAGCTTGAATCATGGGTCATTAACATAGCTGGGAACTTTCCATACAGCCCGACCCTGAGCTTTTCTACATTAGAACACCTTCGGCGGCTATACAGAAAAACGGATTATGAGCAATAAGCCTCACATTGGCTGAAAGGGGAAACGCATTGCAATCATCGGATTACACATGGTTAAAGCAAAAAGATATATGAGAGAAAAATGAAAAACAGGTAAGTGGTTTGGTGATTTAGAGATTTATTGCATACCTAAACCACCAAAATAAAAATGTAATATATTGCCATTTACCAATCATTAGCTGTGATGGCTAAGTTTTCTTCCCCCCCCCCCCCGTTTATTTCTACCTGGTGATCCTGCCAATAGCATACTTCTTGTCTTAGGGTGGCTACACTCCTCCACTATATCTATACAAGAAGCAATGTAGCTAGGGATGAGCTTTGAGTTTGAGTCGAACATGAGTTTGACTCGAACATTGGCTGTTCGCATGTTAAGCGAACAGCGAACAATTTTGGTGTTCGCGGCAAATTTGAAAAGCCGTGGAACACCCTGTAAAAGTGGGAGAATTCTAAAGTGCCAATTTTAAAGGTTAATTTTCAAGTTATTGTCCTAAAAAGTGTTTGGGGACCTGGGTCCTGCCCCAGGGGACATGTATCAATGGATTTTTTTTTTAAATGGCCGTTTTTCGGGAGCAGTGATTTTAATAATGCTTAAAGTGAAACAATAAAAGTGAAATATTCCTTTAAATTTCGTACCTGGGGGGGTGTCTAAAGTATGCATGTAAAGTAGCGCATGTTTCCATGTTTAGAATTGTCCCTGCACAAAGTGTCATTTCTGTCATTTAAAAAAAGTAATTTAAAACTACTCGCAGAATATTCATGAATTGTCGGTCCCAGCAATTCATTAATAGCGTGGATTACATCGCTGGAATCTTTTTTTTCCTTTTTAATAAAGGACTTATAAAGCTGTGTCTGTGTGGTTTTTAACAACTTGACTCTTTTTTTTTTGTGAAATGATAGGGGTATAATGTACCCGTTATCAATTCACATAGGGGGTGGCGGGATCTGGGGGTCCCCTTTGTTAAAGGGGGCTTGCAGATTATGATAAGCCCCCTGCCCGCAGACCCCCACAACCACCGGGAAAGGGTTGTGGGGATGAGGCCCTTGTCCCCATCAACATGGGGACATCCTCCCCATGTTGAGGGTATGTGGCCTGGTACGGTTCAGGAGGGGGGGCGCTCTCTCGCCCCCCTCTTTTCCTGCGGCCTGCCAGATTACGTGCTTGGATAAAGGGTCTGGTATGGATTTTCAGGGGGGACTCCATGCCAATTTTTTTTTTTATTTTGGTGCAGGGTTCTTCTTAAAATCCATACCAGACCTGAAGGGTCTGTTCGGCTCATCCCTAAATGTAGCCACTTATGGACAGCAGCATTGTCAACCTCTGGAGAGGGTAGTGTTAAAAGGCCTAGTACAGGGGTAGACAAACTTTGGCCCTCCATCTGTTGGGGAACTACAAGTCCCATCATGCCTCTGCCTCCAAGAGTCATGGTTGTGGCTGTCAGAGTCTTGCAATGTCTCATGGGACCAGTAACGGCTGGTGCTCAACATTTTTTTTTGGGGGGGGGGCAGTAGTGTATTTAGGTTAACTAAACTCATGCACCCCCTAATTTAAATATGACCCACCCCTTCCTATCAAGGCCACACCCCTTTCTGTTTAACCTGAAATTTTCGAGTGGGGACACTAGTTCTTAGGGCCTCGGGGGTAGCAATGGATTCCCTTAATTTATATAGATTTTCTCTCACTTCCTGTTTGGCTATGGGGCAGGAAGTGAAGGGACATCTCTGCAATGGGTCAGGGATGGTAAAAAATAAACTGACAGGGGCTATAACCCTCCCTTTTTCTATCCAAAATGAAAACAAAAAAGTGTTGCCTATAGTTCTACTTTAAGCACAGATTTCTGATAATTTTATGGAGAGGACTAAGAAGATATAACCATGCCAATGGTGCAGCAGAAAACATAAAGCACAGTGAGGAAGGTTTGTGGTCTAGGCTGATAGGACAGTCAAAATTAGAAGCATCTTGTGTTACACTAACAGTGTAGCACAAGCCACATGCCACATGCCACATGCTGCCCCCCTGCAAAGTGCTGCCCTAGGCCAGGATACAGCATTGGGGGGGGCGCAAACAAAGTGAAAATTACTGGAAAAAAAACATCAAATGCAGCCACTTAGGCCCATCAATTGCAACCATTGTGCCTGTCAAATGCAGCCACTTGTGCCCATCATATGCAGTCACGTGTACCATCATATGCAGCCACCTGTGCCCATCAAATGCCGCAACCTGTGCCCATCATGTGCCACCAGTGTGCCCATCAAATGCTGCCACTGTGACCCATGCCCACCCGCTGTCTGCCTGGCACTTACCCCATCTTAGTGGCGGGTCAGGCAGTAGGTGATGATGGCGGGCTGTTGGATGGCTCCTGTGTCCTCTATGCCTTCCCCTCCTCTGTTCTTCCATTCTGCTAGGTGTCCAATCGGAGCACCTGTGCCTTCAGCCAATCAGGTGACGGGTATTAAACCTGTGCTTGCTGATTGGCGGAGAGGCGGTTCATTGTTAGAAAAGAAAATATTAATTTGCTTTTCTAACACCCCTGGGTGGACTGCAAGCGCAATGCTCTGCGCTCCAAGTCCATGTTTTTTTAATCCCATTAGAGCCTATGGCTCTAATCAGGTGCTTCAAGAAAACACCCCCACTGCTGAAATTCAGATGCATGGCATCCAAAAAAGGAGCCGGATGTCTAAATAGGGGGTGGCAGCAGCGCCCATGGATAGATTCAGCTACGCCTGCCTAACGTTGCGCCCGCCTACGTGAATCTGGCTAATTGTGTTATTTTATTACAAATATTTATATAGTGCCAACAAATTATGCAGCACTTTACAGATATATTGTATATTCACAATAGTCCCTGCCCTTAAAGTGGAGGTCCACCCTAAAAAGAAATAGCCCCAAAAAATATATACAGTGGGGATCGAAAGTTTGGGCACCCCAGGTAAAAATTTGTATTAATGTGCATAACGAAGCCAAGGAAAGATGGAAAAATCTCCAAAAGGCATCAAATTACAGATTAGACATTCTTATAATATGTCAAAAAAAGTTAGATTTTATTTCCATCATTTACAATTTCAAAATTACAGAAAACAAAAAAATGGCATCTGCAAAAGAAATCTGGAAGACTTTTGTAAGGAAGAATGGGCAAAGATACCTCAAACTAGAATTGAAAGACTCTTGGCTGGCTACAAAAAGCATTTACAAGCTGTGATACTTGCCAAAGGGGGCAGTGCATGCTATAAATTCTGCAGGGTGCCCAAACTTTTGCAGACGCCATTTTTTTGTTTTCTGTAATTTTGAAAGTGTAAATGATGGAAATAAAATCTAACTTTTTTTGACATATTATAAGAATGTCTAATCTGTAATTTGATGCCTTTTGGAGATTTTTCCATCTTTCCTTGGCTTCGTTATGCACATTAATACAAATTTTTACCTGGGGTGCCCAAACTTTCGATCCCCACTGTACTTACCAGAAAATGCTGTTACTAGGCAGATCATCCTAATCTGCCTCTTCCTCGTCCGCAGTGAGATTGTGTGTTCTCCTTCTCATGTTGCCTCCTGGGAAATGGAGGCGCACTGAGTTCTGGGACACACGGTGTGCCCATTCACAAAAAGCTGTGCGACTCGCGCAAGCGCAGTAGGAAACGGGCAGAGAAGCCGCAAGAATTCACTGCCTGTTTCCCTTAGGGAGGAAGGTGGTGCCGGCACCTGGTCCGAAGGATGGATCGGCTTTGGGCGGTCGACATCGTGAGCAACCTGGAAAGGTAAGTGTGCTTATTAAAAGTCAGCAGCTACAGTGTTTGTAGCTGCTGACTTTAATTTATTTATTTATTTATTTATTAATTTATTAATTTTTTTACCGCCGAACCTCCGCTTTAAGGAGCTTACCCTCTAAGGTCCCTAACTAACATTCATACATACACATATCATAGGTAGATTCACAAAGCGTTAGCCAACGGAGATTTCTTTTGCAGACGCCATTTTTTTGTTTTCTGTAATTTTGAAATTGTAAATGATGGAAATAAAATCTAACTTTTTTTGACATATTATAAGAATGTCTAATCTAATCTGCTTATCAGTAGATAAGCCGACCTAACTCTGAATCTATGCCAGCGTTTGTTTAAGCGTATGCTCAAACAGAGATACGCTTAAACAAAGCTAAGATAGGCCGGCTTGCGCCGTTCTATCTTAGCTTGCAATGTTTCTGATGGCCGCTAGATGGCGCTTCCAATTGCGGCCGGCGTCGATTATGTTAATGAGGGGATACGCCGATTCACGAACGTACGCCAGGCCTATGCCGTCGAATTACGTTGTTTCCGTAAGGCCTTAGGCGGCCTAAAGTTATTCCACCTTTGAGGTGGAATAACAATGTTAAAGTATGGCCGCCGTTCCCGCCGCGAGGTTCAAAATTTTTGCTTCGTTTGCGCAAGTCGTCTGCGAATCGGGAGTTACGTCGTTTACGTCCACGTCGAAATCAATAGGCCCGTACGGTGTACTTAGCCGCAATGCGCACTGGGAAATGTAGTCGCCCGGCGCATGCACAGTGTCAAAAAACGTAAAAAAAACGTGAGGTCAAGCCTCATTTCCATACAACACGCCCCCCTCCAAGCAATTTGAATTAGGCGCCCCAGGTAAGTAGATTGTGAATCACTACTAGCCTAACTAATTTACGGCGGTGTAGCCTAAACAGGCTAGACTAGGTCGCCCTAAAGTTAGGCCAATGTGTGTGAATCTACCTATTAATCTACTAGCATGCCTTTGGAGTGTGGGAGGAAACCCACGCAGGAACAGGAAAAACACGTAAACTCCAGGCAGGTCATGCTGTGGTTGGGATTTGAGCCAACATCCCTAGTGCATTGTACCCTCATGTTAACATTTTGCTTCCTGTAATAGGAAAAATATAGACAAATGGGTTTACAAAAGGCAATTAGGCTGTTCACTTTGCAAGGGAGTTCTCCCTTATCTTGTGAGTGTGGTGAAAATTCACCCAATGACCAAATCAAAGAATACCCAACCATGTGCAGGATAAATAAACTGTATTTTTTGCTTGCACAAATAATGGCAAATGATGGAAATCAACATAGTTTCTCTGCATTCACTAAACCTAGGGAATATTCCCTTGCAAAAAATCATCAGCCTATTTGCCTTTAGTAAATCAATCAGGTGCATTGTGTTATTTTTGCCTTTGCCTGTTTTCTGTTAGCAATAAGAAACATCTGGCTATTCCTTACTGAACACAAATGATTTAGAATTAGAATTATGCATACACTTTATGGTAAAAGGCAAGCATGAGTGTTACAGAATTGACTGCTTCACTTTTCTGCTCACATGAATTTGACAGAGTTCATTCAGTCAACTGAACAGCAGGGGGTTATACTTACTAAAGAGCTCATTCCTATGACTCTTAGTTCCTTGAGTCAAGCATTTTGGGAAATTGTCTTTTAAACACTTCACTGTGGAGTGCAAATCGAAAACTACTTTTTTTTTTACTTTCTTATAATTTGACAGATGCAAATTTTAGATGAGCAAGCAGTCAGGCCTCCCTCAATATTAAGCAGGAGTTTGGATTACTTATTTAGTACATCTTTGTTATACATGCACATTTCCCTGGTCTATCATTTACAAATGCTGAAAGTACAAAAAATAGCTGTCAATCTCCCGAAAATCCAGTGTGCTTCCTGTAACTTTCTGTTTGAATGACAGCATAGTGCCTGTGCTGCACTGAATTCCAAAAGTGTTGTCAGCCCTATCAAGGTCTTTCATATGGGCCACAAAACAACTACCTCTCTTCTCATTTCAATAAAATTAGGAGGAGGTGTTCGCCAGACTAGAATGTAGAACTAGGTTGGGCTGTAAACGATGCTTGGGATGGTAATGCAGCAGGGGAAGAGTTGGCTGTTCAAACTGAAAGTTATAAACTCACTGAATTTCTGGCAGAACTGTAAGACCCGTTTCACACAGAGGTGTTTTACAGGCGTTTTTGCACTAAAAACAGCGCCTGAAATGCGCCCGTAACCTGCCTCTTCTGCAGCACCAGTGTGAAAGCCCGAGTGCTTGCACACTGGGGATGTGCGCTTGCAGGACAGGAAAAAAAGCCCATGTTTGGGGCGGTGCGAGAACTGTGTTTACACTGCTCTTCCACCGCCCCTGCCCATTGAAATTAATGGGCAGGGGCCATTGAAACTGCTGAAGCGGCTGCAAAACGCTTTGGCAGCAGTGCTTTTTGGACGCTATTAACCTTTTCCTCTGGCTCTATTAACCCTTCTCTCTTCCCATAACAACTTATGGATGTATATTGAAAAACTTTTTTTTTTTCATGACTTATAGATATGAAAATTTAAACAATCAGGGTTAAATTCCAATTCATCAAATACACATCCTTAATTTCTATGTTTTATACTTGGCCTCCCTGTCAGCATTTGTAAAATCTAGTATTGAAAAGTTGTTTTTTTTGCCTTTTCTTGTAATTCAGTATGCTAGTTTGTAAATATGTAAACCAAAAAATGAACATCTACTCTTTGCTCACTTTTGGTTGGTTTAATATACAATTACAAAATGATGTTATATCTGTTTATCCTGTCTGAAATCTGGTGCACTAATAACTTCCTGTGCACTCTGTTGCTGGATCTGCTGCACTTAACATTGTTCCCAATTCTCTCTTTACAGAACCCTTGCTAGACAGGTTGAAAATGTGTACAATTTAGTTAGCCAACAGTCTGCCCAGGCTGGTCCTAGCCAGCCCACCTGTGGTATACAAAGGGCAACAGATATGGTCCAGTGAGCGGGAACAGGTGTGCCGGTGGGTCCAAGAGCTACAGCTTGATCTGTGAGTTCAGTTGGGGTGCTGCTAAAGAAAACCAGTAATTGCAGAGGACATTCAAGCTATGGATAATGCCATAATGGTCTCTCACCTCACAGAGGTATGCCTGGACCACTACATTAGCCATTCAAATATGCAAATGAGGAAAATATGGCGATTCACGAACCTGCGCCCGCCCGACGCAGGCTACGTGGGGTGCACATAAGTTGTACGTCTGGCGTAAAGTTAAGCCCCATAAATGAGGTGTAACTCAGCAGCAGACATTTAAAGGTCTGCATCAGGGAATAGAAGCCGGCGTTTTTTACGTAGTTTACGTTGGACGTGTGTCTGGATGGGCGTAGATTACGTTCATGGCGCAGGCAGTGATCCGGCGTATCTTAGGTAGTTGTTCTGACGTGGTTATGAGCATGCGCACGGTGATGCGTCCACGTCACGACGCATGCGCAGTTCGTTCAACGTACTTGTCTGGCTCTCAAACCATCATTTGCATGGGGTCACGCCTCATTTGCATGGCTTTGCATGGGGCAAGCCCACTTCCACCTATGCCGGCCTGCGCCTTCAAAATCTACGCCACGCCGACGCAGCTTTGGGAGCACTGGCTTCCTGAATTCCATGCTTGCCTCTCTGCGTTGCTACGGTAGCATAAATGTGCGCCGCTGTCTGTGAATCCGGGCCAATATGTGCTTGGTGGGCCCTCATTCTGTTACTGGGAGTGAGGTAACAGAGGTACACTAGACTGGTGAAGTTCACATCAGCACATCCCTCCTAATGCAAAATACATAAACTTACACTGTGTAGTGAAATGGGACAGAACTTTTCAAAGGAACTCTGTACCTGGCGGGGGAACTGCCTTAATGTTAGATTCTTCACATGACTGCACTCTCTGTCTGATCCTGGGCATTGATGCCCAAAACTTCTCCCCTATGTTATGGGGATGAGGTGGGGGAAAAGGTGTTTTGTATTAATAAAACATTCTCTATTCAAGGCTGCTTCTCTATAGTCGTTTGGATGCCTAAAGAGGTTGTAAACTGCAGATGCTCAAAAAAAAAACCTGCAAACTGCAGATGTTCCCAAAAAAAAAACTGCAAGGCAATGGCATAATGTGCTAGTATGCATTGCACGTTATAAAATATCTTATCTTGGAACAAAGCATTCCGGCACTGTAAAGTCACCACTGAGAGGGCTGACATGTTCCCCCTGTCTTTCTTCTGGGGTTCACAAGCTCCGACTATCACCATAGATAGATTCATGCCTTGCCCCTGTCGGGCGCTGGGCACCTGAATTGCAGCGGCTGAGTATTTTTTGGAAGCAGATGATTAGAGCCATAGGCTCTTATAGGCGTCCAAAACAGTGAACAACGGGTGCCATGCTGAGCGTTCACGGTTCACTCAGCTGTGTGTTAGGAAAGTTAATGAATTACTTTTCTAACACTGAACCGCCCCTCAGCCATTCAGGTGCTTGGGTCTGTGTACCTGTCACCTGATTGGCTGAAATGACAGGCACTGTGATTGGATGCTGCCTATCAGGCGTCCAATCATAGCAGAGGATGGGAAGAGAGGGCGGAAGAAGAGATCAAGGCATGGAGGACACAGCCGCCGTCACCCAATGCCCCACCGAGACAAGGTAAGTGCCGGGCGGGCAGGGGATGCAAACTGGCAGAAGTTGATGGGCACAGTAGCGGCAGTTGATGGGCACACTGGCAGCAGTTGACGGGCACAGTAACAGCAGTTGATGGGCACCGTAGCTGTGCTTCATGGCACAGTGGTGGCAATTTATGGGTACAATGGCTGCGTTTGATGGGCACAGTGGCTGCAATTGACGGCACAGTGGCATCAATTGATGGCACAATGGCTGCATTTAATGGCACAGTGGCTTTGTTTGATGGGCACAGTGGCTGCATTTGATGGGCACAGTGTCAGCAATTGATAGGTACAGTAGCTGTGTTTAATGGCACAGTGGCAGCAATTTATGGGTACAGTGGCTGCGTTTGATGGTCACAGTGGCTGTGTTTGATGGGCACAGTGGCCGCAATTGATGGGCACAGTGGCTGCTTTTGATGGACACAGTGGCTGCAACTGATGTGTTTTTTTTTCAGTTTGTTTGCGCCCCACAAAAATTTGGAGTACTAGCCGCCACTGGAACCCAGCAGACCTCTCTACCACAGTATGTCTGCAAAAAACAACAGGAGGGGCAGATACAAGACCTGTCACCCTGCACAAGGAGAGAGAGCAGCACTGACCGATCTTTGATTACAAGAAGCTCCAAACAAAGTTGTACATTTGACTACTGTACAGATGTGAGATAAATAAACAAAGCACACCAAGATTTAAGAATAGACATAACTCTCTTCTATTTATACAATAATTGTTCAGTTCAATTTTAATTACCCTTACATTTTCTGGCTTTTACATGGTTTGTTTTCTGAAATCCCTGCTTTTATTTTTTTCCATTACAGGTAATCCCCTCATGATTTGGATGAATAAACTATGAACAATGAGTCTTGGCCAGTTACAGACATAGGTGTTTCGTAAAAAAGAATCGTACTTGCTTAACCTCAAAAAATAAAAAGTCAAAGTGTCTGCAAGTCTTTTAACTGAAACAATATCTATCCATCACCATGGCAATCCCGTACCGTGAAAACCCCATTAACATCCCTCACTCTCTGAACAAAGACTGCAGGTCCAATACACCAAACAAAGCAGAGCCACAATGATGAAGTAGAGAAATTAACAGGAATCTATCAGCTCTACTGCAACAAACAGCACAATTAAAAAGAGTGGAAATGATATCAGCTGCAGACTTTTTATTTAGTTGGAGGAAAAGTAATCCCAACAAAGAATGCTTCCAAATTCAATAGGATTAATTTAGCATTTAAATGAGAAAGGTGGTGTATGCCTCAAAGAGGGGGAAAGTAATGACATTGCTTTCTTCTCTAGCACCTGGTTCTTTTGAAAATTAATTGAATTTAAAGATCCATACCCTACGATGTTTCTGGTCCCATTGTTAACCTTAGGAACTGTTTAAAAGTAAATGAGCAAAAGTTTTGGGTGAAAGTACATGAGTTCATTATGAGTATGATGTTTGAAATATTTAATATATGTGCACGGTTGCTGTAAAATGTATATAGTACTTTGTGAAGTTATACAGTTACATATATATACTGATAAATGAAAAAATGGGTGTTGCGCTAGTATTAACTTATTCCTAATAGTACAATAGTTCATATGAGATCCCCAAATAAATCAAAATATTGGGGCATTAAAAGTGCAAATTAACATCAAATACAATGAGTTAATAACATGAGGATAAAACAGTGAAATGGTAGGTGCCAAACAAACAGTCCCGTTTGAAATCAGCATAGAACCTCCATGGAAAAACACACAGCAACCTGCACAATCACTGAGAGGAAAAAAGGGCAAGCAGTCCTGTAATATAAAATGTTCAGTGCATGGAGACTTCACCCCCTGGATCTCCTATTCCTTCAGGGCAATACCGCTCATAATGGGAAAAAAGAAAACAGACATGGTGCAAATAACGTTAGGGAAAGATGAAATGAATTTTGCAATACAGTGATTGCACTCACGATACACTTGATCAAACAGGCTCAGCTGTAGAGTCAAACGCCGCTCAGTGCTTTGCGTTCTCCTCAGTTGAACGGATCTCCCATCGATCGCGTCACTAGGCTCTTCCCCCACGCGTATCGTCACTGGACATGTGACATTATTCATTTATCACGTTTGGTTTTGTACACCTTTTGTGTTTGCAGCTGTATTATTTGGTTATTTGTTTTTTATTTGTTCCTTGGAATTGGAAATAGTAGCGCTGTAGTACCACTCTTACACTACATATATATACTGTAATTTCACCACAAACACGTTTATAGCCTTTAACTTGTTTAAATAGCTTGTATTAATAAAAAATGAATAAATAGTTTAGAATGGTGAATAGTGAGTCTTATCTGCTCTGCATTAATCCCGATGTGATTCAATACTAACTAATATCACAACAGTCTGTTTACCAGGTTCTGTGAAACTTTGGCCCAAAAGTAAAAAAAAACCAACAATGTGTTTATATTGTTTTATTTTTTTAATTTATTTATCACATTCTCTCTCTTTTGGGGAAGAGTAATCCTTAAAATCTACAACGTACATGGAATACACTTATTACTGTATTTATTGGCGTATAACACTCACTTTTTTACCCTGAAAATAGAGGGTGAACTGTGACTTTGTGTTATACACAGGGGGCAGTGGAAATTTTTTTCCTGAAACTTCCCTCTTAAAGTTAGGGTGCGTGTTATACGCCTGTGCGTGTTATACGCCGATAAATACGGTACTTGGTCTAAAAATCCAAGTGCAATGTATAGCATTGATAGGTCTATTTCTAGAGATTGTTATACAACTTTCTCAAAGGATTATCACTTTCCCAACTGAATCCAGTTCCTTTGTGAAAACCGCTATTAACAGACCCTTAAGTTAGGTGAAACAACTAAATTTGATGGATTGATAAAAGTTACCAAGAACTTAACATGACTTTTACAACAATGATATTGCTTAAATACTGTATGTTATGGGGATTCTCTTTATTTTAATATATTAGTTAACCCCTTATCAATAAAAGTCTACCTTGCACTTTCCAGTTTTATAATCAACAGTATTCTTTCAAATCAAATAACTGTACACATGATTCTGAAAGATAATATGGTGTAGTCTAATGTGTTTTTATGTTAAAAATGGACACTGGGTTTTCAAGTCTTGGGAAAAATTATTTTCCTGACTATTTATATGTTTGCAAACATCTGGTGTATTAAAATGCTTTGCGTTTTCCTTTTCACCTTCACTTCAACTTTACTGAAGTATACATTTTATATTTAATTAGATTTCACATCTTGCCTTCCACTTCACATGCTTTTTAATTCTCCTTTCTGAATCCACTTAACCTTTTGAACAGATCCATTTTGTAAAGCAGATTACCAAGTACTCCAATCAGCACAAATATGTATAATGATAGCTTTTTACAGTCATAAAAATAATTTTGTAACATGGCATTCTGATTCTAGTTCTAGTCTGATCAATAAATAGTAGAATCAATCTTTGGATGTTTAATACATTTAATGTTTCAATTTCCATAATGTAACCATTATCAAATTATGCCTTTGGACTGCAGGTAAGTATAAGATCGTTGGCTTAATGAGTATAGGTAGGTTTGAATTGTCCATCAATACATATGCCTTTCATTTTACAATCATTGAATAGCACCAATCAAAAATGCTCACCACAACTAGCAGCTTGTAGTTGTGAGCATACATGAAAAAAAAAAACACACCCTAATCCCAGGAGTAAAGCCCACTGGTGGGGTGTTAATCGGTTAAGAAATGGCAAAGAGGGCTTTAATTATTGGGCTAAAAAGTTTGTTTATTATAAAAGTATCAAAAATTAGTAACATCGCATTTCTAAAATATTCAGCATTTACTGTAACACATGCAGTGCTATCACACCACAATCGCACCACAAGGTGAATAAAAACAATGTCACTAATTAAATGTATAATAAATGTGTCATATATTTCCAGCATGGGCAACCGCTACATATGTATATACAATGATGTTGTCTTAAAGCTGGAATCTATGGCATGTATAAACCCCAAGGCCCTTTGGCTATCTCATTAATTAATGTAAGTCATGCAGTTCCTTAAAAATGGTGTGGGCTATATTAGCCCTTAGATCAAGATCTCAACGTGTATTATCATAGAGCACTATGGCATGTATTACGGTAAGTCCATTATATTGATGTTTAACATAAAGGCAATTGCAATTAGTTCTATTGCCTTACAAAATTGCCACAGAATATACCGTGCCTTGCAAAAGTATTCACCCCCTTTGGCTTTTTAACTATTTTGTTACATTACAGTCTTTAGTTCAATGTTTTTAATTTTTTTTAAATACATACATAAAACTATTTTTCAGTGATAAAAAACTGATAATTTGCATGTGCGTATGTATTCACCCCCTTTGTTATGAAGCCCATAAAAAGCTCTGGTGCAACCAATTACCTTTAGAAGTCACATCATTAGTGAAATGATGTCCGCCTGTGTGCAATCTAAGTGTCAAATGATCTGTCATTACATAAACACACCTTTTTAAAAGGCCCCAGAACACCTAAGCAAGAGGCACCACTAACCAAACACTGGAATGAAGACCAAGGAACTCTCCAAACAAGTAAGGGACAATGTTGTTGAGAAGTACAAGTCAGGGTTAGGTTATAAAAAATATCCAAATTTTTGATGATCCCTAGGAGCACCATCAAATCTATTATAAACAAATGGATAAAGAACATAGCACAACAGCAAACCTGCAAAGAGACGGCCGCACACCAAAACTCACAGACCGGGCAAGAAGGGCATTAATCAGAGAGGCAGCACAGAGACCTAAGGTAACCCTGGAGGAGCTGCAGAGTTCCACAGCAGAGACTGGAGTATCTGTACATAGGACCCCAATAAGCCGTACACTCCATAGAATTGGGCTTTATGGCAGAGTGGCCAGAAGAAAGCCATTACTTTCAGCTAAAGACTAAATGGAAAATTTTGAGTTTGCGAAAAGGCATGTGGGAGACTCCCAAAATGTATGGAGGAAGGTGCTCTAGTCTGATGAGACTAAAATTGAACTTTTTGGCCATCAAAGAAAACGCTACGTCTGGTGCAAACCCATCACATCACATCACCCAAAGAACAGTCAGGACTGGGAAACTGGTCAGAGTTGAGGGAAAAATGGATGGTGCTAAATACAGGGAAATTCTTGAGTAAAACCTGTACCACTCTGTGTGTGATTTGAGGCTAGGATGGAGGTTCACCTTCTAACAGGACAATGACCCCAAACACACTGCTAAAGCAACACTTGAGTGGTTTATGAGGAACATGTAAATGTGTTGGAATAGCCTAGTCGAAGCCCAGACCTCAATCCAATAGAAAATCTGTGATCAGACTTAAAGATTGCTGTTCACAAGCGCAAACCATCCAACTTAAAGGAGCTAGGGCAGTTTTGCAAGCAGGAATGGGCAAAATATCCAGTGGTAAGATGTGTCAAGCTCATAGAGACTTATCCAAAGCGACTTGGAGCTGTGATAGCCGCAAAAGGTGGCTCTACAAAGTATTGCCTTTAGGGGAGTGAATAGTCATGCACATTGAAGTTGTCTGTTATTTTGTCCTATTTGTTGTTTGTTTCACAATAAAAAAAATCTTAAAAGTTGTGGGCATGTTCTGTAAATTAAATCCTCAAACAATCCATGTTACAGTTTTTCTCTATTGTTTTGGCTCATTTCTTTAAACAGAAATTACATTCTCAAAACTCTAAGATCATTTGGCAAAACAGTCTTACAAATCAGCACAACACTATAACTCATGTGCAAAAGCTCATATCTCTCCCAAAACTGTTCACTCATGCTTCAAAACCATATTCCTTTCCCATATAAAGAGTCAGTGCCCCCAAAATGGCAAAGATTCTTCTCAATTGCTTTGGCTCATTTCTTGAAACAGACCAGACGTTCTCAGCTCTCTTGGTGCTTTTGCCAAAATAACCTGGATGGTTCAGCACAACACCATGGTTCACCTTCAAAAGCTCATATCTTTCCCAAAACAGTTCACTCATGTGTCAAAACTAAATTTCTTTCTCATTCAAATAGTCAGTGTCCCCAAAATGCTTCATCCATTTGGCATTGTGTAAGCACTGCAAGTCAAAATGTTTAGATGTTTTGTCTCTATGGCAGAGGACCATTGAAATATCCCTCATGTCCACCTTTCAGTCTTAGCCCAGTCCTTCATTGACAATGGTTATTGTACAGTTTTTGTCTAGCTAACTGAATACAATTGTGTATAAAACTGGAAAAAAAAGAAAAGATTTTAGGGTAAGAGTAGCCTCCAAGGTTTGACATCACACATTGCACTCATACTGCCAAGGAAAAATTACTTTACAGTATTGTAACCATTATCATTCACACACAAAGTAACTTCCATACATCAGAGTAAAAAGAAAATGTATACAGCATAATATACGGAAATATAAATACACAAACGAAAAACAAGGAAAATTAAATTTAGCCTACAATGCTGTAAATAAAGCTGGAGTTTCACAAGTACTGTAACATCTCTTCACTGGTCGCTGTCCTCACCCTCCCTCTCCTGGCCACCATCCTCACCCTCCTGCCCATCCACACGCTGCTGTCTGTCTGGCCACAGATTTTCGTCAACATAGCAGCGTATATCCTCCCTTGCGATGCAATTAGGGAAGAAATGGCGTGCATGTCTCAACCATACCCTACACTGATCTCCTGTAATATCCTCACAGGCAGCGTCCATTGCATGGAGCAGGGACCACTGATCTTGAGCCCGATGCTCATACACTCTCCACCTCCAAGCGGAGAAAAACTCCTCAATAGGATTGAGGTAAGGAGAGTAAGGTGGTAGGAACACCATATCCATCCTTGGATGAGCAGTGAACCAGGCCCTGATAAGTGGGCCACAATGGAAATTCACATTGTCCCATACAAATATATTTTGTGGTAGGTGAGGCCCTATGAGACCTCTCTCATTTTCAGGGATCAAATCCAAATGAAGGCGGTCCAAGAAGATGAGGAGCTTCTGTGTATTGTATGGGCCAAGACTGGGGATGTGAGTGGACACACCGTTCTCAGAAATGGCAGCACACATAGTTATATTGCCCCCTCGCTGGCCTGGGACATCCACCGTGGCCCGGTGGCCAAAAAAATTACGGCCACGTCTTTGGCCCTTGGCCAGGTTGAAGCCAGCCTCATCCACATACACAGGGATGTGAGAGGTCTTGTTCCCTTCCAGTGCCATTATTCTCTACAATAGAGTAAAAAAAGAAAACATCAAATCAGTCATACAGAAGAGTCATACACTAGAGTTACAGAAAGCTACATAGGAATGTTCTATGTTCCACAAGTTCAATATACTACTGGCCAGTATTCCAGTGGTTCCAAACCTGGGGTACATGTTCTTCTCAGAATTGGGGACCCAGTCGAATACTGGGGCCCCGCCACAGCTTTAAATGTTCCGGGCCAACATGGTCCCGGAAGCAGGAACACCGCGTGGCACGCGCACCCCTGTCTTGTAGGCCATCTCGCCAGGGGGCCCTGATGTGCGGTCACCCTAAAGGTGGGTGCCACCTCAGGAAAAGAACCCCGCCTCAATGGCGTCTGCTCCAGAAGTACCCTCCCCCAGCATGCCCCGCGAGAGAAACTCCCTCCCGATTGGCTGCTGGCAAGAGGCACCCCAGCCTGGACTCCACTGTCGTATGACACCCCAGCAACCACAGAATGGACCCGCAGCACAGCCCAGCTGAAACAGAGACCCTTTGTAAAATTGCAATCAGAATCAGAGTCAACTACACTCTGATTATCCCTTAACTTTTACAGTAATAGCACCGGTACTTGGAAGTACACAGGCGCTACATCTACAATATTTTTCTTGTCATTGTTAGTATCATACGTAACATCCCACTGAGGTAAGATACTGTTATACTGTAGGCCTATCACACACACTAAATTAATATGTAAATGAATAACATATTTGTTGCTCTATGCACAGTGTCCTGTCCTATACATTATATAATTCCATCATTGATTGTGAGGCCATGGTTGATGACATGGTCTATAATTGTGGCCCAAATTTCATCAGGGACAGCATGGCGTCTTCGTGCTCCTCGGCCTCTTCCCCCTATTCCACCACCACACACCCTTACTCCTCCTCCTCTTCTTCTTCCTCGAGCAGACAGTTGCCATTGTTCATTTACTTGGCCAGGTGACTCCATGTTCAGAAATTGTACTGGTCCTGCATGGTCAAGCTCTATATATACATGTTTGGCAGCATTCACACTCATGGACAGCACTTGTCAGGTACAGTAACTAAACATACTGTTTGATTGGTCATCTGAGACCAACTCCAACTCCTCCTTCGTTAGTCAAGTTCTAGTTGCACCCGACTGTCAATTGCTGTAATAATTTTATCAAATGTTCCAAGAGATTCATACATGGTATTCATGGTATTATGTTCCTGAATAATTTTGACAATTGAACAGACTATTGTGCATGTGATGACTTAAACAATGAAATGACGCTGACACGTTTTGGAGAGAACGACCATTAGACTGAAGAAATGACAATTAGTTTAGATCAACAAGATCTATTCAATTGGAAAATGTGCTAAATGTAGGCAACTTGTACTAAATCATTTGAGAAATGTACTGAGAAAGTGAGACATGTACTGAGACATTTGCAATTTGATGAAATGAATGAGAAATGCCATTCAGTTGTGAACAATTGCGAAGTGGTTTGGAGATTTGTCCATGTTGTTTTGAGAATGTAATTTCTGTTTCAAGAAATGAGCCAAAACAATGGAGAAAAACTGTAAAATCTATCCGCTTGAATCCATCCCAACGGATTGATCCGCTGGTCTGTACAGACTCACCGGATCAATCCGTCCGAATGGATCCCCCGCATGTGTCGTAATGATTCGACGCATGCGTGGAATTCCTTATATGACAGCGTCGCGCACGTCGCCGCGTCATCATCGCGGCGACGGCGCGACACGTCATCGCGATGGGATTTCCGTGCGGATTTCGATCCGATGGTGAGTACACTCCATCGGATCAAAATCCGCGGAAATCCTCAAGAGGATTTATCCGCGGATACGGTCCGGTGGACCGTATCCGCGGATAAATCCTCTCGTATGTACTAGGCCTTAGAATCAGTTACGCATAGATATCCATTAGATCTGACAGGTATAAGGCTCTTATGCTGTCAGATCTTACAGTAAAAGCAATTTTTTTCCCGCCGCTAGGTGTCGCATCATCGTTTTCCCCGTCGTCTATGCAAATTAGCTATTTACGCGAGATTCCCAAACGTACGCGCGGACGACGCAGTGAATTTACGATGTTTGCGTAAGCGTAAACTTGCCCCTGCTATATGAGGGGCAAGTTTAGGAAGGTCCGTTGTATGCCATGTTAAGTATGGCGTCGGGTCAGCGTCGACTTTTTCCGTCGTTTTCCTAAGTCGTCCGCGAATACGTCGGAGTCATTGACGTTTTCCGTCGTGAGCTGGAGCATGCGCACTGGGCTATTTTTCCACCTGGCGCATGCGCAGTTCGATCTGCGCGGGGGCGCGCTTAATTTAAATACAAGCCGCCCCCTTTGAATTACGCTGCCTTACGCCGGCCCATTTACACTACGCCGCCGCAAATTACGGAGCAAGTGCTTGGAGAATACGGCACTTGCTCCAGTAATTTGCGGCGGCGTAGTGTAAATGGCTTACGCTACTCCGCCGCGGATTCTACAAGAATCTGGCCCTATGTGATCAACCATGGCCTCACAATCAATGATGAAATTATGTATAGGACAGGACACTGTGCATAGAGCAACAAATATGTTTATTTACTCATTTACATTTTCATTTAGTGTGTGTGTGTGTGTGTGATAGGCCTACAGTATTACAGTATCTTACCTCAGTGGGATGTTACATATGATACTAACAATGACACAAAAATATTGTAGAATATAAACTATGGAATAGTATGGAATAGTTTATTTTCTACAATATGTATGATACAGTTTACAGTAGTATTCCAGTATTCCAGTATTAGAAACTGCAGCTTGCAGCTTACTGCATGATGCAATTATCATTATAATCCTTATTTTGAAGAATATAACATACAATACAGTAAGAAAAAGGGTCAAAGAGCAGCAAATACAGTAGTGCCTCCCATGTAAATCTATCTAATAATGTTACTGTAACATTTCAGTAAGTCTAGTCCTTGATCATTTGTCCCCTCCCCTTTCTGTCAAATACCCCCTGCAGTACCTCTGCATAGGGAACATGTACCCCAGGTTTGGAACCACTGGAATACTGGCCAGTAGTATATTGAACTTGTGTAGAACATAGAACATTCCTATGTAACTGTCTGTAACTGTAGTGTATGGCTCTTCCGTATGACTGATTTCTTTTTTTACTCTATTGTAGAGAATAATGGCATTGGAAGGAAACGAGACCTCTCACATACTCGTGTATGTGGATGAGGCTGGCTTCAACCTGGCCAAGGGCTGAAGACGTGGCCATAATTTTATTGGCCACCAGGCCACGGTGGATGTCCCAGGCCAGCGAGGGGGCAATATAACTATGTGTGCTGCCATTTCTCAAAATGGTGTGGCCACTCACATCCCCAGTCTTGGCCCATACAATACACAGAAGCTCCTCATCTTCTTGGACCACCTTCATTTGGATTTGATCCCTGAAAATGAGAGAGATCTCATAAGGCCTCACCTACCACAATATATAATTGTATGGGACAATGTGAATTTCCACCGTGGCCCACTTATCAGGGCCTGGTTCACTGCTCATCCAAGGATGGATATGGTGTTCCTACCACCTTACTCTCCTTTCCTCAATCCTATTGAGGAGATTTTCTCTGCTTGGAGGTGGAGAGAGTGTATGAGCATCGGGCTCAAGATCAGAGGTCCCTGCTCCATGCAACCGACGCTGCCTGTGAGGATATTACCGGAGATCAGTGTAGGGGATGGTTGCGACATGCACGCTGTTTCTTCCCTTGTTGCATCGCAAGGAAGGATATACACTGCGATGTTGGTGAGAATCTGTGGCCAGACAGACAGCAGCGTGTGGATGGGCAGGAGGGTGAGGACGGAGGCCAAGAGAGGGAGGGTGAGGACGGTGGCCGGGAGAGGGAGGGTGAGGACAGTGGGCAGGAGGATGAAGACAGTGGCCAGGAGAGGGAGGGTGAGGACAGTGGGCAGGAGGATGAGGATGGTGGCCAGGAGAGGGAGGGTGAGGACAGTGGGCAGGAGGATGAGGACGGTGGCCAGGAGAGGGAGGATGAGGGAAGCGACCAGTGAAGAGATGTTACAGTACTTGTGAAACTCCAGCTTTATTTACAGCATTGTAGGCTAAATGTAATTTTCCTTGTTTTTTGTTTGTGTGTTTATATTTTTTCCATATATTATGCTGTATACATTTTCTTTTTACTCTAATTTATTCACCCTCCCTCTCCTGGCCACCATCCTCACCCTCCTGCCCATCCACACGCTGCTGTCTGTCTGGCCACAGATTCTCATCAACATCGCAGCGTACAGTAGGTGAACCCGATTTTGTGTCAATCTCGCTCTCTTTCTCGGCGAGATTGAGCACCTACGAGCCCCATCGCGGGAGCCAGCGCCGAGCTGGCTTGCCGCGATGGAGACAGAGCCGTCATAGAAGCGACGGGAGATCCGACTTGGATTCCCGCCAATTCTACACGTGTGCGGCGTTTGTTATGAATCCTGAGGGGGAAGTCCCCGCCGGATTTTAAATAAAAATCCGGCATGGGTCCCCCCCCTCAGGAGCATACCGGGCCCTTAGGTCTGTTATGGGTTGTAAGGAGAGCCCCCCTACGCCGAAAAAACCGGCGTAGGGGGTCCCCCTACGATCCATACCAGACCCGTATCCAAAGCACGCTACCCGGCCAGCCAGGAAGGGAGTGGGGACGAGCGAGCGCCCCCCCCCCTCCTGAGCCGTACCAGGCTGCATGCCCTCAACATGGGGGGGTTGGGTGCTCTGGGGCAGGGGGGCGCACTGCGGCCCCCCCACCTTAGAGCACCCTGTCCCCATGTTGATGAGGACAGGGCCCCTTCCCGACAACCCTGGCCGTTGGTTGTCGGGGTATGCGGGCGGGAGGCTTATCGGAATCTGGGAGCCCCCTTTAAT
This sequence comes from Rana temporaria, assembly GCF_905171775.1. NCBI lineage: Eukaryota > Metazoa > Chordata > Amphibia > Anura > Ranidae > Rana > Rana temporaria. Next base: position 140,258,019 of record NC_053492.1, read on the forward strand.
AAGGGGGCCCCCAGATACCGGCCCCCCACCCTAAGTGAATGAGTATGGGGTACATCGTACCCCTACCCATTCACCTGCAAGAAAAGTGGTAAAAACACAAATAAACCACACAGTGTATTAAAATATTTTATTAGTCTGCTCCGGAGGCCGCCCCCTGTCTTCTTTATTAGCTCTTTTACCAGGGGGGGCTTCTTCTTTGACGTCTTCGGGTGGGTGGGGGCCGCCGTCTGGTTCTCTTCCACCGCCGGGGGGGGTGGCTTTTAAAAAAGCCCCCACCCCCCCGGCGGGTTTCCTCCGGCGTCTTCGGCGGGGCTCTTCTTCTTCCGCTATCCCGACGGGTCTTCTCCGCTATCCGGGGGGTCTCGCCGCTCTCCGCTGTTGACTCGTCGCACCCCGGTTCTTCGTCTCGCAGTCCGGTCCCTTCTTCCGTGCTGTACGTCTTCTTCCGCGCTGTGACGTCATGTTCTTCACTTCTCTTCTTCTCCCGATGTTGACTCGCCGGTCCTCCTCGCTGAAATGACGGATGCGCGCCTTGCATCGGACCTATATAGGCCTCACAGTCCCATCATGCTCTGTACCTACCCATGTGATACCCATGTGGTAGGTATCACATGGGTAGGTACAGAGCATGATGGGACTGTGAGGCCTATATAGGTCCGATGCAAGGCGCGCATCCGTCATTTCAGCGAGGAGGACCGGCGAGTCAACATCGGGAGAAGAAGAGAAGTGAAGAACATGACGTCACAGCGCGGAAGAAGACGTACAGCACGGAAGAAGGGACCGGACTCCATACCCCATACTCATTCACTTAGGGTGGGGGGGCCGGTATCTGGGGGCCCCCTTATTAAAGGGGGCTCCCAGATTCCGATAAGCCTCCCGCCCGCATACCCCGACAACCAACGGCCAGGGTTGTCGGGAAGGGGCCCTGTCCTCACCAACATGGGGACAGGGTGCTCTGAGGTGGGGGGGCCGCAGTGCGCCCCCCTGCCCCAGAGCACCCAACCCCCCCATGTTGAGGGCATGCAGCCTGGTACGGCTCAGGAGGGGGGGGCGCTCGCTCGTCCCCACTCCCTTCCTGGCTGGCCGGGTAGCGTGCTTTGGATACGGGTCTGGTATGGATTGTAGGGGGACCCCTACGCCGTTTTTTTCGGCGTAGAGGGGGCTCTCCTTACAACCCATAACAGACCTAAGGGCCCGGTATGCTCCTGAGGGGGGGACCCATGCCGGATTTTTATTTAAAATCCGGCGGGGACTTCCCCCTCAGGATTCATAACAAACGCCGCACACGTGTAGAATTGGCGGGAATCCAAGTCGGATCTCCCGTCGCTTCTATGACGCGCTTGCTGGGATGTGCTGTCACTATTCCAGTGAGTGTGAGATGTCGGCGAGATCTCGGCACCCTGTCGCCGAGTATCAGCGCGACGCTGTCGTGCTGAAAGCACAATATCACAAACACCTACTGTATATACTCCCTTGTGATGCAATGAGGGAAGAAACGGCGTGCATGTCCCAACCATCCCCTACACTGATCTCCTGTAATATCCTCACAGGCAGTGTCCATTGCATGGAGCAGGGACCTCTGATCTTGAGACCGATGCTCATATGATCTCCACCTCCAAGCGGAGAAAAACTCCTCAATAGGATTGAGGAAAGGAGAGTAAGGTGGTAGGAACACCATATCCATCCTTGGATGAGCAGTGAACCAGGCCCTGATAAGTGGGCCACGGTGGAAATTCACATTTCCCCATACAATTATATATTGTGGTAGGTGAGGCCCTATGAGACCTCCCTCATTTTCAGGGATCAAATCCAAATGAAGGCGGTCCAAGAAGATGAGGAGCTTCTGTGTATTGTATGGGCCAAGACTGGGGATGTGAGTGGCCACACCATTCTGAGAAATGGCAGCACACATAGTTATATTGCCCCCTCACTGGCCTGGGACATCCACCGTGGCCTGGTGGCCAATAAAATTACGGCCACGTCTTCGGCCCTTGGCCAGGTTGAAGCCAGCCTCATCCACATAGATGAGTATGCTAGAGGTCTCGTTTCCTTCCAATGCCATTATTCTCTACAATAGAGTAAAAAAAGAAATCATCAAATCAGTCATAGAGAAGAGTCATACACTACAGTTAGGCCCCGTACACACCGTAGAATCTATCCGCAGATAAATCCCATCAAATGGGTTTCAGCGGATAGATTCTATGGTGTGTACACTCCTGCGGATATTTATCCTCGGATAAATCTCCCCTGGGATGGATTTTCAGCAGATGAATATTTGCTGACATGCTCAACAAATCCATCTGCTGAAGTCCATCCCAAAGGATGGATCCGCTCGTCTGTACAGACTCACCGGATCCATCCGTCCAAAGGGATTCCCCGCACGCGTCGTAATGATTTGACGCATGCGTGGAATTCCTTATATGACAGCGTCGCGCCCGTCGCCGCGTCATAATAGCGGCGACGGCGCGACACGTCATCGCCAGAGGATTTCAGCGCGGATTTCAATGCGATGGTGTGTACACGCCATCGCATAGAAATCTTCTGAAATCCTCGAGAGGATTTATCCGCGGATACGGTCCGCTGGACCGTATCTGCGGATAAATCCTCTCGTGTGTATGGGGCCTTACAGACAGATACATAGGAATGTTCTATGTTCTACAAGTTCAATATACTACTGGCCAGTACTCCAGTGGTTCCAAACCTGGGGTACATGTACCCTATGCAGAGGTACTACAGGGGGTATTTGACAGAAAGGGGAGGGGAAAAATTATCAACGAACAAGAATTGCTGATATTTTACAGTAAAACCCACAGTATTAGATAGATTTACATGGAAGGCACTACTGTAATTGCAGCTCTTTAACCCCTTTTCTTACTGAATTGTATGTTATATTCTTCAGTCCTGTCCTATACATTATATAATTTCATCATTGATTGTGAGGCCATGGTTGATGACATGGTCTATAATTGTGGCCCGAATTTCATCAGGGACAGCATGGTGTCTTCGTGCTCCTCGGCCTCTTCCCCCTATTCCACCACCATGCATCCTTACTCCTCCTCCTCTTCTTCTTCCTCGAGCAGACAGTTGCCATTGTTCATTTACTTGGCCAGGTGACTCCATGTTCAAAATTGTACTGGTCCTGCATGGTCAAGATCTATATATACATGTTTGGCAGCATTCACAATCATGGACAGCATCTGTCAGGTACAGTAACTAAACATACTGTTTGATCGGTCATCTGAGACCAACTCCAACTCCCCCTTCATTAGCCAAGTTCTAGTTGCACCTGACTGTCAATTGCTGTAATCATTTTATCTCCAAGAGATTCATATATGGTATTCATGGAATTATGTTCCTGAATAATTTTGACAATTGAACAGACTATTGTGCATGCGATAACTTAAACAATGAAATGACGCTGACACGTTTTGGAGAGAACGACCATTAGACTGAAGAAATGACAATCAGTTTAGATCAACAAGATCTATTCAATTGGAAATTGTGCTAAATGTAGGCTACTTGTACTTAATCATTTGAAAGATGTATTGAGACATGTACTGAGACATTTGCAATTTGATGAAATTAATGAGAAATTCAATTCAGTTGTGAACAATTGCTAAGTGGTTTGGAGATTTGTCCATGTTGTTTTGAGAATGTAATTTCTGTTTCAAGAAATGAGCCAAAACAATGGAGAAAAACTGTAATTCCAGGTTGTGAGGTAACAAAACACGAAAAATGCCAAGGGGGTGAATACTTTTGCAAGGCACTGTATATGCCTTAACCCCCCTGGCGGTATTCCCGAGTCTGACTCGGGGTGAGATTTTTTGGCTACGATCGGTAACCCCGAGTCAGACTCGGGCTTGCCTCGCTGAATCCACAGACTTGGCTTACCTACCTTGTCCCTGGATTCAGCGATGCCACCACGCTGTGTGAGCGAGCAGGACCTTGCTCGATTCACACAGTGCCTCTGTGTGCCGCCGATATCCGTTCCCTGCGACGTTTCGACGCACGGGAGCGGAGAACGGCGACAAATTCAAAAAGGTAAACAAACACAATACATACAGTATACTGTAATCTTATAAATTACAGTACTGTATGTAAAAAATACACATCCCCTTTGTCCCTAGTGGTCTGCCCAGTGCCCTATATGTACTTTTATATAATAAAAACTGTTCTTTCTGCCTGCAAACTGTAGATTGTCCATAGCAATCAAAAGTGTCCCTTTACGTCAAAAATGGTTTTAGAGCAGCTAGAAAACAGCGATAATAAATTATAATCACTTGCAGAATTGTGCGATAGCGATTTGTGGGGAAATTTGTCATAAAAAAATAAAAGTAATGACAGCGACAATTCTGCAACTGAGCAAATTTCAGTGATTTTGAGTTGATTACATTATTGAATAATTTTTATTATAATTATATTATTATGTGTTATAATTATTTATAATTATTTATTATATTATAATTTATAATTTTGTTTTTAAAAAAAATTCATACCCGGGATGCCTACTTGTTTGGTCAGATTTAAGTGAGTTATTCCTAAGAATTACAGGCCTACAGTATAAAACGCCAAATTTCCTTGCAAATAATGGTACCGCTTTCAGCACCTTTTTTCTGAAATAATCATAGCGCCAGGGAGGTTAAGCGTAAGGGTTGTGATAGACTCCAAGTTCGAATGCTTCGGTGTTATACCAGAATATATGTTGAGATAGTTGGCAGAAATCAGTCCACTATGAGTACAGGTGTAAGTCCAAATCCCATACACATACACTCATACCGATCACTGGCATCTGTGGTATCCCGCAGCTGGACATTGCAGCCTCCCAAGGTCTTCCTGGTTCAACCCAGATATTGAGATTCACATGGGGTGCGGGCTGTTACTTGTTATTGTTATTTGCAAGTCCTCATGGAACGAGCAGGTCTTACTGCACAGGTGTGGATTTTCAATCTTTTGGTGGCTGCTATGCATATTTAGCTGTCTGCCGATGACATCCACTGGTTTCTTACTCCTGTTCCAGCTCTAATCTCCACCAGGCCAGCCTGTTATTACCGCAGCCTGCTATGGGACCAATCACCTAAATTTATGAAGAACAATTATTTAGTTGCAACATTTTATAACAGAAACAAAGAAAAACCCCAGTGATGATTAAATACCACCAAAAGAAAGCTTAAGTCGTGTGAACAAAATGATACAAGTTTAGTTTGGGTACAGTGTTGCATAACTGCGCAATTGTCATTCAAAGTGTGACAGGGCTGAAAGCTGAAAATTGGCCTGGGTAGGAAGGGGGTAAAAGTGCCCTGTAATAGAGCGGTTAAAGGATCACTAAAGGAATGTTTTTTTTGCTGAAATGACTGTTTACAGGGTATAGAGACATAATAGTTAACTGATTCCTTTTAAAAACGATTAAAATAGATAAAAATCAATCATATAATGTGCCTCCTAGATGCAAAAACGAAACTGAAACTAGTTTAGTCTTTGCATGTTATTTCACGCCTCTGTGCTGGACAGTGCCATAGAGAGTTATGGCTAGGAAAACGAAACTAAAGTCTCCCATTACCTTTTTCATAAGGAGCCAGACAACCAGGAAGTGTTCAGAACAGAGTAGTATTACAGCAACATCAAAGAAAAAACGAGCAATGAGGACATGAAACCAGGACTGCAGTAAGGTAAAGGAAGCTATTTAGCTAAAAAAAAATTCCTTTAGTGACCCTTTAATAGATCTAGCATTGTGTCAGCTCTCAAAAACCTACAAGGCCACTGCCTGGGAACGGTTTGGAACTGTCCCGTTGAATGAGGTTGAGGTCCTCATGCGCCTAATTTTTTGGAAATAGTCAAAATTGCCAAGTACCTTCTCAATGTTGGTGGGCCTATGCATACAAATAATCATAAGGCCGCATACACACGGTCGAACATGTCCGCTGAAACTGGTCCGCGGACCAGTTTCCGCAGACATGTCCGACCGTGTGTACGGCCTAGCGGACAGGCTTCCAGCGGACAAGCTAAGAAACTTGTCCGCTGGAAACATGTCCGTCGGACATGTCTGATGGTTAGTACACCTAATCGGACATGTCCGCTGGTTATGACGTGTAACCAGCATCCCGAAATCCCGCGCATGGGTCAAATTGATTCGACACATGCGTGGAAGCATTGCACTTCCGTGTTTGAGAACGTCGGTGTCTTCTACGTCACCGCGTTCTCTGTCCGTGGGGATTTTGGTCTGATGGAGTGTACACACATCAGACCAAAAGCTCCCAGGAGACATGTCCGATGAAAACGGTCCACGGACCGTTTTCATCGGACATGTCTCCTCGTGTGTACGGGGCCTCATAGAGAGAGCAAGACAGAAAAAGAAAGAGAGAGGGATTTGTTTCAAGCTAATTGTGATGGGGTTATTGCATGCTGTTTTTTCAAGCTGGAATCATGATAATGTGAAATGGTAGAATGCTCTCTCTGCTGGAATTAGTACACAGTACTTAACCTCAATATATCCTTCCTAGCATGAGAGCAAACCAGATAAAATAGATACATTTGAGCTTTTTACTACAACGACAATGTTGACAAAGCATGCATGGCCTACTTCTTGGTGAAAAAATTAAGAAATGGCATTAATTCTAATGTGAAAACTTAAAGTGAATTTCAAAAGTCAAAAATGTGTGCTCTGATTTTTTTTTTTAACTCGTTACAGTCAAATATAATTTTGTTGCCAGAATATTAAAGTAAATAATAAATATCAACATTAGAGCTCAATGATAATGCTATAGTAATACAGTTAATATTTTGCTAGTTTGTCAATCAGGATTGTCTGTTTCTATAAGCATTTAATGACAGTCACAGTTTATATTGGACCTTTCATCCACATATTTCTAATCTGTTATGCCCTGTACACACGATCAGGCTTTAGCCTGACCAAACTCACATCGGAATTCCGACTGAATTCCATCGGAGGAAATAAGAACATGTTCTCTATGTAATCTCCGATGGAATTCATTGGAATTCCTGATGGAATTTCTCCCATGGGGCATACACACGGTCGGAATTTCCGATGGAAAAAGGCCATCAGACTTTTTCCATCGGAAATTCCGATCGTGTGTACAGGGCATTAGAGTTGAACTCCAGGCACACGGCTAAAAACACTCAATTCCCCATCAACACATTCAATGTTGATGGGGGAAGGCCTCCCACAGCACTATTGTGTTCCACTGGTGGGGGGTCACAAGGAGATTTCAATAACTTCTTTTAGGCGTTAGTTCGTTTTGTTTCACCACAAGATTTTGTTTTGCTTTTCCAGATGCTGCTTAGCTTTAAATGCAGCTGTGTAGTTTACCATTGGCCATTGTTCCCAAGTCCTTCCCTATCTCTGTTTTCCTATACTTCTATTATGGCAAGCATTGGAGCTTATGTATAAAACAGGGGCTTACAATAACATTTCTTGTTGCCCCAAACACCCAATCTTTGTGTAGCGCTACCCTCGTGAGGGCCGCTAGTAGAATCTGTACCCCACTGGTTGCCCTGGCTCTGCAAGTCCTCCAACACCTCTGACACCCTGGGTTCAGTCCTTTTTATTGTTGACACCAATAACAAGAAACTTACACAATACCAGTGAAGCAGTTCAAGTTTGTTTACTGTGGTAAAAGTGACACATAAAAGTGCATAACATAACACTGTAAGTCATAAGGATATTTTATCTGAACAATATAGCACTAATATGAAATGCAATTCATATTTGCAATTTAGAGATTTATGTTAGTAAAGTAAAATGCAAATAACACAGTGGCCCAGATTCTCAAAGGGCTTACGATGGCGCAATGCCATTTGCGCCGTCATAAGTCCTAATCTGGGCGGTCGTATCTATGCGACTGGTTCTTAGAATCAGTTACGCATAGATATCCCTTAGATCTGACAGGCGTAAGGCTCTTACGCTGTCAGATCTTAAATGCATTTTTTTTTTCCGCCACTAGGTGTCGCCTCGTCGTTTTCCCCGTCGTCTATGCAAATTAGCTATTTACGCGAGATTCCCGAACGTACGCGCGGACGACGCAGTGAATTTACGACGTTTCCGTAAGCGTAAACTTGCCCCTGCTATATGAGGGGTAAGTTTACGTAGGTCCGTCGTATGCCATGTTAAGTAAGGCGTCGGGTCAGCGTCGGCTTTTTCCGTTGTTTACGTCGTTTTCCTAAGTCGTCCGCGAATACGACTTTACGTCAATGACGCTCACGTCGGCGTCATTACAGTTTTCCGTCGTGAGCTGGAGCATGCGCACTGGGCTATTTTTCCGCCCGGCGCATGTGCAGTTCGATCGGCGCGGGGGCGCGCTTAATTTAAATACAAGCCGCCCCCTTTGAATTACGCGGCCTTACGCCGGGCCATTTACACTATGCCGCCGCAAATTACGGAGCTAGTGCTTGGAGAATACGGCACTTGCTCCAGTAATTTGCGGCGGCGTAGTGTAAATGGCTTACGCTACGCCGCCGCGGATTCTACAAGAATCTGGCCCATGGTGACTAAATTCAATCAATCCTTGTTTTTTTCACAGAAACCTATGTGAACAGGCAGTAGAAAGTTATGGGACTGGCACTTTGTGCTCTAAGTCAGACCACTACTTTCTGTCTCCCCAGCCCACAGGCAATTAATATCAAAACAACTGACAAGACATTAAGCAAATCGTTGTGTTTAAATTGGCTGGCTCCTTTAAAAAGAGTTCCAGAGAAATGAGAGCAGACCCCTTGTGCTAAACAACACTAGTCACTTGGAAAGATAAGGAGAGAATAAAAGGGTTTAATAGTAACTCCGTGGAATACAGAAAATCTTCAGCTAGCACTTAAAGTATGATCAATGGAATAATCCTTGATGGTAGAGCAGAGGCAAATTTAGCTGGTATGTGATTAACCCTTTTTAAATTACAGACGCTTTCTGTATGACCTAGAAACACGTGGTCACTATATATGTTGTTTTAATAGTATTGTATCCAGTAGGATTACAGATGACAGGGATGTGAGCAAAGCACAGATGTCTGCATACAGTGTCTATTGGATTGAATGAACTTTCTTCCAGTGGCACTACAAGTATCAAAATTATGGGCAGAGACAATGATGTCTATATGCCGTGTCTTATAGGATTAAATGGGCAGGTACCCGCTCATCGACAGTGTAACAAAAGTTGCTGGTAGCGATGCAGATAATGATGGTTTTTAAAGAAGCTCTCTCTATGTCCTGGCTCAGGCAATGTTGTTTGACCTCTGTCACACCGCACAGTGGCCTACTGGGATCTGAAGTGCAGGTGGCACTAAAGGATCAGGAACAACCTCTGAACCGGTGTAGAAAGGAAGCGATGCTGTCTGCAGATGTCCCTCTGAATGCAGCTGTATAATTCTTTCCTATGCAGGCCGCAACACGGCCACAGCTCACACTGGCACAGAGATTCTGCTGGCAGATCCAGGCCGACGTTCCAAGAGAACGATCTAGGATAAACCAGTTATTTTATATACTCTCCCATTAGTCTTTTCTTCTATCCTCAGCAATCTGGTGGTTATAGTTCAGGCCAGTCTTGCTGACATTGAAATCCCAGCATTTTGAACTACACATGCCACAATGCTTTGCTCTGCTCTAAGTTCTGTCTTTAGGAAATGACACATGGAGTCCAAGCCAACATTAGAGGGCAATAGCTCCACATTAACAGCACTGCATACTGTCCCTGAATTGCAGACACAATAGCAAACTCCTGGCTAAAAAAATTTTTTTTATAAGTGTTTGAACTTGATTGTTTGCTATGTGCAACAGTTTTTAAATAGATATTAAATCAGTTTGGGAAGCTTTTTAAGGTTGGAGAGATCTGCAGCATGCTAGGGTTCAACGTCAAGTTCCCCCTTTTCTCCCCTTTTCCCTTTCTTAGAGCTTTTATTTTTTTGGAGTTCCAGAAGCCTATCCTATGGACTTTGTCCAAATTATTGGAGCCCAGCAGAGTATTGAATTTGCTGAGAACTCTGGGGACAAGGTTACTCTAACCTGTGGCCTCTGGTATCTCCTGCATGTCTGTCTGTCTTCCAGAACATCTATCTGTAGCAAAAATCCCAGAATGTAATTCTGTTGAGTTTGCTTGATTTCCTATAGAGTTTTCCACCTGGATCACTGTAAATGTAATAGGCTTTATACTTACTAGATGCTGGTTTAAATTACCCAGGTCCTCTTGTGCCTCTGCCATGTCCAACTTGTTAGGCCTTGTACACACGATCAGTCTAAACCGATGAAAACAGACTGAAGGACCGTTTCATCGGTCCAAACCGACCACGGTCAGTTATCCTTCGGTCCAAAAAAATAGAACTTGCTTTAAAATTGAACCGATGGACGCCTAACTGATAGGTCAAAACCGACGGTTAGTATGCAAAAGCATCGGTTGAAAACCCGCGCATGCTCAGAATCAAGTCGACGCATGCTTGGAAGCATTGAACTTAATTTTTGCTCAGCACGTTGTTGTGTTTTACGTCACAGCGTTGGACTCGATCATTTTTTTAACTGATGGTGTGTAGGCACATCAGACCATCAGTCAGCTTCATCGGTTAACTGATGAAACGGTCCTTCAGTCCATTCTCATCGGATGGACTGATCGTGTGTACAGGGCTTTAGAGTCCCAAAATTGGCAAATGTATTTTTTTTATATCCTTTTTGGTCCGTAACATGGACAAATATTGCTGAAACATGGCTTCAAAGTGAGGATTTTCCAAGGTTGGACCCTGGTCCACCGTCTCTACTTGAGCTAACGAGAGGCTAAAGTCAGCTTTCTCTGTAAGTTCGTGAGGAAAGGAGGCATCAGAATTGGTACCATCTTGGTTACATAGTTAGTCAGGTTGAAAAAAAGTCCATCTAGTTTAACCAAATAATAATAAAAAAATACAATCCCATATACACAAACCTTCACCCACAGTTGATCCAGAGGAAGGCAAAAAAAACACAGCAAAGCATGCTCCAATTAGCTACTGCAGGAAAAACGTATTCTTTCCTGTAAATGTTAGTACCCAGTTATATTATGTACATTTAGGAAAGAATCCAGGCCTTTTTTAAAGCAATCTACTGAGCTGGCCAGAACCACCTCTGGAGGGAGTCTATTCCACATTTTCACAGCTCTTACTGTGAAGAAACCTTCCCATATTTGGAGATTAAATCTTTTTTCCTCTAGACGTAAAGAGTGCCCTTTTGTCCGCTGTGATGACCTTAAAGTTATGTATTTGCACATGTTGATCATACCCCCCTTAATCTTCTCTTCTCAAGAGAGAATACATTCAGTTCCTTTAATTCTTCCTCATAGCTGAGCTCCTTCATGCCTCTTATTAGTTTGGTTGCCCTTCTCTGTACTTTCTCCAGTTCCCCGATATCCTTTTTGAGAACTGGTGCCAACAACTGAACTGCATATTCCAGATAAGGTCTTACTAATGATTTGAACAGGGGCAAAATGATATACCTCTCTTAATACAAGAAAGGACTTTGCTCGCTTTGGAAAACACAGCTTCGCATTGCATGTTATTATTGAGCTTATGATCTACCAAAACCGCCAGATCCTTCTCCACTATGGATTCCCCCAGTTGTACCCCCCTAGTATGTATGATGCATGCATATTCTTAGCCCCCAAGTGCATAACTTTACAATTATCAATATGAAACCTCATCTGCCACTTAGTTGCTCGGTTAGACAGTGCATTGAGGTCAGCTAGTAAATTGGAGACATCCTGTAAGGATGTTATTCCACTGCATAGCGTGGTGTCATCTGCAAAGACAGAAATGATACTTTTAATCCCAGAACCTATATCATTTATAAATATATTAAAAAGTAAGGGTCCCAACACTGAACCCCAGGGTACGCCACTGATAACCTTAGACAATTCAGAGTAAGAATTATTAAACAATACTCTCCGAATTTGTTTGTTTTTACCCAGTTTTCTATCCATTTACAAATTGATCTATCCAAGCATGTAGACTTTACGTTACACATTAGTCTTGTGTGGTAAACTGTGTCAAATACTTTTGCAAAATCCATGTATACCATGTCCACAGCCACCCCTCTGTCCAAGGTTTTATTTACCTCCTCATAAAAAGAAATCAGATTTGTTTGACAACTTCTGTCTTTCATTAATCCATGCTGTCTGTTACTTAAAATATTTTTTTTCCCGCAAGAACTTTTCTATATAGTCTTTTATTAAACTCCCCAGTATCTTCCCAAAGGTTAGGATCAGAGATCCTATGGGCCCTGCTGTATGGCTGAAAAAATATGCTTATGTGTTTTTCTTATGAGTCGTGGGGCCTCCTGACCAGAGCACTAGGATTCTCTGTGGCCATTGCATCCCATAGTGTGGGAAGAGTGAGGCCAGGTGCACTTTTTCATGTGGCTTAACTTCGGTCAGTGCAGGAGCTTCTTCAAGAATGACTGTTTTTCCTCTATTGAAAATATTAATTGTATCAAGGCACAGAGTGGTTCAGTGGATACAAGGAAGTAAACAGTGCCATGTCCTAATAATTTGACATAAATATGGAAAATAGGGCTTGGACTTTTTAGGCACACACAACCACATATATACAAACATATACATTTTATTACAGGTACAAAATATTATTTTACAAAAATCTCTAAAACAAACACATAATATTATCAATACAAATAGCTAGAGTACCACTGATGTACACAACCATCAATAAACTACATGGAGACCTGGAAATTAATAACAATTATTCCATAGTAGTAGTCAGTCCAAGAGTGTAATTAAGTTACAGATAAGCGGTAGAAATATGTTCAAATACTTGCTCTACATGTTACACGCTCTTATGCACTTCTTCAGGAGCTTTAAAATTGATAATTGTTGTGGAAGCGATGATGCAGTTTAAAAACAACCATTTAGAGTATGGACAGGCTACAAGGCAGTTGACTAGTGGATAAGGTAGATAATGGTCCTAGCTTAAAGGATTAGCAGAACTGGAAGATATCAATACTGTAGATGGTTTAATTGAACAGAGGAGGGCCAGGGAGAAATTATAAAATGGCTACCACGTGTTCTCTTACGGGGGCTGTTGGACGCTAGGTTTTTTTCCTATTAAGGCATATTACCTACCTTCTCAAATCAGGATATACCAGCATTTTTACACTTATGACTCCCTTTGACAGAAATGGGCTGTATGACTGAAGGAGTTTTTACTTACGTATTGCCGTTACCTGGGATGGGATTTTCTCAATCGTCTACAGACATTTTATAATTTCTCCCTGGCCCTCCTCTGTTCAATTAAACCATCTAGTATTGATATCTTCCAGTTCTGCTAATCCTTTGAGCTAGGAACATTATCTACTTTATCCCTTAGCCAGCTGCCTTGTGGCCTGTCCATACTCTAATGCCTCACATGATCAGTTTTCCCAACAAGAAAAGTGTGATGTGAGCTTTTTGTATGGACAGGCCACATGCGCGTTTTTTTTGCGTGTTGTAATTGCATACAGACGAATGCGATTTGCAACAGGAATTTTTCCTGTCACGAAAATTGAGATCCTGCTTTCAATCTTTTCTTGGCCGTTGTGTATAGTATGCCTGTAAAGCCTCGTACACACGACCGAGAAACTCGACGAGCAAAACACATTGTTTTGCTCGTCGAGTTCCTTGTTAGGCTGTCGAGGATCTCGGTGAGCCAAATTTCCCCATTCCCGTCGTGGAAAAAGAAGACATGCTCTCTTTTTGGCTCGACGAGATCCTCAACAGTTTCCTTGTCGAAAAGTGTACACACGACCGGTTTCCTCGGCAAAAAAAATACCAGCAAGTTTTGTGTGTACGAGGCCTGAAGTAGTGGATGTTTCCCGTGTTTAGAACTGTCCCTGCACAAAATGTAATTTCTAAAGGAAAAAAAGTAATTTTTTAAACTACTCGCGGCTATTCATGAATTGTCGGGTCCCGGCAATACAGATCAAAGTCATTGAAAAAAATGGCAGCCCCCCCCCCCTCCAATGCCCCTATGTGAATTGGTAATGGGGTACATTGTTCCCCTACCATTTCTTAAAGAAAGTGTAAAAAATGTTAAAAACCACACACATATTTGGGAGAAGTCCTTTATTAAAAATAAAAAAAATAAAAAAAACATTCCAATCGTTGTAATCCATTCTCTATGTCCCGTGGTGATCCATGTCCAACGATGCTGCAGTCTCCACTCCACACAAAACCCCCATGATGTGTAAGAGGGGGTGGGGTCACCCTCCCACATCATTGGGTAACCCCCGCTTGCCAGAGAAAGCCGTGGGTTACCCAATGACATGAGCGGGTGCCGAGGGTTACCCAATGACATGGGTGAGTGACCCCACCCCCATGACATCACGGGCAGGGTTACCCAACGACGTTGGCGGGTGACCCCACCCCATGATTTCATGGGCGGAGTCACCCGCCCATGTCATTGGGTAACCCCCGGCTTTCTCCGGCAAGCCCGGGTGACCCCGCCCCCTCTTACGCATCATGGGGGGTTCGCGTGAAGTGGAGACTGTAGCATCGCTGGACATTGGATCACAGCGGGACATAGAGAATGGATTACAATGCTGGAATGTTTATTTTATTTATTTTTTTAATAAAGTAATTCTCCAAAATGTGTCTGTGTGTTTTTTTAACATTTTTGACACTTTCTTTTGTGAAATGGTAGGGATACAATGTACCCCGTTACCAATTCACATAGGGAGGGCAGGATTCTGGGGTCCCTTTTTGTTAAAGGGGGTTTCCAGATTTCAATAAGCCCCCTGCCTGCACACTCCCTCAACCACCGGGAAAGGGTTGTGGGGTTGAGGACCTTGTCCCCATCAACATGGGGACATCCTCCCCATGTTGAGAGCATGTGGCCTGGTATGGTTCAGGAGGGGGCACTCTCTTGTCCCCTCTCTTTTCCTGCAGCCTGCCAGGTTGCGTGCTCGGATAAGGGTCTGGTATGGATTTTTGGGGGGGCCCCATGTGAATTGGTAATGGGGTACATTGTTCCCCTACCATTTCTTAAAGAAAGTGTAAAAAATGTTAAAAACCACACACATATTTGGGAGAAGTCCTTTATTAAAAATAAAAAAAATAAAAAAAACATTCCAATCGTTGTAATCCATTCTCTATGTCCCGTGGTGATCCATGTCCAACGATGCTGCAGTCTCCACTCCACACAAAACCCCCATGATGTGTAAGAGGGGGTGGGGTCACCCTCCCACATCATTGGGTAACCCCCGCTTGCCAGAGAAAGCCGTGGGTTACCCAATGACATGAGCGGGTGCCGAGGGTTACCCAATGACATGGGTGAGTGACCCCACCCCCATGACATCACGGGCAGGGTTACCCAACGACGTTGGCGGGTGACCCCACCCCATGATTTCATGGGCGGAGTCACCCGCCCATGTCATTGGGTAACCCCCGGCTTTCTCCGGCAAGCCCGGGTGACCCCGCCCCCTCTTACGCATCATGGGGGGTTCGCGTGAAGTGGAGACTGTAGCATCGCTGGACATTGGATCACAGCGGGACATAGAGAATGGATTACAATGCTGGAATGTTTATTTTATTTATTTTTTTAATAAAGTAATTCTCCAAAATGTGTCTGTGTGTTTTTTTAACATTTTTGACACTTTCTTTTGTGAAATGGTAGGGATACAATGTACCCCGTTACCAATTCACATAGGGAGGGCAGGATTCTGGGGTCCCTTTTTGTTAAAGGGGGTTTCCAGATTTCAATAAGCCCCCTGCCTGCACACTCCCTCAACCACCGGGAAAGGGTTGTGGGGTTGAGGACCTTGTCCCCATCAACATGGGGACATCCTCCCCATGTTGAGAGCATGTGGCCTGGTATGGTTCAGGAGGGGGCACTCTCTTGTCCCCTCTCTTTTCCTGCAGCCTGCCAGGTTGCGTGCTCGGATAAGGGTCTGGTATGGATTTTTGGGGGGGCCCCATGCCATTTTTTTTTGGTGCGGGGTCTGGCATGGATTTTTGTGGGGAACCCACGCCATTTAATATTCATACCTGAAGGGCCTGATATGGAATTTGGGGGGACCCCCACGCTTTTTTTTGGTTCGGGGTTCCCCTTAACCCTCCTCTTGTGTTAGGGTCAGAACCGACCCGTTTTCAGGTTTTGAATATCTATAAGTATCACATAAATTTGTTTATTGCATCCAGATTTTTTTACTTTGTCAGGAACCTCTATTTAAACAATGTAATAGAAAAATAATCCTTTTCACTAAATTATAAAATACTGTGGTGAAAATTAAGACGTTTATGGTGTTAGAGTCAATTCTGACCCAGTTATAATATAGGATTATAGGACACTAATAAGTGCCAAAACTGAAATCATAAACACTCTCTCTGCTTAGTAACACTGACAGCCAATCACCTCTCAACCCTGTGAGCTGTAGTTAGGGAGGGGCCTATCTCTTTGCCTGCTTGTCTGCTTCTCTAAATAAAGTAAAGAAACATAGGACCAATACATTTCAGAGTTGCTGACTATTTTACCATTTTTTAAATTTGAAAATGAGAGGTATGCTATCAAAAGAAAGGTCTAAGGCAGGCGTCTCAAACTGGCGGCCCTCCAGCTGTTGCAAAACTACAAGTCCAATGAGGCATTGCAAGAATGACAGTTACCAGCATGACTCCCACAGGCAGAGGCATGATGGGACTTGTAGTTTTACAACAGCTGGAGTGCCACCAGTTTGAGACCCTTGGTCTAAGGGGTCACACCAAAAATATTAAAACCAATCTTTTCAAGGATAAAGAAGCCTAACAAGGTAACCAAGAGGTAAGAAACAAATTGGATGATAAATAAATGTTCAGAGGGTATTTTATGGCTGATTTAAGACACGGGTCAAAACCGACCCGTTAACATCATGGATAGTAACAGAAAGCTAACATAAGAGGAGGGTTAATTTTCATACCAGACCCAAAGGGCCTGGTAATGGACTGGTAATGGACTGGGGGGAACCTCTGACGTTTTTTTCAATGACTTTGATCTGTATTGCCAGGACCCGACAATTCATGAATAGCTGTGAGTAGTTTTAAATGACTTTTTTTCCTTTAGAAATTACATTTTGTGCATGGGAAGGGGGCGGGGCCAAGAGATACAGTGAGTGGCTATGGCCGCTCGATGTATCACGGGAGCGCGCCCGCAATTACTGACCATCATGCGAGCTCTCGCATTACTGTGGTGAGTAATTGCGGGGAGGACAGAGACAGCCAATGAGGGACCCCAAAAGACGTGGATCGAGGCCACTCTGTGCAAAAGGAACTGCACAGTGGAAGTAAGTATAACATGTTTGTTATTTTAAATGTAAAACATTTTTTCCTTTACTAACCCTTTAAAATCACTACTCCCAAAAAAACGGCAGTTTTAAAAACTTTTTTTGCATTGATATATGTGTCCTGGGGCAGGAACCAGGTCCCCAAACACTTTTTATGACAATAACTTGCATATTAACCTTTAAAATTAGCACTTTTGATTTCTCCAATAGACTTTTAAAGGGTGTTCCACGGCTTTTCGAATTTTCCGCAAACACCCCAAACTGTTCTTTGTTCGCCGAATGGGCAAATGGCCAATGTTCGATTCAAACTCATGTTCGACTTGAACATAAAGCTCATCGCTAACAAAGAGGAGGAGGAGCCGATAGTGCCAGCAAGAGACTCTAGAAGAGAAGGTTTGAGACCACTTTGTGCAAAACCTTTGCACAGAGGCTGTAAGTATAACTTAGTTCTTTATTCTTTATTATTTTCAGATGGATCCAGATTAATTGTGAATAATAGCTGATTGTTAAGGAGTGGGCACAGCCACGTCCCTAACAACCACGTTTGCTGACAGCAGAATGCAAACAAAAACAAGTGCAAGATAAAAAATAAATAAATAATTATAAAACAATTTGAGGGTCCCCCATTCCATACCAGGCCCTTCTCTAAGGCATGCAGCCTAAAAGGCCAGGAAAGGGGGGACAAGTGAGTGCACCCCTCTGAACCATACCAGGCCACATGTCCTCAATATGGGGGGGCATCTTCTTCACATCCCTGGCCTGGTGGGGGGTGGCTTATCGGAACCTGGAAGCCTCCTTTAACAATAGGGACCCTACATGCCGGGACATAGTACCCCTACTCATTCAGCAAAAAAGTCAAAAGTAAAAAAGAAAAACCATAAACATGACTCATGGTTGTCAAGGACATGGCAGGCCACTCTTTCCTTAACTATCAACTATTCACCCTATTCACCAATGAATTTGAATCATTCCTTATGTTATCAAACTCATTTGAAAATGAGATGTCATCCAAATGAAACAAATAAATGAATGTATTCCTTATTTTTCGTAATATATATATTTTTAGATTCATTGTCATTTACTTCTATATACATTCAGAAATTTGCATACCTCCGAATCTTCAAAAATGAAAATTGTGTCCAAAATATTATTCAAAATGAAATGAATTGCACATGCCTACTGCTGACAGGGAAATAGGTGTATATAGGTATGGCAGGGACAAAGCAATGCATATACCTGCTGGTGTATATACTGCTTCTACATATAATGCAGGGACTTAGAGCTGCTCTCTTTCTATAGTAGTAAAGAATCAAATGCTCATGATTACCATTCCTTCTTGCTGATATGAAAGGGATTTTCAACCTTTAAAAGGGTGGGAAGTGAGAATGCTGCAAACCATGGTCATTATGGAGGTGAACTGTTTACTGCTTAATATGGCTAAACTATATGCCTTGGTGACGTGTCTGGCTACAGTAGCTATGCTCATGACGTGTTTTACTCACCATTTTCTTTATTTCTCAGCCTCTACAGCACTAGCACATCTTTTTGTGTTTGGAGTTTGTTTGCTAATATTTTGTAATTACAAACAAGTCTCAAAAATTCCCCATGCTCTGCCTTCAGTTTCTTAAAATATGAATAATGAATTACTTGTAAAATAGTAAACAAATTTATGTTTTTCTATTGACTTAAAAAAAATATGTTGTTTAAAGACTTAGTGAAATAATAAACTGTCTTGAAAAAGAAAGGTAGTGGTTCTATACTATCTTGTATTGTGGCATCAGCCATTATTATTATGTTTTCATTTCATTTTAAACTTTTTGACTTTCTGCTTAAAGGAACATCTTAAATATACCACACATTTTTTACATTTTGAAACGTTCTGAGAAACATAATTTAAACCAAACCTAAGTCAGATAAAAAAATTATAATCAAGATATGTATCTATTAAGCATGTGTGTATCAATATATTTACATAAGTACCTCATACTTTCCAAATATCAACCCTCTACACTACCAATTATGTCTCAATTTTTTTGCACATTGCTGGCAGTGGGAACAGAAGAGTAAACGTGAAAAGTAGTAGGGCGAGCTGTTGCTCCATTTTGGTCCAAAGGATGAGCTGGGTGCTGGACCAAGTGGCAATGTGTAACTTCTCTGTAATCTGAAGGGAAATTCTGGTCCCTAAAGTGGAGTTCCAGCCGTTTCTATGTTTATTAAAATTCAGCAGCTACAAAAAGTTTACCTGGTGACATTTTATAAGCACACACTCACCTGTCCCAGGACCAGCGATGCGGCAGCCCGAACCCTCGCTTTTCTCCCTCGCCTCTCTCTCGCCTCTCCCCAGCACCGCCGATACAAGTGTGAGCATCTATCTGTGACAGCTTGCGGGACATGCACGATTCTCACTGCGCCTCCTTAATGGTCGGGCAATCTTCTGAGACCTGTGATGAGTCCCAGAAGACTGCAGGGAGGGAGAAGGAGAGGAGAACTTCTACTCAAATCGCCTAGGTAGCCCTAACACAAGTGGGAGCAGGTACCTGTCAAAACTAGGTACCTGCTCCCCCCCACAAAAAATAATGACATGCCAAATGTGGCATATTAGGGGGGAGGAGTGCTTAAAGCGTAACTTCCCATTTTGGGTGCCTTGATAATTGCAAAACTGCAAATCTCTTGGCACGTCAGACAGTGTACATGCATGCAACTGTATACTTGCATCATGTTTTCCAGGAGTTCGACTTCAAAACATCCTTGTTACTAACTTAAAAGGTAACTCTAAAAAAAAAAGCAAATAAAAAAAAACAATATAGCATATACAATTGCTACACTAAGATGCAAGTCAGATTTCAGTCATCCCTTGCAACAAAAATGTATTTTTTGTTGAGCTACTCCCTATAGGAAATCACATCTAAAGGTATGCAAGCCCTGCAATTTCCCTCATTAGAGCCATGCAGGTGCAGCAGCTGGTTGATAATTAGGCACCGAAAAAACAAACATGGGTTTCTTCAGAAAATTTAGGTATTTGCAACAAAGTTTATCAAAATCCTTGTAATGTACATAGATCACCTGGGGGGGGGGTTGTTTTCTCATCAAAAGTGGAGTTACACTTTAACCACTTGACGACCTGCCACCGTCATTATACTGCAGCAGGTCAACACTATGCCGCGAACCTTCGTAGCTGTTCCTCAGTCCGTATTTTTATAGCACAAAAAATAAAAACCGCAGAGATGATCAAACACCACCAAAAGAAAGCTTTATTTGCGTAGGAAAAAAAGGACATCAATTTTGTTTGGGTACAATGTCGCACGACAATTGTCAGTTAAAGAGTGCCCTTTACCAAAAAATAGCCTGGTCATTGAGCAACCAAATCGTCTGGGGCTGAAGTGGTTAGAACAATGGTAAAGCCAAAGAAAGAATTGAAATGCTTATTTTTCTGTGTCTTTCCTTTTATGAATTTTCGCAAGTTGCCTGTAACTTACCTGTTTTGTGATAGCTGCTGATCTCATTTCAGCATCCTAGGTTTGGCTGAGCTGCACTTGCCCTGTCTGACTGTCCACCTGCAGGGTGACTGATGCAGACACTGCCATTTGGTAGAGACTAAACCTGTTTTAAGCCTGCCAACCCCTCAGCGCCTTACATGTAAGAGTGTTTGCCTGCCCAGTACCTGTACCTTGATCTTACTGCCTGCTCTCTGCCCTGCCTGCTAGTTTGGATTCCCTTGTTGACAACCTTGGATCGAATATTGAGTAAGCCTAAATTTCAGCCTGCCCTGATCCTGGAATTTCACTGACCACTCTGCCTGCCTGCCAACTGCAAGTGTGCTCAGTTCGCACCTGCCCCAGCGTAGTGACCAAGCAATATAGTATGGGGTATAAGACCTAGGGGCAAAAGAGTACTGGTAGGTTTGATTGCCTTATGGAAAGGGGCTGCTATAGGTTAAAAACACAAAAGCCAGCAATAGTGCCTGATCATCAACGCTAGGGGTAGGTGTGACAATGATTTGTTATTGACTTGCAATGTACGTCTAAACTTTCTGGAAAATTTGACTACTCAAAAAAAAAGTCTGTTGTCTAGCATGGCCCCTATCTCCTTGCATGCTATGCTCGTCACCTAGGGGGATCTAATTAGGGTCTGTGCTAGCAGCTGCTCCTCCTCTCCTCACCACCCTGGTAAACCTTTTATGTAGTTGCCAGGGGAGAAGTAACAGGAACATCTACTGGCATCATACCCAGGATAGCAGCAGTAGCAGTAACAGTAGAAGTCTCAGGGGCTTTGAATGTCTATACCAGTGTTTCTCAACTCTAGTCCTCAAGGCGCTCCAACAGTTCATGTTTTCAGGATTTCACCTCAGATGAAATGGCTGTGGTAATTACTAAGGCAGTGAAGCTGATTAAATCACTGATGCAAAATAATAGAAAGATTGAAAACATGGCCTGTTGGGATGCCTTGAGGACTGGAGTTGAGAAACACTGGTCTATATAAATAGGGCCATTTTAGTAAATACCATGCCTACATTATGTTAAATGCACATTTAAACTTTCTTAAAACATTCTTAAGTTAAAAAATTAAAACATATAGCCACCACATCAAAGGACTGTTAAGCTACACTATTGATCAATTTTCAATTGTATATAACATAGTTTGTAGACTCTATAACTTTCAAATAGACTATAATAGGGGTAGGCAACCTTAGAGAGATGGAGATCTACTTAAGCACGGATGAAGTCAAAGATCACCAGGCACAGTGTCCTGTTGTTAGGGCCGGTTCACACCTGAACACAGTGCCAGAAATGCATTTTAAATGTGTGTTTTCTGTGATTAAATACCACCAAAAGAAAGCTTTATCTTAAAAAAAAAAGATAAATAAATGTATTTTGGGTACAGTGTTGCATTACTGCGTAATCACCTTTTAAAGTGTGACAGTGCTGAAATCTGAAAATTGGCCTGGGCAGGAAGGGGGGTGAAAGTGTTAAATTATAGTAAGCTTACAAAATACACATTTGCTTTGTGATTCCTTTTTGATCCCATGGAGCTCAGTTCCTGAGCAATCTTTAAGTGAATGTTCCCAGTTCTGTAGGAATCTCATCTTTAGCCCCATGGAGAAAAAAGGCAACAGAGTTGGTCCTAATGCTTGACTGTTGTAGTGTCTGGAAGAACAAAGGATGGGCTGCTCTCAGTAGTGGTATATGAATCTCAGAGGATCCCAGTGAATCCCTCTTTGCTCCCCTTACTGCATTTCTTTGATTTACTACATTTTTAATGCCTATGAGTGGTACTGGCCAAGATCTGGGGTTCTTTCAACTCACTGGTGAGGGGCATGTTAACTAATGAATATGTTGAATATGTTTATTTATGGCTCCAATGTTTTTTTTTTTTTTTTAAGTTTATTTAATACTTTTCTTTTCACATATTTCAACAGCAGGAACATTTTACAAGCGTGTGCAGATAATAAAACCATACAAGGCTGACTAATTAACAAAATAGTGACATAGCACAAAAATATCCCAATAGGGAGCAATAGGGTATATAGCAGGGGTCTCCAAACTACAGCCCACCAGTTGTTCAGAAACTACAATTCCCATCATGCCTAGTCATGTCTGTGAATGTCAGAGTTTTACAATGCCTCATGGGAGGTATAGTTCCGCAACAGCTGGAGATCCAGTAACAAACCTAAACAAATTGGTTGGACAAAACAGAGCCCAACATATTGCTCTATTAGTTTCTTAAAGTGAAAGAATCATACACACCAAAACACTCATACAACACTCACACCCCCTCCACCTCCACCCTCACCATCGAACAGGAGAGGCCAATGTGAAGGCATCAAAGTATTTCTACCATATTACGATTGTTAAAATAACAGAGTATCTTTCCAAAAGAAGTATGCTATAGCAAGCCAAGGCTGCCAGATTTTCAAGAACTTTTTAGGGCAAGCCCTACCCATATATATCAACATGAAAACAAAATCTGTAACTAAATCTTTATTCACCAAACAATAAAAGTTTTTTTTTTATTGAGGGTGCATCATCATTTTTACATCTTAACAATATACATTTCCTAGCATAAAACAGTAACAAATGGACTAGAGTTTGCGCATGGGTTCGGGGTATCAAGTTTATGGCTCCAAATTAGTAGATGTTTTGACAATTTCAGCTGCTTTTGAAAATCTAGTTTGACAATTAGATTGAGATTGATCTCCCATGATTTCTTATGCTTTTATTTTCATGATTATTGTCCATTTGTGATTACTGTTATGTATTGTACACAAATATGACGATTGCTTTTAAGAAAAAAAATTAAAAACAATAAATATATAATTTAAATATATATATATATATATATATATATATATATATATATATATATATATATATATATATATATATATATATATATAAACACACACATGTCTTTATTTATTTTTTGTTTTCTTATTTTCAGTTACATTATTAGATAATTATATATTAGATTCCCAGTCTTTGTAAGAGTGATTGCCTTTAATGTGTATATTTGTTGCCTGTGTAGCCCCGATAAAGGAGGAGAGAAACAGGTTAGTTAGAAAAACAATACATTTCTGAAGCCAAGTATATATCATATTCTATTTGCAGTAATTATTCAAGTAATGCATTAGTTGTAGCTGTCTGCTTGAGTTGTGCATTAGTGTTTTCCTTAATCATTTTCTTGTAGGAAACTATTTTATGCGGGCTCTTAAATTGAATTTTTTTAAAATTGGGTAGGTACAAATGTGACCTTACACAATTCATTGAAAATAACCACTTAGGAGCAATAAAGTAACTTTTCCAAAATTGCAGAAAACTTTGATAAGTATCTCTCCAGTCCCCACATCAAAGTTATATGCTGTGACATTGTCATCTTGAAAAGACATACTGTGTCTCACAGCATATATTGAATTTTAATACTCATGTCAAAAAATGAAAAATTGGATAACTGTTCTGCTAAATCCAAATATGAAATTGAATTGTACATTTTACTTTAAAGGAGTTCACAGTGGCAACTGAGGGAATAGTGGAGGCAGTCAGCAGTGACTAGATAGAAAGAACTATTACAGACGTCCAACAGCCATAGAATTAATATGGTGGGATTTGAAGAAATATTTAAAGAAAAAATGAAATTGAAAAATGAAAAATATGAAGCGAGTGTATTAGCTATAAGGCATAAAAGTTTCAAATGTGAATATTTTATGAACTATTCAACTCTAAAAATCGTTTAAATATAGCATGACAATATGGAACATTAGTATTTAATCTTACATTACATATTATTATTACTAAATTGGATTGTAATGCTACATGCATATTACTATGTATCAAGCAGCTTAATATTTCATTTTTTTAGCAGGGATCTTTTCATAATTGTTTTGCTTAAAATAATATGAAAGAACATTACAAAAATATTTGAGACTTTCTCCTGGCACTCATCCTATCCAGACATTAATCACATATACTGTAAAGTTATTGGCCAAATAAATAATTTTTGTTAAAGCAAAACTCCAGCCAAAAATTAAAAGATAAATTGAATTGCCAATTAAAAGATAAAATAACAGAAAACAGCTTTTGCTGCAATATTCAGTGCCAACCCAGATACTTCACCCATGCTACTTTTTTCTGCTGCTAGATGTCTTCAGCAGGACCGGCCCTACCATGGGACCCAATGGTACCATTGTACCAGGCAGCACTTTCAGGGGCAAATTTCCTGCCTGCACACCATCCCATTCCGCCAGCTCCACTCTCCACTCCACTGTGGGGCTAATTGCCGCCCGACCGCTCCTCCCGTTCCGCTCTCCGCTCCACTGTGGGGTTAATTGCATGAATAGAGCCATAACAGGTCCTTACTAAATTGGATTGTAATGCTACATGCATATTACTATGTATCAAGCAGCTTAATATTTCATTTTTTTAGCAGGGATCTTTTCATAATTGTTTTGCTTAAAATAATATGAAAGAACATTACAAAAATATTTGAGACTTTCTCCTGGCACTCATCCTATCATTAATCACATATACTGTAAAGTTATTGGCCAAATAAATAATTTTTGTTAAAGCAAAACTCCAGCCAAAAATTAAAAGATAAATTGAATTGCCAATTAAAAGATAAAATAACAGAAAACAGCTTTTGCTGCAATATTCAGTGCCAACCCAGATACTTCACATATGCTACTTTTTTCTGCTGCTAGATGTTTTTAGTATTATGGCAGGAATCATTCATTCAGATTCTTTGAGCCCAGGTCATCTGGGATCCACTCCAGTCTGTTACTGAACAATGCAAAGGAATGAGCTAATCTCGTCATTCTGTTTTTCCTCCTAACAACATGCTTCTTGTCAGCACATGATCTGATTGGCTGCTTGTGTTGCTCTTCACCCTCACAATCCAACTCTGTTATATACAGGGACTACATTATAATTATTATAATTATAATTTAGGATTAGAATATAATGGGAGACAGTACAATTACAATACAGAAGGCATAGAGGAGCCCTGCTTGTGGAGCTCACTATCTGAAGGGAGGTGAAGATTAAACAAAAGGTAATAGCTGGAGGGAATGATCTGATGGAGCTGGCCACAGTACAGTTTTTTTGGGTGGAGCTATAGGGTAAGCTTACCTAAATAAATTGGTTTTCAAGGTATGCCTAAAAGTTAACAGGGTAGGTGCAAACTGAACATACTAGGGTAGAGAGCTCCAGGGGCTGGATATGTTCTGGAGAAGTTCTGAAGGCAAGTATGGGAGGATATGAAAATGTAGCTAGAAAGCAAAATGTCTTGAGAGGAAAGGATGGGGCAATTTGGGTGATATCTCAGGATGAGGTTGGTGATGTAGCTGGGGCCATGGTTATGGATGGCTTTGTATGTTGTGGTTAGTATTTTTTTTTTTTTTTTACACTGGGCTAGAGGAAACCAGTGAAGGGATTGCCAGGGAGAGGGGCAAACGCCACAGATTGCATAGTAAGGTGTATTAGTCTAGTAGCAGCATTCATAAGAGACTGAAGAGGTAGCCTGTGCAAAGGTAGGCCAGCAGAAAGGGAATTGCTATAGTCAAGGTGAGAGATAACCAGGTAGTGAATAAGTTGTTTTGTGGTGTTATTAGTTAAGTAGGGACAAATTCTGAAAATTTTACTGAGGTAAAGGTGGTAAGATTTAGCCAGTGATTGGATCTGGGGCTCAAAGGTGAGGTCAGAGTTTAGGATTACACCTAACACCCTGGCATGTGTGGAGGAACCAATAGTTGTGCTATTAATCTCAACGATAAAGTCACGAGGGGTGATCAGGGAGGAGGAAATATTACGGGCCAGATTCAGAGAGAGAGTACGCCGGCGTATCTACTGATAGGCCGGCGTACTTTGAAATTACCCGCGTCGTATCTTAGTTTGAATCCTCAAACCAAGATACAACGGCATCTGGGTTCGATCCGACAGGCGTACGCCTTCGGATCGTAGATGCAATACTTCGGCGTCCGCTGGGTGGAGTTTGCGTCGTTTTCCGCTTCGGGTATGCAAATTAGCTTTTTCTGACGATCCATGAACGTACGCGCGGGCGTCGCATTCTCTTACGTCGTCTCTAGTCGGCTTTTTCCGGCGTATAGTTAAAGCTGCTATTTTGCGGCGTATAGATAGACTTGCCATGTTAAGTATGGCCGTCGTTCCCATGTCGAAATTTGAATTTTTTTTTTTTGCGTAAGTCGTCCGTGAATAGGGATGGACGTAATTCACGTCTAAGTTAAAAAAATTACGTCGTTGCGACGCCATTTTGCGCAATGCACGGTGGGAAATTTTGAAATGGAGCATGCGCAGTTCATTTGGCGCGGGGGCGCGCTTCATTTAAATTAATCACGCCCCCTACCCGCCGATTTGAATTACGCGCCGAGAGATACACTACGCCGCCGTAACTTCCGGCGCGAATTCTTTGTGAATTCTAAGAATGAAAAAGTAAGTTACAGCGGCGTAGCGTATCTCTGATACGCTGCGCCTATCTAAATGTATGTGAATCTGCCCCTACAAGTCTTGTTTTAGACTATGCCGTTTACACACGATCGTTTTTCGGCATGAAAAAAACAACGTTTTAAAAAAATGGAATTTAAAATGATCGTGTGTGGGCTTCACATAATTTTTCGGGTTTTGAAAGACGGCAATTTTTTTTTTGAACATGCTGCATTTTTTAACGACGTTTTAAACAATCTCGTTTTTCGGGTTGTAAAAAATGATCGTGTGTGGGCTAAAACTACGTTAAAACCCTGCGCATGCTCAGAAGCAAGTTATGAGATGGGAGCGCTCATTCTGGTAAAACTACCATTCGTAATGGAGTAAGCACATTCATCACACTGTAACAGACAGAAAAGCGTGAATCGTCTTTTACTAACACAAAATCAGCTAAACCAGCCCAAAGGGTGGCGTCATCCGCATGGAACTTCCCCTTCTCATAAGGAACGCTCCCATCTCATAATTTGCTTCTGAGCATGAGCGTTTTTTTCACATTGTTAAAGCCCACACACGACCATTTTTTACTACGTTAAAAACGACAACGTTAAAAACTACATGAAAATGTTCTAAATTTTTAATGGCCATTTTTAACGTCGTGAAAAATGCTCTGGAGCCCACACACAACCATTTTTAATGACATAAAAAAAAACTTAATTTATGACAATGCGAAAAACGGTCGTGTGTACGCGGCATTAGGGTACTCTAACCAAAAGAGCAAGAGGAGCAGAGGAGATAGAAGATGATAGCAGGAAATATTCATGTAGACTGCTTTCATTTAAAAATCATTTAACAATGTACTAAATAATCACGAAGCTGAATTAATTTGTATTTGTATATCTGCCTAGAGTTCAATTTTAGGACAGAGTGCAATATACAATGTGCACTCCTATAGCTGATTAAATGGAAGATGATACATTTTGACGCCACGCAGGTTAAGAATCTTAACATAAATAAATGTCTTTACATTTAAAAGAGGATAATACACTAGTTATATTTTTAATTAGGCATCACAGTGAGGTCCTAGAAAATGTCTTAAAATACTATAAATTAATACCTGAGCTTAAAAATACAGACCTTTAAAAATACAAAGATACACTTTCACAGGTATTTTCAAGGACTACACTCATGTTCCTCGAGCCTGCTGAGTGCCCCTAATTGCAAAGCTAGAAACAGGGTACTGAACTTAATGGATGAACACACACAAACTGCTAAGCAAAGCACTCAACTTTACTTTACTTTACTCTGCAGCATGTCAAAAATCAATTTGATATGCTGCATTCAAACAAAACATGACACTGCATGTCCATTAACTACCATTTCAGATAGATAGTTTAAAATTTGACACATTTATCCCTATATTTGTCTAATATGCTAGGCGAATCAATGTATTCAATCTACTTCTTAACCGCCTAAGCCCCGGACCATTTTGGTGGTTAAAGACCAGGCCACTTTTTGCGATTCGCCACTGCGTTGTTTTAACTGACAATTGTACGGCCATGGGACGTGGCTGAAAAAAGAAAATGTATGTCCTTTTTTTCCCCACAAATAGAGCTTTATTTTGGTGGTATTTGATCACCTCAAATTTCACTCCCGCTGGCAGTCCCGATTTTGGCCGCGAATTCAGAGACATCTGCACAGATGTCAATGTAAATAGCGGCCCGAAATCGCAAAAAGTAGTACAGGAACTACTTTTTGAAATCGGTGCAGCGCCACAGATGCGGCATCGCACCGTTTAGGGCGGTGCCATTGCCGACAATTGCCGGCAAATGCCGCCGATTTGAGATGCGATTTGACATCTCAAATCGCATCTCAAATCATACCAGTGTGAACCAGGCCTCCATGTTATGTACTCGTTATATACTCAGGTCTGAGGATAGCTCAGGGCTTCCAGTTTGGAGACCACTCCCAGTGGGGAAGACAGAAGGTCTCATCGAGAGGTTAGAGGCCCCATCCGAAAGTCAAGAGACAAAGGGCCTCAGTTCCAGGAGTCAGGTATCCAGGAGAGCTGAACAACGCAGTCAGAGAGACTGGAAAGAGGGGTTAAGCATGGTACTGCAGTTGAAGCTGAGTGAGCTCATGAGCCTGGTGGCTCGGCATTTTCCAGTGTTTGTATTCTGCTGAAGTTGGAGAAGATCCCCGTGTGGGAAACTTTGTGTTGGACTCTTGCTTTCTGCCATTTGAATAAAAGTGTGCTACTAGGCCCTTAAAAAAAGTTCCTGTCTGCTGTGAACTCTTTGGGTTGATTTACTAAAGCTGGTGTATACAAAATCAGACTCACATCTGCATAGAAACCAATCATCTTCCAGGTTTTATTGCCAAAGTTTAATTGAACAAGCTGAGATTAGAAGCTCATTGGTTTCTATGCAGACGTGAGCCTGATTTTGCACTCTCCAGCTTTAGTAAATAAACCCCTCTATGTAAACGCATCTACTATAAGAACTAACTACCTTGTGTCACACTCTATATTGAGCAAAGACAAAACTGCATAACTGGATAACATCAAGACAAGTGTGAGACAGATGACTGCACTCCAATCTTTAGAAACTTCAATGCTTTATTGAGTAAAATCCTCGTATAACACCAGAAATTCATGATACATTAGAACAATGCCAGCTAGGTTAACTAGCTGCCATTGTCCTGATGTATTGTGGATTTCTGATGTTATACGTGGATTTTTCCCAATAAAGTATTGATGTTCTCGAGGATCAGAGTTCGGTCATCTCTCTCACACTTGTCTACATTCTATATTGATTTGTTAATGGTAAAATGGTATTAAACCCAAAACCAAAACTGGAATATATTGAAGCTTACCAATCATTAGATAATGTGGCTGCATTCCTTTTATTTTTTAGGCTTTTTTCACTTTTTTTACTTGGTCATCTGGCCAGTAACACAATTTTTGTATTAGAGTGTCTCCACTCTTGATAAATAAGGACAGAGGCACCTTTGGAAAGCAGCACTGTCAGTCTGGGGGAAGGGGAGTGTTAGATGTACTGCCGGATTTTAGATACACTAACACTTCATAAGCAGTTACAGCAAAGTTTTTTTTTCTCCTTTTGTGATAAAGGTTTTACATAAATAAATAAAAGACAGTCATTGTAAGAACACCTATCAGTAGTAAATGGGTTGTCCCTTCCCTATAACTGCTACATCTGCAAGAGAGCTTGTTCTTTTGAAAAAAGCCAGAGCACTAGGGGAAACAAAATAGACAAAACATAATCCAATACACTCACAAAGGGTGAAATGTCCAGGAAACTTCAGCAGCCACTCTCCTTACACTGACAGATAGGTGAGGGCCAGAGAACGGGTATGTGGCTATCGAAAAAGCTGGTGATGTACAGTACAGACACAGGGACGACAGGAGATGGTGCAGAGCGAGTTGTTGTACTTGCTTTCCGGGACAACAGGTTTCAGGGGCATGGCCCTCATGGTCAAGTCTGTACTGCAACTGAAGAAGCTTCTTTATATACCCAGACTAGTTGAAGATGCTATTAACCCTATACATGCCAGTACTGCATTGATGAGATCAGGCACTGATGTGGACCAGAAGGCCTGGATCGCAGTTTCCACTCTAATTCATCCCAAAGATGTTCTATTGGGTTGAGGTCAGGACTGGGAATAGGACTGGGACATCTATCCCTGATATGTCCCTTGCCGACATCATTTTGCTGTAAAAAATTGTGAGGCTATAGCTTCCCCACCTCTGTACTGTCTCCTCAGCCAATGGGAACATAGTGTACACGCCCCTTCCCCTCCCGTGGCTTATTTGATTTTAGAGCAGGAGATTACCGACAGCTGGAGGAGAGGAGAGGAAGGAGGAGACACAGCCTACAGTGTGGGAAGGACTGCAGTGTGCCTGAAGGCAAGCTTGCTGTGCAGAACTGAGTTTATTTTTGTCAGTGGCTTACCCTGGTGAGCAGGGGGGGGGGTGTTTTGCTTCTAGCATGGCTCCTCCTGTATATGGCTGATCTGTGTGAGAAGTGCCATGCTTATGGAGGAAGGATGTTCTGAATTTCTCCCCCAATCTCTGCTACCCTGCCTACTCAGCTGCCCACCAATACACAGGCACAGTCCCCTTTTCTCCTGCATTACCACCTAATGTGTCTGTGAGCTGCTGGGGCACTACAAGTCCCAGCATGCCAGGAGATGGGGGCAGCAGTGTGTTCAATCAGGCTGATTTTTGGGGCAAAAGTGTTGGTGTGTGTCACTGTCTAGGTCTATGTGTATATATGTATAATGTGTGCCTATGTGTGTGTGTAATATATATGTGTGTGTATTATGTATGTCTATGTGTATATATGTGTAGCGCCCCCTTTACTTTCAGAAAGGGCACTACGCTAAAATTAGTGGGAGAATGAGAGAGATAAGTTGCCAAAGTTGTCGCCAAATTTTGGATTGTTTTGTGGGTCAGTCTGCGTTCTGGGGATGCGGTGCCATCCCTGGGCAGTGGATGGCGCCAGAGGGATCCAGGAGTAGTCGCTTCTTCCCAGCAGCCAATGAGAGGAGTTGGGCCTCGCTGTGCATGCTGAGAGGGGGTATTTCTGTGGCGGAGGCCGTTCTTTGCGGGTTCCTGGTTCCGGGTGCGGCACCCACCTTTAGGGTGTGCGCACATTGCGGGCCCCACCACTATGGCCCACCTGGCCTGGGGTCGCGTGCTACGCGGAGTTCCAGACTCTGGGCCCTCCTGGCCTGGAGCAACTGATGCCACAAAGGGGCCCCAGTGACTTACTGGGTCCCCACTTCTACTGAGGAGATCCCAGGCTGTATGCCGTTCGTGGGGGATTGACTTGAGGAAAACCCGGAGGCAGGTTATTTAAAAGGGCTTGAACAAACCACCTGGGATCTGGTGACCGGTATATTTGCACTGTCAACCGGTGACCCCAATGTGATTTATTGGGAGGATTCACTCTGCTGTTCATATTGTCAGCATTGAGCCTGTGGTAGAGGCTTCATCTGGCATCCTAATTTAATCAGAGCCAAGTCGGTGGCAGAGACTTGTTCCTCCCAGCAACCTAAAGTGACACCCTGGCTGCCAGGCCTGTGGCAGAGGCCTGTCCGGGGGCACTTCAACCACTGTGGCTAGAGTGGTGAAGCATTGTTACAGCTGTAGAAAAGCAGGATTGTATTTCCTTATCCAAGGCCTGATACTGCAAAGTTACTTTATTTCATCAACCTTTCCTGTCTACCTCAAGTTGATGTTGGTCGTGTTTGGCCAAGAAAATAAAGCATTCAGAAAGCTTCAACTACAGCTTGGACATTCAATTACTGCTCTACTCACTACCTTCACCCCTAGACATCACATAGAGGTAACTTAATACGGCGATCCCAAATCAATCAGCAGCTCCTGAGGGGGTAGCGCTACATATGTATAATGTGTGCCTATGTGTGTGTATGTGTATATGTATCAGTGGCGGTGTGTCCATAAGGGGCGCGCGGGCGCCACCCCCTCTGTCCTCCACCTGTCTATGCATAGCATGAATCTATCTATGGTCGCCACTAACACCCCCTATTCAGGACTCTAGCCCCTTTTTGGGCGCAGAGCACCTGAATTACAGTGGTGGGGGTGTTTTTTGGAAGCACCTGATTAGAGCCACAGGCTCTAATACTGTAGCTGCCCAAAAAGGTGAACAGCGGACGCCATGCTGGGCGTTCGCTGTTCACTCAGCTGTGTGTTAGGAAAGTGAAGGAATTTGCCTTGCTAACACTAAACCGACTCTCAGTCGATCAGGTGCTCGGGTCTGTTACCTATCACCTAATTGGTTGAAACGCCAGGCACTGTGATAGAGAGGATGAAAGAAGACATCACGGACGTGCAGGACACTGCTGCTGAACCGCTGCGAGACAGGTAAGTGCCGGGCGATGTACACTGGCAGCATTTAATGGAGCACAGTAGTGGCAATTGATGGGCACACTGGAAGCATTTGATGGGCACAGTGGCGGCAATTGATGGGCACAGTGGCGACAATTGATGGGCACACTGGCGGCAATTGATGTGTTTTATTTTTTTGCTTGCGCCCCCCAAAAATTTTGAGCACCAACTGCCACTGGTGTCTATGTGTATATATAACTTTTACCCTTTAAAATCTCCATAGGTGAACTGATAGCTCGGCCTCAGATCAGGCAGTAGGGCAGATCTGGGTACACACCTGTGCTGTGATACCATGGCACACATCAAGCATGGCTTTTATTCACACGCCCCACTGCCCGATCTGAGACCAACCACAGCAGTTTACTATTCCGCTGGCTCTAAGACTCACTTCCGCAGTTCAGAGCCTGCAACAAGTGGATTTGTTTTTTCTAATTTTTCTAATTTAAAGGCCTTTTCCTGCCAGCTGCCTGCCACACCAAGCACTAAGGTGCAAAGGGGACACTGACAGAAGGTGATACACTGGGGTGGCTCTGCTATAAGGTAGGACTCTGCGGACTGTGATGTATAGGGAGAATGTTGGGACTTTGATGTAAGGGAGGACTCTGATGAGAGCGTGGCACTCATCCTGACTGCTGTACTCTATATGTTATTTTGTTTGTTATTTACTCCTGGCATGGCGGCCACCTGTAAGCCTGGGGGCCCCATAATCTTCTATTGCCCGGGGGCCCCATGAGTTGTCAGTCCACCCCTGATAGTAGGACTAAGGATGCAAAAACCACGGAAACGCTTTAAAAGTATCCCAGATGCCAAAGAGATACAAAGAAGGGTCCTGTAAGACATAGAGGTGATGTATCGAGAAGCTTAAACATTATGGTACAAAATGCTATCCACAATACCAACAGCACTGAACCTAAACGCCAGGAAACCGTTAGATTCTCAACTTCTGATGCACCATACGGACACCACACAAAATAGGATCAGTGGCCCAGATTCAGGTAGCAATTGCGTTTGCGTAACCATAGTTACGCAGCGCAATTGCTTACTTGCGCCGGCGTTTCGAATGCTCCTGATTCAGGAACCTCGTTACGCCGACTGCAGCCTAAGATATGACTAGCATAAGGCTCTTATGCCAGTAATATCGTAGGCTGCATTCTTACGATGGCCGCTAGGGGGCGTTCCCGTAGTGGTCAACGTATAGTATGCAAATTGCATACTAACGCCGATTCACTACCCTACGCGAGCCCTGTGTACGCAGTTTACGACGTTTCCGTTTGTCGGGTTTCGCGTAAGGCTGCTCCTGCTATTAGCAGGGGCAGCCAATGCTACGTATACCCGTCGTTCCCGTGTCGCGAAGATTAAATTTAACGTCGTTTGCGTAAGTGAATCGTGAATGACGCTGGACGCCATTTACGTTCACTTTGAAGCAAATGACGTCCTTGCGACGTCATTTGCCGCAATGCACGTCGGGGCATGCGCACTACGTTTGGCGCGGGAACGCGCCTAATTTAAATGATCCACGCCCCCTACGGGATCATTTAAATTACGCGCCCTTACGCCGGGCATTTTTGAGGAGCGCCCACGCAAATTACGTGGCTACTGCTTCGTGAATGAAGCGTAGCGCAGATAATTTGCGGGGGCACAGGGCAAAAACGGGACGCTGCGCCTCCGTAAGAAGTGCGCAGCGGTACCTGAATCTGGCCCAATATTAATACTTACAACAACAATTGTACACTTATGGATAGGTCCAATATACTGGTATACTAATTCATATCAGGCCCTTGAGAACATATCTTTAGACCTTCCCGTCACGCTTGACATCGATCTTGTCAGAAATCCTACACTAGGCTTATGCATAATGATAATCCAGTGCCCCAGAGCACAAAGAGTACTTTTCTAAGCATGCCCTCCTACCAGAAAAAAAGAATTACAAATTTAGAACATGCTCTAAATTTTCGCGCCGTTTTTACCGTTGTCGTTTTTAACGTCGTAAAAAATGGTCATGTGTGGGCTTTAATGACGTGAAAAAAACACGCATGCTCAGAAGCAAGTTATGAGACGGGAGCGCTCGTTCTGGTAAGACTACCGTTCGTAATGGAGATAGCACATTCATCACGCTGTAACAGACTGAAAAGCGTGAATCGTCTCTCACCAAAGTTTTACTAACACAAAATCAGCAAAATCAGCCCCAAGGGTGGTGCCACGCGAATGGTACTTCCTCTTTATTGTGCCGTTGTACGTGTTGTACGTCACCGCGCTTTGCTAGAGCATTTTTTTTACGATCGTGTGTAGGCAAGGCCGGCTTAACAATAATCGGGTTGAAAAAACGTTATTTTCTCTAGACCATTAAAAACAGTTGTGTGTACGCGGCATTAGGGAAATTACTTTGAAATTATTTTTACAGTCTTCCTGGTTAGCAGGGTCTGGTCTATCATCTCTATCTTCCAAAATTATACTATTGGCCCCTAACTGAGATGTGAGAGAGTAGACCAGAACCTGTGACCAGAAAACTGGCTAGTATAAGCACATAAAGCACATGAAGTGCCTCCTGTTTTAAACATTTGTGTCTTGTCAAACTAATGCCGCATACACATGATAATTTTTTGGCATGAAAAAAAATGTTGTTTTGAAAAACGTCATTTAAAATGATCGTGTGTGGGCTAAACATCATTTTTCAGGTTCTGAAAAACGACAAAAAAAAAAAAATCGAACATGCTGCATTTTTTAACGTCGTTTTAAACAATGTTGTTTTTCGGGTTGTAAAAAATGATCGTGTGTGGGCTAAAACAACGTTTTAAACCCGCGCATGCTCAGAAGCAAGTTTTGAGATGGGAGCGCTCGTTATGGTTAAACTACTGTTCATAATGGAGTAAGCACATTCATCACGCTGTAACAGACAGAAAAGCGCAAATCGTCTTTTAAT
This sequence comes from Rana temporaria, assembly GCF_905171775.1. Classification (NCBI taxonomy): domain Eukaryota; kingdom Metazoa; phylum Chordata; class Amphibia; order Anura; family Ranidae; genus Rana; species Rana temporaria. The sequence continues at coordinate 140,294,053 of NC_053492.1, forward strand.
AACAAGGAATCAGCTAAAGCAGCCCAAAGGCGAATAGAACTTCCCCTTTAGAGTGCCGTTGTATGTGTTGTACGTCACCGCGCTTTGTTCATCATTTTTTTAAAACGATGGTGTGTGGGCAACGTCGTTTTTAATGATGAATTTGGAAAAACTTTTTTTTTTGGACATGCTGAAAAACAAAGTTTTTTTTCATGCCGAAAAATGATCGTGTGTACGCGGCATAAGAATCTGCTGTAATAAGTAGTTCCTGATGGTGCCCTCTTTAAAGTGCATGTGCGGGTTAAATCACATATTCAGCTTTCTAATGTAATTCATCATTTTCTAGCTGTCTTTAGTAGACTGACAAAGCTTCCACTGCTGCACTAAAACTCCAAGCAGGGTTGTCAACCCTCCATGAGTTCTTCTCTAATATTCTAATTCAAGCCACCCCCTCCCTAATTACTCCCTGTTTACATTCTCATTACTCACTATCCTCCTATACCAGCTGCTTGCCCCATCCCCTCCACCTTCTTAGTGTAGTGTTGTCAGCACACTACAGAAAGTTAGGAGATCACACCATTTCTGGCAGGGTAATGGAGCATTTTTAAATACTTGCAGTATTTTTAAAAAGACATGTGCATATGCTCTTTCAGAAGGGTAGCTGGTAAAAAATGGTTAGCTGAGTCACAGTTTTACAGCCTCCTCCCAGCTGCCCGTCTGAACTGTTCCAGTACAGCTGGATGGGGCTGTACAGATGTTGCAGCCACAATGCTTTGCTTCATAGCTGTGCCATTTGTTACTTTTTAAATCTTTAAGAGTGCAGAGTTTGAGAGCTGGAAACGCCTGTCAAACTCGTCCATTGAATTTAACCACTTGCTGACCACACTATAGCTAAAAGACAGCTACAGCGCAGTCGTCCAGTTCTGTTAGGGTGTCCATAGCCATCCTCCAAGAACCTGCACCCTGTGTGGCTCCTGTTGCGCACGCTCTTTGACCACTGTGTCCTTCAGACACAGCGGATCACAGATCAGGGCTAAGGGCCAAACACAATGGACCTTTACCATGTGATCAGCTATGTCCAATCTCATTAAGCTCCACAGAGATGCTGGAGTGAGCGGAGAGAGTTTACAGTTCGTGTGGTGACCTGCTGGAGAGTAATACTGTGAGAGCAGAGGTGGAGATCTTATTTTTGCTGGATTGACGGAAAATCAACTGGGCTGATGAGCCAAATGTGTATGTGATCTCTTTCATTAGGGATCCATTCAATTCGGTAAGCAGATTAGAGATAGGAGGTGGAGGCTTTCATCTATTCTGCTACACACGGTTTCCTGGGATATTTTCAGCACTTTTCTGCGATTTGAATTTGCACAGGAGATTGAACAATTCATGAACTTTTTATTTTTATTTTGGGATATCTTACATGTGTTTTGCACTGAGGTTCATGCATGCACATGTCACTTCACTCAAGTTTTTTGTCATATGAACTTTTGATCATTAATATTTGCATGGTTGTCACGTATTTAACAGCACTATATGCAATTTTATTTATGTTGGCATACTGATCACCATATTTGATCTATCGTTCACGCAGCGCAGCTTAATTTCTATTTATATACCGTTGATGTTCTATCTGACATTTATTTGCTGCAGCAGCACATATTATTTTTTCTGTTTTTATTACTTGGTGGCATTGTTTTAAAAGTACATCAACATCGATTCCACATTTATATAGACCAGCGCAGTATCACCCCATTACAATATGTCCAATCTCAGCTGATCACATGTAAACAGACTTGCCGGTTACAGGCAGTCCTTTCCTCCCATGCTGTGTCTGTGGGAGGAAAGGAGAGCCATTAACTGGCAATCCTGTCAGCAGATCATTTACTGATAATCAGTGCACTGATCATCAGTGCCCTGAATATCAATGCAGCCCAATCAGTGCTCATCAGTGCCACCTATCAGTGCCCAACATTCCTGACTGTCAGTTCTGCCTCATCAGTGCTGCCTCATCAGTGCCCTTCAGTGCTGCCTTATCACTGCTCATTAGTCCTGCCTTATCAGTGCTCATCAGTGGCACTCCATCAATGCAGCCTATCAGTACCCATCAGTGCAGTCTCATCAGCGCACATCAGTGAAGAAGAAAAATGACTTATGTGCAAAATTGTATAACAGAAACAAAGAAAAAATATGTTTTTTTTTTTAAAACTGTTGGCCTTTTTTTATTTGTTTAGCAAAAAACACAGCAGTGATTAAATAACACCAAAAGCAAGCTCATGAAAATAGTATTGAGTAGTAGTGATGCAAATAATTAGCATTTGTGACATATATATAATACCATGATTGCAGTGATTTATAGTCTTGCACCTTCTTAACAAAGGGTTAAATGGATTCCAATTTAACTAACAGGATCACTTTCCAACCAAGTCAGAATCAATTTTTGCATGGTGCTTTCAATAAAGCTGATTGCTTATTGGGTTCAGTAAATCATCAACCTCCTAATTAATGATAGTCGACATCTTGAACCACACTGACTTGAGCTAATTACAAGGTATCTTCTCACTCACATTCTGCTACACAAGAGCAATATTTGTAAGGCTCAGAATTAATGTTCACAGAAAAAAAGCTGATACTTTGATTGCTAATGCACACACTTTATGTATTCAACAGAATACAATGAACTGAACTTGCTCAAGTAGGGTGTTTTCAGACCAAAGCTGATTATTTGAGAATGATTACCATGTGATCTGAGGAAGAATGGGGCATCTATCCATGGCAAAGAAACATTTGCTGCAGATATAATTAGAAAATGTCATAAACGTATCAGTGTTCTGCTTGGTATCTCCACCTGAATTTGTTACCGTGTCTCCTGTCCTCTCCAAATCCCATTGTCTTTCTGGATTTGTATCTGTTTTCGGTCTAGGTCTTTTTTTTCTGGAGCAAATGCATCTCCTCCATTTATATGTTCCAGTGGACTGTGCACTTGTACAGTTGTGGTTAAGGGAATGCCCCCTGAATGCTTTGTGCCCCTACAAGGACAATGCTATGCTCCACTTGCCTACTGTATTAAGCTAGGGTGTGTAGCTCTAAAATTGTGTTTTCATTTTGTATCCTCTATACCTGTCAGAGTCTCAAGCCTTGCAGTTGTCACCCTGTCCCTGAAGTGGTTCTAGTTCCTGGTTCTGCTATCTGTACTCTTGTCTCTGGTTTGTTCTCACCCCTTATTCCTATATACTGTATATATCCTTGACCTGCTGGACTCATACCTTGATCTTTGTTTTGTTACTGACTATGTTTCTGCTTAACCTTTAGGCTTAGACTCTAGTTAATGCTGACGACAATCTTGGTCACCCACTTCAACTACTCTAGTTCTTTGCTATTCTTCAATGGGGAAAGACCGAAAAGTTTGAAAATGTAGTGCTTGTAATTCAGGAGCTTAGGTCTTGGGAGCACACAAGTACCAGTGATGCACATAAAGCTTTTTCTAACAATCTTGAATGATGGCTAATAATGGTGAAGCTCATTGTACCTATGATGATCAGACCTCAACAGAGATCTTACCCTTGTCTGGTACACTTCAACTACATCCTATATTATAAGGCCTCTATAGAAAGAAGAACACAGGTGGGCCTGTTACTTTTCTATGCAATGAAAACAATAGTATTTAACTGGAAGAGGGTGGAAGCTCCCTCGGTAACGCAATGGAAAAACCTGGTAAATAGCAACTTGCCACTATATAGGGAGACATATTGTAATAGAGGAAATGGAGAGAAATACAGGAAAGTATGGGCGAATTGGATAGTGAATGATACGATGGCTTCAGGGTAAGGGGATACGGAAGAGATCTAGGCACACCAATGGATGATATCAAATGTAAGGCAAAATTATATTGTATGTGACTGTGATGAAAAGATGTCTGTTAATACGATTTTATAAGAAATGTGTAAGTAAGTTGAACAATTAAGATGTAAAATGTATATATGGATATGGAATGAAAATGGAAAGAAAAAGTAATAAAGAGATTTGAAGAAAAAAAAACGCAGTAGTGATTAAAAAACAAACAAAAGAAAGCTCTATGTGTGTGAAAAAATTATAAAATATGTCATATGGTTTCAGTGTAGCATGACCGCACAATTGTCATTCAAAGAGTGACATGGCTAAAAGCTGAAAATTTACCTGAGCAGGAAGGGGGTTTAAGTGCCCAGTAAGCAAGTGGTTAACATCCTGTCTTATCATATTTGCATTAATACTTATTGTCAGTCATTATAATTACCCTCTTCATCCAGTATTTTTCCCCAGTTACACTTTTATTTTTATTTTTCACCAAATGTAACTTTGTGACTGGTTCATGGAACATTAATATATAATTTTTTTAATATAAAATAAATAAAAGTGCGTTTCTGCACTGAAGTGTAATGACTTATCAAAGATCTGCATCTATCAATCACCTGAATCACAAAAGTGTTGTGAAAACATATACTGTATATACATAAATAATGGTGCGCATTTGGGTACTATGCAAGAAATGAAATACTGAAAATCTATCAATGTACAATAAAACAGTGAATTGAATAATCAATAAAATTCAATATGGAAATAAGTCCATGTGCCTACAGCAAATAGCCAATATAGTGGAATGAAAGTTTATCTAATTCTTCTCACGATAATGAAATATCCCACTGGGTGGCAAACCACGTAAGTTGTTAAGGAATTCCACCTACACTGGCTCCCTCCACTGTAATCAAGCCTCTTACCAGATGGTTGTGATCCCCAATTACAGAGATCAAACACACATGAGAAATAACGTCTCTAAATGTCATCAATTTGGTTCAATGGGTTTTAATATATGATATTCCCCTGTACCAATGCCACAACTTTGGATCCAACTCAGACAGCTACCATAGGGGAAAAGGAACATAGGCCGAACATAGCATGAATATTGCTTGTATACATGTATTGTTAAAAACACCTCAATATACTCACAGGATTCAGGACAATGAAAATATTTTGCAATACTCATCAAAATGCTAATCTTATTTTTACATTAAACCTTTCCAATATGAATACATAACTTATTTTAGGTTCATTGATGTCATCACTAGGTCCATGTGCCTCTCTTTGTAATGCAGGCGGATCATAGCTGGTGCAAGGGGCCATCAGACTGCTTCCTGAAAACATCACAGCACCCAGCCTCAGCACTCTTCTTCAGCCTTGATACAAACAGTGGATTTGTTCTTAGAAGAAGTACTGCAAATATCAATCTGCAGAACTGGGCATTCCTAGGCAGACCACATTTGCAGGCAGACCAAATTAGGCAATACCCACATGTAATGTTCTATGATTTAAAGAATTTAAATTGAATGATTGAAATTAATAAGTGAGGGACAGTAAGGCTGGAGAGTAAAGAGCTGGATAATGCTGGACATACTGGGCCAGATTCACGTAGAGCGGCGCATATAGAGACCGGCGTAGCGCATCGCTGTTACGTTACGCCGGCTCAATTTGGAGACGCAAGTACCGTATCCACAGAGTATTTGTGCACAAATTTGCGCCAGCGTAACGTAAATTCCGAGGCGTAAGGCGGGGTAATTGAAAGTGGGAAGGAAGTGGGCGTGCTCCATTGAAATGATCCGTGACCCCATGCAAATGAAGGGCCGGCCAGACTGCGCATGCGCGCATGATTCTGCACCTCACTGCGCATGCTCAGAACTCGGTCTGGGGCAATCAGTGAGATAGGAACTAGGCCCGGCGTACTTAGTGAGATACGCCCTGTGCATAAATAGGCCCAGACATATGCCCTTCCATTGCAAAAGTACATCCATGTGGTTCCCTTCCTGAAGCAAGGTGCTTTTGTTCTGTTGTCTGTTGGTGTTTGTTGGTTTGTGTAGGAGTGTTAGAGGAAAGTTTTATTGGAGAGTGTTATAGGAGATTGTATTATCTGTCTGTTTTTGCTGTGTGTTTTTTGTGTGTGTTTTTGCTGTGTGTTTTTTGGTGTCTGTATCAGCTGTCTGTTTGTGCTGTCTGTTTTTGGTGTCTGGTTTTTGCTGTCTGTTTTTGTGTCTGTTTGTGCTGAGTGTTTGTTGCTGAGATGGCACCAAAGAAGAGGAAACTTCTCTGTCCGTGAGAAGGAGATTCTTGCCAGAGCCATTACTCTACATGGGCGATTTTTGCATGGCCCTGAGAGCCGTGACATCATCCCGGCCAGGAAGAAGCAGATCCTGCAGGACATTGTTGATGATATCAATGTTTTGGGGGGGGGGGACCGTCAGTGGGATCACCAAAAAGATCAATGATCTGAGGCACGTGGTCCGTGAGAAGCTGGCCAAGCTAACAGCACATTCCAGGGGCACTGGAGGGGGACCACCTTGCACCATCAGGCTGACTGCTGAGGAGCGTGCAGTGGCCCAGTGCTTCAACAGGCAGCAAGTGGTGGGCCTGCCTGGCTTTAACTCAGAGGAGGCCGTGAGGACAGGTACGTTTTTTTTTTCAATCTGGCGAGTAGCATGTGTGGGGGGGGAGGAAATATGTGACAAGTGTGTGGATCCTCCAACCTGTGTATGTTTTGTGTCATCCACAGATGGCCAGGAGGGTGCGGGGCCATCTGGCCAGTCTGCACCATCCCCCGGACATCAGGCTGCTTAAAACCCTCAGGAAAGGCAGGAGTCCTCAGGGGAGGGGAGTGGCCACAGCTCACCTCATGAGGAAGATGAGGGAGAGGAGGTTGAGGGGGAGGAGGTTGAGGAGGAGGAGGTCACCATTGCCAGTGAGATACTTCGCCTTTTGGATGGCAGCAGTCAGGCCTCCATCAGGGGTAGCCCCTCCCACTCCTCCCCCAACAGGGCTCCCCCCAGGGGGCTTCCCTTCCCCCATGCCACAAGCCTCATCTGCAGGCAGGAAGGCCACACACAAGACCAGGGGGGTGGCAGACTTTCTGCCTGCTAATCTTAGGAGGGACCAGGCCCGTCAGACCCACCATCTGGGTCAGGTCACCCAGACTTTGGCCCAGATGGTGGAGAGCCTGGCCTCCATAAAGGACTCAGTGAATGACGTGAGCTGCAACTCCCTGGCATTCATAAACTGCTTTAACGACCTGCAGACTTCCACAGCAGGCGTGGGTCAGGAGGTGAATGCCCTGACCCAGGCTGTCCAGGCCAATACGGCAGCCCTGAATGTTGGCCTCACCAGGATAGCCGTGGCCTTGGAGGGCAGGCCAGCAGGTGGGCAGAGACCAGGTGAGGCTCCTCCTTCCCCTGATTCCCCCCCACATGAGTCTCCCCTGAGGGGCCGGGGCCGTGGCCGGCCCAGGCGTGGGTCACGCCAACGTCGTTGATTTGTGGTGTACTTTTGTTTTCAGTGTTTTTTTATTTTATTTTTGTTTTTACTGTGATTATGATTTGTTTTATGTTTGTGAATGATGTATGAATATGGGGGTGACATTCCTGCCGGAAAAGCGGTGTCACCCTCATTTGTGGTGGAGAAGGGCTCCCCAGGACCAGGGAGAAGTGATCCCAGGTCCGTGTGAATGGTGTATGAATGTACAGTAACATAATTGGAGCCTTGGCGTGGCGTTGCTGCTCCCTAGTACCGCGTGGTGTACTTTGGTCTAATCCAATTCGATGAGGATGTGGGGTGTGTGTGTGCTAGGGACCACAGTGGTGTGCATGCATGCATTCTACTTGTGCCATGATTAATGTGTGAGTTTAACGTGCAAAGGTGCCTTCTGCGAGGCGTCTCCTGGCTGATGCTCCCTCAGAAGACGGGGTACCCTCGGGCAGGGGGGGATTGTCTGGTTCGGGGGTCAGGTCATCACGTATGTCAATCTCCAGGCCCCTTCTCACGGCGAAGTTGTGCAGCATGCAACAAGCGCCGATGATCTGGCACACAAAGTTTGGGGAATACAACAGGGTACCCCCAGACTTATCCAGGCATCGGAAACGGGACTTCAGGACGCCAAAGGTGCGTTCCACCACTCCACGGGTATGTGCGTGTGCTTCATTGTATCTTTCCTCTCCTGGGGTTTGGGGGTTCCGGAATGGAGTCATGAGATGGGGTCCAAGTGCATATGCAGAGTCACCTGGAAGGGAAAAGACAGGAGGATGTTAGTCGTGCATGTGCCCCTCGTGATGTCTGCATCAGGGGGGGGACAGTCATGCCTGACACCCATGTCACTCATCAACCAGCCAGCTGTCCTTATACATGTTCTGTTCGAATTCTGTTGGGATGTGGCTCTGACGGTATATGAAGCTGTCGTGGCTGGATCCTGGGTGTTTGGCACGGACGTGCCATATGAGGTATTGGGCATCGGCTATCACCTGTACGTTGATGGAATGCCAATGCTTCCGATTACGGTATATGTTCTCTGTCTCATGGGGGGGCTGTAGTGCCACATGTGTGCAATCAATGGCCCCCACAGTGTGTGGGAATCTGGCAATTCTGTAGAAATCACGCATTGTCTTCAGCCGCAGGTCCTCCTGGGTGGGTTTGATGATTTGGTTGGCCATGCGTCTGAGGATTGCGGGGACAACCTGGTGCACACATCTGCTAATGGAGGATTGTGACATCCCAGCCACTGGCAAGGAAATGCAGTGTTGCCATTACCTTGACCAGTGGCTGCACTGCATGTGAGCGTTGTGTTGGGCTGGTGATGTCATCTTATAGGGTTGTGGTTAATTCCACGATGGCTTCAGGGCTGAATCTGAAGATGCGAAACACCTCAGAAGCAGCCATGCCAAAGACGTCTATGCGTGTGCGGAATATCCTCTCCCGTGCCCTCCTTCTCCTCCTCTGTTCCCTCCTCCTTCTGCGCGCCTCTAAAGTCACTAGTATAGCTATGAGCATGGATGCCCCTGGCATGTTGGCATAAAGGATTGTTGTCCTGCAAGTGTGTGTGCTCAGCTCGTCCCTAACGGTGTTGCTTTAGCTGACCTGCACATGTCTGGTGCAAAGTTAAGCCTGCTTTTATAAGGGGTAACTTTAGACTGGACATACAGCTGATGCGCACAGGGCGTAGCCTGCGCCGCACAAACATACTTTTGTGGATCGCCGTATCTCCCTCATTTGCATATTTGACTAGCAAAACAATGGTGCGTCTAGCGTATTTTTGAGCCCCACAATGCGCCGTTGCAATCGTTTTACGTCGGTCGGAAAAATCTGCTTTTCAGGCGTATGCCGTTTTGGAGATACGGCGCATAGATACGCATGGCGCATATTTAAAATTACGCCGCGCATCTCTAGATATGCCGGCGTAAGTGCTTTGTGAATCTGGCCCACTGCCTTTAGACTCTTCTTCTAACACTTGCTGTGAGATATTCAATTTGCTGCAATTCCTGTCTAAATCACATGCAGATGGCACACACCATGTTAAGTGGTGTGTGCTATCTCTGTAACTGATACATTCTGCTGGAGAGCTTGTTCTTTTGAAAAACAGACTTACTGGCTGGATCACCAGACGAAAATAGAAGAAGGAAAGCCTAAAAAGAAAGAAAATTAATGCACAGAAACATAGAAGAGTAATGGCAGAAAAAGCCTGTGTAGTCCATAGAGTCTGCCCATTTTTGTTCTGTTTTTTTGTTTTTTCTTTAACTTTGCTGTCTGACTATAGATCTATGTTTGTCTCAAACATTTTTGAAGCCATGTACTGTTGACTGTCTCACTACCTCTGCTGGTAGTTTATTCCAAGCATCAACTACTATTTCAGTAAAATAATACTTTCTACGATAAGTTTTGAACTTTCCTCCAGTTAGTTTGAGGTCAGGACTCCGTGTTCTTGATTTTGGTTTTATATTTAACTACTAGCCGACCAGCCACCGTCATTATACGGCGGTAGGTCGGCTCTCCTGGGCGAGAGCCCGTAGCTATATGTCCGCTTTTCAAACGGCCACTAGGGGCGCGTGCGCGCCCCTCACTCGCCCCCGACTCCTGTGCGTGTGCCCGGCGGGCTCGATCGCCGCCGGGCACCCGCGATTGCTCGTTACAGAGCGGGGACCGGGAGCTGTGTGTGTAAACACACAGCTCTCGGTCCTGTCAGCAGGGGAAATGCTGATCTTCTGTTCATACAATGTATGAACAGAGGATCAGTGTTTCCCCTAGTGAGGCCACCCCCCCCACAGTAAGAACACACCCAGGGACATACTTAACCCCTTCCCCGCCCCCTAGTGTTAACCCCTTCACTGCCAGTGGCATTTTTATAGTAATCCAATGCATTTTTATAGCACTGATCGCTATAAAAATGCCAATGGTCCCAAAAATGTGTCAAAAGTGTCCAAAGTGTCCGCCATAATGTCGCAGTACCGAAAAAAAAACCGCTGATCGCCGCCATTACTAGTAAAAAAATATATTAATAAAAATGCCATAAAAATACCCCCTATTTTGTAAACGCTATAACTTTTGCGCAAACCAATCAATAAACGCTTATTGCGATTTTTTTGTACGAAAAATATGTAGAAGAATATGTATCGGCCTAAACTGAGGAAAAAAAATGTTTTTTATATATTTTTGGGGGATATTTATTACAGCAAAAAGTAAAAAATATTAATTTTTTTCAAAATTGTCGCTGTATTTTTGTTTATAGCGCAAAAAATAAAAACCGCAGGTGATCAAATACCACCAAAAGAAAGCTCTATTTGTGGGAAAAAAAGGACGCCAATTTTGTTTGGGAGCCACGTCGCACGACCGCGCAATTGTCAGTTAAAGCGGCGCAGCCCCGAATCGCAAAAAGTGCTCTGGTCTTTGGGCAACAATATGGTCCGGGGGTTAAGTGGTTAAAAAACTGCCCTCCTGAACCTTCTTCACCCCCTTGATGTATTTAAAGGTTTCAATCATGTCTCCCCTTTCCCTTCTTTCCTCCAGACTGTACATATTAAGTTCCTGAAGTCGCTCTTGATATGTTTTATCCCCCAAACCTTTCACCATTTTTGTAACCTGTCTCTGGACTAGTTCAATCTTATCAATATCTTTCTGTAAGTGAGGTCTCCAGAACTGGACACAGTATTCTTTTTTTTTTTTTTTCACGTCAGACTCTGCTCACATATAGCCGAGAGGCTAGCTCACGGTTCGCCCGCCCTTAGCGTCTCTCTTGCGGCTTCGCATCATTCGTGTTTTTTTTTCCTTTTCATGTGTTTAAGTTTTTTTTTTTTTTTTTTTTTTTTTTAAAGCATTACAGATTTGACATTTTTAAGCTATTAATTAATCTTTTCCCGCTTAACAAATCTGACTATATTCCTTACTAGTATACCCTAATTTAATTCCCCCCCCTTTTTTTTTTTTTCCCCCTTTCCCCCCCCCCCTCCCGGATCTGTGTGTCATTCAATCTTCTTTATGGTTTCTCAACTATCTGCTTCTGTCATTCCCTGGACGAACTTTTCTGAGGATTTGAACACTTTCCATTTTTCCCAAACCACCCTGTATTTGTCCTCTCCTCCTGTCTCTCTGCTGGCAAGATACTCCATCTCTTCTATGTATTCCACCCTTTCTATCCACTCTTTAATTGATGGCCTCTTTGGGTGTAGCCAATTTTTTGGGATCAGAGCCTTAGCTGCATTTAACAAAACTGGGATCAGAGTTATTCCATATTGTTTTTTTGTTTTTTCAGTTCCGTGAAACAAACAGGGCAGCGGGCTGCATAGAATCGTCTCCCCTGTTATTTCTGAAATATATTTCAAAATTTCTTTCCAATATTCCTGCACTCTCGGGCAGTCCCACCATATATGTAGAGTTGTTCCTTTTTGTTTACAGTTTCTCCAGCATAGCTCTGAATTTCTTGGGTGAATCTTACTCATTCTTGATGGGGTCAGGTGCCATCGCACCATTAATTTGTAGTTTGCTTCTATGGTGGTAATATCCGCGGCATGATTATATACTGCACCTATCATTTGTGTTTTATCAATTTTTTTACCGATATCGTTTTCCCATTTTTCTAAAAAGGGCAGTGCTTCCTGAGTCTCAAGTTCTGTTAATATCCCATATGCCTTTGATATACCGTGTGTCAGGGGCTTATCCGTGCTGCATATTTTTTCTATTGGGTATAGTGTCTTATCTTCCCTAATTGGTTGTGGTAGTGTACTCACAAAGTGTTTTAACTGCAGATACTCCCATTCACTCATGCTTTGTTCCCCTTCCCCTATTTTTATCTCTTGTCTTAATTTAATTTTTCCCTGTGTTACAATATCTTTTAATTTTTTCTCCCCTAGGTGCTTTCCAAAACGTGTTCCATTGCCTGGTGGAAAAAAATTTTTGCCTGCTAGTGGGATTAATGGGGAGTTATACTCCCATTTTTCCCGTCTAAATATTGTGTCCCATATTCTAAATACGTTCCTAGTTATGTTATGTGTGTTCGTGCTCAATTCCCTCATTTTCGGTGGTATCCATACATTTCTATTTAATTGTGTCCTACTTAATATTTCTTCCATACGTACCCATTTTTTTTTTGTGTGTGCATTTGTCCATTCTACCAGCCTGGCTAAGTTTACAGCAAAATAATATCTTTTTATATCGGGGAGCCCCAACCCCCCTCCTTTTTTTTTCATGCTCAGCAATGAGTAGCTTAATCTAGCCTTTTTACCTGCCCATATATATTTCAAAATTACTGTTTTAATTACTTTAAAGAAGCTTTGCGGAATTTTTATTGGGAGCATTTGAAGTTTGTATGTTATCTTCGGTAATATCATCATTTTAAACGCGTTAATCTTACCTATCCAGGAAATATGTTTTTTTGCTAGATTTTTCAGGTCTTGGTTAATGTCGTTGATTAGGGGGACAAAATTGGCCGAGTAGAGTTTTTCAACTGTAGGTGTAATTTTTATACCCAAGTACGTTATAGCTTCTTTTTCCCATGTAAACGGAAACTCTTTCTGTAGTTCTTCTGCTTCTTTTTTTTCTATCCCCAGATTCAAAATTACTGTTTTTATCGGGTTTATTTTAAAGTTTGAAAGTTCACCGTATCTTTTTATTTCCTTTATGACGTTAGGGAGAGAGACTCTAGGTTTGGTCAGATATAGGAGTATGTCGTCTGCATACGCCGCCACCTTGTGTTCTTCATCTCCCACTCTCACCCCCCCTATCCCCGGGTTTCCCCGGATTTTTGCTAACAACGGTTCCAGAGCTATTACATATAGGAGAGGTGAGAGCGGGCACCCCTGTCTGGTTCCGTTTTCCATGTTGAACACAGACGACATACTCCCATTGACCTTCACCCTTGCCGTCGGGTGGCTGTACAAGTTCTTTACCCATTTCATGAACCTTGGTCCCAAGCCTATATTTTGTAAAGTTTCCATCATAAACCCCCAGTCGACTCTGTCAAATGCTTTTTCGGCGTCTAAGGACATGAGTACGACTGGGGGTTTCTTTTTTGGATCTTGTTGTAACAGTAAGAGAGTCCTTATACTGTTATCTCTTCCTTCTCTGCCTGCTACAAAGCCCGCCTGGTCTGGGTTTATTAATTGCGGCATTAAACTTTTTATCCTAGTTGCTAATATTTTCGCGTATACTTTCAGGTCTGCGTTTAACAATGCTATTGGTCGATAGCTGGAGCACAACGTTCCATCTTTTCCCATTTTAGGGATAATAGAAATATTTGCCAATAGAGATTCTTTTCTTATTTCCTCTTCCTCTCCTATTTTGTTAAAATAGTTACACATCTCTGGGACCAAGAGTTCTTTAAATGTTTTGTAATATTTAATCGGCAGGCCATCGGGGCCTGGGCTCTTACCGCACGGTGTTTCCCGGAAGGCTCTGTATACCTCATCTTGAGTTATTGGGGCCTCTAAAGATTCAATGTCGTTTTGGGAAATTTTAGGTAGTTTCACTTCTTCTAAGTATTCCCTGATTTTCTTTTTTCTCATATTTTCTTGCTCTTGGGTTTCCTTGGTTCTTATTGAATATAGTGAGCTATAAAAAGTCCGAAAGGATTCCGCGATTTCAGACGTCTTATATTTCATAAGGCCGTCTTGGTTTTTTATTTTTTCTATGTAATTTTTTTTTTTTTCCCTAGATATTCTAGCTAAATGTTTCCCTGGTTTGTTCCCCCATTTATACCTCTCCTTTCTGACATTTTTAAATATGTCTCTTGTTTCAACCTTCATCAGTTCTCTAAGCTGGGTCCTCTTTATAACAATTTCTTGATATATTTCATTTTCCTGACGCATTCATGGCAGCACACACTGGGTTGTGACTCCGCCCCCACAACCTGACAGGATTGGTTAGCTATAAATTTGAAGGGGAGACGCCCCGCACCATTCTCTTTTTTTATCCTCACCTGACAGATTGGACGAACAAGCAAGAAGCATGCCTCTTACCGCAGATCGCCCCAGCAGGTTCAGCCTCTCCTGTTTGGAAGTCCCTCCTGTACAGTCTCTAAATGAGCTTTATGGTGGGAACCCCCGTTCTGGTGGTCTCAGGGGCTCTGGAATTATACTGGCATCTGTAGCAAGCTTTAAAGAAGCTTCAAATCTCGCAGTGGTCCCCACTTTCGCTCTGTCTTTCCTTCCAGTGCAGTGTGTGCTTCCACAAAGGTATTTGTATCATTACATTTGCCACCTAAGGTTAGTCCGTTTTGTACCTTTGCCTGCCTGTTGTTTTTTTCTCAGCTCTGCTGAGCCCTGTGGTTCCTCTGACACCCCATACTCTCGGGGTCACCGCCGCGTACCCCTCAGCGCTCTGCGCATGCACGCAGCTCAGTGATGATGCCGCGGTCTCCTCTGCCCTCTTCCAAATGGCGGCGCCGTTTAAAAAAAAAAAAAAAAAGGAAACACTCCTATCGCTCTGTAGTTCTGGCTGCAGTCCTGCTGCTCTGCTCTACTCAGAGTGAAGATTGCACCAGGTGTGTGCAGGCTCGTCCCAGTTCAGCCTGGGCCAATTGATTACACAAAAAAAAAAAAAAATAGGAACAAATAGGATAGAAGATATAATACATTTATATATTAATTTATAACATATTATAGGAGAAAGTATATCCATAATTAAACAATTAATATAATCCAAAAAATAAAAAATAAAATAAGGATAGATATATGTATATAAATCATTATATTTAATAAATATAAATGTTGGGGGGGGGGACATATTGTAATGTTTTCCCTTCTCTCTTTTTTCCCACCTTTCCGGGCTGTCTCCCTGCTATCCTCATGGGGGCCACTGCCCTCGCAGACCACCATCAGCTGACCAGGTATAGAGGCCGTCCAGAAGGTGGTAAGTAGAGAAGAGACAAAAAAGAGAGCTTGGCCACTGACGCTACAGTTTTGGTAGCCCTATCGGGTCAAAAGACGCAAGTTTGCGGCACAGAGGGAGATTCTAGCCATGCTTCCGGCAGAAGGCGCAAGAAGTCACTCAAGGTTACCCTCTTGCTTTCTTCAATCAAGGCATAGCCGCTCGCGTCACAGCCACTCCTGTCATAGTCGGTCCCACCGCAGACAATTACCTTCATCCCAGATGGAGCTATCTTACCCGCACCACAGCAAATGTTTGCCAAATATGCGGGGCGCCAGCCTTGCCAGGGGAATTGGCCTGCCGCTCGTGCTTCATTGAAGTAACCAAGGATTCAGAGGCCAGAGTATATACTAAGCTCCTAGGAGAATCGCACAGGGATCAATTGTGGGCGATCCTTCCCCAAGCACATCGCCCAGCACCCGGCCGTTACGCCAGGCTGCAAAAACCCTCTCTAAGAATGAGGAGTGTGAGCAGGCGTCGGACTGTCTCTTCTTTAGTTGAACCATTTGCCCATTCAGTCGAGGAAGCGATCGGCTGGGAAGGGGTTATGGCAGAACCTCTGAAGGTTCAGAAATATTTCCTGGTGCTGAAAAGGGGGCCCTGAATCATTTCCCTTCATCAAAGAGCTGGAAAACCTCATAAAGGATGAGTGGGGGAGATCGCATAAGCGGCCCAGTATGAGCAACAAGTTTGCAGATTGTACCCCTTGTGGGAGTCTAGGATCAATTCTTTGATCAATGCAACTACGGTCGATTCATCTTTAATGCGACTCGCTAGAGACGTTTCTCTACCGATTGAAGATGCAGTTACCATCCGGGACGTTCTTGATCGTAAAATCAATATAGAACTGAAGAAAGCCTGCTCCACGACAGGAGACGCTAGTAGGCCGGCTATCACCACGGCGGCAGTAGCTAAAACTATCGCTGCATGGGCGGCTAACATTGAGAATTCCATTCTAGAAGGAGCCGACCAGGGGAAGATATTCTCCTCCCTGCAGGGAAATTAAGTTGGCTTACGGCTCCTGAGGGGGCGACTTCATGACTGGGAAGAGCCTTATGGCTGAGACCCTGGATAGCGGAGACAGCATCAAAATCTACTGGTGCAAAACTCCATATGGCGGCTCAAGTGTATTTGGCACAAAGATGGACTTGGTCATCTCCAAGGTTACCGGGGGAAAATCCGGGCTGATTCCCTCCGATAGGAGACCAGAGCCCCAGAAGGGCCCCGCTTACAGACGCGATCTTCCTGTCAAGTACAGGGATGCTAGATCCTACCGTCCCGGCAGGAAATTTAGGAGGGACTGGAATACTCGACCCTCCATGTATTTACAGTAAGCCAAGGCTATCACAGCCGGGGAACAGCAGAAGTCCTTTTTGAGGGTCCGTCTGCCCACCCAGCTCAGGTGGGCACCAGACTCAAGAGATTCGCTCGGATATGGGCAACTCGTATAACAGATTCATGGACACTATCCTCTATCAAGACCGGTCACAATTGGAAATTCATGGGCACATTGCCAGGGAACACATTCCAGCCTACCAAGTACCTCCACACCAGAAAGGGAGGGGGTTTTATTCCCCTTTATTTCTGGTACAAAAAAAAAAAAAACAGGGGATCTACGTCCAGTCCTGGACCTAAAGAGGTTCAACAGACGATCAAAATAGAGGCCCTCAGATTGGAAAAGCCTTCAGTCCATTTTGTTGACAGTGGACGTGGGAGACTGGATGCTATCTCCTAGATTTTTCGGACGTTTACCTTCACGTCCCGATCATCCCGCCTTCCAGAGGTCCCTTCGGTTCTCAATCTATTAATCTCATTTCCAATTTTGGTGCCCCCCATTCGGCATCGCCTCAGCACCCAGAGCATTCAGCAAGTCAGGGTGTTCCTAGGGGCAGAATAATATACCAGGTTGTACCGGGTGCAACTCCCTCAAGAGAGGCTGAAGCCCTTACTCCAGAAGGTACAGAATCTGCTATCATCCAGACGTCTACTGTCAGAGCCTGCCTCAGTACCCGGGGGTCCATGTCAGCATCCATACCTTTGATACAGTGGCCCCTGTGACACATGCAAGTCTTACAGAACTCCTTTCTCAGGCAGTGGAATGGAACGTCAATACTCCAAACCATTCACATCCCGAACTGGGTAAAGCAATTAGTATGGTGGTGGACACACCCGTCCAACCTCAGGGAGTCCATTCCAATAGTTCCCCCAAGTCCAGAAGTAGTAACATCGAACGCCAGCCAGGGGGGATGGGGTCCACACTATCTAGACCAAGTAGCCCAAGGACAGTGGCACTTTCGGGCTCAGGGCATAGTGTCAAATATTTTAGAGCTCAGAGCAGCCTTTCAGGCTCTCCTGGCCATTGCGCCTCTTCTAGAGGGGAAGAGTGTCCTGATCAGGATGGACAACAAGTAGCGGTGTCATGTATCCAGATACAGGGGGGCATCAGGAGTCGCACGCTTCAAGAGGAAGCTTGCCCATATTGGAAAGGGCACAAGTGCACCTGTTAGATCTATGGGCAGTGTATGTCCCGGCAACACAGAATTCGTTGGCCAACTACCTAAGCCGAGAGACACTTTCAAACAACGAATGGTCCCTGAACCAACAGGTATTCTCCATTCTTACGAAAACTTGTGGAATACCAGAAGTCGACCTAGCGGCCACGCCAAAGAACTCCAAGTGTCAGAGGTTCCTGTCCAGAGCTCACTTTCCATCAGCCGAAGGGACAAACTGCCTAGCTCTTCCATGGAGCTTCGAGCTGGGGTACATTTTTCTTCCAACTTCTCGGATTACAAGATTCCTGTCCCGACTTCGGAGGTCCTCAGCCACGGTTATTGTACTAATACCGTTACGACCGAGGAGGCCATGGTTTACGACCCTGCTACAACTAGGTACGCGGCCTCCAATACATCTTCCAGTAACCTGGGATCTCATACATCAGAGGCAATTCTTCCATCCAGCCCAGAGAAGCTGCATTTGCCAGCTTGGAAGTTGAGAGGGCTAGGTTAGGGGAACTAGGATACTCTCAGGAGGTAATATCAACCTTATTACAAGCTCTAAGGAGCTCCACTGATGTCACCTATACTAGGATCTGGGAGAGGTTCGTGTCGTCGCAGCAAAGAGATTGGAATCCCATCTCAAATTCTTGAATTTCTTCAGTCAGGGCTTAACAAGGGCCCGGGCCCGGGTACCCTGAAGGTGCAAGTATCCGCCCTTTCAGCATGACGGGTACTAGATGGGCTCTTCATCATCCGGTCACTCTGTTCCTCAGGGCCTGCGTAAGATCAGACCACCTAGGAGGCCAGCCTTTCCAAAAGGGGATCTCTGTGTAGTACTCGAGGCCCTGTCCAATCCACCCTTTTCTCCATTCAACTTAGTCTCACCGTGGAACCTAGCTCTGAAGATGGCTTCCCGTATTGCGATCACCTCAGCTAAGAGGACGTCGGAGATACAAGCACTTATGGCTACGGAACCCCTATTTAGTGTTCTCCCCTGACAGAGTGGTTCTGAAGCCCTCAGACCATTTTTATCCAAGGGTAACTTCCTCCTTTCATTATAACCAGGACATCGTCCTTCCATCTTTTACTAATGAGAGGGGCGAGTCCCATGACTAGGATGTCAAGTCTACCATCTCCAGTTACTTCACAGCTACATCTCAGGAAGACGGATTCTGTCTTAATTATCCCACACGGGAGCAGACGAGGTCAGCCAGCTACCTCCCGTACCATTACCTCTTGGTTGTTAGTGCTATCGCGGAGACCTATTCCATCCAGCAACTTACGACTCCTAAAGAGCATTAGGGCTCATTCGACAGGAGCAGTGGCCACTTCTTGGGCAGCATTTTGCGGGATTTCACCGGAAACCATAGGTAGAGCAGCAACTTGGTCTTCCCAACACATCTTAATTTCTCACTACAGAGTGGATTCTGCTCTCCTGGCTACCGTCGACTTTGGCAGATCTGTTCTTAGAGCCAATTCCTCAGCGCTATAGAGAATAAATATTACTGTTTTCTTGCACCCTCCCGACTGGCGAGTTATTTCCCAGTGTGTGCTGCCATGAATGCGTCAGGAAAACGGAAAATTGTATACTCACCTTTCCGTAATTTTCCTTTCCTGACGCATCTTCATGGCAGCACACAGATGCCCGCCCTATTGTTTTATGATGATATATACAGAGAATGGTGCGGGGCGTCTCCCCTTCAAATTTATAGCTAACCAATCCTGTCAGGTTGTGGGGGCGGAGTCACAACCCAGTGTGTGCTGCCATGAAGATGCGTCAGGAAAGGAAAATTACGGAAAGGTGAGTATACAATTTTCCGTTTTCTCCTCGCTCTTTATGCATTTGCTCCAGTTCAGATAGCTCAGTTGTTAATTTTTTCATATTTAATTTTCTTATCTTTTTTTTCCCTGCTCCTATTGAGATTAGTTTCCCTCTGATGTATGCCTTGTGGGCCTCCCATACAGTAGCTACCCTTACTTCAGGTGTATTATTAAGGGTGAAATATTGATCCAAATCCGTTCTCACTGTGTTGTTTACCTCTATATCCTCTATAAGTTCTTCATTTAAGTTCCATGATCCTTTTCTTTGCTCTATTTCTTTAAATCTAATTTTCACGGTTACGGGAGCATGATCTGAGATTGTAGTTACCCCTATTGAAGTTTTAACTACATCTTCCAGTAACTCGTGGTCTACCATTATATAGTCCAGTCTTGCGTATGTTCCATGCACGGAAGAATAGTAAGTGTAGTCCCTTTTATTTGGATTTGTAATCCTCCAAGGATCTATTAAACAGTAGTTATTCATTTTTTTTCTTAATATTCTAAGCTGTTTAATATTTCGCCTCTGAGCCCCGGACGTACTATCCAATTGATAGTCCATTGAGAGGTTGAAGTCTCCTGCTAGTATTACATGTCCTGATTTAAAGTCCATTAAAGCATTCAAAATCCCCCTCAGATATTTATGTGGTTGGCTATTTGGGCAGTATATATTTGCTAAAGTGTATTTTTTTCCTTGGAGTACTCCTTTTAGGAACAGATAACGACCGTCCGGGTCTACCTTCCTATCTTCTACTGTAAAAGAGATATTCTTCCCTATTCCTATGGCGACCCCCTTAGCTCTCTTCTTTGGGGAGTCCCCATAATACCAAATGGGAACTGCCCGAGAGTACAATCTAACATTAGAATCCAACATTATGTGTGTCTCTTGCAGAAAAACTATTTCAGCGGAGTACCTTTCAACTTCTCTTAATACCATATGCCTCTTTTCAGGGCAACTGAGACCTCTTACATTGTATGTTAAGAAATTTATGTTTGTCATATATTTTTTTTTTTTTCCCCCTCTTTCTCGGGTATATATGTTCTTTCCTGCTGCATGACACACAGATCTGAGTCCCTTTCCCCCCCCTCCCTAATCCTCCCCCCCCCTTCCCATCCAAACTCCTCCTCCCCCTCCCTTCTCCCTCCCCCCTCCCCTCCACTCGTACCTTGCCCCCTTGTTCTTCATTTGGGGCTTTCTCCTCCCCTCCCCCTCCCCCCTCCCCCCAGTCGATCCCTGACCTTCTGGTCATTTAGAGCTTTTTCTATTTGGCGCTCCTGGCGCTCTTTTGCTCCTCAGGCTGAGGTGGAGTTCTATTTTAGCCCGGTCTCCTATCCCCCACTACTGGGGAACTGGTGAAGAAGCACTCACTGGGTCTCCCCTCTCCCCGGTCCCACTCCGATAGCTTACTAGATTGACCCTCCCCCTCTCCCTCCCGCCCACAGCCCCCCCCCCACCATTCCCCCCCTCCCCGACCGGTAAAGACTATTAATTTTTGGGTATTGGAATGCCTAAGCTATGACAAAATTCTGGTGTTTCCTCTATAAACCTCAGTCTTGCCGAAGCACCATTTTTCCTGCCTATTAGGCACGCTGGAAATCCCCAGTTATACTGAATATCATGCTCCTGTAGAACACCTAGCAATGGTTTTAAGCTTCTTCTTCGTTTTAACGTCTCTTGTGACAGGTCTTGAAAAATTTGAATATTATGTTGATCATATTCTAACGGCGATTTCCCTCTCAGTTTTCTCCATAGTTGTTTTTTCTCTTCCCAACTTTCGAATCGAACTATAATGTCCCTTGGGTATTCCTGCGACCTCTCTCTCGAACGTCTTATCCTATGCGCTCGTTCTATTCTTAGGGGGGAGGTTGTTTCTCTCTCTAATATTGGGTTACATATTTTCCTTATTATCTCTGGAAGGTCCTCAGCCTGTGTTGTATCTGGAACTCCGCGTATCCTAATGTTCTTTCTTCTATCTCTGTTTTCCTGATCTTCTAGTTTGTACGCCTGTTCTCGTTGATTCAGTTTTAATGATTTTATTTCATCTTCTAATTTTTTAACTGAGATTACATTGTGGTCAACTTTTTTCTCCACTTCTTCCACTCTTTCCAGTATATGCCCCATGTTTCTCTCCATTTTTTCCATTTGCGATTTGAGTGAACGTTCTAAGGCAGCGAACATTCCTTCCATTTCCTTTTTTGTTGCCAAAAGTGTCATGTCCTGCGTTTCTTCCTTATTTCCCTGTTCAGGGTCTATTTCTGTGTCTTGGTCTGTTCTGATCTCTGAAAGTGACTCTGAGAGTGTTTCTAAGTCAGCCAATATATTGGTAGCTCCTTTTTTCTTATCCTTTTTCTTATCCTTTTCTGCTTGTCCCCCTCTACCAGTTAATGATTTTTCTAGGTGCTGGGGATCTCCGTTTATCGCGTGCGTCACAAATTTGCACATCGGGCCTGGGCTTTGGCTTAACCGGGGGGCCTTTGGAATTGCCCCTCCTTTTGTTACCTTTCCCCTTGTGGTCATCCTGCACCCCTCTTAGACTTACGGTATGCCTGCTTATTTTACCTGTATTTCTTATAGTCCCCGAGGTGAGGCTATTACCAATTATTAAACCTTTGTAAAAAATCACTTTTTGACCTATGGAGGCCGTGGTGTCATTTATGTTCTTTTTTCTTGTTTTTTCTCTCTTTTATATATGACTACAGGGCCTAAAAGGAAATTCTGGGCGTCGCCATCCAAACTGATTACGCCATTTTTTTTTTTTTTTGCTCTAATGAGCAGCTCACAAACAGCTCACTTATATGGGTGTATTAAACTGCTTTTATGCCAATACGTGACCGAGGATTTTCCTTGTCTTAAAACTGTTCACTTCCGACACGCGGGTAAAATACTTACAGGGGCGTGTGCTGTCTGTACGCCACCTGTCTGTCTATCGCTTTCTTTAGTATTAATGTCCAGTATCTCTTTAATTTTTGTTTTAAACAGTTTTATACATCGTACAATCCCTTTTGATGTTTCTCCTACACCGATTAAATTTATTATGGCGTTTCTCTTCTTACCGATGCATAGAGGATAATTAAAGCAAGTAGCTCAGTTACTGGCCCTGCTTGTATATCAGTTCCAGGTGTCGGTCTCGCCCCGTGACCTTCTATTCCAAGGTCTCAGAGCTCTGCAATATAGTAAGGTTGTAGTGTATGCTATATGATGGGTTTGCTCTGTATGTTATATTTTCCCAGAAAGATTACCACTTTTAGTCCCGTTCACGGCCGATTCATATGTTTGCTGTAAGAAATCGACTACAATGTGCACTATTTTATATTGCTGTCCTCCCAAGGGGATCCAGGAGTGTTCCGTATAGCAAGGTCTCACTGTATCATATTTGCTTTATTACCTAGGGAAGGGAGAGGTAACAAGGGAGAAGCCACCGGAAAGCACTATAATTACAGGCTCAGGAAATAGCATTAATAGAATTAATAGGCACATATCCCTTGTGACCCTTGTTGCCTCCTTTGTATCAGTCCTGTTTACTCATCCAGTGCAAGTGTCCCGTTGATATATATAAATATATGTATATTGGTTCTGAGTTCTTAATTCATAGTTCTTAGTTCATGGTAAAGCATTATTCGTTGTACTCACCACTCTGATGAATGTAATCTACTCACGATTCTGCTGATCCTGATCGTTTTCTAATGAAAGGAGTACCAAACAGGGACTGCTTCAGTATATTTCTGGTCTTACCCTTATCTTACCCTCCTGTTGCTGTGATCAGTGGGGTCAGGTACGGACCTAATATTTTCTAGCTTGGTAAGGAGGATTGCTTAAGCTGCGGGGCGGCGTTGTATGTTGTGCTGCTTGATGCTGTGTCTCCTCTTCTATCAGTGCAGGTGCCGGTGTTATAATACCCGGCTTGATACTGGCCAGCACACGACCTCCAACACGGACGCCCGCAAAGTCTGCACAGAGAGGGGGACAGGAGAGGAGCGCAAACAAAAACAACAGAAAAACTTTCTGCTGTCACGAGGAGCTCCGGACCTCGCTCACCTCACTGCCATCTCCCCTCGCTCTGTGCGTCGAGGCGTCGCCAAGTCTCGCTCTCGCGATACCACCTGTCACCGCTGCCGTTCAGGTAAGGGAGCCGCGACTGCGGGTGTTTTGTGGATCTGCCTGACCGAGAAGAGGGGGGCGAGGAGGGGGGCGAAAGTTCGACTCGGAGACTACATCTCCCAGCCGCGGGAGGGAGGAAGGGCGATCCTACAGGGAGAGGGAGAGGGTCCGGCTCCTGCACATCTCCAAGACACAGTATTCTAAATGAGTTCTTACTAAAGATCTATATAGGGGAATCAGGATGTCCTTCCTCCTGCTGGTGATCCCTCAAGTGATGTGTGCGTCTATCGACACACAGCATTTACATTTAAGAATAAGTAAGCTGTAATATAATAAATGTTTGCTTTTGGGTTTAATACTTAAATGCATTCCCTGCATTAAGGTAAAAAACTGTCCCTGTGTTTGTATCACCCCCCCCCCTTTCCCCATTATATTTACCTATCTTGATCCAGCACTGTGCCCATCTGCAGCGGCTCTCTCCTCCATCCCTCTGCACTCATGCTCTGTCAATCAAATCCTGTGACACTCGGAATCAAGCCAGCAGGTGCATCCCCAAAGGAAGCGGCTTCCTACTGTGCCACACCGAAAAGAAGATGAGCCATTAGCACTGCCGGAGGACCCCAGACGAGGCGGCACAAGGCCACTCTGTGCAATACCATTGCCCAGAGAAGCTAAGTATAACAACCCTTACAAATGATTTAATCAGGGGTCAAGTCCTGCCTGGGGGAAAAAGTGTGGGAACTCCCACCCAAGATCCACTCCCCCACCAAAAAAAAAATGATACGCTCATATGCATAATTACTAAACCTGTTTTTTTTTTCGATCCACTGTACCTTAGTAATCCTTTGTTACTGGCCGCTTCCTGTATATGGATTCATCGGGTAGTGTAGTGTGCGGGTGTTCTGTCAATTCCTCGATGACGCAATGTCTCCTGGGAGCTTTTGTCATTGTTCCCAGGAGACATTGCGGAGGTCTGCCGCGAGTTATTGCGGGATTTAGAAAGAAATTTAAGCAGACCTCCGCAATGTCTCCTGGGAACAATGACAAAAGCTCCCAGGAGACATTGCGGCATCGAGGAAGTGACGGAATACCCGCACACTACCTGATGAATCCATATACAGGAAGCAGCCAGTAACATAAAGGATTACTAAGGTTCGCCTGCCCCTTACAGTGACTCGAGCTGGGCATCGCCGCTTAGTGAAGGATTGGCTCGGGCGGCTCGGCTGCTCTAGTCCTGCAAAGGAAACTGCGTTCCTGCTGTGAAAAAAGTGCAGGAACTCCGTTCCCACGCGTTCCCGCAGGACTTGAGCCCTGGATTTAATTGATTACAGTGCCATTAGGTAGATAATATGTGTGAATTTATGTTGTAAAAGAGTACAAATAACAGAGATAGATAGATAGATAGATAGATAGATAGATAGATAGATAGATAGATAGATAGATAGATAGATAGATAGATAGATAGATAGATAGATAGATAGATAGATAGATAGATAGATAGATAGATAGATAGATTTGTTTAGAAGTGGGTTTTTATTCCAGAATTCTTGTTTCTTACTTGAAATATTACATGTTCTCTGTGCTAAAAGCCTCAGGTTACACGTCAGCCAAGCTGTAAGTCTGACAGATTCCTACAGAAGACATGAAAACTACATTGCTTTGTTTTCAGATACCTCAGTCTCCAGTGTTTTTGCAATCTGTAGCACATCCGTTTCAGGAACAAAGTGAAAATGTATGCATATTTAAGCTGTTCCAGATCTGCTTAGATTTTGTGCTTTAGGGTGAGCTCCAGGCGTAAAAAAGACTACGTAACACTTGTTGCCCTTTTTAAGTTTTGTGCAAATGTGAAAGAAAGGAAGTCGCTCAATTATGTGAGTTCTGGTATGGTAATGAAAATATTATGGCTGAAATTTCTTCTCTTACAACTCTCTATGCACAAGTAAAAGTTACTACTCTTTATTATTCTTTACATTCTGTTTGGTGTGGAGATATCCTTGATGCTTTCTGCAATACCTATTTGATATTTATAAATTTAAACAGTATGTCAAAAGTAAATGTAGTGGTATCACAATCTCATAAACTGTGCAAACTTCATGATAAGGTTATTTTTCAGGCTGCACAAAAATCATCATGAAATTTATCATGGAAGAATTCAATTTAAAAACAACAGGGCTTTTTCTTATAAGCCCGCTGTTATGGTGTATACCATGTAGACATTGACAAATAAGCCCTGGAAAACTATTTCAGGTACGCAGAAGTTAATGCCTAAGTTTAAGTGTGCTTTCAGAAAAGTAACTTAGCTATGGTAAATCTTTTAAAAGATCTCATTACATTATTCTCTGCATTGGCATAATTATGTTTATCAAAGGATTTGATTATCTGAGGTATATTTAAAATGTATCCAACCACAAATGTGCAAGATTGTGTAATACAGTATCCATAAATAGTCATTTTTGCGGTCCTACCAAGCTGAATATGTTAGAAATGTGCAGTAGTGTTTTGTTGTGAGAACATCACATCATTACTGTTAATATGCAAAGACTTATGCTACGTACACACGATAGGTTAGTCTGATAAACGGTCTGATGGACCGTTTTCATCAGACCAAACCGATCGTGTGTGGGCCCCATAGGTTATTTATCCATAGGTTAAAAAAAATGGAACTTGTTTTAAAATGATCTGATGGATAAAAAACCTATAGAAAAAAACGATCGTCTGTAGGCACGTCCATCGGTTAAAAATACACGCATGCTCAGAATCAAGTCAACGCATGCTTGGAAGCATTGAACTTCATTTTTTTCAGCACATCGTTGTGTTTTACGTCACCGCGTTCTGACACGATTGTTTTTTTAACTGATGGTGTGTAGGCACGACTGATCATCAGTCAGCTTCATCGGATAACTGATGGAAAAATCCATCAGACCGTTTTCATCAGACTAACCTATCGTGTGTACAGGGCATTAGGATAGTATATGTCCACCTTAACACTGAAATCTTTACATCTTCCATGATCTAACACTAACCTATCTAGCCCTGTAACGAAGAAATCACTATACATACATTTTTGAAGCTGATCCAGTCTGGTCTCCAGTGGTGGAAGCTCTGCAGAGGATACAGCTGAAAAGGGCTGTGAAAGAAATGGAGAGTGGCGTCACCCATGGACTTACTATGGATCTTCCATTGTCGGCTGTGTCCTCTGCACCCACCTCCACAGAAAAGCCACAGCTGACAGCTCAGCACGGGATCGGATCAGATCAGCTTTTAAAAAAAGGTATGTGTAGCGATTTCTTCTTTAACCCCTTCCATACAGGGCATTTTCACCCCCTTGCTGCCCAGAACAATTTTTAGTTTTCGGACCGTTTTCATCGGACATGTCTGCTGGGATCATTTGGTCTGATGTGTGTACACACCATCACACCAAATTCCCCGCGGACAGAAAACGCGGTGACGTATATGACACCTATATATACGTCACCGACGTTCTCTGACGTGGAAGTTCAATGCTTCCACGCATGCGTCGAATCAATTCGATGCATGCGCGGGATTTTGGGCCGCTGGTTATACGTCATAACCATCAGACATGTCCGATGAGTCATACTGACTATCGGACATGTCCGACGGACATGGTTCCAGCGGACAAGTTTCTTAGCATGCTAAGAAACTTTTGTCCGCTGGAAACCTGTCCGCTAACCAAGGAATCCGGTCCGGTAGGCCCTACACACGGTCGGACATGTCCACGGAAACTGGTCCGCGGACCAGTTTTAGCAGACATGTTCGGTCGTGTGTACGAGGCCTGAGAGTGCTGACCATCCTTTGGGACATAAAAGTGCATTTGATCTCTATAATATGAGATCACTTTGGTCTGGTAAGAGGCCATTTTGCTTGAGAAGCACTTTTAGTACTGCAACATTTTTCCTTATCAATGTTTTAGAGCACAGAGCACTTTAATCACATACAATTTATTTTGCATTGTATATTTACATAAACTTTTTTTAAATAATTAATTTGTCACTTTGAACACTTACTGTGCATATAATTTTACTATGTTAATTGATTCATTTGTTTATATCATTTATGAATTACGGGCACTGATACATGTTTTTTTTCACATTTTTTTTTATTTAAAGGGATAGTGCAAATTTTTATGTTCAGATACAACATTTTGTTGATTGTGTGTGGCTTTTTCTGCTAGTCCTGTAACCTCCTTTGGTTGGTTTCTATGCCTGCCTAACCTACTCACCTGTGCACTTGAATGTTGATGCACATTAACAAGGGCTCTGATTTGTGATATTCAAAAAGGTCCTTTATAGCATTTAATTAGGTGTAACTCTTTAGAAATAGTATTTGTGTTTCTTCTCCACCATTAGTGGCTTGGCTTCTGTTGAATCCCTCACCCTTTCTCTTTAACTAGACGTTAATCCTGCTCCCAATTTTTGCTCTGCTGCATGGCTTTTGGGCCTCCTAGCATTGACCTTTCTCTTAATTACTGACTGCACTTCTATGTGTCTCTTGGCATCCTTAAGCCCCGTACACACGGGCGAATATCGGGAGACATCGGCCAGTGAAAAAAAGCAAACGTCTGACATTCGACCCATGTGTATTTTGGTCTGTACAACATTTGGATGAGCATGCTGGAAAACCAGCAGCAGACTCACTCCCGATCGGAAATCTCAGCCAATGGCAGAGAGCTGTGACCGGAGTGTTCTGGCGAGAGGGCAGTGCCCCTGTCAGAACACAACGGCTCAGTGGGGGAGATCACTGTACTAACTTCAGATGGTTAGTAGCTCCGGCCCACTGGGTTGAATGCAAAAAACTTGTATTGTGTACCAGGCATTAGAGGATTCGACTGTTGATTTGCTGAAACAATTCTGGGTTGACCATGTGCTGTTGTCTCACTCACTCACTCTGGTTTGACTTCAGACTGTTTGACCCACCATTTATTTCTTATTTGACCCTACCTAGGCCACAGCCACCTTGTTCAGGTTTTATAATTAATTGTATAAGTTCTGAAAACTGAGTACTGAAAATACATATAAAGCATACCAGTAAAATGGATAATAAGGCAAAGTAGTGCAACAGTGGTTATGAAAGCTTGAGCTTTTTATTTTTATTTTATTTATGATATAGCAGGGACTCACTCACTCTATTTTTTTTTCTTTCTTAAGAGCTAAAGCGGATCGGAATGTTTACATTTATTCAATTGAATCATCGCTGTGATTAAATTTTGCTTTCAAACTCTTTAGACAAAAACAGACAACACAATTAATTTATTGAATGTGTATTAGAAGTTCAATCCTTTAAGCTTCTTTTTGCACAACAAAGCATATTTCTTTATTCAAAAACTGGAATTATATGGCTTTTCACTTCACCGTCCATTTGTAAGTAGTTTACAACAAAACGGCAGAAATGTTAGACTTTAAGGTGCTTTAAGCATATGGCATATAAATCTATTATTATCATAGCTCCTGCCATTTAAAATTAGTGATTGTATTCAATGCTGCAGTACCGATGCCTGCTGTAAGTGATCTGTAATGTGCAGAGGTGGTTTGTTATATACGTGTTGTAAACACCTGTAGCACACAGAAAAGTTCAAGTGCAACAAAAAAGAAACATAAGTGAGAAAATGTAATTAAAATTATGGAAATATATAAAAGAAACATAAGGCATAAGAATGATGTGTAGCGCTATCCCCGAAGGAGCTGCTGATTGTTGTTGGGATCTACTCTTGGTTTGGCTCACCCCTATTTAACAAGCTTGAACCCTCCCTTGACACATCAGAAGTCTGGTGGGTAAGGTATTGTGACCTCTGCTGGGCTGGGGGTCACAATAGCAGGCACACAATATACAGTGACAATAAAACAATAATATTACCTGCTTTCATGGAAGGTCCCTCCAGACAAGAAAATACACTTCACACAGTGATTGTATTTAAATAAGAAAGATAAGTTTACTTTATGTGAACTTGAGGAACAGGCATAGGTTTAGATCACAACAAACAACTGTCAGACAGTATCTCACTATGATTCCGCAAGGGCCCTTGCAGGAATCAGCAATTAATACTAACAATTAATGGTTCAAACTGAAGAATAATACTATTTACTTAAACTAAGGTAGGAAGTCTATGCTCGTGAGCTCCCTCTAGCGAGCAGTTCTGCAGAACAGTTAGGCCCAGATTCTCAAAAGAGATACGACGGCGCATCTCCAAATACGCCGTCGTATCTCTGCGTAACGCCGTCGTATGTATGCGACTGATTCTTAGAATAAGCTACGCATAGATATCCATTGGTTCCAACTGGCGTAAGTCTCTTTCTCCGTCGATTTCCCCGTCGAGTATGCAAATGAGCTAGATACGCGAATTCCCGAACGTACGTGCGGCCGACGCAGTAAA
Organism: Rana temporaria; assembly: GCF_905171775.1. NCBI lineage: Eukaryota > Metazoa > Chordata > Amphibia > Anura > Ranidae > Rana > Rana temporaria. Next base: position 140,324,030 of record NC_053492.1, read on the forward strand.
GTTACGATGTTTACGTTAGGCTTTTCCCGGCATAAAGTTGCCCCTGGGTCTATGAGGCGCAGCCAATGTTAAGTATGGCCGTCGTTACCGCGTCGAAAATTAAAACATTTACGTTGTTTGCTGGACGTTATTTACGTTCACGTCGAAACCAATGACGTCCTTGCGACATCATTTGGAGCAATACACACTGGGATATTTTAGGAACGGCGCATGTGCAGTTCGTTCGGCGCAGGGACGCGCTTCATTTAAATGAAACACGCCCCCTAGATGCCGAATTTGAATTCCGCCGGGTGATTTACGCTACGCCGCCGCAACTTTACAGGCAAGTGCTTTGTGAATAAAGCACTTGCCTGAAAAACTTGTGGCGGCGTAGCGTAAATGAGATACGTTACGCCCGCACAATTTTGCGCCCATCTACGTGAATCTGGGCCTTAATGTCCACGTTGCGGCCGGTCGGTGCACGTTAAATTTGTAATCCACAAGTGGCAAGTTTCAGCTGGAGGCCGAACGTATGTCTGCAGCACATGGGGTGGCACTAAGGTGTCTGTCTAAGTGGAAGTCAAAAGCTGAGCATATGCTCTCTCACCCGACAGGAGGTTCTCCTCAGAAGGCGCATTAGTAAAACACTGCTCCACAGCACAAAGGGGTCCCGGACGAGGGTGCTCCACTGTTTCAGTTGTCAGCTGGGCTGCCTCTTCGATCTCCGGGAACACAGGCTGGATACTGGAGTCTTGCTACCTTCCGGATGGCTGGTCTCTCTGTGAATTCAGGCCCAGGCCTCTGGCCTAGTCGCACGGCTGGGCTGTGTCAGCAGCTCCGCATAGGAGAAGATGCAGGTCCCGGGAGAGAGAAGTCAGTCTTTCCTTAAGTAACCTCCCCCATAAGTCTGTGCGGAGGTGTCACATGCTCTACTGCAGCAGGGCATTGTGGGATGTGTAGTCTGTTTCTCCTTAGAGTCAATGGAGTCCATAGCTCCAGCTAATTGCAATCCCACAATGCATAACTCCTTAAAGGTAACTTACATATTTACAAGTGTGAATAAAGTTCCAGCGAGGATGGCCTGTCATTAGACTGGATGACCCTGCCCGCTACAGATGTTTAAGACCTTTTTGAGTTTATTAACAATTTGGATTTAACCGAACATTGAAAGTTCAGTGTTGCAAAGAATAAATTAAACACATATGCATATGGCTTGTAAATGAAACATTATTTGAAATTCTAGCTATATATTACTATGATTATTCAAAGCAGTCCCACATTTTAAGTGTCTGTGAAGAACTAGCTATGATTGATCTGCTATATAAACCAGTGGTCCATTATAGAACGTCAATTGATATATACAATACAATAAGTTTATAGAACAGTTAATTATGGCAGCTACAACTGACTTTGGCTTTTTTGCATATTATAGGCATTTCTTATTAAAAAAAACACACACAGTATATGTTAAAGCCTACAGGAGAAATGTAGAACTGTGCCACAAACTAAAATTATTATTAACTCAGTGCAGCAGCTATCTATATAATGTCAAAATCAAAAATTTATAAAAATGTAAAAAGACAGTGCTAGCTCATAAAGTGCATTAATAAAATGGGCTAGTGACAATTCCAAAATCTGCTTAACCAATAACTATTAAAACCATAGCAGTCCCAAATAGTGCATAGGTGAATCACTTTTCATCCAATAAAGTGTTCCGTGCAAGAAAATACACAACATTTTACTTCAGGCTCCACCTTTGAATGCAATGTTCATCACGAGATACATTAAATCACTCACCAGAACTTTTTGCTTATAAAACCAGCAGCAACGCATATAATGGTTTGCAGGAATCAACACATTATTATTATTATTATTATTATTATTATTATTATTATACAGGATTTATATAGCGCAGATAGTTTACACAACGCTTTAGGGCAGACAGTACAATTACAATACAATTTAATACTATAGAATCAGAGAGCCCTGCTCATTAGAGCTTACAATCAAAGAGGGAGGGTCAAGAGATACAAAAGGCAATAACTGTGGGGGATGGGCTGATGGAGAAAATAAATGTACAGCAGTTAGGTAGGGGCTGGATAGGCTTCTCTGAATAGATGAGTTTTCAGGGATAGTGTGAAAGTGGACAGTAGGAGATCGTCAGACAGACTGTGGTAGAGAGTTCCAGAGGATGGGAAAGGCTCTGGAGAAGTCCTCAAGGCCAGCATGGGATGAGGCCACAAGGAAGCTAGAGAGCAGGAGGTCTTGGTAGGAATGAAGAGAATTATTTGGTTGGTATTTTAAGATTAGGTTAGTGATGTAGCTGGGGGCAGAGTTGTGGATGGCTTTGTAAATTGTTAATATCTTAAATTTCATTTATTGGGTTGAGCGGAAGCCAGTGGAGGAATTGGCAGAGAGGGGTAGCAGACACTGAGCAGTTTGTAAGGTGGATGAGCCTCTGAGCAGCATTCATGACAGACTGATGTAAGAGAAAGCCATTGATTAGGGAGTTGCAGTAGTCAAGGCAAGAGATGATGAGGGAGTGAATTAACGTCATGGTGTCATTGGTTAGGAGGGGGCATACCTTGGAGATGTTGCTGGGGTTGAGGTGGACATCTTTGGCCAATGAATGTATATGGGGCCGAAAGGATAGTTCAGAGTACAGGATTACACCTAAAACACATGCATCTGGGCTCAGCAGCTCTCCCTGCAGAACCCTCATGCACCGACACAATGACCATCCAAAATACATGTATTTAGTCAGAAGGAGGAAAGAAACTCACATAGTTTAAAACCGTAAAAGATTTTTTTTTTTAACTCACACCAAACATTAACCACTTCCCGCCCGGCCCATTGTAAAATGACGTCCACAACGGACCTCTAACGATCCAGGTGGACGTCATATGACGTCCTGGGCTTTGCGGGTGGATATCTGAATGATGCCTGCAGCTAGAGGCATCATTCAGATATCCTTCTCTTGTGCCGGCGATTCTGCACAACGTAAGAATGATCATAGCGGTGGTTCCGCCACTAGATCGTTCTTACAGGCGGCGGGAGGGGACATCCCCCCCCTCCCGCCACCATCCGGTGCTTCTCCGGGCTCTCCCGTGCCATAGGGGGCCCGGAGAACGAATCGTCCGGCGCTGGCAGGAAGCATAGAGATGACTGGTGACCAGACCAGACCAGTAAGTAAACAAAGCCGCAATTGCGGCTGCTAAGCAACAGTAAGCATGAGATCGGTGAATTTTTTTTCACCGATTTCATGCTTTCCAGCCTGGAGGAGACCCCGCATCTCTCCATAAAGAGTACCTGTCACACACATTCCTATTACAAGGGATGTTTACATTCCTTGTAATAGGAATAAAAGCGATAATAAAAAAATAAAATAAAAACAAAAGTGTAAAAAAAGAAATAAATATGTAAAAAAAAAAAAAAAAAAAAAAAAAAAAATGTAATGCCCCTGTCCCCAGTAGCTCGCTTTCCAGCCTGGAGGAGAGATGTGGGGTCTTATTGACCCCGCATCTCTCCATAAAGAGTACCTGTCACACACATTCCTATTACAAGGGATGTTTACATTCTGTTTAAAAAAATAAAATAAAAACAAAAGTGTAAAAAAAGAAATAAATATATAAAAAAAAAAAAAAAAATTTTAACGCCCCTGTCCCCAGTAGCTCGCGCGCAGAAGCAAACGCACACGCAAGTCCCACCGACATATGTAAACGCAGTTTAAACCACATATGTGAGGTATCACCGCGTGCGTTAGCGTGCCAACAACAATTCTAGCACTAGATCTCCTCTGTAAATCTAAACTGGAAACCTGTAAAAAATTTCAAAGCGTTGCCTATGGAGATTTTTAAGTACCAAAGTTTGGCGCCATTCCATGAGTGTGCGCAATTTTAAAGCGTGACATGATAGGTATCTATTTACTCGGTGTAACATCATCTTTCATATTTTACAAAAAAATTGGGCTAACTTTACTGTTTTGTTATTTTTTTAATTCATGAAACAATTTTTTTCCAAAAAAAAGGCGTTTGAAAAATGATTGCGTAAATACCGTGCAAGATAAAACGTTTCAATGACCGTTGTTTTATTCCCTAGGGTGTCTGCTAAAAAAAATATATAATGTTTGGGGGTTCTGCGTAATTTTCTAGCAAAAACATTATGATTTGTACATGTAGGAGAGAAGTGCCAGAACAGGCCTGGTATGGATGTGTGTATAAAAGCCGTGTATGGAAGCGGTTAAACAGTGTCACAGCCAACACTGGTGTAGAACACTTTCAACTATTACCAAGCTGTCTCCAGCCACATCCTCAACTGTGAGTACGGTCCTGGCGAGCATGGTGACATCATGTCCAATGCCCTGCCCTATGTGTTTCATCATCCAAATAACAAAAAACTTGGTGTCTCCACCTTCCGTTTCCGTTTTATACCAATCAAAAACATACATTCCCTCCCTAAACCCCCTCCCCAAAAAAAGAAAAAAAAAACTACTCCTCCTCTCTCTCCCCCCTCCCTCTCCCCCCATCACCCTCCCCCATCACCTCCAGTGTTTATCAACCCTGTTCATATCACGCCCTGTTTTCCCCCCCGAGCCCTGTCCTCCTTCATTTCCCCCACTTATCTTAACACTCCAACAGCATCATATATTCTCGTGACTTTTTAAACTCTATCCAATTCCCCCATGTTATAAATTTCTACAGAGTCTTCCCTTCTGTGTATTGTTTCCTCTATTGATCTCAACCAATCTATTTTAACTGCCCATTCTTTCATTGAGGGAGCTTCATGGGTTTTCAACAGTCTTGGAATCAGACTCTTAGCTGCGTTCAGGAGATGAGGCACCAAGGTATTTTTTATATTGAGCTACCTTTTTATCTGTATCATGGAACAAGCATTTCCACGGGTCTTTTTAAATATCTTCCCCTGTTATCTGATAGATGTTATATATTATCTCTCCCAGTAAGACCTGATCTTCCCACACTCCCACCATAGATGTGCGAAGGTCCCAAGAGCCACACAACCCCTCCAACACATTGGGATCTCTGTGATCACCTTATTTGCTCTCTGCGGAGTACCACCTTGCTATTAATTTGTAACACATCTCTACTGTCTTAATGTCACTGGAAGTAAAGCAGGCTATCTTCAGGATCTTACTTCTATGTTTTTCTCCCTGAAGGACACCTATTTATTCCTCCCATTTTCTCAAATAGGGGGTGCATTTGGGTCCTATTTCTTCTATTAATATTTTATAACTTTTGGATACACTCTGCCTCTAGCACCACCGGGAGGAGAGAAGTCTCTCCATTGAGTTCATATCCCCCTTTCCCGGCAGTGGCTGGGGGAGTGTTTGTGTAAAGTGCTGTATTTGTGCATATCTCCACCTATCCAATGGTCTGCTCCCCCATCTTTGTGTTAATTCTGTAAAGGTGCATAGCCTATTTCCCGTCATCATGTCTTGTAATAATATTTCCTCTTTTTTTGACCATCTAATAAAATATGTGTGCTCATCTTGCCCAGGTTTAAAATAACTTGTGTCTAATAAAGAAATTAAAGGTGAATTATATTGCCAGTGATATAGCAATACAGCAGCAGTTCTAATCCTTCCCCTTATAAATGCTAAGTTCATCTTTTACAAGAACAATAATAAATGCACATCTTTTTGCAGGTAAAACAACTCTTTTTTTGTTTTTACTCTGCAGCCTGTAAGGCATAGCACCTACGATCAATACACTGTCTGCCAGTATCAAATTTACTGAATGGCAGTTAATTGTGAACTAATAGCCATCATCCATAGAGGACGATGGTAGTTTTAGTTCATTCATTCACAAAACTCTGTGAATGAATGAGGCAGCCTTGTGGACGGAGCCCTGCATGGCTGCACAGTTTTTAAATTCTGACAGCTGGTGAGGAGAAAGGATACCTTGCCCGCTGTCACAGGGAAGGGGTATTGGGGAGGGGAGAGAATGCAGGAGTTGGAACATGTTGCACGTTTTACCCTAAATATGGCTAATATGTAACAAAAGGTTCAAAAGGTGAATTTATCCTTTAAAAATAAAGAGTTTTGGCTGGACATACACTTTACAGAAGTTTGCTAACTGTGGCCCTCCACATAAAAAAAAAATACTTATCCTGCTAACCTGTGTATCATCATACCTTCTAAAAGGTTAATGTAAGTGTAGTGCCCCCCCCCCCAATTTCCAGAGGCCTGGTGGTGACCCCCAGAGACAGGGAGGGTCGACATTCCTCCTCAGGGTGCAGGTTACTAGGCATGGTGGCTGATGTACAAGGTAGAAAGTTTGGCGCCAGTCATTTTTATGCTTGAACAAAGAGACGTTTATTTCTCATAACAGGAACAATTAGGGAGTGAGGGGTGAGGCACAGGACACCATTAGTCAAATATAACAGCAGACTGGAAGATTGGCAGGAATTTTTTTTAGAAAGTACTAGACAGCAGTACAAAACAAAGCCTTTAAAATGGAACCATCAATCTGTACTTTGGAGCATAGGCTGTCTCCTATAGCAACAAACTTGACTCACAGAATTGACTCACAGACTCACCCTCCTACATACATCGCTCTTGTACCTGCACTTTACGATAAGTCTATGATGACCATCTAAAAAATGTGAGTTTACTTTTTTATATCTTTTAATAAATACTACTCCTAAACGGTATCACACTATGTGAGTTTCTTTCATTATATCATGCATGGCATGTGGATACCGAGTCTCTGTCCCCAAAAAGAACACATGCTATATATCTTCCATTATACATTGATATTTTTGGATAGCTGGTGTCGAGTTGCCAGTTGGATTCAGGACCAGCTGTACCCATTGAGCTGACCAACCTTATAAGCTTTTCGTGACTTGGGTGGTTTATGCCTCTCGTCTCCTTTTGTCATCTTTATTTTTATTGGACTCAACCTCCTTTTCTTTATTTATATAGTATTTTTCACTGCTAGGTGGAAGTTTTATTATATCCAGTGAGTTTCGCTGAATATAGTCACGTGGTGTTATTTGATATAACTGATTAGTTACACATTTATATATTTGTTTTGCCACATCTAAACCATGTGTTTCTAACATTTATATTCACATATAAAAATTAACGCTACACTTTTCCATATTCACATTTTGCTTTTTGTCTACAGCTGTGTTGGTAGCTTATTTTTGTATTCACTTTTATACACAGCGCAGTATATTCTTTCCATTTATGGCAACAAACTTGACTCACAGAATTGCAGACATTTCCTCGGATGTGTTCTCTCTTGAAATTTTCCCAGCCACTTCACAGTCCCCGGTTGTGGAAAAGTCATTACTGGTACTTTCTCAGAACTCCATCCCTTTCAGAATTGCCTCCAGGTAGTGAGCAGGCTCTCCCTTGCAGAACCTCAAACACATAGCTAGGCCTCAGGCTTCGGGCCTACCCAGCAGCAACTGTTCCTCACACACCCACCCAAACCGCACTCTGGGTGGATAAGACACAGATCACAGGACTGTCTCCAAATAATTACCTTGTCCCAGCATTCATAGCATTCATAGCAGCCAGTCTGATTGGCTGAGAGAGGTATGTTTATTCATAACCTGAATTCATTGTAGCCCATCATACTAATGCTAAAGGTAACAGTTGACAGGAGGGAGAAACCACAGCTGAAACAGGATTAGGAGGAAACCCATTTGATCAATAAAGACTACAAATTAGCAAGGCCAGATACCACCTAGCACAGCTAAATTTAATTGTCGCCCTATTTAAGACAAGGGTGCTACATAAGGATCTAGTTTTGGGACAGATTTGAGCAGGGATTGTTCACATGATTTTCATTGTTTCTTCCATGCACCTTTCTTAGCTATCTGTTGTATGCTTGCAACAACTAATCATTGTGGTGTTTACATCTGCCTCCCTGTATGGTGATTGCACTGTTTATGTTGCTCTTTAATAGATTTTGCCCCTTGCTGGAACAATCCATCTTATCCATGACCAGTTTCTATATGTTCAGCTCATTCCTGGGATACGCACATGGGGCCAGATCCACATAGAAATGGATCGGCGCAGCGTATCAGAGATACGCTACGCCGCCGTAACTTTTCTGGCTTTGGTTCGAATCCTGAAAGATTCCACTCCAAAAGTTACGGCGGCGTAGTGTATTTCTGGTGGCGGAATTCAAATTGGCAATTAGGGGGCGTGATTCATTTAAATGAATCGCGTCCCCGCGCCGATTGAACTGCGCATGCTCCGTTTTGAAATTTGCCGCCGTGCTTTGCACGAAATGATGTCGCAACGACCTCATTTTTTTAACTTGACTTACGTCCATCCCTATTCACGGACGACTTACGCAAAAAATAAAAAAATTCAAATTTTGACGCGGGAACGACGGCCATACTTAACATGGCAAGTCTATCTATACGCCGTAAAATACCAGCTTTAACTATACGCCAGAAAAAAGCCGACTAGAGACGACGTAAGAGAATGCGACGGCCGCGCGTACGTTCGTGGATCGTCAGAAAAAGCTAATTTGCATTCCTGACGCGGAAAACGACGCAAACTCCACCCAGCGGACGCCGAAGTATTGCATGTACGATCCGAAGGCGTACGTAGCCGTACACCTGTCGGATCAAACCCAGATGCCGTCGTATCTTGGTTTGAGGATTCAAACTAAAGGTACGACGCAGGAATTTTGAAAGTACGCCGGCGTACTCTCTCTCTGGATCTGGCCCATGAACTTTAATGGCAATCCAGTCTTAGTCCATAGGGTTGAATTGCTTTTCTTTCACTTCCAACAACCTCTGACCAACTGTCTGCTTGCTTTGTGTCTGTTATTCAGCCTGTTTCTGTCTGTCTCAGTTATGTGACCTGTAAAAAGCCTTGGAATGTCAACTGCACAATTCCAACTCTCCTACTCTAGTCACCATTTTTCTGTCTCTGTTTGCCACACTCATTAGAGAGAGAAAGAGAGAGAGAGGGTAGTGTAGGTTGGAAACATAGACCAGACAGGGTATTACTATGGAACATCCCAGTGAAGATCATCCTAACTCATCCTATCCATTATCGTATTGGTAAATAACAGTAGTAAGTGTTGATTAAAAACAAAAACAAAAAAAAAACTTTATAAAACTTAAAGCTGAAGTAAACCCATCCATAAAACAATTTCATTTCCGACACTTGACGGAATTGTAACACTCCCATTGGTTGTGCTCTCAACCAAACTGTCAAACCATCCAATGGCTGGTGTCATTACTGATCACATGTGCAGCATCAAGGCAGTTGTAGATAAAACAGAGGAAAAGATGGCAGCTTCCTTGACTGAAAACGATATGGGGGTTTACTTACACTTTAAAGTGGTTGTATACACTAATGGTATACTTGCACCTACAGGTAAGCCTACATTAAGGTTTGCCTGTAGATCTTTTCTATATCTCCTTAACCTACATGGTTAAGGAGATATTTGCAGAAAAGTGGGCGCTGATGTCTACAGGGCATGCGTGCCATAGACAACGGCTCAGGTGCACTGAGCGCGGCAGCTCCTGAATCGGAGCCTGCCGGAAATGTGCGCATGTACAGGGATTGTGCACTGCTCCTAACCCCTCCTGCCTTTGAGTGCCCCTCAGCCAGCAGCTTGCTACAAGGAGCACCCAAGTGTGAGAGCTCCGTGTATCCATTCAGACATGGAGCCCCAGCCTGGCCCCCACCCCCTCTCTCCCCTAATTGGCTGGCTGACTGACTTTGACTGACAGTCAATGGCGCCACTGCTCGGTCTCAGCCAATCAAGAGGAGTGTGCTGGATGGCTGGGGGGATCGTGAACATCGCTGGAGAGAGCTGTGGCTCAGGTAGGTAATTAGGGGGGTGCTGGGGGGACTGCTACACACAGAAGGTCTTAGTGTATAAAATGCGTTAAGATAAAAAATCTTCTGCCTTTACAACTCCTCTAAATTAACAGAATATTCTATACAAACTAGATTATTTTCAATGTTAAAAAAATTATAATAATAATACAAATAGAAATAATAATACAAATATAATTTATGGTCAGTTTGTTAGCAAAGTTCTTTCATTTTCAAGGCTACAACTAAACAACTATTTTCTTACGTGAGTAATGTTTCTTAGGGCTAAACATTTTCCCTGAGTTACCTCATGACAAACAGTGGCTATTTCAAAATAATAATCCTGGCAGCCTTGATAAAAGAAACGTGGGTAAGGTGCAATTTTTGCAAAGTGTTATCTCTCAGGTTGTGCTGTGCATAGCATTGATTGTCACTAGACCATGGCCTGATTCATTCCTACAACTGGAACACTGAATTTCTATTATTTTTCTGACATGGCTGGCATGCAAAAGCCTGACTACTGACCTGTAACAATGCTCCGCTGGAGCAGTCTTAATTCACCTGACTTATACTAAGCAAACCAAATAATATCATCTTGCCTTGGAAGGAAAACAACCTTTTTGCTGTAGAACTCTCCCTGCCCATGTAAATTACATCTCTTTGTTGTTAGGCTAGACATACACAGACTGAATTTCATTAGTGGTGCAAACAATCCAAGCATCACTAGATATAATAGGATTGCAAAGGGGACTAATACAGGAATCTGGGAAAATCCAACCTGAAGCCTAACCATGTCACATGGGTGATTCTACTGCTGGTGACACTTCACCTATATAACAAAATGCTGTTTACCCTAGCCGTGAGAGAGCAACATCTCACTGATCTGGCCAGTGAATGAGAAAATCCAATATCAAAAGGTAAGAGGTGACGTCTAATCGCATTTTGTCACTGTGAGTTTTTGCAAACAGGATCGCTCATATGGCCGCGTTACGGCACCAGGATTATCTGTTGATTGCACACACATGCACATTTTTTTAATGCAATCTTGTTTTTAGCCCTTATTTCACTCTTTTTTTATGCTTTGGCAGCAATATTGAGTAAACCAGCATTATGCGCCTATGGCCAACTTTAGAGACATAAAAGAAGGATAACACAGCACATTCTGTACATTTAATCTCTTTTGTGGATCACAAGCCACATCTATCACCTCATACACCATGAGGCCTCCATTAGGAAATTGAAGTCATTTTGCAGAGGTTACCAAACATCTTCATAAACAACACTTAAAAAAAGTAGCACATCTAAAATTTAAATGCAATGCAATCACTGATTGTGCTAGCTATCGGATTGGGAAATATTACACAACAATTTGTCTTTATATAAACAAGAATTGATTCCACAGCTAGATGATTTGTTTCATCAGTATGTAATAAAGTAATGCAAATCTGCTGGCAAGGCAATCGAGTTTGGTACTGAAGAGAAAAAAGTAATAATTTGTAGCAAACTGGATGATATCAATCAGAAGATAAGCATGTGACTTATTGAATCAAGATGCTAAACTCATTACTTTGCAGCCTTGATTTTCTGGATGTGCCCCATGTTGAAAGTCATTACTTTACATAAATGATTTGTGCCTGGCATATGTTATGTCATATTATATCTTTTCTGCAGTAGTTCCTTTAATACGTTGGCTGTTTTTAACTTGGTGTGTTGCCTACGTAAATTGCAAAGGCATCTAAAAAATATTTCTGAAGAAGGACATATTTGGAATAGATCTTTATGATTAATGGTACTATTAGATGTACTTTTCGGGCCAGATTCCCGTACATTCTGTGTTGGCGTCGCGTAAGCTATTTACACTACGCCGCCACTACTTACAGGAGCAAGTGCCGTATTCTCCAAGCACTTGCTCCGTAATTTGCGGCGGCGTAGTGTAAATGGCCCGGCGTATGGCCACGTAATTCAAAGCGGGCGGCTTGTATTCAAATTAAGCGCGCCCCCGCGTTGATCGAACTGCGCATGCGCCGGGCGGAAAAATAGCCCAGTGCGCATGCTCCAGCTCACTACAGAAAACGTCAATGACGCCGACGTGAGCGTCATTGACGTAAAGTCGTAATCGCGGACGACTTAGTAAAACGACGTAACCGACGGAAAAAGACGACGCTGACCCGACGCTATACTTAACATGGCATACGGCGGACTGGCATAAGGTTACCCCTCATATAGCAGGGGTAACCTTACGCTTACGGAAACAACGTAAACAACGACTACGCAACGCAAATTTGTTTGGGAATCGGCGTATCAGGCTCATTTGCATAGTCAAATGAGAACTGAACGTAAACGCCACCTAGCGGCCGGCGTCACATTACATCTAAGATCCGACGGTGTAAGTGACTTACACCTGTCGGAACTTGGCCGTATCTATGCGAAAATGATTCTAGGAATCACTCGCATAGATACCCGGGCTCAGAAACAGAGATACGACGGTGTTTCCTGAGATACACCGTCGTAACTCTTCTGAGAATCTGACCCTTAGTATCCACAATAGAATGAATAACCAACAAATTAAAGTAATATAAACCAAGTTAAGCTATAACTGTTTCTGCAGTAAACCTATTCTTTGAAAATAGTCTCATTCAAGTTATTATGAAAAACTGGTTAGTAAGTAATCTGTAAAGTGAAAGGTCATGTTGAAATGTGATCATCCAATTATAAATTGGCAAAAAGATCATAAAACTGAACTCAAGGCAAACACCTACTGTAAATACACAGATACAATATATATAATGGACTACTGAATACAGAGCTGCATTCATTTCTGTCTTTTATATGTGACTGAAGTTCAGATTCAGCTTGGGTTCACACTTGTGTGATGTAGACACCACATGTGATTCGCAGATCACATGCAGTGTCGGTACGGTGCGATTTCAGCCATACATTTTGTATTTGCTGCATTTCCTGTATCGCATAAGTATAACCCACGGCTTCAACAGGCAATCAAACTGCGTATTTGTAAGTTTATTTAGCACTTTGCGCTATTTAATTACTTTCCGATGATCCTGCCAATGAGAAGTACATCCTCTAACAAGGAATAATGCTGATCCCCCTGTAGTGAAATCAATTCATTCTTGTCAATGAAGTGCCAGCCCTACAGTACTTCTTGTTTGCATAGGTTGAGGAGGAGGGCTATCAGAGTTGTACTGCTGATATCATATATAGCGTTGTCTACAGCAACTGGGGTGCAGAGCTAGTGTGGCTCTGCAAAAGGCCATGTATCAGTAGGCAGTGATGATCCTACCTACCAGCTGTGCCACTGAAAATACTTATTTAGGACTTATTTAGGCCCTATGATGGCATCAAAGGGGCAAAAAAGACCATGTATGCACCCCAAGGACAAAATACATAAAAAATGGGGGGGGCGGGGATGAAGGGGATTGAAAGAAAATGTTTGGTCTTAAAGGAACTCAGATACGAAAGTCAACAAATAATGTAGGTATGTATTTATTACCACAACACTAAACATATTTTTTTTAATGCAAGCAATGTTAATACCTGAATCTGGCTTAGTATCATGCTATTGCAATTCCCTTTACAACAAAGCTAAAATAAATGAATCACAAGATGTCAATCCCTGGTGTTGCAGTGCTCATGTTATAACAAGACACACATCTAACTCCTATTCTAACTACCCTGTAGAAGGAAGTTGATTCTGCTTACCTATTCTCAGGGCATTATGGTCCAGTACTGTGATTGGCTCCCATGGGCGGATTCAGGGGAGTGGAGGGACAGTTGACAATGGATGCCCCATAGTAAGCCTATGGGTGCAATCTTTCCCTGTCCCCTGAAGATGATGGTTGGGGAGATCACGTGACTGAACCCTGAGAATAGGTAATTTTAAATATCTTACTTCTACAGGGTAGTTAGAATAGGAGGAGAGGGGATGGGGTAGTTTTAGGCTTAGTTACAGCCTGGAATTCCACTTAACAATTCCTGTCCTGCCAGAGAGGGCTGTGCTGTGTGCCAGAACTGTATAAATATCAGGGATGGATGAAGGGAAACACAAATAGAATATACGATTGTGTATTTTATCTGTGAATCAGCTGAGTTTTAACTTGGTGAATATGGGTAAGCTTTTTCACTTCAATCATGTACAAGAAAATTACCTTTACAAATCATTAGGTATTCAAACTAAACATTGTGTCACCTTATGCATTTAGTTAAGAGAACATCCCCTTCTCTTTTAGTAAATTATATTATATTAGTACATTTTATTAAATATATTTTTTAACTCTCTCCTTAAAACCTTTCTTTGCATCATACCTAAAGAGGACCTGTGACTTCCCATTTTATTTGCTGCCTTACCAGCAGCACATGTTCAACACACCTTTCCTCTACTGCTACTCCAGATGCAGGGAGGAAAAGTGAAACTAGGTCATTACAGCCTGTGAACGCCTATATTCCCCTCAAGTGATTGAGGCAGGAACATGGAAAAGGCAATCCTGTATACCACTTAAGGCTCAGGTGGGTAATGGTGACCATTGGGTGCAGAGGAGACCAATGGGTAGAGGGAGATACATGGGGTGCAAAGGGGACCAGTGTTTGAAAGAGGGCTTTAGAATTGAGCAGTGGTAGAAGGGGATGCAGAGTTGAGTGGTTGATGAGAAATGCCAGATGAACTAGGGCTTTAATGAAACCAGTGTGTATAGCTGACTTTGGGCACAAAAGGAAGAAAATAACCTTTCATTGAACCAATTCTATATTTGCAGATGCATTGATTTGTTTTTTCCCCCAGCTTAGCATGACCTTTCCATTTGTGGTCAGTGTAAAATCCCCCTTCCCATTTTTGGTCACACTGGTCAGTGTAGTATCCCTCTTTCCATTTGTGGTCTGTGTAGTATCCCCCTTCCCATTTGTGGTCTGTGTAGAATCCCATGTGCGTTAGTGGTCAGTGTAGAATAACCTTTACATTGGTGTTCCGTGTGAAATATCCAATACATTTGGTGGTCAGTGTAAAATCCCCCAGTACAGAATCCTGCATTATTTTGGTGGTCTGTTTAAAGGCCCTAGTTGGTGGTCAGTGAAGAATGCCCTTATACTAACCTCTGCCCTCCATGTTACTGAGGGGATTTTCTGATATTACATTTTCGTCAACTTGCTCAAGTTTCTTGTGGCAATCTTTCACCAATGTCAGAACTTTCTTCTTCTACCTCCCACTGAAGCCAGGCATTCCTCCTCTCACTAACAACTAACTATAGGTTTTGAATTTTTTTGACCACTGAAGCTAGGGAAATTTCTCCCACTGTCCAATATCATTGGGCATTCCCCCACCCAGGAGCCACTGACACCAGTTTTTTTTCCCACTAGCTGATCACTACTGAGGGATTCTTTCTTCCAGTGTTGCCATTGTAATTGTTCCTTCCAGAAATGTAAGTACATACTCCTGCCCTATGTACGCTATGATGTAATTTGCATAGTCCTGACCACTGTGTTATATTTACTGTTTAGAATGGTACATAGACCTAACTACTATATGCTATGTTGTGTTATATAGCTCTGACAAAGGTATTTTTTTTCTTAACAGTTGCCCATTGCTGTATAGTTTGTACATTAACTATTTTAATGAATTACTTAATCAAGGTATGCCCAGACAAAGTGTTATTCCCCCCTGTCCATATTCTGTTTTACTTTATTAAAATCAAGGCCGTTTTTTATTATTGATTATACCCTGGGCATACCCCCCCCCCATGCAATTGCGCTCTCCACGTGACATACAATAAATATCAGCTAGACTTAAAATCAGTTTACTGTATCAGATCAGGCAGTGATTGCCAGAGGTTACAGTATATTACCACTTACTGACTGGTTGCTAGAGGTTACAGCACACATTACGGCTCACTGATTAGTTGCTAGAGTTTACAGCACACATTACAGCTCACTGATTAGTTGCTAGAGGTTACTGCACATGATTTCTGCTTGTTGATTGGTTGCTAGAGATTACTGTACAGTAATACTGCTCATTGATTGGTTGCTAGAAGTTACAGCACACCATCTCCTTACTGCAGAGGGGCATGATATACATATGAATGCCACTTTTATTTACATATCAATACTGTTGGCCGTCACTATTTACGTATGAATGCTCCCGTTATTTGCATACGAATGGTGGTTATTTACATATGAATGGTGGTTATTTATATGAAAACACACGCTCTGCAGGTGAGTCATCTGTACACAACAATAGGGCAGAGCTGGGCAGCATTAGTAGCAGCACTTTACACTGAGATATCAGGATACAGCACAGGACTAAAATTCAAGGGACAAGGGAATTTAAACTAGGATAGTTGGAAAGTATGAGGGAGCTTCTTTGGGCCCCACACAGATGACAGGGCCCAGGGCAGCTGCCCCTTTTGAAAAAAAAAAGATGGCCCTGATTAAAATAACACTTTAGCTTTATGTGTGCCAGCAATATTCTCACGCATAGTACAGTGATTAAGACCCTGTTTACACTTGTGCATTTACATAGTTACATAGTTAGTCAGGTTGAAAAAAGACACAAGTCCATCCAGTTCAACCACAAAAAATAAACAAACAAAATAAAAAACACAGAACAATCATATACACCCAACTCCATACCCACAGTTGATCCAGAGGAAGGCAAAAAACCCCAGCAGAGCATGATCCAATTTGCTACAGCAGGGGAAAAAATTCCTTCCTGATCCCCCGAGAGGCAATCGGATTTACCCTGGATCAACTTTACCTACAAATCTTAGTACTCAATTATTTTATGTACATTTAGGAAAGTATCCAGGCCTTTCTTAACCACTTCAATACCGGGCTTTAAAACCCACCTCCTTCCCAGGCCTATTCTGGCACTTCTTTCCTACATGTACAAATCCTCATTCTTTTGCTAGAAAATTACTCAGAACCCCCAAACATTATATATGTTTTTTTAGCAGACACCCTAGGGAATAAAATGGCGGTCATTGCAACTTTTTATCTTGCACCGTATTTGCGCAATAATTTTTTAAACGGCTTTTTTTTGTAAAAAAAATGGTTTCATAAATTAAAAAATAACAAAACGGTAACGTTAACCCAATTTTTTGGTAAAATATGAAAGATGATGTTACGCCGAGTAACTAGATACCTAACATGTCACGCTTTAAAATTGCGTACACTCATGGAATGGCGCCAAACTTCGTTACTTTAAAATCTCCATAGGCGACACTTTAAAATTTTTACAGGTTGCCAGTTTAGAGTTACAGAGGAGGTCTAGTGCTAGAATTGTTGCACACGCTCTAACGCACGCGGCGACACCTCACATGTGTGGTTTGAACGACGTTTACATACGTGGGCGGGACTTACGTGTGCGTA
Organism: Rana temporaria; assembly: GCF_905171775.1. NCBI lineage: Eukaryota > Metazoa > Chordata > Amphibia > Anura > Ranidae > Rana > Rana temporaria. Next base: position 140,341,194 of record NC_053492.1, read on the forward strand.
CGCTTCTGAGCGCGAGCTACCGGGGACAGGGGCATTTTAATTTTTTTATTATTATTTTTTATTTTTTATTTTACTTATTTCTTTATTTTTTACACTTTTTTTTTACACTTTTTTTTTTTCAATCGCTTTTATTCCTATTACAAGGAATGTAAACATCCCTTGTAATAGGAATGTGTGTGACAGGTCCTCTTTAAGGAGAGATGCGGGGTCAATAAGACCTCCCCCTCCCCACATCTCTCCTACAGGCTGGAAAGAATGAGATCGTGAAAAAAAATTCACAGATCTCATTCAAACTAGCCGCAATTGCGGTTTGTTTACTTACGGGGACCCGGGCGTGACGTCATCACATCGCGCCCGGGCCTCCGACGGTCATAGAGATGACTGGTGACCAGATCGTCACCAGTCTTCTCTATGGCAAACATCCGGTGGACGGCGATCATCTCTCCGGGCCCCCGGTGGGACGGGAGAGCGTGGAGAAGCACCGGATGGCGGCGGGAGGGGGGGGATGTCCCCTCCCGCCGCCTGTAAGAACGATCTAGCGGCGGAACCGCCGCTATGATCGTTATTACGGTGCGCAGGATCGCCGCCGCTAAAAAATGATATCTCAATGATGCCTCCGGGTGCAGGCATCATTGAGATATCCCCCCCGCAAAGCCCATCACGTCATATGACGTCCACCCAGGATAACAGGTCCCCGTTTTGGACGTCATATGACGGCGTGCGGGTGTCAAGTGGTTAAAGCAATCTACTGAGCTGGCCAGAACCACCTCTGGAGGGAGTCTGTTCCACATTTTCACAGCTCTTACTGTGAAGAAACCTTTCCGTATTTGGAGGTGAAATCTCTTTTCCTCTAGACATAAAGAATGACCCCTTGTCCTCAGTGTTGACCGTAAAGTGAATAACTCAACACCAAGTCCACTGTATGGACCTCTTATATATTTGTACATGTTGATCATATCCCCCCTAATTCTCCTCTTCTCAAGAGTGAATAAGTTCAGTTCCTCTAATCTTTCCTCATAGCTGAGCTCCTCCATGCCTCTTATCAGTTTGGTTGCCCTTCTCTGCACTTTCTCCAGTTCTCCGATATCCTTTTTGAGAACTGGTGCCCAAAACTGAACTGCATATTCCAGATGAGGTCTTACTAATGATTTGTACAGGGGAAAAATTATATCTCTGTCTCTGGAGTCCATACCTCTCTTAATACAAGAAAGTACTTTGCTCACTTTGTTTGTTTGCTTTAGGTGCAATGCGTTTGAAAAATCCTACTTTCTGCATTTTTTATGCACCTTAATCAAAAGCATGTTATATAGAGCTCAATGGTAATGCAGCTAAAATGCAACACATCTAAAGCAAACTGCACATATGCGAAACCTAAGTGCTATTTTTTCGGTACAAACATTGTGGAATCTCTTAGGGCTCGTACAGACGGACGGACTGTCCGCTCAAAGCGGTCTGTCGGACCGTTTTGAGCGGACATGTCCGCCCAGAGATTTCTGTCTGATGGTTGTACACACCATCAGACAGAAATCCGCGCGTACACGATATGCGGGGACGTGGAAGTTCAAAGCTTCCACGCATGCGTCAAATCACTTCGATGCATGCGAGGGATGGCGGCCGATCGGACATGTACGGTGAGTCTGTACAGACGACCGAACATGTCCGACGGACAGGCTTCCAGCGGACATGTTTCTTAGCATGCTAAGAAACATTTGTCCGCTGCAAAACGGTCGGCTGGACAAATGTCCGCTGGAAACCTGTCCAGTCGGCCGTACACACGACCGAACATGTCTGCTGAAACTGGTCCGCGGACCAGTTTCAGCAGACATGTTCGGTCGTGTGTACAAGGCCTTACAGTTTATAATATATTTAGGCTCAGAATCTACTTCAGAGCCGAAGTATATCCAAAAACGAGTTTTGTATATGAGTACAGTAAAAATAAGTAACCTCTAATGATGTGTTTTCCAACCCTGGATTCTGAAGCATTTTACTTTTATATTGCCTGCAATCTTTTGCTGTGCTGAAATTTGTTGTTCTAGCTGCAGTATAGATATCAGAGGGTGACACTCACTTGGTACATCCTCCTTTAAGGAAAAGCCTTGTAGTGTTTTAAGTGTATGCAAATTTCTCCATAATTGGAGAAGGTGTGGATGAACTCCCCTAATCACAGAACACCTTGTGTTCATTGACAAAATGCACAGCTTGTTCTCAATGGAAGAGGTGCTAGGGAGTGACCACCTGTGATATCTGTAGTACAGCTGGAACAACAAGTCTTAGGCCCCATACACACGAGAGGATTTATCCGCGGATACGGTCCAGCGGACCGTATCCGTGGATAAGTCCTCTCGAGGATTTGCGCAGATTTAAATGCGATGGAGTGTACTCACCATCGAATCGAAATCCGCGCCGAAATCCTCTAGCGATGACGTGTCGCGCCGTCGCCGCGATTATGACGCGGCGACGTGCGTGACGCTGTCATATAAGGAATTCCACGCATGCGTCTAATCATTACGACGCATGCGGGGGATCCCTTCGGACGGATGGATCCGGTGAGTCTGTACAGACCAGCGGATCCATCCGTTGGGATGGATTCCAGCGGATAGATTTGATAGCATGTCATCAAATATTTATCCGCTGGAAATCCATCCCAGGGGATAAATATCCGCGAAAACAGATCCGCTGGAGTGTACACACCATAGGATCTATCCGCTGAAACCCATTCGCTGGGATTTTTCAGCGGATGGATTCTATCGTGTGTATGGGGCCTTAGCGTAAAAGTAAAAATTCCTCCATCTTTGCAGCAGCCGGGGATGGAGAACACTTCATTAGAAGTCATCTATTTTTACTGTGAACGTATACAAAATAGTTTTTGGCCATACTTCAGCTTTAAGCCATGACCAATATTCAGCACAATGTCGCCACCAACATTTTGCTGCGTTCTTCACTGTGTATTCTTTTATTCTCTAGGTGTCTCTCTTTCCAAAGTTTATTTTAGTCCTTTTCACTTTTTCTCACACTCGCTCACTGCTATTGGCAAGTGTATTATTCTTGTTGTTTGGAGAGCCCATAAATAGTCTGGTGCCTGGAGCAGGAGTTGAGTCGGTTATGGGTCCCATCCTGCAGGAGGACCCAGCCTGAGGGGACCCAAGGGCTGGAGGGTCAGCTAGGTCCCAGCTGCAGCAGAGATGGGGACCTATTTTAAAGCATGGACTGGAATTTTGGCTTGGAGACCTTCTGAACAGTACCTGGTGGAAATTGGAGGGTGTTCAGCGGTCCTGTGGTATTGTGAGTTTATTTCTCCTTCACTGAGGAGTGCCCATTAGATATGGGGAGGAGGCAATTCATGATCATGTGGTATTGTGAGTGCTGACGTGAATTTAGAGCCTTGGTGCCTGCATACAGTTCTCTACTCTTCAAAAATGCCCCAGTTATTAATCAGTCAGAAGAGATCTCTGTAGGAACTTAATCACATCTACCTCCTTTGCTTTATGTAAAAGGGGGGTGTGTAATGGCGCTTGCCAGTGGAAAGAATAAAATTAAAATAAATGTCAAATAACGCACAGCAACGTATGGATATTGACAAAGGATCCAATAAATGTGTTCCACTCCTATTTTCCTCCAAAGCCCTTCATAGCATCCACAACTAAGATGTGAAGGGTAGGAATAGCGAGATTGATAAAATGAAATGAAGACTAAAAATAATGATTTAAAGTCAATAAATAATGTGAAAATAATTGCAATCCATAATAAATCCAGTGCTATCACCAAATCAACAAAGCAGTGATGTCGTGAATAATAATGATCATGTGTAGTCCAAAAAACACACAAAGTGGAACCTCTCAGTAGTGTTGATAAAAAAGAAACAAAAAAAATTACATTTTTGCTAAAATTAAAATAAATAAATGTTCAGGTATAAGAAAATATAAAAATAAAAATATATAAATAAAGTTCAAGATATTCAGTGTTCCAAGTAAATTCCAGCGCTTGATAAAATAATCAAAAGGTGCAGAAAAAACTGTAGTGTATAATACAGTTGATAAGGTGCTTGATTCCAAAAATTCCCAAAAGGTGCAAATAGTGTTTAAAACAATATAAATAATTAGTGCTGCAATCCACCGCACGATACTCCAGTGTAGTTGTGCAGACCCAAAGTGAAGGTAACACTAGCCTCTCACCTCACAACAGGTTAAACCAGCCTGTTAGATGTAATTAGAGCTCAGCAGCACACACTGTGGCCCAGATTCAAGTAGAATCGCGCAATATTTGCGTGGGCAAAGAGCAAATTTTTTTCTCTGCGCCCACGCAAATATTGCGCTTTGCCCGCGATTCACGGAGCAGTTGCTCCGTAAATTGCGCGGGCAATATGCTAAGCAGCACCGGGGGCGGGAATCATTTAAATTAGGCGCGCTCCCGCGCCGAGCGAACAGCGCATGCTCCGTCGGGAAACTTTCCCGACGTGCATTGCGGCAAATGACGTCGCAAGGACGTCATTTGCTTGTAAGTGAACGTGAATGGCGTCCAGCGCCATTCACGGTTCACTTACGTAAACGACGTGAAATTTGAACGTCGCGAGCGGGAGGCGCAGCTATACTTTAGCATTGGCTGCGCCTGCTATTAGCAGGAGCAACCTTATGCTAAAGGCGCCGTACGGAAACTCCGTACCTTGCGTACGCAGGGCCCGCGCAACTTTTGTGAATCGGTGGTAGTATGCAATTTGCATACTACACGCCGATCACAAAGGCCGCGCCCCCTAGCGGCCAACGCAAGAATGCAGCCTGGGATGTGAAGGCATAAGGAGGCTTATGTTTGTCACATCCTAGGCTGCATTCGGTGTAACGAGGTTCCTGAATCAGGAGCACTCGTTACACCGGAGCAAGTAAGCACTTGCGCCGCGCAACTATGGTTGCGCGGGTACAAGTGCTTCTTGAATCTGGGCCTCTGGATCCAGGGAAGCTCCTTTTCTTTGTGACACAGCTAAGCAGGCAGAAAAAGTGTTTTATGGTTTATTTTCTTCAGGGTATCCCATCCCTCCCTCACCCCATCCAAATTTAAAATGCAATAAAAGACACTCCCTAAACTGTTTTTATCTAGCCAGAGAGAGAAAATGCTGAGTGCCTGGCTGTCTCTGCACTACATTTTGGGGTAAGAGACCAGGTCACTATAGCAGCTCATTTTGGAAGTACGCTACATTTTCACTGCTGACATATACAGACTTTTAAATGCGTGTTTGATAGAAATTTACCAGCAGCAGAATAGTTTTACGTCAGTAAGAATGGGGCAGGCTCAGTAAACTTGGCCAACTTCCATCTATGGGTTAAAGCAGGCCTATTACTAACTGATGGAAAAACATGTGTCACTGCTAATACTACCTGAAAAAAACATAGTTTTCAAATGACAAGGAATCAAATTGGGGTGCTGCTGTTTTATGTAAGCCAAGCTAATTGTAAAGAAAAAATATATATTCCACTTTTAAATATGCAATGTTAGTTTATGCTGTCACTGAGACATACAGATCTAAAGTTTTTTTTAAAGTTTCCCTTGAAGCAGTATTAAAATACCCTTTTCCTGCTGTAGGGTTTTTGCATTGGTACATGCCCTCTGTAGCAGTGTCCAGATTCAATGCTTTTTTTGTTTGAATTAGTTTGCATATATATGAATAAAAAATAAAAAATCCTAACAAGATCCATAGACTTCAATAGGATTGACCATTAAGTTTGGGTTTGCTGATTTTCAAAAAAGATTTTTGGAAGCCCCTGGGCCCTATATTTTCCAGTATTCTAGACATAATAGTGTTTTCCTCAAACTCCATAACAGTATGTTAATTGTGCAAGCATATATAAACCCCATTCAAGTACTTCGAGTCTCCTACTATTAAGTTCTGTAAAAGTAACCACATGATACTGAAAATTGACTACATAAGAGGCATTTAGGTACAAATCTCAGTTCTGAGTGTGGCATAAGCCCCAAAATATTGTTGACGTATAAGTCACAAATAATAGTTAAAATATTAGTATGACTAGATGTCCAAAGAAAAGTGATCTAAAATGATAGATGAAAATATAAAATTATACTGAGTTTAAAATCACCAAGAAATGCTTTTTTAATCAGTTTACTTGCAAACACGCATAGCAGAAAACCAAATAAATACATGTGATTGATTGCAATTCAATATCCTCAAAGAACAGCTAATGACTCCATTAGTATCTGCTTTCAAATTAAGGAAGTGTGGAAGTTTTGCAACCCATTACCGTACATTTAATTAACTGTTTGCAACACACCAGAAAACTGATAGAAAATGTACAAATGGTAAGAATGTGATCTTTTTAACTTGACAAATGATCACCCAGGGCCAGGACCAGCTTCAGGGTCTCGAGCCCTGGCAAACCCTAATCTACATGTAAGCCCTGGCAAACCCTGTCTACCTATAAAGGATCAGTAAGTACACATTTATCAGATCTCTAAGGTAGACAATGTTCCTGTGCTTCTTACTCTGATCCATTGTGTTTATCCTTCATTTAAATACTAAATCTGAGCCTCATTTCTTTTTGTCAGTAAAAATGTTTATTTAAGTTACATACAGAGTATAGGTCAGATCAAAACAGAATACATGTGCCAAACATAAAAAGGCACTACTTTAGTATCGGGTGTAGGAAGAATTAATTGTGTGGGAGGGGGTAGGAAAAGGAAGGGGAGGAGTAGGAGAAGAAGGGGGAGAATAGAAAAAACAAGTGGCATCAACCTGACCCACGCATATTGTAAGTGATTTTAGAAAAAAATGCCACAGTCCGGGCCATAACTACAAAGTATGTGGTATGCAATAAGCCCATTCCATCAGATGATTATCCCTTCAACAACTATTTAGGCAGACCAAATTTTGTCAAACTTTTTAAAGCAATTGTGGGTGGTATTTGTTAACTTATAGTCAGTGCAGACTGCATTTACTGCCGATTTCCATTCCTCTGCAGTAATAGTGTGGCCCCCCCTAGCATTTACCTAGCGTTTGGTAGGAGCCAAATATCATATATTTTTATCACTATTTAATATGACAGCTTCCTATTTGTTAATGGTTGCTAAGGAATTGGTGGGCGCTGACACCTATTGCATCCTTAGCAACCAGTGACATTACCCAGCACTGTTTATTTACTGGCTGGGAGTCCCTGGCCATGTAAGCAAAAGAGCCCATATATAGCCACATGGCCATATTTGGGCAATGATATTGACCATATATTAACATGGCCATATTTGGTCAATGAAGTCGCCAGGGAAACCCTGCCCCTTCATTTACTTTTAGCGACAAGGCCCCTGAAGATGTTATTCAGCCCTGGGAATAGGCAGGGGGATTGGACATGTCACTCGAGAATGTTTTTTTAGCAGGTGTCGGTCATTGTTTATCAGAATTTGTTTGAATCTGCAACCCTAGACCCCTTACTAATTTATATGGGGGGCCAAAATGTGTGTGCCGCCTTTATGTTAAAGGTGCCCCCCCACTGTAGACCCCAGCAATCACCAGGCTAGTGTTATGTAAAGTGAACCTTGTCCTAATCAACATTATAACAAGGTGATTTTCCAGAGGGGTCCCCCTGGCAATGTACTGACCCATGTTGAGGACATGTGGCTGGATAGGGAGGGGCCCCATGCTCATCCTTCTCCCTTTACTGACCATCCAAGCTGTATGTTCCGATAATAATCTGGTATGGATTTTAAGGGGGAAACCCAATGCTTTTTTTTCTCTTTTTTTTTCTTCTTTTTATGTAACATTCATACCAGATCCAAATTGTGTGGTATGTGATTTGTAGAGACCCCATTATGCAATTTTTGTTTTTGTTGTTTGGGGAACCCCATGACATCCTTACAATACCCTAATTAAGGATAAGTATCTAGTGTGTATTTTTAGAGGAAATCACACATTTTCTTGTGTAGGGGTTCTCCAACATCTATATTAAACTCTCATCTATGAAAAGGGTATGCCATAGAGGAAGGGAATCCCCATATGCAGAAGAAAAGTGGCACAAGCTATCATTTGCTATAATATAAAAGAATGTAAGGTGCTATGCTGCAGTATCACAATGTGGATCCATATCAGCAGCCAGAGAAAGGTGCAGAGCCTGGTATGTGGACTTATCTGGGTGGCTTCAGAGTGACCAATGGGATAGTGGTAAAGACAATATACAAAAACACACAGTCAAGGTGCTTCAGGGAGGTCCTATGAAAACAGTCTGTGAAATGGACTGTGTGGGGCAGATGCACTAACCAGAGCCCAGGATCTGCAGGAAATAATGAAAACCAGTTAAAATCAAGGCAAATAAAAGTCTTACATGGTCCTGTGCACACAGCTGCTAGTTGAAAGACCCAAACCCAATGAAGAGCTATCCATAACAGAAGGCTGTGGGGCTAGCAGGGCATGTGGGAGCGCACCAGAAGGATGGTTAGAAAGCCGGTAGACAGGATAACATGTTTCAGGGCATGCTCCTTTATCAAATCTTGACAGGCTAGCCGGCAGAACAACATTATATACAAATAGCCATGACAATGGCCACATCCCCGGATGGACCAATCGATTACAGATAAATCACAATAGCCATTGTTACCCATCAATTACAGATGAATCACAACACCAATTGGATTAAAAGAGGCTTTATAGTGGTTTTACTATAAAGAAAGTAAAACAATATCATATTGAAATTAACATTTGGATCCTTTTCAGTGTGGTTTGGATTTGGTTCTTGAACTTTAGTCATGTTCTGCAAACCCTCCTCTAATGCTGCATACACATGATCGATCAAACCGATGAGAACGGTCTGATGGACTGTTTTCATCGGACCAAGCCGATCATGTGTAGGCCCCATCGGTTATTTATCCATAGGTTAAAAAAAAGCAATCTTGTTTTAAATTTAACCGATGGATACCTAACCGATAGAAAAAAAAACTATTGTTTGTAGGCACGTCCATCGGTTAAAAATCCACGCATGCTCAGAATCAAGTTGACGCATGCTTGGAAACATTGAACTTCGTTTTTTTCAGCACGTCGTTGTGTTTTAGGTCATGGCGTTTTGACACGATCGTTTTTTTAACTGATGGTGTGTAGGCATGACTGACCATCAGTCAGCTTCATCGGTTAACCGATGAAAACGGTCCATCGGTCCGTTCTCATCAGATGGACTGAACGTGTAAGCGGCATTTTAGGTTCATCCAATGTCTCCACCTAGAACCATTGTGACAGGGTGACAATGCAGGAACATAACTGGGAGACGTTTGCCACCCTATTACCTGAACGAGACATGGCCGGTCACCAGGTATTTTTTTAATGAACATTGCATAATAAAGAGGACTGAAAACAACTTTTGGAATTACAGTAACATCTTAAAGGTTATATGAGAGTTTAATGACAAGGTTTTTATTTTCCGTATTTATTGGGGTATTGTGCGCACCCGCGTATAGCGCACCCCTAATGTTTTATTACTTACCGTTTTGGTGTCTTGCCTGGCATCCATCGGGGGCCTTGTCCGGTCCGGCGTCCGTCTGCGACCTTCGTGGTGTCCTCCCCACTTCTCCCGGGCTGGTCTCTGAGCCAATCGCCGCTTCCTGCACTGTTAGAATGCCGCCGCCGACATATACCGAGCACAGTACACTCGGGCATACTCGGCTCCTCTCGGCTTCTCTCGCATGACCGCGAGGGGAGCCGAGCATGGCCGAGTGTACCCGAGTGTACTGCGCTCGGTATATGTCGGCGGCCACGTTCAAACACGCGCGGGAAGCGAGTATCGGCGTATATCGCACACCCACGATTTTGCCCTGATTTTAAGGGCAAAAAAGTGCGCGGTATACGCCGATAAATACGGTACTTTAATTTAACAATAGTAAAACATGACCATCTAAAATATAAATAACCTGATGATAAGTGAACTACTACTACTACCAAGAGAACTACTTTGAATAAGTGACATTTTATGAGTTGACAATTAATTTTTGCAACTACATTTCATTGACTCATGTCTTTTTTAATGTATCACTGTACATATAATTATGAATATACTGCCTTTAGCTGTAACAAGAACACATTAAACGGTAATGTGTTTTCTGAAATAAAAATTGATTTCCAATTCAGCTTCAAGAATGAACCTAACATTTACCATTGCATGTTTGAAATGTGATTTTTGAGTAGTGTTTTGTAATTGCTTAAACCTGCCTGTAAAGAATCATGGGCCTGATTCCCAAAAGAGATACGCAGACTTAACTGCTGTTCAGTCTGTGCCTAACTTTGGAAACGATTCTCAAAAGGCTTTTTCCAAAGTTAGGCAGAAAATCTGACATGTGTAAGACACTTACACGGTCAGATCTTAGGATGCAGTACCGCATCTGCCACTGGGGGCATTTCTCATTGAAATGCAGCTTTGAGTATGCAAATGAGGACTTAAGCAGATTCTCAAAGCATTTCATCATTGTGATTTCTGCGTAAGTTCCGAATTTGCTTGCGCAAAACTAGGGCTGGTTTTATAATGTGTAAAGTTAGTCACACCTTGTAAAGGCCCATTCAAGCGACGGCATTTGGTATGCATTCCTGAGGGAGAACTCCACGGCAATTTTTAAATTCAAAACCGGCATGGGTTCCCCCCCCCAGGAGCATACCAGGCCCTTAGGTCTGGTATGGGTTGTAAGGAGACCCCCCCTACGCCGAAAAATCGACGTAGGGGGTCCCCCTACAATCCATACCAGACCCGTATCCAAAGCACGCTACCCGGCCGGTCAGGAAGGGAGTGGGGACGAGCATGCCCTCAACATGGGGGGGTTGGGTGCTCTGGGGCAGGGGGGCGCACTGCGGGCCCCCCCACCCCAGAGCACCCTGTCCCCATGTTGATGAGGACAGGACCTCTTCCCGACAACCCTTGCCGTTGGTTGTCGGGGTCTGCGGGCGGGGGCTTATCGGAATCTGGGAGTCCCCTCAAATAAGGGGGCCCCCAGATACCGGCCCCCCACCCTAAGTGAATGGATATGGGGTACGATGTACCCCATATCCATTCACCTGGAGGCAAAAAGTAAAAGTTAGTAAACACACAACACAAGGGTTTTTAAAATAATTTATTATTCTGCTCCGGAGGCCCCCCCTGTCTTCTTTATTAGCTCTATTACCAGGGGGGGCTTCTTCTTCCACTCTCCGGGGGTCTTCTTCCACTCTCCGGGGGGGGTTTCTTCTTCCGCTCTCCGGGGGGGGCTTCTCCGCTCTCCGGGGGTCTTCATCTCTCTTCGCCGCTCTCCGGTGTTGACTCGGCGCACCCCGGTTCTTCTGCAGATGTCCGGTGCCTTCTTCTTCAGCGCTGGCTGCCTGCTATCTTTGTGTGTTAGCTCAATTAGTAACAGGCAGCCGGCGCGGTCTTCTGTGACGTCAGGGTCTTCTCTTCTGTTCTTCTCCCATCTTCCGATGTTGCCTCGTCGCCTCTTGTCACTGTAATGATGGAAGCGCGCCTTGCATCACATTTATATAGGCATCACCGTCCCATCATGCTCCGGCAGGTACCCACGTGGTGGGTGCCTACCCACGTGCACCCACCACGTGGGTACCTACCGGAGCATGATGGGACGGTGATGCCTATATAAATGGGATGCAAGGCGCGCTTCCATCATTACAGCGACAAGAGGCGACGAGGCAACATCGGAAGAGGGGAGAAGAACAGAAGAGAAGACCCTGACGTCACAGAAGACCGCGCCGGCTGCCTGTTAGAAATTGAGCTAACACACAAAGATAGCAGGCAGCCAGCGCTGAAGAAGAAGGCACCAGACAGCTGGAGAAGAACCGGGGTTCGCCGAGTCAACAGCGGAAGAGGGGAGAAGATAGAAGAAGACCCCCGGAGAGCGGAGAAGCCCCCCCCGGAGAGCGGAAGAAGAAACCCCCCCGGAGAGTGGAAGAAGACCCCCGGAGAGTGGAAGAAGACCCCCGGAGAGTGGAAGAAGAAGCCCCCCCTGGTAATAGAGCTAATAAAGAAGACAGGGGGGGCATCCGGAGCAGAATAATAAATTATTTTAAAAACCCTTGTGTTGTGTGTTTACTAACTTTTACTTTTTGCCTCCAGGTGAATGGGTAGGGGTACGATGTACCCCATATCCATTCACTTAGGGTGGGGGGCCGGTATCTGGGGGCCCCCTTATTTGAGGGGACTCCCAGATTCCGATAAGCCCCCGCCCGCAGACCCCGACAACCAACGGCAAGGGTTGTCGGGAAGAGGTCCTGTCCTCATCAACATGGGGACAGGGTGCTCTGGGGTGGGGGGGCCCACAGTGCGCCCCCCTGCCCCAGAGCACCCAACCCCCCCATGTTGAGGGCATGCGGCCTGGCACGGCTCAGGAGGGGGGGGGGGCGCTCGCTCATCCCCACTCCCTTCCTGACCGGCCGGGTAGCGTGCTTTGGATACGGGTCTGGTATGGATTGTAGGGGGACCCCCTACGTCGATTTTTCGGCGTGGGGGGGTCTCCTTACAACCCATACCAGACCTAAGGGCCTGGTATGCTCCTGGGGGGGGGGAACCCATGCCGGTTTTTTCTTTGAAAATTGGCATGGAGTTCTCCCTCTCAGGAATGCATGCTGAGCGACGCTGTCATTTTTTTTTATAATTATTTGTTTTCCCGGCGTGTATATTTTTTTTCATCCGTCGCAACTTTAGTGTCCCGTCGCAATTCTCAAAGCCGCCCGGCGTTAATTACGTTCGCGCGCTGCACGTCGGGAAAATGACGTCACACGCATGCGCAGTACGGCCGGCGCGGGAGCACGCCTCATTTAAATTTTAAACGCCCCCCGGAGAGGAGGACCGCCTTGCGACGGCGGCACTTAAGTTACACGGCCTGAAATTTCTAGGTAAGTGCTTTGAAGATCGGGCACTTAGGTAGAGATTTTAAGTCAGTGTAACTTAACTGCTGAAAGTTAAGTTAGGCAGCTTTTTTGAGAATCAGGCCCCCTATTTCTATGTTTTAAAATAAAAATGCACTTTTAATGGGACCTTGTTCCTTTAAAAAGAAAGTAGAAATCTGAGTGTTACAACCTAATGTTTAAGCTGAACTCTAGCTTTAAATCAAATTCAGCTCAACAGGGTCCATTTTCATTATGCCTGTTCTACATCAGGGTTCCTTCTATACTACCTAATTGTTTTGGACAAAGCCACTTCCTCCCCAATACAAACCAGAAAACTGGAAATTGTATAAAGATTTTTTTGTTTTGTTTTTAAAGCTTTCAAGTTTATAAACTTTTGTTTAATCAGTTTCATATTATTTGTAAATAATATTCAGTTTGACGTTCGGTACAGGTGCACCCATGGACTGCAGTTTAAAAAGCTTTCTGAATGCTTTCTGATAGCAAATATATACCAGACAAAGCCAATAATGCTTGTGTAGAGAGAGTTATCTTTATGCTTAGATGTTTTGATACTTGCTTCATATGTAAACCATCATAAATGTTGTTATGAAGGTACATGTCCAGTGATTAGAAGAGCTTGAACATTGCCCTGTGATGCTATATTTATATTACATATTTTGGTCCAAATTTGGATGTCACTCACGTGTTTATCAGTAGTCCCCAGTCCTCTCAATCCCAGTCTGTGGTATCCTCAGCAGTCATAATTTGAGATAAGGTAAAGTGTATATCTGTAGTGTTTACTTATCTCTCTCCAAAGCACAACGTCATGTGTCTTTCTGCTGCTCCGTTCCTCTGTTATCATCTTAACTTCTGACAAGCTCTCTGGCACATGAGATAAAATCAGCTGGGAATTTGTGTTGGGGAGGGAACGTGGAGATAGATAAGCAGAGAGCTTGTCTATTTACAGAACAGCTCTGCAAGTTTCTTTGTTCGTCTGCGGAGGGAGGGTGTGTGCCTTTCCTCCAATCTGCTGTCACACAGTGTATGCCAAGACTCCACACCCAGTGGTGAAACAGGAAGAAACATTTTTGAAGCCCTTTGTTTTTCCTGATGAGATTCCTGGCAAGCTTTCTTGCTCACCGAGTGTACACACGGGCCATTAAAAAAAATGCTGTTCTTTTGAATGGCAAGAATGTGGTGATGTCATCGACTATGACGAGCATGCGCTCGTCACATTCGATGCCGTCGCCGCCATCTTGCTACACTCTGCACTATGCCTTGGAAGTTACCGTGCATAGCCAAAGTCTCATCAAGCATGCGTGGGTTTCCATGGAGGCAGGAAATATACAGACGCTTGGGTTTATCGGCAGGAAAACACTGCCGAGAATCACAACGAGAAAACGAGAAAATAGAGAGCAGGTTCTCTATTTTTCTCGCCGATTTTCTCAGGCAGTTTTCTCGGGGGGGGGGGGGGGGGGGAAACCATACACACACACGGTTTTCTCAAAAAAAAGCTCTGCCAGCAGTTTTCTTTCTGTTTCTGGCCGATAAAACCATGCGCTTGACACAATGTTCACTTTCAAAACAGCATAGAAAGCTGAAGACAGAAGATATACAAATGCAACTTATGTAGGGAGATGTGTTTCATCTCTGTGTATCATCTGAGCCTATTCACTTCACTGGATATATGAAAGGTTTAAATCTACTTTAATCACATTGAGAATGCTGGGCAGGAGTTTTTCAGGCGGTATTTAAGCGCTATTTTTAGCGCTATACCGCCTGAAAAACTTCTCAGTGTGAAAGGTGCCTAAAGATGAGCATTACATTTTCCCCACACCTGGAACATTGTGTGTAATGTATTTTCCCAAATTCGAGCAAAGAAAACTTTAAGAACTCCCTACAACAATGCCAGACCTGTTTCCGTTAAGGCAGGTACACACAGGCTGAATATTGTCCAGTTCAACAGAAACTGGAATACATTTGGCCCGTGTGTACATTAGCCTATCCAACCTTAACTGGCTTTTATTGGACATGCATGCTGGAAAACCAGAATCTGATCAGTGCTTGTAGCCAACTGCTGCAAGAGCTGATAACTGTTTTCTGGCAGGGGGCATTCCCCCTGTCAGAACACAATAGCTCATCGGGGAAGATATCTGTACTAACATCACTTGTGTTAGTACAGCGATCTGTCAGTTTTTTCTCATTCAGCCCGCTGGGTTTGAATGAAAAAAAAAGCTTCCCTTGTGACCAGGCATTAGAGATAGGGAAGAGTGAGTTCTTCTTGTATAAGTCACAATATTACTCTATGGAATCTGATCTCCCTGCTATTGAGGTATGTCATGGTAAACTCAAAGGGATATTAAATTTTTTACACAGAGGTCCCTTACTTCCTCTTTGGCAGTACCCCGCCAGCCTTCTCCACTCATTATCTCTTCTGTATGCCCCCATAGCAAACCATATGCTAGGTGGACACCTGTGCAAATGCACTCCTATGCCAGGCTGTGTGCATTTATAGACACATACAGGGCAGTTCAGTTATGCTCCCCGCTCCCTCCTATGGCTCCTGCTGCTCTCAGTGGGGCAGATTCAGATAGATCTGCGGATCTTTAGATCCGCTAGATCTACCTGGTTTACGATCCGCCGGTGCAATTTAGCGAGGCAAGTGCATGATTCATAAAGCACTTACCTCGCAAACTGCACCGTCGGATCCTAACTCCCCCCGGCGGAATGCAAATTCCGCGGCTAGGGGGAGTGTACAATTTAAATCAGGTGCGTTCCCGCGCCGATTTAACTGCGCATGCGCCGGTGCGAAAAAGCCCAGTGCGCATGCTCCAAATGACGTCGCTACAACGTCATTGTTTGCGGCGGGTACGTCGTTTGCGGCATCGGTATTCCCGATCGCGGTACGCAAACGACGTAGAAAATTTAAAAATCGGCGCGGGAACGTCGGCCATACTTAACATTAGCTACCCCTCATAGAAGCAGGGGTAGCTATCCGCCGGAAAAACCCGAACGCAAACGACGTAGAAAACGAGCGACGGGCGGGCGTACGGACGTGAATCAGCGGTTTTCCTCATTTGCATATGCGACGGGTAAAAAATTGCGACGACACCTAGCGGCCGGCGGGAGATTACAGCCTAAGATTCGACTGGTGTAAGTCACTTACACCAGTCGGATCCAAGGAAGATCTATGCGGAACTGATTCTTATGAATCAGTCGCATAGCTCCGACGGTGGGATCTCACAGATCCGACCGTCAGGTCTCACAGATACGACGGCGGATCAGGAGATCCGCCGGCGTATCTCTATCTGAATCTGCCCCAGTGTGTTCTGTGAATCCAGGAAGAGAGGAGAGCTGGACTGCTGGCGGGGACAGTGCTGGATTTTTAAGTGCTATCAGATAAGAGTTTTTTTTTTCTTCCCGGGGGGGGGGAGGGAAACAAGTAGTGGGATGCATTAAAGTAAAGAAAAATAAAAAAAAAACTAGACTTTAGAACCACTCCAGAAAACAAATGATTTATGTATGCAGATTGTTCTTTACAAACTGCACAGTGTAAATAGAAATTATTACATAGTACAATATCTTAACCAAATTAAATTGAATTTTATTACTGTGCATAATAAATAATGACAATAATGATATTTAAAATTATTCTCTTTATAATAAAAAGATCCCGAATTTCACTAGGATATGCATTAGCTCCCCTCACCCATTCCACACAAGTTTAAGGGCCAGTTCACACCATAGAAATGCAGTCCAGATGTGTTTCAGATACTTTACTACATTTTGATGTGTTCCAGTGTGTTTTTGATTCGTTTTTGGTGTGTTTTTGATGCATTTTTTACCCTCTCTTTTTTCTTAACCTTAAGGGCCAGTTCACACCAAATTTAGTTCTGTGTGCTTTCTGCACACCAATGCCATCAGTTCCAGTTTCCGCACCGGAAACTGACCAGAAACTGACTGGAACTGAGAGCTAATGGAATACATGGAAAACACTGTACATGCATTTTTAGGGCCAATTCACACCACAAAAATGCACTCAACTCCGGATACGTTTCGCATCAGTTTTTGCTTACAGTTCATACCACACACAGTTCCAGTGTGTTTTTGATACAGTTTGCTAGGTTCCAGTACAATTCTGTGCAGAATAAAATACAGCACGCTCTTTTTCTTGGCGCGGGTGACTCAGGTATCTTTGTTCAGAAGTGGAAGCAAAATACCCGTATTACACAGGTATCTGCTCCCCCGACCCATGAAAGGTGTCAAATGTGACACCAGAGGGGGGAGGGTTCCAAAAAGCGGAAGTTCTATTTTTGGGTGGAACTCTGCTTTAATGTAAATAAACACACATACAACTTGAATGAGTCATTTAATGTTATTACAATAAAAAGTAAAAAAAAAAGACTAATGTCTCCTAAAGTAAATCCATGTTAAGCAAATCTTTGCCAAACATGACAACCCATGTCTTGTAGGCTGTGTACACGTTGTACACACCTAATGTACAACCCAGTGGTAATGCAAACACAGCACCAGCATTCCCAGGTGATGTAATTGACCAAATATGGTCAACGACCAAATTTGACTATTAATGGTACCCATTAACCTCAGATATTTGTTTACATTACAGCAGCCAGGGATTTGGGAGGAATAACTAGCCAATTTGGACTAAAGAGTTAGCTGGGTCCACAAATGTTAAATGGCATGGGTTCGGATTTAACTCAAGCCTGACCTGAACAAGAATCTTATTTCTAATTGTTAACACCATTAGAGAATCCATCTTGTGAAATGTAATGCAGCCATCACTGAAGCGCAAGTACGCAGATAGAAAGTGTCTGCAAAAGGGGCTGCAAGAGATCAACAGCACTAAACGCAAAAAAAAAAAATATAAATAAAAACAAGAAAAGGGTAAAGACAATATTTCACTAAAAGAAGGGATAACAAATCCTGGTGCAGCTGTAAATTTAGCTTGTTCAGTTAAGCTTTGACAATAAGACCTGGGAGCTGATTGGTTTCTATGCAGAGTTGCACCAGATTTTGCACTCTCCAGTTTTAGTAAATAACCCCCACAGTGCCTTAGAAAACTAGCACTGGTGCTTAATGGCTCAAAATTTAAGCCACAGGTGGCTCTGCATATTTAAACATTTTGACTTGGGAAATTAATTCTACAGAATAATGTATGACAGCCCTAACGAATCCCAAATCCAATTACCATGTGATGCACAAGCCTTAAAAGTAGACAAAACACTTATTTTACCTTCCCAAAATGTGAGCCAAAACCTTCCTAACACATTTCCTGCCCAAACATTGCAGCTCCTAGAGGGCGGGGTTCATGAACAGATGCGCTGCTGTCAAACCAGAAAGCAGTGGGCAGGACTAGTTGTGGCCAGGTGCTAATTGACAGGATAAAGGTTTGTAAATTAACAGTGATGACAATTGCCAAGCTCTCTGCAACTCTTCTGCCCATCCCGCTGTAGTGCAAGCAGGCATTGCCTACATGAGGTTGGCAACACTGCTATGAATTCAAGAGCAGTGCAGAGTCACAGAACGTTACAGAAAGCTGCATTTAGCAGATTTTAGTGACAGGAACAGAAAGCATGTGTGAATGAAACTATGCAGAGCGGACTAAGATAACTGTTCAGATACTTTGCTATTAAGTATATATATATATATATATATATATATATATATATATATATATATATATATATATATATTGCAGCACTGCTAAACCCTCAACCAATAAAGTGATAGACAAATAATCTATGCTATTAAATAAAGGATGAGGACAAACAGTACCAGAGTATTTTATCTAGGGGTTTTAAAACAGTTTCCAGATGGGCTCCTTCTTTAGCCAATACAATTATCCCCAAGTGATTTTTTTTCCCGTGTCCACAAAGGTACATGGCTGGATTTCACCAAACAGTACAGATGTGGAGCTAGTTATTGTCCATGTAGTCCTCCATTAATTAGTGGGGACTTCTTTTGCTCAACTACTAATCCGAGAACATTTAGAATGAAAACATTTGTTAATTGTAACATAAGTAAAATGTTTTACCTAATTACATGTAAGGCTTGTGCAATACAATACGTTGGTCGAACTACAAGGGGACTTTGTGATTGCCTAGACGATTATATCTATGATACTGAAAAGGAAAATGGGACCAATGTAGCTAGACATTTCAATGAAACACGCGGGGGGTACTCCTCTCTCTCTTGCAAATTCAATGTATAGAAAAAGTTTGTACACCTAGGAGAGGTGATGATAATTTTAGAATACTTTGCAAGCAAGGGGTGTTCTGGATATTTTCCTTACAAACTAGGAAACCGGGGGGGGGGGGGGGGGGTTAAACTTTGAGTGGGACTTGACCCACTTTTATGAGTGATTTATTTTAGATTTTTTTTACCTGGTTTCTAGGGAAATGTCTGGAGGTATATATGTGTATACTATACATGTTTTATATTTTATACATCTCATAAAATCATGTGTCTTTGAGCGATTCTCACGCTATCTCATGGGCATTTTAGTCCAAGCTCATTGGCCTGGATTCAAGAAGCAATTGCGCCTGTGTAACCATAAGTTACACAGCGCAATTGCTTACTTGCCCCGGCGTAACGAATGCTCCTGATTCAGGAACCTCGTTACGCCGACTGCAGCCTAAGATATGCGCGGCATAAGGCTCTTATGCCCACATATCTTAGGCTGCATTCTTGCGATGGCCGCTAGGTGGCATTCTCATTGTGCTCAGCGTTATAGTATGCAAATTGCATACTAACGCCGATTAACAACGTTTGCGCGAGCCCTGCGTACGCAATTTACGTCGTTTCCGTACAGCGGTTTTCCGCGTAAGGCTGCCCCTGCTATTAGCAGGGGCAGCCAATGTTACGTATACCCGTCGTTCCCGCGTTGCGAAATTTGAAATTTACGTAGTTTGCGTAAGTGAATTGTGAATGGGGCTGAACGCCATTCACGTTCACTTTGAAGCAAATGACGTCCTTGCAACGTCATTTGCCGCAATACACATCGGGGAAAGATTCCTGACGGAGCATGCGCTCTACACTCGGCGCGGGAACGTGCCTAATTTAAATGATTCCCGCCCCCTACGGGATCATTTAAATGCGCGTGCTTACGCCGGGCATTTTTCCGGCGTGCCCACGCAATTTATGGAGCTGCTGCTCCGTGAATCAAGGGCAGCGCAGTAAAATTTGCGGGGGCGCAGGGCAGAAACGTTGCCCCTGCGCCTCCGTAAAAAATGCGCAAATCTACTTGAATCCGGGCCACTGTAATTATTCAATCTACCATATTGCATTGCATTATATGATATGGCGTGTCATGTCATGGGATAACTGTTTCTTTCCTCCTACAAAGGAGGTTGCTGTATCTATTTTTATTTGTTTCTGTCTTTCGGTTTTAGTATTTTTATATATTGCTTTTGATATGATGTTTTGTATTGTGGTAATTGTTTATCATTAATGTTTTTTCTGCAACAGATATTTTAATAGCATTACCCAAGCCACTCATCTGGAAAAATGCTTTTAGTTTTGGGAGCAACGAACACAGGGATCCAATCACCGTAAGAATCACATCTGTTTTGATATATATATATATATATTTTTTTATCAATTATGTTAAGTGATCATGTGATATGTCTTTTTGTATATTATTGTGTTTTTGATTGCATTCTGAATGGTTTGGACCAGGGGCCTCCAAACTTTCTGAACAAAGGGCCAGTTTACTATCCAAAAGACTTTGTGACCAGTGGGAGTAGAAAATGCCCTGGCCTCAATGGCAGTAAAGACTGATCCATCATTGGTACTAGTGAGAGAAATAGTGTCCCATCATTGGTGTCAGTTAAAAAAAATAGGGCCCTATTGTTATTATCCACAACAGGAATTATGCCCCAATGTTGGTGTAGTAGGAATAGTGCCTTGTATAAGTGGGCCTGATAAAGGCAAGCAAAGGGCCACACCCCCCCCCCCATCCCCCGGGCCCCAGTTTGAAGACCACAGGTTTGACGAAGCACGTCAGCCGTGTGAAATGCATCACTTTTTGCCCCTGCCATTGACTTTGTCATTGCTATGTGTCTCATGATTTTATCTCCTCAATAAACTTTTCTATTTTTGCATCTAATATGCGAGTGCTGCCATTCTGTTTGTGTATCCAGTGCAATCATAGTGTTTTCAATAAAAAGCTCTCTTTATTTAAAACATTTCAAATCCACTCACATGTACAAGTGCACTAATCAGGTGCATTGTGGTAATGGTGTATATATCCACTTAAGAATGTGAAATACCTTGGTCAACACCACTCTATGTATAGTGGATAAACATTTCAGTGGGCAGTTAGAGCCAGCGTAAAGGCATTCAGGATGTGATATGATCGTCTCCTAATTGACAGTATTTTCTTTCTCAGCCTCAATGGAGATTTAGATTGATCTACAGCACCGCAACTACCATACTGTAACCTGATTACATGGTCAAACAACATACCAAGGTAAATTGCCTCACACAAAGCATCAAGCCCATGGCAATGTAAGCAATGTAAAACAGATTTGTGCAGCCACCAGGTCTGTTTGTAGGTGTGTGGTCAAAAGCAGTAAAACCATGGATTAACCACCTGTTTTACCCCACCCCCCCTGCCCCCACTGCCTGTGTGAACGTATCTTTAGCACCAGAGTCAGTGTGTTTTAGGTGGGATAAAATAACAAAAAATGAGGGGTGTAATGTTTGTGTGATTGTGCACCTATATTGTCATTGTTAGAGCCAGTGCTAGGGTTAGGTAGTGTGCTATGCGTAGAGTGCATGATTTGCAGTTTGTCCGTTAGTTTGGGTTCTAATGTTGTATATTGAATAAAACAATAAGAATTTAAAAAAAGGTTTCCTATTAATTAGTGTGGTAGTGTGCTTTGTGTAGTGCAGCCTTACACTGGAATGTGTCTTTAACGTATAAATGATGACTGAAAAGGAGATTTAGAATAATATAATTCACCTGGCTGCACTAGTAGTTGTTGTGACAATATGTACAGTTTTACAAACACAGGTCAAAGTTGCAAAACTCGGGTTCGGATGTTAGGGTTTGGTTTACCATTTTCATTCAGGGCAATAAAGCATAAAATACAACCTTAGAAATTACATGTCATTTAGTATTAAGTTACTTTAGTATTACCGCCCAGTAAATCGTTAGAAATCAAATAGAGTGCAAGCAAGTAAAGCTACCTTTTAGATTATTTGTCTAGGTTTTTGCTGAGCAATTTCATTATCGTCTTATTACCAATGTCTTTGTGTTTAATCCACTTTAACTATTCCAAAACCTCAATAGAATCAGTGGAAACATATTTGCATTTGATTTATTATGCCAATAGAAATCAATTGTTAGCTTATTTTTTGTTATCTATTTGCTAGCTCATTTATATACATTGTTTAATTGAAGTAATGCACTGCTTGCTCATTGTTTATTTAAGTGCTGGTGCCATATTCTAAACAGACCCTAGACTGAGTTACTACATAGAAGCTTGTCAATCGAACTGACACAGCATTAACACTCAACTGGTTTGAGGATGCAATGTGAATTCGATGGAAATGTGTTTTACTTGGATCATTGCTAAATGCCTAATCACAACATCCATCTGACCGATGTTTATAGACTTTTTTTCACACTTTCCCAGCCAGTTGGCACTATGTAATACCATTTTCCTCAATTATTTCTCATCTAGAATTCAAGGTGATACAACATAAATTAAGCCAACAAGCCGTGTCCAAAAAGGTTTCTTTCTTCCTTCAAAATACTTTTGATATAGTACATCAACATCTTTAAATATATACAGTATCATCAGAGAAATAGAGAGAGATAGATATAGACAACTAAAGAGAGAGAGAGAGAGAGACAGAAATGTATATCTGTGATCTTGACCCACGTTTTTAAGTCCAGTAGTGCTCATGCAACAGTGGTTTGAATGGAATGGTTGAAGCTTGTTTAGTGCCTATATTTTGTTCTTTTGCCCAATGAGAAAGCTTGGTGAATCAAGTAGTGTTAAAACTACAAGGTTGGGATTGTATTGTTAATGTGTATGTTTAGCTAAATTGTTTTTCAATTTTTGGGTGGAGTGGAGAAGAATTAGGACTCGCAAAAAATCTTTTTACTACTCTTTGGGGCTATGTTAAAGAGATTTTCTCTCACTTTCTGCCCTGCTGGCAATGCTTTTGCCAGAAAGGAAGTGAGGTAAAATCTCCAACACAGACCCAGGAAAAAATAAAGCATTTATCAGGGGTCATAGATTTCCCCTACTCTACTTATACCCCTTCACACCTAAGGGTAAAACAAATCTTAATACCTAAACACAATTTAGACATTTTGACATGTGTTAGTAAAAGCATACATATCATCACAACTACTTTGTGCATTCAGGTGGATTATAATTTTTTTTTTCAGGACAAATTGAGCTTTATTTCATAGTAAATAGTTATGGATATCTCCTCATGTTTTTCTTTTATCAAAGGAAAACTGGCCCAAAATAGTAAGAAAAAAAAAATATTTTTACATTTATCTGTATGTTTCTTGCTACTACAATAACCTACTACCAAAGAACAACCCAAAATATATTTTCCTGCTCCTGAAAAATGCAACATATGTGTATGCTATTTGTTGTTTGTACCCGTAGTACAGCCCAGAAGCAGTAGTGCGCATTTTGCTTCTTTTCCTCCTACCTAAAATACACCGACACAAACTGGCACTGATGTCAATTTAAAAAGAAAACTCTGCCCAAAATAAACTTGACTCCTGACCTTGACCTTTTGACCCAAACACTAACCCTGGCACTGACCTAGATCAAACCATGATCTAGATATTTTTTTTTTTATTATTATTATTATTTATTTTTTCCTTTTTTACAAACACTTTTTTTTCTTTCTGCAAAAAAAAGGGCAGGCTTTACAGTGAGGCCTCGTACACACGTCCGAACATGTCTGCTGAAACTGGTCCGCGGACCAGTTTTCGCGGACATGTCCGACCGTGTGTACGGCCTAGCGGACCGGATTCCAGGCCTAGCGGACAGGTTTCCAGCTGACAAAAGTTTCTTAGCATGCTAAGAAACTTGTCTGGTGGAAACCTGTCCGTCGGACATGTCCGATGGTTAGTACAACTCATCGGACATGGCCCGAAATCCCGCGCATGCGTCAAAGTGATTCATCATCGTCGCCGCCACATCACCGTGTTTTCCGTTTTCATCGACATGTCTGCTTGTCTGTACAAGGCCTCAACTGATCACTATGTTATCCAATCAGAGGCTACTATAGGGATCAGGTTTACCCGGAATCGGAAGATCCGGGTCCCGATTATTAATACAGGCTCAATCATTAGACCCCGGGCTTTGTGCTAGGAGTATACCGCGCTCCTAGCACAAAGGGAGATACGCATATATGTGGCCCCATGGAAAAAATCTAATTTCCGTTAGGCCGCATATATTTTGTTAGATTGCGTGAAGGGGGTTAAATAGGATTTTATTTATTTTTTTGCTGGCAAAACATTGTCAGTAAGACAGAAACAAGGATAAAATCTCTCTAACAGAACTCTGGATATCATAAAAACCTAACAGGGGTTCTAACCCATCCCCCAAACTATACAAAGCTTCAAAAATGTTTTGGCTAGACATCTAATTAATATGAACAATTTGCTTGCATTTTAGAAAGTATGGGGTAATTAAATTCCTTCTAAAGTCCCAACACTTGAATATTCTCCCTTGCTAGTGGGGCTGCAAATATTAATGGGGCTATATAGGCTGCAAATATTAATGGGGCTATATAGGCTGCAAATATTAATTGTTCTTTTAGGTCTAAAGGGCATTGAAAAGTAGATTAACCTACCTGATCATCCACTTCTCTGTGCTGCTAGCATCTTCTTCCCTGTGAGCCAGTAACCTAAAGTCCCTGCGTTATCAAGACATGATGCAAGCCCTGTGTTGAATGTGAGGATGTTGAGAGACAGTCCATTACTGGAGCGTGGTGTAGCAGCAGCATCTACCCAGAAAGCAAAGGACCAGTAAGTATAGAGTGCTTTTTACTCTGCCCTAGACATCAGATTTCCCAGAGTTGGACTTTAAAGGAATAGTTCATTTTTGGGAACATGTTACACATTATACCATTTTTTAGGGATGAACATGTAACATGTTCCCACTGCTGCAGCCACTCCCCACTGCCCTCTCTCCATGTAACAGCAGAACAGGGAGAATTTCCCCATACCAGCTGTCCCTTTTTGCCCACACAGCTACATCATTCATTGACAGAGCTCTGTGTATGAATGAACTACAAGTCACGACATCCTCTGCGGCTGTCAGCTTGTAGTTTCAGATTTTTTTTATAAAAAGTGAGCTTATCCTTTAAGTATTCATTAAGTAAAGAGATTTACTAAATCACTGATAGGGGGACTCTTGCATGAACCTTCATGGATCTTCACGCAGATCCCTGAGTGTAAACCAATGGAGGACTAATGCACAGCTCCGATCGCAGGCAGATTGTGTTTAAAGCCCTGCATCAATCCTGCACAGATGTACACTCAGGGATGTGTGTGAGAATCCGGGTAGCCATCTGTCTGTCATTGATATTTTTCCACAGGATGGCTGTACATGGCTGCATGATTCACCTGTTCCTCCTGGGTGGATAAACATAGTCCTCTGCACAGGTGTACTGATAATTGGGCCTGTGTAAATGACTCCTTATGCAGGCCATACATGGGTAAAATTCCAAACAAATTTGATTCGCAAAAGCAGAAAATTTCATGGGTTTTGTAATCTGATGGTGCTACCATTGATTTTGAAATTCAAGCAATCAAGCCTTCAATTTCGCCCTATGTTGCTACAGAAAAGAAAGTTTGTGGCCAGAATCTTCTTTTCTTTCTAGGTCACAGTTCATGTGCATTTCTTTTTCAATTACTTTTATTGTAATATTCCCCCATCATTGATTAGAAATTAATTTGTTTTTCAAAAAATTTCCAAGATGCCTGATCACTTAAATTCAATGGCCACAAGAAAATCAGCTGTTGCTGTGGCCCACTAATGGTGTGAAATTTGAATGAAAATTCTTAGTTACGATTTTCTAAAGAAAATTATTTTGGAATTTGACCCATGTATGCCGGCTTTAGAACTGATTTTGAATAATTAAATTTTACTCAAGGCTAATGCAAAAGAAATTTGACACAGCTTGGAAGGAGATCACTGCAGGTCCAGAATTAATCAAATAAAAGTCAAATGGAACTGTGAATGCACTCAAATTGAACTCTGAAACATTCTAAATAGACGCTCCTGAAAGCATGCAGCATTTTTCAATGAACACAAGTTTAATAAGGTTTGCGGGGAAAAATTTCTTGCATTAAAAATGTTCTGTAGACAAAAAAAAAGAAGTGGACCATTTATATTTAGGAGGGAAGCTAAAGTTTGCTCAATTTACTTTATTCGGAATTCTGCTTAGCCATCTGTAGAATAAGCATATGCTGCTTCATAAAGGATCAGTAGGGGAGCAATGGGAGTTTTTTTGCTAAAAATCATGCTTGTAACTTTCCCTACATTTCCAAGGCAGGTTTGAATCTGATTGATGACCAAGAGAAACCTGTTAGTGCTGGCACATTTTACAACTTTTCTTTTTGAAACTGCCTAGAGGGTAGCCAGCTTGGAGAGTGTTCTTTCTACACTAGCAAGAGAATTCCAAGATTGGTCGATTATAGGCAATAGAAAGTCAGGTAGACTGATACAGCAATGTCTATATAATATTCTGCTTCCCCTGTGCATCTCGGGGGTTCATTTTAAATTTCCACTCAAATTTGTCTTTAAGGCCTTGTTCACACCTGTGTTTTAAGTGTACTTTAAGTTTGGTGTCTTTCAAAGATTTCTACTTGCTTTCATCAAATTCATATATAAAGAGTTGGAAGCCCAACTAAAATGCAATACATTTAAAGAGAAACACTCAGATGTGAATTGGGCCTAAATTACGTTATATATATATATATATATATATATATATATATATATATATATATATATATATATATATATATATATATATATATATATATATATATATATGTGTATATATATATATATATATATATATATATATATATATATATATATATATATATATATATATTCTTGCCACTTAAATAGATAAGTGCTGTTTTTACCAGTTTGCCAGTACTTAGAAAAGCTCACCTGCCTTTCTTAGGGGAAAATTAATTGATCAAATACCATTAAATTCTTTAAATGTTTTTAGGCTGTTAAAGTAGAAGCTGGCTGTTGTATAAAAAATAAGAAGACGCTGCACTGTGTATAGCCCCCTTGTTCTAAACAGGGGGTACTATGTCAATTTAGTAAATAATTACTGTATCAACACAGAGTGGTACTATGGATAATATGCAGATGAACAGTACCACGTCCCATTGAGGTAAAAGAAAAATTGGAAAAGAGGCTTGGACTTTTTAAGCACGACCGGACAGAATTATTGAGTCAAATAAGTAATGCAACTGTATATAACCGACTTGCAACTACATGGAATCTGAAAGATGAGAGTATCATTTCATTGTAGTAGTGAATCCAAGGGTGTGGCTATATTGCAGTAAAGCAATGTAGACTTGATCTTGGCTCATGTTACGCGCTTTTTGTTTGTTCAGGAGATTTAAAGTGATCCATAATATGGAGTAAATGAAGTACAGGCTCACAGCTAAGAACAACAGAGTAAACAAGGTGCAGGGCAGCTGCTGGGGGGTCAGGAGGTCCCATCAAAAAATGTAATTTAGGTGTAAATGATCAATTTCACAGATGGCTAGCAATTAGGGTTGGGGGGGGTGAAGGAATTGATGTCAGAGGGTCAACAATAGATTAAACACATGGCAGATAGAAACGGACACTAACAGGGTCCTCACTATAAAGTAGTTATCACCACTGATTTATAGGGGGCCAATGTTGACGGGGACAAGGGCCTTATCCCCACAAACCTGGATGGTGGTTGTTGTGGTCTGTGGGCAGGGGGCTTATCGGAATCTGAAAGCCCCCTTCAACAGGGGGCTCCCCCCAGATCCTGGCCCCCCATGTGCATGTGCATGAAGTACATAGTACCCCTACACATTACCCATTCACCAGTGTCCCCAATGTAAAATCCATCATCAATCATGATGCAATTCGTCAATCACGGCGGTGCCACCATATGACGTCACCGGGTGGCTCTGCCCCTTACCTATATAAGTACTGTCAAACGGCAAGCCAGGCATTTGGCGATTTGCCTTAATTGCCAGCAGAGCATTTTCTTTTTCTGGGTCCAGCAGTCCCATTGGCATCATGATTGATGATGGATTTACATCTGGGGACATTGCTTTTTTCTTATAAAGTAATTGTCAAAAACGACCTCCTGTTTCTATTCACTTTTTAGACTTTTTTGGTAAATGGGTAGGTATCCCATACTCCTTCACATGAGGGGCGGGATCTGGTGCCCCCCTTGTTAAAGGGGGCTTCTAGATTCCTATAAGCCCCCTGCCTGCAGACCCCCACAACCACCGGCCAGGGTTGTGGGGATGAGACCCTTGACCCCATCAAAAGTACCCACCCCCCATGTTGAGGGCATGTGGCATGGTATGGTTCAAGAGGGGGTGTTCGCTTGTCCCCCCTATCCTGGCCTGCCAGGCTGCATGCACAGACAAGGGTCTGGTATGGATTGTGGGAGAACCCCATGCCTTTTTTCTTTAAATTTTGACTTGGGGTTCACCTTAAAAGCCTTACCAGACCAAAGGGCCTGATATGGATTGGGGGGGTGACCCCATGCAGGGTTTCTTTTTCATTTTTTTATTGCCGGCAATGTTTTATTTTATTCATCCGTCAGCGGGGAAGCCAATTGACAGCTGATGACTCATTGGTTCTTAAGGACGCATCGGTGGCCAGCTTCCCTGAGTGAGCAACACTTTGGCCAATGAGGGCTTAGAATTCACTGTACAGTGTGAAGTGCATTGCAAGGTGTTTGGCAAGGTGAACACCCGCCAAATGCCCTGCTAAAACAGGTGTTCACTGAACAGGCAAACACACAATGTTTGGGCCAAACTTTTCGACCAACTCTAGTGGCAAGGCCTGGCCAAGGAAACACTCACAGGCTGCACCTGAGCTACTAAATACTGACTACATCAGGGGCAGGGCTAATGCAGACTCTCAAAAAAGTCTGAAGAACCCCAATCTATAGGGAGAGAATGAAAGAGTAGAACAGAACACTATTCCACTCCCATTTTCCCCCAAATCTACAAGTCAATAACAAAACAGTCAGATTTTAAAAGAGAAGTATGTCTAAAGCCTCGTACACACGCTCGGTTTTCTTGTGTACGAGGCTTTAGACATACTTCTCTTTTAAAATCTGACTGTTTTGTTATCGACTTGCAAATTTGGGGGAGAATGGGAGTGGAACCGAGCGTGTGTACAAGGCTTTCAGCTTTCTCATCTGAAAATCTGGCCAGAATCTCGACAAGAAAAATAGAGATCCTGCTCTCTATTTTCTCGTCGAGATTCTTGTCGGCCTGTTTCCCGACGAGAAACCCGAGAGTGTGTATAATTACCTGTCGCCATGGAAACCCGTGCATGCTCAAAATGAATTTGACGCATGCGCGGTAGCTTCCATGTCATAGGTAGAGTGAAGCAATATGGCGGTGACGGCATTGAATGTGACGAGCGCATGCTAGTCGTACGCGATGACGTCACTGCATTATTGCCTTTCAAAAGAACCGTGGTTCTTTTGAAAGGACTGTGTGTACACTCGGGCGGCAAGAGTTTCTTGCCAAGAATCTCGTCAAGAAAAACAGTGTTTTTTTCCTGACGGGATTCTGGCCCGTGTGTACGAGGCCTGAAACTTTATTGGTCATACTTCATTTCTGGGTCATAGGAGTATACTTACTTTTGCACGCCTGTCAGAGTCAGCCGTCAGCCAATAACCGCTATCAGCCAGCTGCTTGATTAACAGCTGGCTCCATCCTCTCTTCAGCTCTGTACTCCAGTGAGCACTGGAGCCACAGAGCGGAGAACAGTGGCTGACATTCTCTGCTCTCCATGGTCAGGTAATTGCTCAGTTCTCGAGTTCTTAGTGATGTTGCATAGAGGTGAGTATGTTTGTTTGTTTTTGATCCCATACTTCTCATTTGTCTTAATATCTGTGTTGAGGCAGCCCTCTTGGCCAGCTTAAAACACATTTGACAATAAGCAGTGATGGAATGCAGAGACATAATGAGTATTACTTAGCGCATAGACCTCAAAAGATTATGATAATACTTAATATATGGAGGTGAAGGGTATAATACTGCGCTGCCAACAATATATAAAATGAAAAAGCTGCCAGCACCAACAAATGGATACATTTCTGAAAGGGTATATAAAGGAACAAGTGCAGCGCTATAAATGAATGAATATATCACAAAAGTGTCAATAATGTGACCAATAACAAAAAAAGAAAAAATATTGTAACATATGCAGTGAATACAGATATGCAATAAAGCACAAATTATGGGACACAGGGCCAGATCCAGAAAGAAATACAGTGGCGCAGCGTATCAGAGATACACTATGCCGCCGTACCTTACCTGGCGCATTTTCGAATCCTCAGCGAGTTCGCGCCGTAAGTTACGGCGGCGTAGTGTATTTCTGGCGGCGGATTTGAAATTGGGCGGGTTGGGGGCGGGTTTCATTTAAATGAAGCGTGTCCGTGTTCGTGGATCGTCGTAAATCGCTAATTTGCATACCCGACGCGGAAAACGCCACCCAGCGGACGCCGAAGTATTGCATCTTAGATCCGAAGGCGTACGAAGACGTACACCTGTCCGATCTAACCCAGAAGCCGTCGTATCTTGTTTTGAGGATTCAAAACAACGATACGATGTGGGAAATTTGAAAGTAAGCCGGCGTATCAGTAGATACGCCGGCGTACTTCGTCTGTGGATCTGGCCCACTGTCACATGTCCAACCATGTGCAAGTAAAAAAGTCTGAATAATAACTAAATCCAAATGTAAATTCAAATATAAAATAACATAGTGAGAAACAAACTCATTAAAAAGGAGGTTAAACAACCTAAAAAAGTGCCAAAAAAAGTTCATATATGTTCTGAGACGTTTATATATAAACAGCAGTCTTTCACTGAGGTCTGCATGTGATGATGATTGTGACTGCGGTGAGGAAAGGCTCTTGGAGGCTGCGAATAACATAATGCTGACTGGTTGCTGAACTTGGACAGGCGGAGCTAAATCTTGATTCAATACTTAATTTCATCTGCCACGGAGTTCCTGTGATGTGAAGCATTGGTCGGACATCCAGCATACCACCTGGAGACGCTTTGGAGTCGCTCGTTATGATGATCGCAGGAGGAATCTGAAACTACATACATGCTGTTATGACTCACCACTAATGGTGGATGAGTCCATATCTTATGGTAAGAGCACCCATCTTCTCCTCCTCGTTGTGGATTCACAACTCTGTAGTGGTGATAGTATTTGTAGAACACCAGGATAATCATCACACACAGACCTTAGTGAAAGACTGCTGTTTATATATCGTCTCAGCACATATATGAACTTTTTTGGCACTTTTTTAGGTTTTTTAACCTCTTTTTCATGAGTTTGTTTCTCACTATGTTATTTTATATTTGAATTTACATTTGGATTTGGTTATTATTCAGACTTTTTTACACGGTTGGACATGTGACAGTGTCCCATAATTTGTGCTTCATTGCATATCTATATTCACTGCATATGTTACAATATTTTTTTCTTTTTTGTTATTGGTCACATTATTGACACTTTTGTGACATATTCAATAATTAATATATGGTTGCTTTGTCCATTTTGTGTAAATGGAGCTAAGATGGCCACTTTAGCTTGTGTCATAAACAACCTTGCATAACATACATAGTTGAGATAAACAACTTGAGGGGACTTCCCTGTAATTTCGTTGATGGATAAGTTGTAATATGTCAGTGGGTAATTTGCCATTGGTATGCTATGTGTCTGCCATAGACATGAGTTGATGTGTCAGAAGAACTATATATAAGTGACACTCTGATATCTGTCTTTAGAGCATACTTTGGCGGCCTTAAATGTATGTGCTCTCGGTAATTATGTAATGTAATTATGTAATAAATAAACTAGAATTTGGAACTCATCTCATCTAAAGGTAATTTCACAGGTTTCTTACAAAATAAGAAACTTGAGATAACAATCTATACTCGAAAGGCAAAGGGTGGTTTTACCAAGTATAGATTTGATTTGGATTTGTCTCCTGTTCATGTACTTTGCATTTTATTATTTGATCAAAATAAAATATTAACACTTATTTTTCTGAAAGCGTTCCTAATTTACAGCATTATTTTCACACCTGCCTAAAACTTTTGCAACAGTAGTGTGTATCACAATTAGCAATAATTAACAACATCCATATAAGCACATTCTGTGTGGTGTAAAATGCAAAGTGTCAGTATTGTAGCATTTAATGAAATTAAACATTTAAGGCTGCATTCACACCTATGCGTTTTTACGCCTGTAGCGCTTACGCCGCTGCCGCCAGAGGGCTGAAAACAGATGTCCCTCTATGGAGATGGTTCACATCTCCACGCCGAACGCCGGACGCCTGTCCGCCTGCCGCGTGAAAAAAGATCCCGGACCTTTTTTTCAGGCGTCTTCGAGCGTTCGGCTAGGAGATGTGAACCATCTCCATAGAGGGGGGTCATCTTGGGGCACATCTAGGCGGACAATACCGGCGTTTTGTCGCCGCAAATCGCCGTACAAAACGCCGCTATTTTACCCGCGATTTGTGGCGACAAAACGCCGCGATTTCGTCCGTCTAGATGTGAATGCAGCCTAAATGTATTATGCATATGCTTTGTATTAACAGCATCCTACGCATGTATATTAAATGCAATTCATTAATGCCAAAAATAAATTGTAACTGTTTTGTGGAACTCTTACTAGGTGTAAATCTGTTTTTTGCTTGGAGTATGCCACTGAATTAATTATGCATGAAATGTGCATCGGAGAAAGCAGCGGGGATGTTATCATGACACCACTACACATATCATTTCTTTAAGGGGACTACTAAAACTTTCACATTTGCCTCCATCTGTGAAGCAATGAAATCAACTTATCAGAATGAAACTTTAAAGAAACACAGTATTATAGTCACTGGTGTACTAGAAATACAAAAGTTTAAACGCAAGTTATTATCAGGGATGACATTCAACATACTCTATTGCTTAGGTTAATTGAATTAAAGGCTAAGGTCATATAAATTCCAGCTCCCCTATGAACCAATATAGCATTCATGTAGTTTTTTTTGCAAAAATATCAAAGCTTTCAAAAAAAAAATACAGACAAGTACCTTACTGTCCTCCATCCATGATTCCAAATGTATCTATTGCTTCTGTCTTGCGTCCTTACAGATTTTAGGTCATGACACAGGAAGGAGTTGACCAGCTGATATCATTAGCACACACCATACATCATCCACCCTCCGCACTCCCAGCTGCACATTTTTTAATTAAATGCAATCAATCAGTGATCACCCTTCTCACTAAATACATCATCAGTTTTCATAGTGTGTGGCCATCTTTATGCAAGTACATAGGAGGGAGTGGACAAAACAGTCAGCTGTCAAGCTCCGTTCACATCTCTGCATAGCAGGAACTTGCATTCCCACATGTGTTTTTTTTTTGCGAGGTGGGGAGTTTTTTTTTGGAGCATTTTTCACTCATTACACATAGGCAGCCCATCCACCTGAATGGCTGTCCTACACACAGCAATCGCCAGAAAAAATCTTCAGACCTTTTTTTAGAGTGGAGCTTGTTGCGCTTTTTACTGCGATTTTTGGTGCAGTGCATTTCTGAAATGCAAGGAAACACACAGATGTGAATGGCACCTCATTGTTCTTGCGGTAACACACCAATTTCACTTTCTGGCCCCTTTCACATCTAGCATAGTGGAAGTGCACATTTTGTGTCTCGTCTTTCTTGTGACACGCATAGGGCAGCCTGCTGATCTAACTGATTCAGGCCCTGGAAGATTTTACCCCCTTCCCTGACCAGAGCACTTTTTACGATTCAGCACTGTGCCGGTTTAACTGACAATTGCGCGGTCATGCAACGGTTGTACACAAACAAAATCGATGTTCTTTTTTTCCCACAAATAGAGCTTTCTTTTTGGTGGTATTTGATCACCTCTGCTTTTTTTTTTTTTTTTTTTGCGCTATAAACAAAAAAAAGCGACAATTCTTCGAAAAAACTATATTTTTTTACTTTTTGCTATATAAACATCCAAAAAAATTTATAAAATATATATATATTTTTTTTCCTCAGTTTAGGCCGATATGTATTTTTCTACATATTACTGGTAAAAAAATCGCAATACGTGTATATTGATTGGTTTTGCGCAAAAATTATAGCGTCTACAAAATAGGGGATAGATTTATGGCATTTTTATTAGTAATTGACTTTTTACTAGTAATGGTATGCGACCATTGCCATTTATGCAGCGATCAGGGCTATAAAAATTGGTTAACTGTGTCCTAGGGAGCGATTCTAACTGTGGGGAACTGGGCTACAAGTGACACAACAGTGATCACTGACTCCCGATACAGGGAGCAGTAGATCTCTGTCCTGTCACTAGGCAGAACAGGTAAATGCCTTGTTTACATAGGCATCTCCCCATTCTGCTTTCCCTGACAAGATCGCAGCGCGTCGACAAACATCGATTTTGCGGGTCCGCGGGCACGGCCACGGAGAGCGCGGTGAGTGACTTTTTAAAGGGGACATACCTGTACAACCCATTTTCCCACCGCTGCCATTGTGGTTAAATTGGCTGTGCTATATGTGGCTTATGGGACATGTTGGCGTTTTGTGAGATGCATGTTTTTACTGTGTGCTTTGCAGCATTTGCCATCCGTTTTTTCACATGCCAAGATTTGTGTTTGCTTCTGTGTTTGGTGTGTTGTTAACAATTAATGGCACTGAAAGCGCAACTAGTAATTTTAGGTGTATAAAGGAGGATATACAACTATACAATCTGATTGTACAATCTCCTTTAGATCTGCCATCAGTTATGTAGTGCAAGGGCCTGCCTGATTGGATACAGAGTGATTGGCTAGATAGGGTGTTTCCTCTATTATATACATTTGGTAAATCTAAAGGAGATTGTGCAATCAGATTGTATAGTGTATGGCCATCTTTATAGAACTAAAATTACTCCAGTGGTTAGCAGGTAAAACCAGCCTCAACTTGATTGATCCAGGCCACGCCCCCAACATGTTTCACCCCACCCCTAGAGCTTAATCATGGACCTCCAAGAGGCTGATTTTACCTGGTAGCCACTCAAGCCTGTGAGGCGTGTGGCAGCCAGCTATCTCTTTTTTACAGTGTGCTTAGGGTCTGGATGAACCTTTCCCCCAGACTGAACCCCCCACTAGTCAGCGGAATGCAACTCGTTGGACCTTGTCAGTCTGAGTGGGGGACACTAAGCATTTATTGTGGGTCAACATCAATACGGGAGTCAGGGAGTGATGCCCCCACTAACCCAATCACAAATCTACACAGACTGTACATTACTCTGTATAGGGTCCATACCAGGCCTCAAATGTATGAATAACTTATATAAATAAATAAATAATCCTGTTTTTTTGTATTCAGGGGTTCCGTTAACTATAAAACAGCAATTTTTTTAAATAAAAATATAAGAAAGATAAGATTAGGACTGGAGTCTATTTATACACCAGATTGTGGAAGTCTGAGAGTAGAGGAACACAGAAGCGGGTGCATCAAGGCTTAGGCAATATAGTAGAAAACTTGTGAGCTTGGCATGCATAGATTACCACTTCTCAGAGATGAATAAAGATGAAGAGAGCCATTCTTCAGTGTAATCTCAGCTGCTAAATCACCAAGATCTGGGCGAAAATGTCTGCAATTTCTCTGGGGAGAGGGAGTGGCCTGGATAAGAGTGGGTAAGGAGTATATGGTACTTGAGGGAGTAATTCTGGATCAAGGCCCAACTTAATCAGTATTGCTTCCCATTCAGGATAGTAGTGGCTGTATATGTCAAGCCATTGTGGGGTACAAAATATTTGAAAGAGAACCTCCATCTGTGGCAAATCCTGGCAGCCTGAAGGACCGACATGATTTCTTTAATCTTCTGCCATTTTACCAGGGTTGTGGGAGAAAATATTCTGCAAATGCTTCATCTTTTCCATCATGCCTCCTAAGCCTCCCTGTTGCTCGATTAACCTGTCCATCTGTTAAGACCCTGACAGTGAGAGGACTCTATTTAAAGTTTAGACCGCAGCTGTAGAGGCTTATCAGAAATGAACCACCAGATCACTCTCACTGAACAATAAGAGTTTGGGGTTATATCATCATATCCTCTAATGGAACAAAACACAAGAGTAATAGCTTAATTCCTCTTAAGCTTAACTAATGAATACAATCCGATAGTACAAGATAAAGTCTTGTCTAAGTAAATTCAACAAATAAGGGTAGTAGTATTACAAGTATTGTAGGATATCTCCACACTGGTATCAATAGAGTGAAATATGTCTGCTGTATCTGGTGCTAGTATATAGTAACAAGTATAGAGTGAGAGACACAGTTCTGAGATATACTAGGAATCACTGTTATTGTAAGAAGCTGGTTTCAGATATACTTGCGGTTAGGAGGTAGTCTGTACCGGAATGTCCGCACAGGTGGTGGTGGTATCTTTATACAGCAGTAGTTTGGTATTTAAATATACTTGCAGTTCAGGAGGTAGTCTATACCGGGGATGTCCGCACAGGTGGTGATGGTATCCAGCATGTACTGAAACACACAAGACTTTGAAGGGGTAAGTTGTGGAGAGAGGTGCTACAGAGAGTCTGTAGCTTGTCCAGGGTTTCCCAGATGGCGGCAGGGTCCAACAGGGAATATCCGAACACCCTGCCGCCATTCCCGGGAGTTTAAATAGCCCGGGCTGTGGGCTGAGCTGGGCGCCACACGCTGGAACGCACTTCCGCGTTCCAACGTGGAGCGCAGACGTCCGCGCACCGGAAGTGACGCGGACGTGTGTCTGAATGGAGCGCAGCTGTCATAAGTGACAAGCCTGCGCTCCGTGTAAAAGGAGTAACGCTGACGGCGTTACATACTCCCCCTCCTCAAGGGGGCACCTCCGGGGCGCCCAGTAAGAGATGGTTTATTAGGATATTTATGATGAAACTGCTTAATGAGTCGAGGAGCATGAATATTTGAAGAACATTCCCAGGAATCATCTGTGGAGAATAGCTTTCCACGAATCAAATATTGAATAGAGGATCCTCTCTCTCCTAGAAATCAAGAATCTTCTCTACCTGATATTCAGTTTCACCAAAAACTTGAATTGGAGGAGGAGGTTGTGGATCTCTATCTGGAAAGGGATTAGGTTTGTAAGGCTTAATTAGTGAAACATGGAAGGATGGATGAATCTTCCAATCTGAAGGTAGAAGTAATCTAACAGCATTTTTGTTTATGACATGAGAAAATTGGGAAAGGTCCTGTGTATGGACGACCAAGCTTCTTTGAAGGAATATTAAGTCGCAGATTCCGAGTGGATAACCATACCAAATCTCCAATCTTGTATGGAGGTGATATTGTTCTATGAGAGTCATAGTATTTCTTCTGTCTAATTTGAGCAGCTTCAAGGTTAGAACGAAGAGTATTTAAAGTGTTTTTTATGGTTGAGAAGAAATTCTCAACAGCCGGAACATTATTTGGAGGAAAAGTAGATGGTAAACTATTAGGATGAAACCCATAATTTGCGTAAAAGGGTGAAAACTGAGAAGATGAATTGGAAGCATTGTTATATGCAAACTCTGCATGTGGAAGTAAGTCAAACCAGTCATCTTGAAGATGAGTGCAATAACAGCGCAAATACTGTTCAAGTGTTTGATTGACACGTTCCGTTTGCCCGTTTGTTTGGGGGTGATAAGCAGTAGACCTGCGATGATCTATTTGTAATGTTTGGCAAAGGGCTCTCCAAAACTTGGAAATAAACTGTGACCCACGATCCGAAATGATCTGGGATGGAAGACCATGTAATTTAAGAATATTAGATACAAAAGCCCTTGCTGTTTCTTGAGAAGTAGGTAATTTTTTCAAAGGTACAAAATGGGCCATCTTGGTTAATATATCAACAGTGACCATGATGGTGTTAGCTCCATTTGATCTAGGAAGATCTACTATGAAATCCATGGAAATAACATCCCAAGGTCTATTAGGTATTGGGATGGAGGTTAATAAACCATAGGGAGGCTTCCTTGAATGCTTGTTGATGGCACAAGTGTGGCAAGAACTCACATAGTCGTGAACAGTTTTTGTCAGATGAGGCCACCAATAATTTCTCTTCACTAAATGAAGGGTTTTACCAATACCAGGATGACCTGCAAGTGGGGCGTCATGGAGTTGTTTTAATAGTATGAGTTGTAAACTTGGTGGAACATAGATCTTGTTGTTGAAAGTTAATAGTCCATTAGACTCCTGTTGTAGACCTTTAGGGAGTTGAGATCTGTCTCTGGAAAGAGTTTGAATGAGCAACTTATTAAATGTCAAAGTTGTTCCAATGAATCGGTTGGAGGGAATAATGGAAAGTGGAGGAATGTCCATGGATTGATCTTCATTCATACGAGATAAAGAATCTGCTTTAATATTCTGAGTACCCGGGAGGTATGAAATGACGAAATCAAATCGATCAAAAAATAAACTCCATCTGACTTGACGGGCAGAAAGAGTTTACAAGTTTTAAGATGCTGTAAATTACGATGGTCGGTGAGAATAGTGATGGGGTGTGTAGAACCCTCCAGAAGGTGTCTCCAGTTTGCGAGAGCATCCTTTATTGCTAACAGTTCCTTCTCACCAATCGGATAGTTCTTTTCAGCTGGTGATAAAGTTCTGGAATAAAAGGCAACAGGATGTAGTGGTTGTGATAATGTGGATCGTTAGGAAAGTACAGCACCCAAAGCAAAATGTGAGGCATCAACTTCCAAAGTGAAATGAAACATTGGATTGGGCAGTTGGAGAATGGGAGCTGAAGAGTAACTGAGCTTAAGTGTTTCAAAGGATCTCTGTGCTTCCTTGGACCAAATGAAAGGTATCTTAGAACTAGTTAAACTAGTAAGTGGTCTCACAATTGATGAGAAATTTTTAATGAATTTTCTATAGTAATTAGAAAATCCAAGGAATCTCTGAAGGGCCTTTCTAGACTGGGGAGAAGGCCAGGACAAAATGCAATCCACTTTAGTATGGTCCATCTGAACTCCGTCAGGAGTGATTTGATAACCAAGAAAGGAGATAGTCGTCTGACTGAAGACGCACTTCTCAAGTTTTGCATATAGAGAGTGAATTCTGAGCCTATCCAGAATCCAACGCACATGCTTGTGATGTTCTTCCAGAGTATCAGAGTAAATTAATATGTCATCCAAGTAAATAACAACACAAATGTCGAGCAGATCATGAAAAATATCGTTAATAAACCACTGAAAAGTTGCTGGGGCATTACATAACCCGAAAGGCATTACACAATACTCGAAAAGCCCGTATCGAGTTTTAAAAGCAGTCTTCCACTCATCTCCCGAGCGGATCCTTATCAGATTATAGGCACCTCTGAGGTCCAGCTTTGTGTAGATCTTAGCTGTTTGTAAACGTTCAATAAGTTCTGGAATGAGTGGTAATGGATATCTAATCTATATAGTGATGTTATTGAGAGATCGATAATCTATTATCGGCCGAAGTGATCCATCCTTATTTTTTACAAAAAATAGAGCTGCACTAGCTGAAGAAGTGGAGGGTCTTATAAATCCTTTTTTAAGGTTCTCATCCAAGTAATCTTTTAGGTGTGTAAGCTCTGGTTGTGAAAGGGGGTAAATCCGAGCGGTAGGGATAGGACTGTCAGGAATTAAGTCAATAGGGACAATCATAAATCCTATGTGGAGGAAGTTTATCTGCGTTAGTCTTACTGAATACATCAGCGAAATCTTGTAAGTAATTTGGTAGATTAGCAGGATGAACTTCTGAAAAGGAGATGATACATGGAGGATGACAGAATTCTGTACAGTAAGTAGACTGTAAGGAAAGGGATCTTGTGGACCAAAGAATAGTAGGCTGATGAAGATGCAACCATGGTAGACCTAAAACTATAGGAAAAACTGGAGATGAAATAATATCAAAATTGAGAATCTCAGTGTGGCCAGTGGCACAAGAAACTGTTAAGGGAACTGTCTGAGATGTAACTGGACCGGAAGAAGAGTTAGAACCATCAATAAAAGTGAGTGACACTGGAATCTGCTTTAACACACTGGGAATTTTATTAGCTTTTACAACATTTGAATCAATGAAATTGCCACATGCCCCGCTGTCGACCATTGCTTCAATGGAAATCTTTCCTTGATCCCACTGTAGGGTGAGAGGAACAAAAATATAATGATTAGATATGGTTCCAGATGAATTTAATTTACTAATGTGGGAGAAATTACCTTCTGAATTCTTCTTGAGAAGAGGACAGGTGGAAACGATATGGTCAGGAGCAGAACAATATAGGCAAAGATTGTTAGCTCTGCGGCGCTGTTTCTCTGCAGAAGTTAAAGGTCCTTTGATAACACCAAGTTCCATTGGAGAATCTTTGGGAGGTGATCTAGACCTCCTGAAGGGAGTGACAGGGTAAGTAATGGCACGTTCGGTCTTTCTTTCGCGAAGGCGACGATCAATGGTCACTGAGAGGTGCATAAGATCTTCCAAAGTAGTGGGTAGGTCAACGCGGGCAAGCTCATCCTTCATGGCCTCAGATAAACCCAAACGGAACTGGTTTCTGAGAGAAATATCAGACCATTGAGTTTCTCTGCACCAACATTTGAATTCCGAAATAAAATCTTCAACAGGCCGCTTCCCCTGTTTAAGACTCCTGATTGAATTCTCAGCTGTTAACTGTTTGTTGGGATCTTCATATAACAAAGACATTTCATCAAGAAATGTGTCAAAATCTCCTAGGAGATCTCCGTGTTCTTCTACGTAGATGTCAGCCCATACCCTGGGCTCACCTTTAAGATAAGTAATTAATGTGAGGATCTTTATCCTATCAGAATGATAAGTACGTGGCCGCAGTTCAAACATCAATCGGCATGAACTAATAAACTGTCTGTAATTTTTTCTATCTCCAAAAAAAGGTTCCGGAGAACAGGCCTTGGGTTCAGGTCTTTCCCTGGCTTGTGCAAAATTTTGATCTCTTAAAGCATCATTCTGCATACGTAACTCATTCATGTTAGTGGTAAGATTATCAACCCTTTGAGAGAGTGCAACTAAGTGATTTGCAAGGTCAGCTGGATCCATTTTAAAGATATATATATATATATATATATCCTTTCTTCCTTTATTTTGAGGTTCGGATATTATGTTAAGACCCTGACAGTGAGAGGACTCTATTTAAAGTTTAGACCACAGCTGTAGAGGCTTATCAGAAATGAACCACCAGATCACTCTCACTGAACAATAAGAGTTTGGGGTTATATCATCATATCCTCTAATGGAACAAAACACAAGAGTAATAGCTTAATTCCTCTTAAGCTTAACTAATGAATACAATCCGGATAGTACAAGTATAAAGTCTTGTCTAAGTAAATTCAACAATTAAGGGTAGTAGTATTACAAGTATTGTAGGATATCTCCACACTGGTATCAATAGAGTGAAATATGTCTGCTGTATCTGGTGCTAGTATATAGTAACAAGTATAGAGTGAGAGACACAGTTCTGAGATATACTAGGAATCACTGTTATTGTAAGAAGCTGGTTTCAGATATACTTGCGGTTAGGAGGTAGTCTGTACCGGGAATGTCCGCACAGGTGGTGGTGGTATCTTTATACAGCAGTAGTTTGGTATTTAAATATACTTGCAGTTCAGGAGGTAGTCTATACCGGGGATGTCCGCACAGGTGGTGATGGTATCCAGCATGTACTGAAGCACACAAGACTTTGAAGGGGTAAGTTGTGGAGAGAGGTGCTACAGAGAGTCTGTAGCTTGTCCAGGGTTTCCCAGATGGCGGCAGGGTCCAACAGGAATATCCGAACACCCTGCCGCCATTCCCGGGAGTTTAAATAGCCCGGGCTGTGGGCTGAGCTGGGCGCCACACGCTGGAACGCACTTCCGCGTTCCAACGTGGAGCGCAGACGTCCGCGCACCGGAAGTGACGCGGACGTGTGTCTGAATGGAGCGCAGCTGTCATAAGTGACAAGCCTGCGCTCCGTGTAAAAGGAGTAACGCTGACGGCGTTACACCATCACATTAACAGACCAATAGGGAGCTTCAAGATGCAGGAAGGGACTTATTCAGAAAAAAGAAGAAAGAAAGTTT
The DNA here is from genome assembly GCF_905171775.1 of Rana temporaria. Taxonomy (NCBI): domain Eukaryota; kingdom Metazoa; phylum Chordata; class Amphibia; order Anura; family Ranidae; genus Rana; species Rana temporaria. The sequence continues at coordinate 140,383,402 of NC_053492.1, forward strand.
TGCATATAATTTCAGCCGCATGTATCTGTGGATCTATTGATGATTTAACGTGAGGCTTCAGTGAAGATTATCAATGATAATTGTGAAAAAGTCAAGATTTGCTTAAAATGTAATCTGTATGTATCTGTGGATCTACAGATGCTTAACATTGGGTTTGCAGTGAAAATTAGCTATGATGATTGTTGTTCTTTTTTGTATTGGATTCAATTGTCCAGATTTTTGATTCCGTTTCTTTAAAGCTCAAGGATATCATTTTCTCCTTGTAGAATTTTGATAAGCATTTGTAATTTTCTCAGTTATTGGATATTCTAATCTGAACACACTAGAAGCAGCTATGTGTAGAAAATTATTTTTCTCTTTTACGCTATGACCAGATGGAAACAACTATAAATTCTTCCTAGATATTGATGCAACAATACATTATCTTCCATGGACATTTCCTGAGAAGGATGTACTTAGTTGTTTAACATATGAGTTTTTTTATACCTCCCATTTTACATTTCTGTCTTTATTCTTTCTTATTCTGATTAAGATTATTTTGTATAGCTGGGAAATGTAAGACTCTTTGAGCCAGATCACTTTTCATCCACAAATTAAAACCGAATACTATATGATAAACCCATCACACACAGAATGCCCATAAGGTATATAGAGACACATTAACCACTTTTGGTGGTTAAAGACTGGGCCACTTTTGCGATTCGGCACTAGTTTGCTTTAACTGACAATTGCGCAGCCGTGCGATGTGGCTCCCAAACAAAATTGACGTCCTTTTTCCCCCCACAAATAGAGCTTTCTTTTGGTGTTATTTGATCACATCTGCGCTATAAACAAAAAAATTACAACAATTTTGAAAAAACTGCAATATTTTTTACTTGTTGCTATAATAAGTATCCCCCAAAAATATATATATAAAACACATTTTGACAGTTTAGGCCAATACCTATTCTTCTACATATTTTTGGTAAAAAAAAATCTCTTTTTGCTAGTTTTTTTAAAACAGAGTGTTTAATATCACTTTAACAAATAGCCTGCATCATAATGTATCTCAATATGTACAATAACTCCATGCACGCATACCTTTTTTTAATAACCCCAAAACAGGGTATAACCATTATGCATTCTAACACGTTTTGGACTCTATGTACTCTATAGCAGTGGTCATCAACCCTGTCCTCAGGGCCCACTAACTTGCCAGGTTTGCAATATAACTGAAATACATCACACGTGATATCATTTGCTGCTCAGTGTTTTCAGTATTCTAGTCTGCATCTTCCCAAGGTAATACATAAAATCTGGCCTATTAGTGGGCCCTGAGGACAGGGTTGATGACCACTGCTCTATAGAATGCCCAAAAAACTTGGTTTGGCAAAAAGTTTAAAATCAGTACAGATTTTCAGCATAATGAGGGCACAGTATACCACTTGTGCTGGGAAATTCAAATTCATTTTTCAGACCATAGCTAGACAGCTCTGGAGGGGAACGATATGGACTAATTCTGTTCATCAATGTCGCTTCGAAAGAAAAAGCATTTAAGAACCCAGAATTCAGTTATGGGCCTGAACATTTTCCTTGATGCACATACACGCTTAATATACAATTTTGTGGTCATGCCAGCTCTTATCTGATATTCAGAGGTATTAACTCTCTCGAAAATCAGTACTGTTGCCACTAACTACTCATTTGACACTACGAAGAATCAGGAAAAAACATGTTTTACTGCTTCATATTCACCTTTTGAATGTTAATAGATATGCCACTGTTCAGTTATACTCTTGATGTTATACTAAGTTTGAGACATACATCTTGAAATAATTTTTACACTGTAACTTTTAGAGTATGGAAAGTTGAGATGAGCTTTGTGTTCAACTCGAACGTATGTTCCACTTGAACATAGTCTGTTCGTATGTTCGACGAATTTCGAACAAAACGGGTCGTTCGCGCCAAATTCGAGTGACGCGCGTCGGCCCATAATTCACTGCGGCGTTGCGCACTGATGGCCAAGCATGCACCATGATGCTTGGCCAATCACAAGGCTCAAAAAACGAAGAACCACAATTGGCCAAAGCCAGGGTGGCTTTGGCCAATTATGGCTCAGGGGGTTTAGTACACGCCCCACACTATATAAGGCCGCCTGTAAGGCGGCCGTGTGTAGTGTGTTCCAGCTTTGTTAAAGAAAAGAACAGTCAGACAGTTAGAGAGAGAGAGATAGAGACACAGGGGCTGATTTACCAAGCCTTTACTCCATGACTCATGGAGTAAAAGCAGGAGTAGCAGCCGTTTGGTGATTTACTAAAGAAATACGCTGCTAGTGCAGTGTATTTCCCTAGTTACTAATGTGCTCCGTGCGCCCAGGAGAGGGTGCATTGTGCACCAGTACAGACCTGGCGCACGGCACATTAAACTGTAAATTGCGGGGGTTTGGGCGGGAGTTTATTAGGGGGGGGTGGGGGAATGCAGGGGAAGTGAAGTGACATGTGTTTTGAAGTGTTTGGCGGGCCGAATTGAAAGGGAAAGTGTTTTTTGAAAACAGATCCCCGTACGCTTGCACAGTGCGCCTGAACCTCGGGAGGTTCATTTGCATACTGGGCATGCGCAGAGAGAAAAGTCAGGGATTCCCGTGCGCCTTGTCAGTACGCCGTGAAAATCTTGGTAAATACCAAGCGGCGTACCCGTGATTGCGCTGCGTGACGCGGCGCACGGGAATCTCCGAGCTGTTTTCAGCCCTGAAGGGGAACTCCGCGCCAAATTTCAAACTTGAAATCGGCGCGGGTCCCCCTCCAGGGCTACATTAGGCTCTTAGGCTTGGTCCGGAACGTGAGGGGTTAAACCCGCGCCGATTCGGAGCGGGGGTCCCCCCCAGATCCAAACCAAGCCCTCATCCCAAGCATGCAGTCTGGCCCGGACAGGAATGGGGGCGGGGACGAGCGAGCGCCCCCCCCCTCCTGAGCCGTACCAGACCGCATGCCCTCAACATGGGGGAGTGTGTGCTGTTGGGGAGGGGGGCACTGCCCCCCCACCCCACAGCACTCTTGCCCCCATGTCGATAGGGACAAGAGCCTCTTCCCGACAACCCTTGCCATTGGTTGTCGGGGTATGCGGGCGGGGCTAATCGGAATCTGCGAGCTCCTTTAATAAGGGGGCCCCCAGATGCCGGCCCCCCACCCTATGTGAATGAGTATGGGGTACATCGTACCTCTACCCATTCACATGGGGGAAATGTAAAGTAAAATAAAACACCACACAGAATAAAATATTTTATTGATCTGCTCCGGAGCCCCCCCCTTTCTTCTTTAGCTCTCTTAGAAGGGGGGGGTTTCTTCTCTCCCGATCTTCCGCCGGGACCCTGGGCTTCGGTGATTTCTGCCGGGGGAGGGCGCCATCCCTCGGTCCTCTCCGGAGCCTTCCGCCGGATGCCCCCACCCCATTTAAGCTCTTTTTCATTAGGGAGGGGCATCCGGACTTCGGGGTCTTCTGCCGGGGGATGGCGCCTATCCCCCGGTCTTTCCGGTGCCTTCCGCCAGGGTTCCGGTCTTCCTGGTCTTCTGCCGGGGGTGCGCCAACTCCCCGGTCTTTTCTCTGCTCCCTCTTCTGCCTGGCTCCCCCGCGGAGCCAGGGCTTTCTTCCGTCTTCTTTCTTCTCTCTTCCTTCTTCTGCCTGTCTCCTCCGGGAGCACAGGGCTTGTCTCCGCTGTCTTCTTGCTTCTCTTCCATTGGATGTTGACACGACGAGGTTCCGCGCTGACATGCCGTGTCAGCGGCGGGCATGGACTTATATAGGGTAATGCCACCATGTGACCTCAACCCATGTGACATCACATTCCCTGGGCATGATGGGAATGTGATGTCACATGGGTTGAGGTCACATGGTGGCATTGCCCTATATAAGTCCATGCCCACTGCTCAGACGGCATTCCAGCGCCGGACCTCGTCGTGTCAACATCGAATGGAAGAGAAGGGAGAAGACAGCGGAGACAAGCCCTGTGCTCCGCGGAGGAGACAGGCAGAAGCGGAAGGCATCGCAGAAGCCCGGAGAGTGGCGCCCTCTGGCGGAAGACACCGTACAAGCCCGGGACCCTCCCCCAAAGGCAGGAGCCTCCCTGGTGAAGGGGGTCCCGGTGAATTACGTCGCTGAAGACGGGGGTGGGGTGCCAGTGCACCCCCCCCGCAGAAACCGTCGTGGAAGCCCGGGACCCTCCCCCAAAGGCAGGAGCCTCCCTGGTGAAGGGGGTCCCGGTGAATTACGTCGCTGAAGACGGGGGTGGGGTGCCAGTGCACCCCCCCCCCGCAGAAACCGTCGTGGAAGCCCGGGACCCTCCCCCAAAGGCAGGAGCCTCCCTGGTGAAGGGGGTCCCGGTGAATTACGTCGCTGAAGACGGGGGTGGGGTGCCAGTGCACCCCCCCGCAGAAACCGTCGTGGAAGCCCGGGACCCTCCCCCAAAGGCAGGAGCCTCCCTGGTGAAGGGGGTCCCGGTGAATTACGTCGCTGAAGACGGGGGTGGGGTGCCAGTGCACCCCCCCCGCAGAAACCGTCGTAGTAGCCCGGGACCCTCCCCCAAAGGCAGGAGCCTCACTGGTGAAGGGGGTTCCGGCAGAAGATGGCGAAGCCCGGGGCCTAATGGGGTGGTGGTGGGGGGCCCCGGCAGAAGACCCCCGGCTGACTAATAAATTAATTTATTCATGTGTGGTGTATTATTTTTTTCCATTTTTTTCCCCAGGTGAATGGGTAGGGGTACAATGTACCCCATACTCATTCACATAGGGTGGGGGGCCGGAATCTGGGGACCCCTTTATTAAAGGGGTCTCTCAGATTCTGATAAGCCCTCCGCCCGCATACCCCGACAACCAACGGCCAGGGTTGTCGGGAAGAGGCTCTTGTCCCTATCGACATGGGGACAAGAGTGCTTTGGGGTGGGGGGGCAGTGCCCCCCTCCCCCACAGCACACACTCCCCCATGTTGAGGGCATGTGGTCTGGTATGGCTCAGGAGGGAGGGGGGCGCTCGCTCGTCCCCACCCCCATTCCTGTCTGACCAGACTGCGTGCCTGGGATAAGGGCTTGGTTTGGATCTTGGGGGGGACCCCACGCTATTTTTTTTTGCGCGGGTTTAACCCCTTATGTTCCAGACCAAGCCTAAGAGCCTGGTATGCACCTGGAGGGAACCCACCTTATTTTTTTTTGGGGGGGGTCTGGAGTTCCCCTTCATGAACAGCGATCTGTCATTTACACATGTCAGTCCCCCCCCCTACAGTTAGAACACACCCAGGGAACATATTTAACCCCTCCCTCGCACCTAGTGTTAACCCCTTCCCTGCCAGTGGCATTTTTACAGTAAGCAATGCATTTTTACAGCACTGATCGATAGAAAAATGCCAATGGTTCCAAAAAAGTGTTCGATGTGTCCGCCATAATGTCGCAGTACTGATAAAAATCGCTGATCGCCCCAATAACTAGTTAAAACAAACAAAAAAATATTTTGTAGACGCTATAACTTTTGCCAAAACCAAACACTAAACGCTATTTGCGATTTTTTGGAACCAAAAAGATGTAGAATACGTATCGGCCTAAACTGAGGTTTTTTTTATTTTTTACAATATATATTTTTGGGGATATTTATTATAGCAAAAAGTAAAAATAATTTGTACATATGTGGGCGGGACTTACGCAAGTCCCGCCCACATATATAAACATCATTCAAACCACACATGTGAGGTATTGACGCGTGCCTTAGAGCGAGAGCAATACTTTTACCACTAGACCTTCTTTGTAACTATAAACTGGTAACCTGGAAAAAAAAATAAAAGGTCGCCTATGGGGATATTCACGGAATTCATTTTGGCCCCATTGCAGGAGTGTTTCCAATAGTAAAGCGTGACATGTAAGGTATCTATTTACTCAGTGTAACATCATCTTTCACATTATCCCCAAAAATTGGGCTCACTTTTGTGTTTTGTTAATTTTTAACCACTTGAGCCCGGACCATATTTCTGGTCAATGACCGGGCACGTTTTTGTGATTCGGCACGGCGTCGCTTTAACTGACAATTGCGCAGTCGTGCGACGTGGCTCCCAAACAAAATTGGCAACCTTTTTTTTCCCACAAATAGATTATTAAATGTGCGTGTTTACTTCTGTCTTTAACACCTCCCCTTCAGGCTGGAAAGCATCAGATCAGGGGAAACAAAAAAAAAAAGCTCTCATTCCATTGCAGCTTGGTTCCTACATGTGTGATGAACTGAGCATGCTCAAACACTTAGAAAAAAAATATCCTTTCTTTTTAAAAGGTGAAAAACACTCCTTGGATGCTCATAGAGCGTGGTTTGGGTTAATTGCAGGTGTGCCCAATTACAAGCTCACCCAAACTAGAGACTGCAATTTGTTCATGTGATTTCAATTGCTTCATTACTAGCACTGTTATAAAAAGCTTGGATCGATCAGTCCTCAGCTGCCCTCAGAAGGGGCAGGCTAGCAGAAATGCTGTTGCTAAACACAAATGTGGTTTGTTGCATGGGTTTTGTTTTATTTTGCCAATGGTTTTGGTTTATTTTTAAATGATGTTCACTTTGATGTATTTGTCTATGTGGCCTTATTTTATGAAAAATGTGTGAAGCTATGGTTATTTAGAATTTTGAAATGTATTTTTTTTTGTGTTTGTTTGTTTGTCTTTTTTCGCTTTCCTTGTTTTGTTGACCAATAAAAATTACTTTAAAATTGTTAAGTTTGTCTTTTGTTACTTTTTCATGCTACATATGTTGACAGCTGCAGCTGAAATCGGTTTGGGCCTAACAAATTATGTGGGTCTAAGCTTCTTTCCTGGTGTGTAATCATGAAATGTTTGCCATGTTTATTCCCCATGACTTTAAAGACAAAAACTGGTAAGTATTTTATTTTTTCTGCAGTGGTCCTCAGCCCTCAAGTACCCCCGACAGGACATGTTTTGTGGATTTCTCTTATCAAGAATTGCTGTCCAGACTGTATTTTAAAGCACATGTGCAAGATGAAGGAAAACCTGCAAACATGGCCTGTGGGGGGGGTTTGCTATTGGTGGACAGGCTTGACGTGCTGATTTACAGCACTGTGCTTAAATCTAGCGCAAGGCAATCCTATTCAAATTGTGGGTGTTTGAGGGAAGCCAAGTGAGTGTTAGAACCCCTGCTTTGTGTTTTTTTATTTTTGTGTTGAGCTTTGTGTCCCTTTTCTTAAAATTGGCTTCACTTCCTGTCACACAGCTGAACAGGAAGTGAGGTTAAAACCCTACCAGTGTCATTTCTTGGGGACACAGGTCAATCTAACTAGTGTCCCCATTAAGCAAATTGCACTCCAGCACTGCTGTGTACACCCCAAATCATGGGTCTTCAAACTACGGCCCTCCAGTTGTTCAGGAACTACAATTCCCATCATGCCTAGTCATGTCTGTGAATGTCAGTGCATTACAAGGCCTCATGGGATGTGTAGTTCTAAAACAGCTGGAGGGCCGTAGTTTGAGGATCCCTGCCCCAAATGATTATTTAGTTTGGGGTTTAGTAAAGGCAAAGCCACTCTGCAGTACAAGCATAGTTGCTGAAAATCAGAGAGGAAGCACTGATGGTTTTAACATCCAATCCTGTAGAAGCAAAGTTGTTTTGTTTTCTTTCTTCCTTGCTTTGCACTTGTAGTGCAAAGTGGATTTGCCTTTAGTAAATGGACCCCAAAGTTCAAGATCCCTAATAATTTGGGGTGTACACAGCAAAATGCTAGAGTGCAATTTACATAATGGGAAACTATTTAGATTGATCTCTGTGTCCCCAAGAAAAGATATTAGTAAGGTTTTACCCTCACTTCCTGTTTGGCTATGTGACAGGAAGTGAATGAATTAGAAAGGGTGAAGACACCTCACAAATGTTGTCACTATCAGGGGTGCAGACATCCCCAAAAAAATGAGCAGATAATACTTATTTGCAAATTAATAATTTTTTAGTTAACATTGGGTGGGGTGCTCTAACACACACATTCCTACATATTAGCAACGCTCTATCCTGGCCTATTGGCATGGTTATATTTTCTTAGGGCTCTCAATAAAACTCTATGAAATTTGTGCTTAAACTAGAACCAGGGGCGGACTGACAACTCATGGGGCCCCTGGGCAATAGAAGATTATGGGGCCCCTCTGGCTTACAGATGACCACCACGCCAGGAGGTAGTGCAGAGGCGGGCAGCTAAAATCTTGGGATATTCACATTAAAAGCATGTCATTTTCGGACATATCAGGGACAGATCTAAAAAAAACACAGATTTTTACATACTGTCCCTGGTTTTACTGAGCCTGGCAACCCGGATGGGGCCCTCGGGCAGTGCCCGAGTGACTCAATGGTCAGTCCGCCCCTGACAAGAACTATAATCAACAAGTTTTATTTTCTTTAATTTTGGATAGAGTGAGGGAGGGTTATAGGCCCTGTCAGTTTATTTTGTATTATCTGTGTCCAATTGGGGAGATTTGCCTTCACTTCCTGCCCCATAGCCAAACAGGAAGTGAGAGAAAAACTATGCAAATTAACCACTTCCCGCCCAGCCTATGGCCGATTTACGTCCGGGAAGTGGTTACACAATCCTGACAGGACGTCCTGCAGGATTTCATGCCGCACGCGCCTGTGGGGGCACGCAGCGCGGCGATCGGTGATGCGGGGTGTCAGTCTGACACCCTGCATCTCCGATCTCGGTAAAGAGTCTCTCACGGAGACGGAGACTCTTTACCATGTGATCAGCCGTGTCCAATCACGGCTGATCACGATGTAAACAGGAAGAGCCATCGATGGCTCTTCCTCACTCGCGTCTGACAGACGCGAGTATAGGAGAGCCGATCGGCGGCTCTCCTGACAGGGGGAGTTCGCGCTGATTGTTTATCAGCGCAGCCCCCCTCGGATCACCACACTGGACCACCAGGGATGCCCACCCTGGACCACCAGGGTGTGCAAAAACAAAAAAAAATAGAACAAAAAAACAAAAAGCATTAAAAAATAAGAAAAAATATGCCAATCAGTGCCCACAAATGGGCACTGACTGGGAAAATCAGTGCCACCCCACAGTGTCCATCAGTGCCACCCCACAGTGCCCATCCATGCACAGTGCCCACCTATCAGTGCCCACCTGTGCCACCCATAAGTATCCATCAGTGCCACCCATAAGTGCCGCCCATCTGTGCCGCCCATGAGTGCCCATCAGTGCCGCCTATGAGTGCCCATCAGTGCCGCATAGCAGCGCCGCCAATCAATGCCACCTCATCTGTGCCCGTCAGTACTACCTCATCGATGTCCATCAGTGCCATCTCATCGGTGCCCATCAGTGCCGCCATATCAGTGCCCGTAATTGAAAGAGAAAAACTTATTTACAAAAAAATTAACCTAAAAAAATAAAAACGTTTTTTTGTTTCAAAATTTGCAGTCTTTTTTTAGTTGTTGCGCAAAAAAAAAAACGCAGAGGTGATCAAATAACAACAAAAGAAAGCTCTATTTGTGGGGAAAAAAGGACGCCAATTTTGTTTGGGTACAGTGTTGTATGACCGCGCAATTGCCATTCAAAGTGCGACAGTGTTGAAAGCTGAAAATTGGCTTGGGCGGGAAGGTGCGTAAGTGCCTGGTATGGAAGTGGTTAAGGGAATCCAGTGCCCCCCCAGAACTAGTGTGTGGGTCCCCTGAAAATTACTGGGCGGGGTTATACAAAAACAGGGTGTGACCTTGACAGGAAGGGGTGGGTCATTTTTCTATTAGGAGGTGCAGATATGTAGTCAGGCCTAGGGCAGAACCAAACCTAAATATACTACTGCATATTAGGGCTTATTTAGACCGGAACCGATTTACAGCGTGTTTTTATATTGTGGGAGGAAACCCACGCAGGCACAGGGAGAACATGCAAACTCCATGCAGATGCTGTCACGGGCGGGATTCGAACCAACGACTCTTTTGCTGCTAGGTCAAAGTGCTATACACTACACCACTGTGGTGAACGAACATGATTGCAGCTGAAAGCATGAGATCTTTTATTTTTTTTTTCAATACCATGCTTTCCAGCCTTATTGACCCCGCCTCTCTCCATAAAGAGGACCTGTCACACACTAGTCCTATTACAAGGGATGTTTACATTCCTTGTAATAGGAAGAAAACTGATCATTTTTTTTTTATTTTTTTATTTCAGTGTAAAAAATTATAAAACTAAATAAAAATAAATAAGAAAACCCAAAAAAAAAATTTTAAAGCGCCCCGTCCCGACGAGCTCGCGCACAGAAGCAAACGCATACGCGAGTAGCGCCCGCATATGAAAACGGTATTCAAACCACACAAGTGAGGTATCGCCGCGATCGTTAGAGTGAGAGCAATAATTCTAGCCCTAGACCTACTCTGCAACTCAAAAAATGCAACCTGTAGAATTTTTTAAACGTCGCCTATCGAGATTTTTAAAGGGTAAAAGTTTGACGCCATGCCACGAGCGGGCGCAATTTTTAAGCGTGACATGTTGGGTATCATTTTACTCGGCTTAACATTATCTTTCACAATATATAAAAAAATTGGGCAAAATGTATTGTTGTCTTATTTTTTAATTCAAAAAAGTGATTTTTATCCAAAAAAAGTGCGCTTGTAAGACCGCTGCGCAAATACGGTGTGACAAAAAGTATTTCAATGACTGCCATTTTATTCCCTAGGATGTCTGCTAAAAAAAAATATATAATGTTTGGGGGTTCTGATTAATTTTCTAGCCAAAAAATTGTGATTTTCACATGAAGGAGAGAAGTGCCAGAATTAACCCAGTGGGCAAGTGGTTAAAGTACTCATGGCTATAAAGAATAGAGTCATTGCTCATTAAAAAAAAAAAAAAAAAAAGGGGGTCCCTCCAAATTAAATTACCAGGCCCTTCAGGTCTGGAATGGATATTAAGGGGAACCCCGCCGTAAAAAAAAAACCAAAAAATGGCGTGGGGTCCCCCCAAATATCCATACCAGACCCTTCAGGTCTGGTGTGGATTTTAAGGGGAACTCCACCCCAAATTGAAAAAAAAATGGAGTGGAGTCCCCCTAAAAATCCACACCAGACCCTTATCCGAGCACGTTGACCTGGCCGGCCGCAGAAAAGAGGGGGGGACAGAGTGCGGCCCCCCCCTCTCCTGAACCGCACCAGGCCACATGCCCTCAACATGGGGAGGATTTCCCCATGTTGATGGGGACAAGGGTCTCATCCCCACAACCCTTGCCCGGTGGTTGTGGGGGTATGCGGGCGGGGGGCTTATCAGAATCTGGAAGACCCCTTTAACAAAGGGGACCCCCAGATCCTGGCCCCCCCCCTATGTGAAATGGTAATGGGGTACATTGTACCTCTACCATTTCACCCCAAAAAAAATGTCAAAGTGTTAAAAATGACAGTAGCCGGTTTTTGACAAATCTTTTAATAAAATCTTCTTTTCTTCTTTCCTTCGGGTTTCTTCCGCTGCTTCTTTCTCGGGTCTTCTCGTCCACATCTTGCCCGACGTCTTCTTCTATCTTCTCCGTCCGTCCTTCAGCCTTCTGGTCACGCATCTTGCCCGTTGTCTTGTCCTGTCTTCTTCTCCGTCCTTCCGCCAGCCTCCTCGCATCTTGTGTCTTCTCCGGTCTTCTTCTCGGTCCGCCAGCCTTCTCGTCCCCGGACCCAGCGTTTGAATTTGAATTGGGCCGCCGTGTTCCCGCTCCTGGGACCCGCCCCCCTCTGACGCCACAAGTAAACTCCTTAGAAGGTCATGTGCGTCAGAGGGGGGCGGGGTCACATGAGTGTGACACGGCGGGAACTTCTTCTCCGGGCGGCGCGATTGAAATTGAATTCCCCCGCTGTGTGACGCTCTGTGACCCCGCCCCCCTCTGACGCACATGACCTTCTAAGGAGTTTACTTGTGGCGTCAGAGGGGGGCGGGAGAAGGAAAGAAGAAAAGAAGATTTTATTAAAAGATTTGTCAAAAACCGGCTACTGTCATTTTTAACACTTTGACATTTTTTTTGGGGTGAAATGGTAGAGGTACAATGTACCCCATTACCATTTCACATAGGGGGGGGCCAGGATCTGGGGGTCCCCTTTGTTAAAGGGGTCTTCCAGATTCTGATAAGCCTCCCGCCCGCATACCCCCACAACCACCGGGCAAGGGTTGTGGGGATGAGACCCTTGTCCCCATCAACATGGGGACATCCTCCCCATGTTGAGGGCATGTGGCCTGGTGCGGTTCAGGAGAGGGGGGGCCGCACTCTGTCCCCCCCTCTTTTCTGCGGCCGGCCAGGTCAACGTGCTCGGATAAGGGTCTGGTGTTGATTTTTAGGGGGACTCCACGCCATTTTTTTTTTCAATTTGGGGTGGAGTTCCCCTTAAAATCCACATCAGACCTGAAGGGCCTGGAATGGATATTTGCCGGGAACCGCACGTCTTTTTTTTTTTTGGTTTTTACGGCGGGGTTCCCCTTAATATCCATTCCAGACCTGAAGGGCCTGGTAATTTAATTTGGGGGAACCCCTACACATTTTTTTGTTTGTTTTATGAATGAATCCCTTTAGAATTGTCAGAGCCGACAATTCATTATAGCCGCGTGTGAATTTTTAAATGACTTTTTTCCTTCTGAATGTCACTTTGTGCAGGGGGAGTTCTAAGTGCGGGAAAAATGCGCTATTTCACATGCTGACATTACACCCCCCCTAGGTACGAAATTTAAAGGAATATTTCACTTTTATTGTTTCACTTTAAGAATTATTAATTTCACTGCTCCCGAAAAAACGGCCGTTTTAAAAAATAAAAAAAGCATTGATACATGTTCCCTGGGACAGGACTGAGGTCCCCAAACACTTTTTAGGACAAAACTTGCAGATTAGCCTTTAAAATGAACACTTTTGATTTCTCCCATAGACTTCTATAGGGAGTTCGGCGCGGCTTTACATATTAGTTTCAATGCGCCGGCTGCTACGCTGGTTCATGCGCCCAATTAAGCCTCCACCCGGAGTACTAATTAACGCATGAACCAGCGCAGCGCACATAGCATAGTAAATCAGGCCCACAGTGTCTTTTCTACCAGATAGATAGATAGATAGAGCAAGAAGGCTAGTCAGTTTAGTTAAATTTACAGTGTGTAGAGGATATATATACATTCTAGCGTTGTACATATATTTATACACTGTATAGCTTAGCTAGATCAGCTATTCCTATTGTTAGGCAGTAGATTGTGCTAGATGCAGTGCTCTAACGTGTTGTATTGCCTGCATAGTGTTTAGTTTACACCTAAACATAGTACTCAGTGTTAGTGGACGTGTGCTATTTAATTACCCATAAACGCATTAGCTGTTACTGCACGTGGGCTATTTAATAGTGTATAAAGGGATATTGCGTGAGTGAGAACGTTGTTCGCAGTCGGTAGAAAATGACGTGAAAACGATCATGCAGTACGACGATACGAAACTTGATTTTTGGACTTTATGATCAGTGGATGAGTTTGTGGGTTTGATATGGGGAGAAAGCTAAGGCTTGACTGACATTAGTTTTTTTTTTATACATTTTGACTTGCAGAAATAATGGAGGCCTTCAGAGAACAGGAGTTCTTCACAGAATTTGTTCAAAGGGGGCCCCGGATGGCAACCCCCCTTTTTTATAGAATTTTTCTTTCCCAAAAAATAATTTATTGAGCCAAGATCTGGAATTGTAATGCCCCCCCCCCCACCCCATGCACTTTGGGGGGGCCAAGCCTGTATGGACAGTCTCATGGGCCACCACCACTGGAACATCAGTGGCCTCATCAGGCACAAGTGTCATGTAGTTTGTTGAGGGTCTCTTTAGGAAATTGTGCAATATGTAGGAGCAAAGTATGACATGGTTCTGATTCTACTTAAGAAACCTACAGTCCTTATCTTGTTTGCACCACCTGTATACTGCTGTTCAAAGTATATAGGGCCAAACATTCTTGTCAGGGCCGATCCTCACTATAGGCTCACTATGCAAGCCGCTTAGGGCCCCGCAAAGCTGCAAAGGGCCCCCCAAGTTACTAGAGGCCCCGCCTGGTGATAAGTAATTTTCTCCCCCTCACCCGCTTCTAAACTCGCTGGCTGAGTTATTTCCGACAGCAGAACACCCCCTCACCCCGCTTCTCAACTTTCTTTAATGTGACATGTCACTGTCGTCAGCGCCCCCCCGATTCTAATTTTTAATGTGCCATGTCATTTTGCTTAGGGCCCCAGGGAGGTCAGGATCGGCACTGGGTCTTGTAATGACCTGGGGGGAGTGGTGGCGGGGAAACTCATGCTATTTTTTTCAATGATTTTTATCCATATTGCAGGGACCAAACATTAAATTAAAGCCGCAAGCAGTATTAAATTACTTTTTTCTGAGAGTAATCTCATGTTGTGCAGGGAAATTTCTAAACACGTGCCACTACTATAGACACCCAGCAGGTACCATATTTAAAGGAATTTTTTTTTCACTTTAAGCATCATTAAAATCGCTGCTTAAGAAAAAACTACAGTTTATAAAACTTTTTTTTTCCATTGATACATGTTCCCTGGGACAAGACCCGGGTTCTGGAAGACGTTTTCCAACAATAACTTGAATATTGGGCTTTAAAATGAGCACTTTTGAATTCGAATGTTCGAGTCCCATAGACTTCAATGGGGATCTAAATGTTCGATCGGTCTGTTCGAAAGTTCTGGTGCGAACCGAACGCGGGTATGTTCGGCTCATCCCTAATGGAAAGGGTACAGTGATTTATTAAACCTCAGGAGGTAATCGGGTTGGTTTACTAAAGGCAAATAGGCAAATTCACTTGCAAATACAGCTTCCCTTGCAAAGTAAACAGAGTATTTGCCTTTAGTAAATCAAACGCAAGTGCACGTGATCTGTGAGTGCAAGTAGGCTGCAAGTGCACATAGGCTGCGATTGCACATGGTCTGCTAGTGCACGTGTTCTGCGCATTCATACGGTTAACTTTTTAACATCAATAGTATGCAAGCTCTTAGAAGGGATGATAAGGGACTATATACAAGATTTTAGTACTGAAAACTGTATTATTAGCAGTAATCAGCATGAATTCATGAAGAATCGTTTTTGCCAAACCAATCTATTAACCACTTAAGCCCCGGACCAATATGCTGCTAAATGCCCAGAGGTGTTTTTACAATTCGGCACTGCGTCGCTTTAACAGACAATTGCGCGGTCGTGCGACGTGGCTCCCAAACAAAATTTGCGTCCTTTTCTTCCCACAAATAGAGCTTTATTTTGATGGTATTAGATTGCCTCTGCGATTTTTTTTTTTTGCGCTATAAACAAAAATAGAGCAACATTTTTGAAAAAAAATCAATATTTTTTACTTTTTGTTATAAGAAAAATCGAATAAACTAAATTTTAGTCAAACATTTAGGCCCCAATTTATTCAGCCACATGTCTTTAGTAAAAAAAAATCGCAATAAAAAAAAAATTAGCTTCCTAGCAGCAACAGTGACACTAATACAGCGATCAGAAAAATGATCGCTTAGTGACACTGGCAATAGGGAGTGAAAGGGTTAACTAGGGCGATGATCAAGGGGTTAAAATTTTATTAGGGGGGTACGGGGCTACCCTGGACCTAACACTAACTGGCTGTCACACTAACTGTCACACTGACACTAAATGCAGTGATCAGTACATACAGTATATGATCACTGCATTCAGTGACAGTGTGACAGGGGGGTGGGGGGGGGTGATCGGAAGGGGTTAAATGTGCCTATGTGTACTGGTGTCAGTGTAGTGTTAGGTGCGACTTACTGTGACTCTTCTCTCATCTCGGGGGTTTGAAAATACCGCCGAGATGAGAGCTGCATCACTTCCTCTGCCTATGTTTACATTTTACAGGCAGAGGAAGTGACACGGCGGCGGCTCACAGGATTGGCTGGAAGAGATCACGAGGGGGCGGACAGAAACGAACAGCCGTCCCCTCGAGTCGGATCGCTCCCGGAAATAAACCACCCGCCGCACGCAGCGGAGGGTGTCCCGATCGGACCCCCGACCCGCTAGAAGGCAGGGACGTATATATACGCCCATCTGCCTGTACGTGCCATTCTGTGGACATAAATAGTCGTGCAGCGGACGTTAAGTGGTTAACCTTCTATGAGGAGGTGAGCTGCCATCTAGATAAAAAAATGCCTGTAGATGTGGTGTATCTGGATTTTGCAAAAGCATTTGACATAGTTCCCCATAAACATTTACTGTACAAAGTAAGGTCCGTTGGCATGGACCATAGGGTGAGTAAAACTTGCTACCAGGGCAAGTTCAGAGGGTGGTGATAAATAGGAAATACTCAGAATGGTCAGGGGTGGGAAGTGGAGTCCCCCAAGGTTCTGTGCTGGGACCGATCCTGTTTAATTTGTTCATAAACAACCTGTAGGATGGGGTAAACAGTTCAATCTCAATTTGCAGACTACAGTAAGCTAAGCAGGGCAATAACTTCTCCGCAGGATGTGGAAACCTTGCAAGAAGATCTGAACATATTAATGGGGTGGACATCTACATGGCAAATGAGGTTTAATGTAGAAACATTTAAAATAATGCATTTGGGTGGCAAAAATATGAATGCAATCTACTCACTAGGGTGTGAACTTCTGGGGGAGTCTAGGATGGAAAAGGACCTGGGAGTCATGGTAGATGATAGGCTCAGCAATGGCATGCAATGCTGCTGCTAACAAAGCAAATAGAATATTGGCATGCATTAAAACAGGGATTAAGCAATAATTCTCCTATTCTACAAGACTTTGGTCCGGCCTCACCTGGAGTATGCTGTCCTCTTCTCGGCACCGGTCCTCAGGAAGGATGTACTGGAAATGGAGTGAGTACAAAGAAGGGCAACAAAGCTAATAAAGGGTCTGGAGGATATTAGTTATGAAGAAAGTTTGAAAGGTCTGAACTTATTCTCTCTGGAGAAGAAACGCTTGAGAGGGGATATGATTTAAATTTACAAATACCATACTGTTGACCCCACAATAGGGATAAAACTTTTTCGCGGAAGGGAGTTTAATAAGACATGTGGCCACTCACTAAATTTAGAAGTGTTCTTTACTGTAAGAGCGGCAAGGATGTGGAATTCCCTTCCACATATGGTGGTTTCAGCAGGGGGGCATCGATAGTTTAAAAAAACGATTTGATTAGAACCTGAACGACCGCAACATACAAAGATATACAATGTAATACTGGCATATAATCACACACATATGTTGGACTTGATAGACTTGTGTCTTTTTTTCAACCTCACCTACTATGTAACTGCAATGTCTTGTGAGCATTTTGTGAAAGTATATGGTGTAGCTAGTTTGTAAGTATACAGTATTTTACTGTAAGAATATTATTTTTTTTGCTTCAAAATAAGTAATATGCTACATTTAGCACAGAGGCGTCCCTTACCACCTTTACTGGAGTCCCCCACTGGCACTTTCTGCTCTTTTTGTCTTGGAAGGACCCCTTTGCAAGCTGTGTGCTAAGGCAGCACCCATGCAGGAGTGCTCCTGAACCAGGCTGCGTGCGTCTATAGACACATAGTGCCAGTGAGCCACATGCCCACTCCCTCCTCACAGGATTTGACTGACAGTAGCAGGAGCCCATGTGACTGCCAGTCCAGGAAGTGGAGAAGAGGTGCTACAGCTGGACATTACTGAACGGAGAGCAGAGCCAGATAAGTGTATAAGAGCAGGGGAAGCTAGGGCTGGAATTGGAGCTTTTTTTACCCTAATGCATAGAATGCATTAAAGAACAAAAAAAAGTTTTGACTGTATAACAATTTTAAAGAAATTCTGGCTAAAAGGTTAAGGTGGTTACTAAGATGTGAAAGTAGATGAGGATTTAATTTATTCTGAACATTAGGCAGATATCATCCAGTGCCCCCCCCCCCCCCTATGCAGAATAATAATACTGCACAAGATTTGGACCTCATTGTCACTCCTTTGCTCTGTTTAAATTCATTAAAACAGTTAACTATAACGTTGAGAGTCTTTTGATCTCACAGTAATGTTCTTCAATTTGTCTTATTTTAAGAGTTTACATGCTTGCCAGTCTAACAAGAGCCCGATGACCTACTTAGACATTAGTGCTCATCAAACAGACTTCCAGCATTCGGTGGAAAGGATTAGCAATTAAAAATTATGCTATGAAACTGCATCCTCATCACATTTAATGATAATACTTGCATAATCCACAAGTTTTCTCGGCTTGCTGAATTGTCTAGATAAAAAAAAGTGAATGGCTAAAAAGGCTTAGCCAACCTTGTAAAAAAAAGAAAACAAAAACACAACTGTGCAAATACAAACTATCTGTATATGCTGTCAGTTATGGATGTACTGGAGGTTATTTAATTACCTCTGTTTCACCCTCACCTTATACAAATAAGCACCTAAACAGCACATTTTGTGCATAATACTTTTAGAGTGTTTAGAGTTCCTAAACTTTAATGAGAACCGTAAACTGTATGTCAAACCAAAAATGTTTCTTATTTTGGTTGAACCAGAAGTGCTGCTAGTTAATTAACTTGTTTTCCCTTAGTGCCAGTTCACACAGGGGCAACCTGACTTACAGCACGACTTTGCAAGGTGACATCAGCATGACTTCAGCGCGACTTGGAGCAACTTACAAAGCGACTTAAAGTTGCCTCCAGGACAGGCGACTTTGGCTGTGGCCAATCACAGAATAATCAGCTCTGTGGAAGGGAGGGGTTTGCCTAAGTTAACTATTTTCTTTTCCTGTAAAGTTGTTTCAGTTAAGAGGGTGATCCGACTTTGGAGGCAGCTTCTAGGCAATCTATGGGTTGCCTAGAAGTCACGTTGAAGTAGTACAGGAACCTTTTCTGAAGTCGGAGTGACTTCAGTAGTGTACATTAAGACGGCTCTCATTCACTTCAGTTGAAATTCTCATCGCGAGACTTGGGGGACTTGGGTCGACACAAGTCGGATCCCATGTCGCGGTAGTGTGAACCGGCACTTAAAGTTTATGTCCAGCCAAAACATGTTTTTTAATATATAGAAAGACAAAGGTTTAGAACCTCTGTTGGTTTGTTTTGCTACTATCCAATGTTCTGTTAGTGAGTTCTTCCCTCACTTCCTACTCTTCTGTCTTATTGACAGGATTTTACCTGAATTGATGGAAAGTAACGTTAGTGCCAAGCAAGATATCTATTGGCCTGCATACACATCAAACAGCATGGACAGAGGAATCACTGCCGGCTATTGTATTGTATATCCCATAAGATGCAACCACTGTTCAGCTGATAATTTTTTACCTGGCTTAGGGATTTTAAAATAGATTTTTGTAAAGCTTGGTGGTGCCCACAGGGCCACCCACAGCTCAAAATGCAGTCACTTCATCAGATTTCAAGCTGTGTCTGCAGGGGTCAAGTCCTGGGGAAAAAACTGTGGGAACTCCCACCCAAGATCCCCAAAAAAAAAATGATACGCTCATATGCATAATTACTAAACCGCATGTTTTTTCTAAATCCCGCGATAAGTTGCAGCAGACCTCCGCAATGTCTCCTGGGAACAATGACAAAAGCTCCCAGGAGACATTGCGGCATCGAGAAAGTGACGGAATACCCACACACTACCCTATGAATCCATATACAGGAAGCGGACAGTAACATAAAGGATTACTAAGGTTCGCCTGCCCCTGACAGTGACTCGAGCTGGGCATTGCCGCTTAGTGAAGGATTGGCTCGGCTGCTCTCGGCTGCTCTAGTCCTGCAAAGGGAACTGAGTTCCTGCTGTGAAAAAAGTGCAGGAACTCCGTTCCTATGCGTTCCCGCAGGACTTGAGCCCTGTGTGTCTGGTTAACTCAACTCTCCACAGACAGAAATACATGTTTTTCTTTAGTATAGAAAGAAATACTCTAATCCTGTCTGATTTTTATTTTTGTCTGTGTCCACTTTGCAGATATGCACTCACATCCTGTCTGGTTAAATCATTTTTAGCAGGAAAAATAATGGTTAATCTTATAAACAGAACCTAAATATTAGTAAAAAAACAGTCTGGGGTTTTACTCTTTCCCCACTTTATCCAAAAAAGAAAAAGTTGTGACTGAACATAAACTGTAAAGGTGTACAGAGGTAATAAAATAACAGCAAGTCTAGCCTTTCAAAAACAAAAAAAAATGATTTTGGCTTGACAAAGACTTGAGGTCATGTTCACAACATAATGTGTTATGCCCCGTACACACGATCGGAAATTCCGACAGCAAAAGTCCAATGTGAGCTTTTGAACCGTGTGTATCAGACTTTTGCTGTCGGAATTTTTGCCAACAAAAGATTGAGAGCTGGTTCTCAAATTTTTCTCCTGAAAAAATGACTATTGGAAAATCTGATCGTCTGTAGCAAGTCCGATGCACAAAATACCGACGCATGCTCAGAAACAATTTGACGCATGCTCCAAAGCATTGAATTTTATTTTCTCGGCTCGTCGTAGTGTTGTACATCATCGTGTTCTTGATGGACGAAAGCTCAGAGAACTTTTGTGTGACCGTGTGTATGTAAGTCAAGCTTGAGCGGAATTCCGTCAGAAAAAACATCCAAGGTTTTTCCGACGGAAAATCAGATCGTGTGTATGCGGCATTAGTCTGTACTGGTCAGTCTTGCCCAAGCAGTCCTGACACATGGACATAACCCTTAAGTTCTGTGATCACAATTTATATCACTGAGCTGTAATGTACGCAGAAAAAGAGCAGGACATCCACAATTTTTTTTCCAGCACAGCTCGTTGCAAAGCAGTACAACACTTTCGAAACCAATGCTGTAAATAAAGATGAATGAAATGTTATCTTGTGAGGTTTCAATAAAGCTGCAAAAAAAGAAAAAGATGTGTAATTTATGATGCATCGACGCCCCTCCCTTCACAGTCCACATCAACAGTCAGGACATAATGTGCCAGCTGCTGTGAACAAGCCCAGAATGTCTTGTAGTAGAGGCACAACTATGTTTTTCTGCACATTGGTCACAGAGTTCAGATACCAATGATGTGGAAGACTAAACACTCTGCAAAGAATATGCACAAAACACCCACTATACTATACATGCCTACCAGTTGACTTACTTAAAGTGGATGTAAACCCACTCCTATACCCAGTGAAGTGAACAGCCTCAGATGACATACAGAGATGAAAAAAATCTCCCTGAATAAGTTTTACAAGTATATCTACAGTATTTCCCTTTCTATATTCTTTAGAAAGTATACATTGTATAAAAAAAAAGAAAAAAGTATACATTGTGTTACAAATGTTTCTTCCTGTTTCAGCAGTGGGAGGGGAGTCTGGACATACACTGTGTTTGAGCTGATTGGAGGGAAGGCACCCCCCCCCCCCCACAGACATAGGCAGAGGGACAAAAAAACATGCAGAGCTGCGCTGTGAATAGACAAGTTCTCTGCTTATCTCCCTCTAAGCACCCTCTCCGGCACAAATTTTCAACTGCTTTTATCTCATGTTTCTGAGAGCTTTCAGAAGTTATCATGCCGATAACAGAGGAACGGAGAAGCAGAAAGACACAGGACTTTGGAGAGAGATAAGTAAACACTACATATAAATGTGAGTTTACATCCACTTTATGGCAAATAGACTGTTCACTTTGCAAGGGAATTTTTTCCTAGAGCTTAAAGAAAGGGTAAGCAACCTCGGCCCTCCAGCTGTGGTGAAACTACAAATCCCATCATGCCTCTGCCAATAGGAGTCATGCCTGTAATTGTCAGAGTCTTGCAATGTTTAATGGGACTTGTAGTTTCCCCACAGCTGGAGGACCAAGGTTGCCTACCCCTGGCTTAAAAGATAAGTTCATTTTAAAATAATAATAAATGCACATTTTTTTGAAGGTAAAAAAATGCATGTATTATTTTTTGTTGCAGGAGTCTGGAAAGCATTGCACCAGCAATCAGCAGATTGCCGAAGCCATGCAGGTCTCTTGCACACTGTCAGTGTATTGGCTTTCCCGTACGGGTAAGCTGATGCTCCCTGATAGGAAAACTCGATAAACTACTGCAATGCTCCACAGTGCTGTGGTAGTTCATTGAGAACTACAAGATGACAGCACTGACATTCAGATGCACACAGCTGTGTGTCTGAATGACGCTGCCATAAAGGCAGAGCCCCGAACGGCCACATTGTTTTTCAAACCGTGGCAGCTAGTACAGGTAACTTCTCCCCGTAATTATTTCAGATTTTAGGTGCTGAAAACGGTACCATTATTTTGCATGGAAATTTGGCGTTTTATATTGTAGGCCTGTAATTCTTAGGAATAACTCACTTAAATCTGTCAAAACCAGAGTCTAGTAGACATCTCGGGTATGATAAAGTTTGAAAAACAAAATCATAAATTATAATATAATAAATAACTATAAATAATTATAACAAATAATAATGTAATTATAATAAAAATGATTCAGCAAGGTAATCAAATCAAAACCACTGAAATTTGCTCAGTTGCAGAATTGTCGCTGTCATTACTTTTATTGTTTGATGACGAATTTCCCCATAAATCGCTATTGCTCAATTCTGCAAGTGATTCTAATTTATTATCACTGTTTTCTAGCTGGTCTAAAACCATGTTTGATTTAAAGGGACACTTTTTGGTTGCTATGGACAATCTCCAGTTTCCAGGCAGAAAGAACAGTTTTTATTATATAAAAGTTTGGTGGCACACGGGCACTGTGTGAATCGAGCGAGGAGACAGCTCGCTCACACAGTGGGGAGGCATGACAGGATCCAGGGACAAGGTAAGTAATTCCCTGCCTGTGGACACTGCGAGGCAATTCCGAGTCAGGCTTGGGGTTACCGCTTTTGGTTCTGAAATTCCACCCAGAGCCAGACTCAGGAATACCGCTGAGGGGGTTAATGAAAGTTGAAGCTCTGATGATATCCCTCATCCAACTATCTGTAAGCAAAAATGCATTTTTTTTTTCATTTTCTTTGTAGGTGATTGGATATTCTTTGTAAAGTGAAATTTTGCAACCTTCACTAAGCTGTGGGGAAAATTGCCTTTGCAAAGTGCAACTTCTTTTACAAAGTGTACAATTTGCCTTTAATAAGTCAATCCACATGAGTACAATGTGAGGTTGTGAATGACAACTTGCTGAGCGTGAGCATAAGTCATATTATTATGAATGAGAAACTACCAACATCCACTGGCAAGAAAAGTGCTGCTTTATGCTCCGAGAAATTTATAAGCACAAAATATGGATTACTCCCTCTCCCCTTAGGAAAAGAAACAATCATGGCACATTTGTCAGAAATGACTGATGTTGCCTAAGTCCAGCATGGTGGTGCAACAGATACGATGAGGAAGGTCAGACCTTCTGTCAAATCTCATGTGAGATTTTCCTTACAAATAATATGAATGGGTAATTATTATGAAACATCTGTGCTAATGTCTGGAAAGCCATAACATACATTTTGGATTTAGCAATAAGCTTTAAACATTATTTAATGGAAGTACATAAAAGAAGACACGTAAGGACACATACCTGATTTATCATTTATAATTATGTCTATCTCATGTTACAGGAGAATTTACTGTATTTAGAACATTAAAACAATCTCGACACTAAAATTGCAATAAAATAGATGAAAAAAGTACTTTAGCTCCACTATTTGTATTTTTGTGTCTATGCAAGCAGTATTGGATTGTTTGTATGAAAAGCTTCCATTGTTTTCTGCAAACCATGGATCTGTGCTTGCGGTGCAGTTTTGAATATGTCGAATGTATTAAATTAACAAAACAGTGATGAAGACAAGAATTAACCTTTTGTACCCTGATTTGAAATCAAGCGCAGAATGAAACAGATATGCTCTGGTGAAATTCATTATTAAAATATAAAACATATTCTTGCCAGCTGCAAACCAAACCTGTTACATCTATTATTAAAGATGAATTTAAAGAAGGCAATCTATACCATATATTGGAAAAAATTGAAAATGAATGGCTTGTTCTTAATTCTTATGCCGCGTACACACGATCGGTCAAACCGATGAGAACGGTCTGATGGACCATTTTCATCGCTTAACCGATGAAGCTGACTGATGGTCAGTCGTGCCTACACACCATTGGTTAAAAAAACGATTGTGTCAGAACGCGGTGATGTACAGTACCTGCCGCCGAGAATGTGTTTTTAGCACGACAGCATCGCACTGATTCTCGGCGACAGGGTGCCGACATCTCGCGCTCGCTGGAATAGTAAAAGCACATTCCAGCGAGCGCATCATAGAAGCGGCGGGGATCCGACTTGGATTCCCGCCAATTCTACACGTGGGGGGCATTTGGTATGAATCCTGAGGGGGAACTCCCCGCTGGATTTTAAATAAAAATCCGGCATGGGTTCCCCCCTCAGGCGCATACCGGGCCCTTAGGTCTGGTATGGGTTACAAGGAGACCCCCCCTACGCCAAAAAAACAACGTAGGGGGTCCCCCCACAATCCATACCAGACCCGTATCCAAAGCACGCCACCCGGCTGGTCAGGAAAGGAGTGGGGGCAAGCGAGCGCCCCCCCCTCCTGAGCCGTACCAGGCAGCATGCCCTTAACATGGGGGGGTCAGGTGCTCTGGGGCAGGGGGGCGCACTGCAGCCCCCCAACCCAGAACACCCTGTCCCCATGTTGATGAGGACAGGGCCCCTTCCCGACAACCCTGGCCGTTGGTTGTCGGGGTATGTGGGCGGGAGGCTTATCGGAATCTGGGAGCCCCCTTTAATAAGGAGGCCCCCACCCTAAGTGGGTAGGTACCAGTCCCATCATGCTCCGGTACCTACCCACGTGGGTAGGTATCACGTGGGTAGGTACCGGAGCATGATGGGACTGTGACGTCGTAGGTGGCCTATATAAGTCGGTGCGAGCCGCCGCACCCGGCATTGCAGCGGGAGGAAGGGACGTGTCAACACCTAAAGGAATGAAGACAGCAGAAGGCGACAGAAGAAGAAGCAAGAAGACAGAAGAAGAAGCAAGAAGACAGAAGCACACCGCCCCCCGCCGAAAACGTCGGAGGAAGCCCGCCGGGGGGTGGGTGATTTTATAAAAGCGACCCCCCCGGTGGCAGAAGAGAACCAGATGGCGGCGAAGAAGAGCGGCACCCACCCACCCCCCCCCGCAGAAGACGACGGAGCAAGCCCGCCGGGGCGCTTTTATAAAAGCGACCCCCCCCCGGCGGCGGAAGAGAACCAGATGGCAGGAAGAAGAGCGGCCCCCACCCGAAGAAGTCAAAAAAGCAAGCCCCCCCTTGTGAAAGAGCTAAAGAAGAGAGGGGGCCCCGGAGCAGACTAATAAAATATTTTAATACCCTGTGTTGTTTATTTGTGTTTACACTTTGCTTGCAGGTGAATGGGTAGGGGTACGATGTACCCCATACTCATTCACTTAGGGTGGGGGGCCGGTATCTGGGGGCCTCCTTATTAAAGGGGGCTCCCAGATTCCGATAAGGCTCCCGCCCACATACCACGACAACCAACGGGCAGGGTTGTCGGGAAGGGGCCCTGTCCTCATCAACATGGGGACAGGGTGTTCTGGGGTGGGGGGGCTGCAGTGCGCCCCCCTGCCCCAGAGCACCTGACCCCCCATGTTGAGGGCATGCTGCCTGGTTCGGCTCAGGAGGGGGCGCTCGCTCGCCCCCACTCCTTTCCTGACCGGCCGGGTGGCGTGCTTTGGATACGGGTCTGGTATGGATTGTGGTGGGACCCCCTACGGCGGTTTTTCGGCGTAGGGGGGGTCTCCTTGCAACCCATACCAGACCTAAGGGCCCGGTATGCCCCCGAGGGGGGAACCCATGCCGGATTTTTATTTAAAATCCGGCGGGGAGTTCCCCCTCAGGATTCATACCAAACGCCGCAGCTAGAATTGGCGGGAATCCATGTCGGATCTCTCGTCGCTTCTATGACGGCTTTGTCTCCATCGCGGCAAGCCAGCTCGGCGCTGGCTCCCACGATGGGGCTCGTAGGTGCTCAATCTCGCCGAGAAAGGGAGCGAGATTGACACAATATCGCGGTCACCCACTGTAAAACACAACGTGCTGAAAAAACGAACTTCAATGCTTCCAAGCATGCGTTGAGTTGATTTGACTTGATTCTGAGCATGCCTGGATTTTTAACCGATGGACGTGCCTACAAACAATCGTTTTTTTTCTATCGGTTAAATTTAAAACAAGATTGCTTTTTTTTAACCTATGGATAAATAACCGATGGGGCCCACACACGATCGGTTTGGTCCGATGAAAACGGTCCATCAGACCGTTCTCATCGGTTTGACCGATCGTGTGTACGCGGCATAAGAAGTAATATATCCAGATCTGGATTTGTGGAAAGGCAACATAGGCTTGTGAGAATGTAATGGTATTGTAGACTGCCCTGGGATACATAATTCTCTAAAAATGTTTTTCTTCTGTGTTAAGAGCGAAAATATTAGGAAAGTACAGCTGAACTCAGGCATACAGTATATGTAAACTGTGTTACCTGTCAAATGTTATTTATTACTGTTCGGTTGATCTTGTAATCCAGGCATTACCACCAGACAAGGCATCAAAATCTTGCACCTTTACTGTAGACTATGCTACAGGGAATGTATAGAGATTATGGGCCAGATTCAGCAAATACTGCGGTGGCATAGCGTACCGTCTTTACGTAACACCGCCGCAAGTTTTCAGCGCAAGTGCCTGATTCACCAAGCACTTGCGTGTAAACTTACGGCGGTGTATCGTAAAGATGTCCGGCGCAAGCCCGCCTAATTCAAATGGGGCGTGTACCATTTAAATTAGGCGGGCTTCCACGCCGAACGTTCTGCGCATGCTCTGTTTGGAAATTTCCGGCCGTGCTTTGCGTGAAATTACGGCGCCCCGACGTGTTTGTGAATGGCGACGTGCGTAACGTACTTACGCCGAAATTTTTTTTTTTTAAATTAGACGCGGGAACGACGGCCATACTTTAACATGGCTGGTGTAAAGTTAAGCCTTGAAAAGGCAGGCTTAACTTTGCGACAGGAAAAAACGACTTGCGACGACGTAACGCACGCGAGTACCTTTGTGGATCGCCGTAAAAGCTAATTTGCATACCCGACGCTGGAAAACGACACAAACTCCACCCAGCGGCGGCCAAAGTATTGCAGCCTAAGATCCGAAGGCGTACGAAGCCGTAAGCCTGTCTGATCTTAGCCAAATGATGTTGTATCTTGTTTGTGAATTGCAAATTAAGATACGACGCGGCAAATTTGAAAATACGCCGGAGTATCAGTAGATACTCCGGTGTATTTCTTCTGTGAATCTGGCCCTATGTACATAACATCTTTATTGTTTCATTATACTTTTGAGCCATAATGTAGAACTTTAGGATGAGGTCATTCTTGTGCTCTTCCATTCAGTAACCAGGTTCACATTTAATACTGACAACACAATGTTACCATTAGAACCCCCCCCCCCCCCCATTTTCTATCCTGCTGTGGAGAGGATTACAGAAGGCTCATATCAAGTCAAATTCAAATTGAAATGCAAATCTGATTCAAATAATATTTTTATATAAGGTTCAAGTACAGATTTATATTTCATTACACCTAGAATATAGGTCTGCAACAGCTGGAGTGCTGTAGTTTGAGGATCCCTGAATTACATGATCAGACAAACTCACATGCACATGTTCGGGTGACTTTACATTTTTAATTTAGTTAAAAAAGATTTACTCCAGATTTATCCATTTAACAAATCTCTTGGTTTCATTTTTTAAGTCTCTTCTATATCTAGGTTACAAAACTGTCTAATAAGAATGGCAGGATCTTCTTCTGCTTTTACATATGTTTATTATTATTGGCAACATTCAGAACAGCATTGAGTAGCTGCAATGGTGCAGGTGAACCCTTAAAGTGTGCAGGCGAGGATGTGATAAAACCTCTGGCATAATTCCAGACACTACTGATTTTCTATTATCCCATTTATACCTTATATTATGTTATGATTCAAAACATCTAATGTACTATTTACACATTTATAATTGACATGTGTGGTTATTAGGTGTGTCAACCATAGACGTATATGGCAGTTGGATTTTGTGCCTGGGAGACCCTTAGACATACAGACTCATACAGTATCTCACAAAAGTGAGTACACCCCTCACATTTTTGTAAATATTGTATTATATCTTTTAATGTGACAACACTGAAGAAATGACACTTTGCTACAATGTAAAGTAGGGAGTGTGCCGCTTGTATAACAGTGTAAATGTACTGTCCCCTCAAAATAACTCAACATACAGCCATTAATTTCTAAACCACTGGCAACAAAATTGAGTGCACCCCTAAGTGAAAATGTCCGAATTGGGACGAATTAGCCTAATTTTTCCTCCCCAGTGTCATGTGACTCGTTAGTGTTACAAGGTCTCAGGTATGAATATGGAGCAGGTGTGTTAAATTTGGTGTTATCGCTCTCACACTCTCATACTGGTCACTGGAAGTTCAACAAGGCACCTCATGGCAAATAACTCTCTAAGGATATGAAAAAAATCATTGTTGCTCTACATAAAGATGGCCTAGGCTATAAGAAGATTGCCAAGACCCTGAAACTGAGCTGCAGCATGGTGGCCAAGATCATACAGTGGTTTAACAGAACAAGTTCCACTCAGAACAGGCCTTTGCCATGGTTGACCACAGAAGTTGCATGTGCACGTGTAATAGAAATAAAAGTGACACCATTTTTTTTTTAAAAGAACAGTGTAAAAAAAAAGTTTGCATACATGAAACCACACATGTGAGGTATCGCCACGATCGTTAGAGCGAAAGCAATAATTCTAGCCCTAAACCTTCTCTGTAACTCAAAATATGCAACCTGTAGAATGTTTTAACCGTCGCCTAGGGAGATTTTTAAGGGTAAAAGTGTGTTGCCATTCCACGAGCGGGTGCAATTTTGAAGTGTGACATGTTGGGTATCAATTTACTTAGCATATTATTATCTTTTACAATATAAAAAAAATCTTTGTCTTATTTTTTTATTAAAAAAAGTGTATTTTTTCCAAACACAGTTAGCTTGCTCAAATATGGTGTGACAGAAAGTATTGAAACAACCGCCATTTTATTTTCTAGGGTGTTAGAAAAAATACATACATTGTTTAGGGAGTCTAAGTAATTTTCTAGCAAAAAAAAACTGTTTTTAACTTGTAAACACCAAATCTCAGAAAGAGGCTCAGTCCTTAAGTGGTTAATGGCTATGTTTTGAGTTATTTTGAGGGGGCCACAAGTTTACACTCACTACTTTACATTGTAACAAAGTGTAATTTCTTCAGTGTTGTCACATGAAAATAAAATATTTCCAAAATGTGAAGGGTGCACTCACTTTTGTGAGATACTGTATTTAATATAAATAGGCATGCTTTTGTATGTGACAGACAACCCCAATGCAGACGTTAAGCCAGGATAACAAGCAGTCAGCTATGCCAGGCACTTAAGCCCCAGAAGGTTTACCCTCTTTCATGACCAGGTCATTTTTTGCGATACGGCACTGTGCTCTTTTAACTGACAATTGCGCTGACATGCAACGCTGTACCTAAATAAAATTCATATTCCTTTTTCCCCAAAAATAGAGCTTTATTTTGGTGGTATTTTATCACTTCTGCACTATAGACAGAAACTGACAGTTTTGAAAAAAAAAATATATATATTTTTTACTTTCTGCTATAAAACATACCGAAATAAAAAAAAATGGTCAAATGTATTCATCAATTTAGGTCAATATGTATTCTGCTACATATTTTTGGTAAAAATCCCAATAAGGGTATATTGATTGGTTTGCGCAAAAGTTATAGCATCTACAAACTATAGGATAGATTTGTGGATTTTTTTTTTTTACTAGTAATGGTAGCGATCAGCGATTGTTAGCAGGACTGCGACATTGTGGAGGACAAATTGGACACAAAGATACACTTTTTGGGAACCAGTGACACTAATACAGTGATCAGTGCAAAAAAAATGTGCTCTCACTGTACTAATCACACTGGAAGGGAAGGGGTTAACATCAGGGGCAGAAGGAGCAAAGGGTTAAGTGTGCTTTTGAACTGTGTGGGGGATGGGCTAACCTGAGAAAGACAGAAATCTGTGTTTCGGCTTAGCCAAAACACAAGATCTCCATCTTCCTCTCTGACAAAACGGTAGTCTGCCCTGTTTACATAGGCAGGCCGCTGTTCTGCCTCTCCTGTCAATGATTGGTGGGTCCCATAGGACATTGTGTCCGCCGGACCCACTGATTGGCTCCCATTGTGTCCAATCACAGGGTGAGTGCCCCAGACCCTGTGCACAAAGCCACGTACAGGTATGTGATTTTGTGCAGGAGGGTCGCCCTGCCACAGTATATCTGCGTAGGCCATCCTTAAGTGGTTAAGCAGACAAAGACAAGTGTTAAACTTTTACCCTTCAAAACAGACCAAAACCTTTATAAATAAAAAAAGGCGCCCACATCCCATTTGTGGGATTATGTGCTTTAATGAAGCAAGTCTACTTTCAATAAAAACACAAGAACATTTATTACCATTTTATTAATATAGCTCAGCCTCATAACCTGTAGAGCAGATTTGAATAGACATGAGGGTAAAAGAATTACTGAAGAGCAAGCAAAGAATTGCAAAGTCCATCACTAAAGAAGATCTGCAACTCTTTATTAACACTCCAGCGAGGAATAAAATGTGAAATAACTGCAGGCAACTTGATGCATTTTAGGGAATCAACAAACAGTCTACAGCTTTGAATTTTTCAGTTAAGCCTCTGGAGACTGCCGTTAAACCAGCTGCAAACTATTTACGTAGATACAAAATATCACACTGGATATAAAGCATAGCATTCTGGGAATGTAGGCATCAAAGTTACTTATCATTGCATTTACCCTATACACTACTTGCTGCATTAATTATTAGTTAGAACAATAACAGTCTTAGAAAAATAGGTAATAATTCTGTAGGGCTTATGAGATTTTCGTTTTGTGCTTTCCTTAGCTGTGGTCTATAAGCATCATTAGTCAACCAAGTTATGCTATAAGTTATGCTATAATGACATACCCCCTGCTTTTTTACCACTAGTTATCGTTCTGTGATTTCTAAAACCTAGTGGCCAAAGGAGAATCTTTAACAATAAACATAATTTGTTGTGTATAATACTGCTGTAAAGCCGTATTTCTAAACAGTTGTAATATATTGTTTTTCAAAGATTAGTTAACGGAATCATGATTTGCCTGAAATTAGTCAGATCCGATAAGAGAACCTGCAATTCTGAAACAATTTATACAGTACATTTTGTATTCTGCAGAAGACTGCAAATATTAGCACTTACTGTTAGACATGTGCATAATAAAAAAAACTGTTTTGTTATTTACATAAATGTGTTTAGTTAAATTAGTTTAATCTATTTAATTTGTTTTTGAAAAACAAATGTGTTGGAATTCAAATAGTTTTCTAATTTGAAAAGTTTTCTAATTCGAAAAGTTTTATAATTAAAAAAGTTTTCGAATTTGAAAAGTTTTCGATTTAGAAAAGTTTTAGTTTTCAAATTCAGAAAGTTTTCTAATTCAAATTCGAAAAGTTTTCAACTTGGAATAGTTTTCGATTTGTTTTCTAATTTCCAAAGAGAAAAGAAGATAAAGGAATAGAATAGAAAAAAATATAACAGAAAATTAAAAAAATATAATACAGTAAAAAAAATTGAATAAAATATAAAGAATATAACCATCTTCTGAAATTCGAATATAAATAAATAGAATACAAAATAATTGAATTAAAAATAACAATAGAAAAGAACAGAATATAAAGAAAATACCCATTTCTCCAAATTCTAATTGGAAAAGAATAGAAAAGAATAGATTAGAATAGAAAATAACAGAATAGTATAGAAAATTACAACAGAATAGAATAAATATATTCAGCTTCCTATTCTATTATTTTATATTCTATTCAAATTCAAATTTGAATTGATTCAATTTGAATTTCGGGTAATGGTTATATTCTTTCAATTCTATTCTATTCCATCATATTGTCTTTTTAAATCTATTATTTTTATATTTGTTTATTCTATTCTATTATTTTCTATTATGTTCTATTCATTTCTATTTAATATTCAAATGTTGGAAGATGGCTATATTCTTTCTATTCTGTTGTTTTTTTCTATAATATGTTGTCATTTTCTATTCTGTTTTAATCAATGTTTTCTATTCTATTAAAATTCAAATTGATTCTATTTGAATTTTGGGAAACAGTTATAGTCTTTCTACACTATTCTATTGTTTTTTTTTATTATATTATGTTCTATTCCATTATAGTCTATTCTATTATATTCTTTTTATACTATTCTTTTCTTATGTATTCAAATTTGAATATATTCTGTTTGAAATTCAAATTTCAGGAAATTTTATTCTATTAAAACAAATCAAAATTAATTCAAATTGATTAAAGTTCTAATTTCGTACAAGATTTTTTTTCGTTATTTGGGATTCCTTTAAATTCAGTAGGATTGTAATTCAAAAATACGGATTTCAATTTGGAACAAAACGAACTGCACATGTACTTACTGTACATAGTCACGAAAAGTTTAATTTACCTGTAAAGTATTATTATTGACAAATCTACTTTGATCTGTTCAGTTAACTGTGAATGGCCGATCAATTTACTCAGCTCTCTATGATTTGGTATTTAATCTGCTTATGTCTAATTTATCTGCTGATCCTCGAATATAGCAGGATATTTTCCTTGTCGCTCAAAAATTGATTAACTCTGATTCTTACAATAATTACATGTGTCTAATATTTTTGTTGTTAAAGTGTTACAGTACTAAACCCAGGACCCTGCATTCGCTATATCTGGTCTCCCACAGTGCACAGAACACGGAAATGCAATTATTTTAGTAAATATAAACTCCTAAATACCCTTCTCATCAGCAGTTAGATCAGTCTTCTGACTTCTATCAGTGTCTGGGTAAAGCTTGTAGGAGGAGTTTTAAATTCTCTTATGACTGTCCTTTGAGGCTGAAGGACTCTCTGGACAGTGCTGATTGGCCCTGTACTGATCACATGCACTCTCCAGAGAAAAAAAAGCTATCTAGCAATATACCAAACTGAGCACGTGCAGCTTGCACTCAACGATCTGTTCTATCGGGAGATGGGTTGGAGACAGTGGAAGAAGGGAAGGATCAGCGAAGACAGCCTTTTTACACTATTCAGAGGATGAACCCCTTAGGTTCCACAGATATCCATATCAAGCATGCTTTACTAAATATACAGCCTGTTTTTACTTTTGTGGATTAAGTAACACTTTAATGTGATTTTTCAGTATTGACACATACAGAATAGGGCAATCAAGTTGTGTTTTTGTCTTATTGCTGTACTTGTTTGATTTGTGACTGCAGTGCACTGAATTTTTAATTAATGCAACATAAACAGTTTTAGACATATAGGGGTGGATTTACTAAAACTGGAGAGTGCAAAATCTGGTGCAGCTCTGCATGGTATCCAATCAGATACTACCTTCAGCTTGTTTAGTTAAGCTTTGACAATTAAACCTGGAAGCTGATTGGTTTCTATGCAGAGCTGCACCAGATTTTGCACCCTCCAGTTTTTTTTTAAATCAACCCGACATTATGCCTGCTACATCTTTCTTAAATAGAAACTATACTGATTCTGTGGCAATTTGGTTTTATTAATTTTAACATGTATTTCATGGTTAAGTTTTAACAAATGAACAATATTTTACATTTGTGGCAATTGTGATAATTATTATAAAATTATAAAATGTGCCTGTACAGCTGCATTCAGGTCATGCATTAGCCAATGTCAAAAAATGTTTAAACATTATCCTGATACAAGATTAATACTATTTCAAAAAAATAACTGCTGCCCTAATAGAAAAAAATAAAATAATAATAAATAGTCAAAATCAAACAAATACAAATGACGTGCATTACAATCAGTGAGGATTAAAAACTATGACCAAAAGTCTAAAATAAGAAATATCAATGAAAAAAATGAATGGATGCATCTGAAAATGCACTTTGCAGTGAGGATCATGCCACCGGAATGGATCACAAGGCTGCTTACAAGAAGAATTTGACCCCAATTGTCCACATGAACTGAAATGACGAAAAGATCTCTGTGACGCCTCTCAATTCGCCATAATTTTGTTGTCACATACAAGAAGAAAACATACAAGGAATCATTCACAATAGTGTAATTCTATCATCTAAAATTTTGAGTTAAAATGTAATACTAACATAGTGTGAAACACATAGCACCCATCTGAGTGTAAAATATAAAACAAGGAAGTGCCAGTTTACCGGCTGATATGCTTGATGGCATCTCCACCCTATAGTCAATGTGTAATGTTGTCAGGGGAAAATACTTCTCATATTGATGAATGCCCCTGGCAACAACACGTATTGATGTAATGCGTAGAGTGGCGCAGGATGTGCTATCGTCATTATGCATATCGGCCAGAGAACCATATTGTCCTTGTTTTATAATCTGCATGCAATACCAGACAGGGAAAGTATCATGATTGGAGAGTGAAGCAATGAAGTTGGCCTCTCTTGTATCTCCATTCCAGGTCCACTCATGATGGAACAGAAGGTACCAAGAGACCGAGGGACAGGAGGAACACGAGTGTCGGCAGGTGTTGATAAGAGTGCTTGCAGCAAGAGATGCAGACCCTGGCAGGCTGGCAGAACATCAGGTCAGGAACAGTAGCTAATACAGCAAAAGTTAAAGGGGCACTCCACACAAGCTGCAGGTTCCAGATGCAAGGCTTGTCAAATCTACCAGCAGGCTTAAAACAGAAACTTGCTGTGATGAGCAAAGCTGATGCAGATGACAGCCAGATAGGCACTTGAACAAGATGCAAGAGCAGAGCCAGAAACAGCAGCATGGTCACAAGGATAGCTGAGGTCAGCAGCAGGTGGGCAGCAAGGTATAAAGACATAAGACATAAGAGACATACGAGACATGGTCAAGAACAGAACCAGGTTCTGGACCTGGTGACAAAGCAGAGACAGGATCCGAGTTCAGGTCAGAGGCAAGCCGAGTCAGGAACAAGAGAACAAGACAGAGTAATGGGAGAACACAAGGAACAGTTGAAACACCAGTCAGCACTGGAGCATGAGCAGGAGCCCTTTTAAATAATCTGTCTGGTGCCAACATGCATTGAGTGCACGCCCGTGCTCCAGCCCCATGTGCATTCTTGTGTGCATGTGCGCAGCCTAGTCACAATTCTGCTGAGATTTCTGCATGCAGGTGCATTTCTATTAGCCATTCATCCTGCATGCACATTTCTAATAGCCAAACATCTGGTAGTCATTCTCTGACAGAAAGTAAGGAACAAGAAGTACTGTAGGAGGAGTGTGGGACTTTAATGCTGAATTGTCTCTTTAACCACTTCAGCTCCGGAAGGTTTTACCCCTTCCTGACCAGGCCATTTTTTGCGATACAGCACTCCTTCGCTTTAACTGACAGTTGTGCGGTCCTGCGATGATGTACCCAAATAAAATTAATGTCCTTTTTTCCCACAAATAGTGCTTTCTTTTGGTGGAATTTGTTCACCTCTGCGATTTAATTTTTTTGCGCCCTGTCACAGTACATGTATGTGAGGTAGACTTTAAGGGCCAGATTCAGAGAAGAAGTACGCCGGAGTATCTGCTGATACTCCGGCGTACTTTCAAATTTGCCGCGTCGTATCTTTATTTGGAATTCTCAAACAAAGATACGACGGCATTTGGCTAAGATCCGACAGGCGTACGACTTCGTACGCCTTCGGATCTTAGGATGCAATACGTCGGCTCCCGCTGGGTGGAGTTTGCGTTGTTTTCTGCGTCGGGTATGCTAATTAGCTGTTTATGGCGATCCACGAAGGTACGCGCGCTTGTCGCATTCTCTTACGTCGTCGCTAGTCGGCTTTTTCCGTCGCAAAGTTACGGCTGCTATTTAGGTGGTGTAAAAATAGACAGCCCATGTTAAAGTATGGCCGTCGTTCCCGCGTCTAATTTAAATTTTTTTTTTTGCGTAAGTCGTCCGAGAATGCGAAAGTACGTAACGCACGTCACCATTCAAAACATTACGTTGGGGCGACGTCATTTCGCGCAAAGCACGGCGGGAAATTTCAAAACGGAGCATGCGCAGTACGTTCGGCGCGGGAACGCGCCTAATTTAAATGGTACACGCCCCATTTAAATTAGGCGGGCTTGCGCCGGACGGCTTTACGCTACGCCACCGCAAGTTTACACGCAAGTGCTTTGTGAATCAGGCACTTACGCTGAAACGTAAATGGGATACATTACGCCGCAGCGCAGGTACCTGAATCTGGCCCAAAGTTGTTAAGGTGCTGCTTCCTCCAAGATCTGTGTTGAAGAGTCATGTGTTTCCTCATGCATATGTTACCCAAATGGCTGTAACTTTTACCATGGCTAATACATTGCAGGCAGAGGCTGAAGGCAACAGCGGTGCTGATTTGATAAATTAAAAAAGGTTAACACTGCAGAGCTATGTGAACAGGCCCTGGGGATAGCAGTGGTCTGTACCTGTGGGGCAGAGCTTCCAGATTGATTAGGATGTCTGCTCCCTTCAGTCCTCTGCAAACTACCTCTGTCCAGGAACAAAATCCTTCCTCTCTACTGTTTTGTCTCTCCTTCAGAACCTTCCTCCAATTGATGGCACCCATGGATGATCTGTCATCTTATCATCTAGCCACTGCTAATCGCTGAATCCCACTTTGCAGTAAGTGACAGCTACTGATAGATCACTCCTCTTGCTGCTACTCATCTAATTTTCCCTGCCTCTGTGATCATGCCACTGCCTCCCTTATTCTGAATATGTGAAAGCAGGAATGCTTGTGCATGACCAAGATCATTCTCCAGAAATATGCAAATGGCTGTGTGATCCAATTATTTTGCTGATTCCTTATTGCCATTTTGAGGGACTAGCAGAAAATCAGGGGCTATAGGAGTATGTATGTAGGAGTAGCAGACAACTGGGAGAGAGAAGTAGAAGAAAGCTTTGTAAGACACGAAAGTACCTCCTGTTCATGTTGTGGCTGTATATTTAGGCCACCTCTAGAGGTTATGGCCCTATCACCTTTTTGTCTTGCAGAACCCTATAATCCTCTACTACCATTGGGTGCAGAATATCTCCCTCATGTTAGGCTCTCATATTTCTATTGAAGGGGATTACAGTATTAGTCCTGGAGAGGCCCGAGAAAATAACTTATTTCACCAGCCATAGACTTTATTGAAGTTCAGTGCTAAGTTTGAAATTTAAAGGGTTCCTGGCTTGAACCAAAACTGGCCACGATCTTTCATCCCTATTGACACACTACACAATTATATTCACCTTCCCCACTACCAGGCCACACGTTTTTCCAAACATCTGCAATATGCACCTCAAATCTTTTTCCTCTCTTGTTCTGACAACACTGAACCCCCAATATTGTTTTTTTTTTCTTTTTCAATAAGTGCTTTACTGTGCTTTGCATTTAGAAAGGTTGAACAGCAGTTTCTGTGGTTTTCACTGCTTTGACCAATCTTTCAGAAGTGCCAAATCAACATACAGTATATTATTATATATCAACACTATTGTTCACCTCTGTGTCAATAACAAAAAAAAAACCTTGTCCACCACATCTTCAGTTATATCTCCTACATAGAGATTAAATAGAGTAGGACCTAGTACAGAGCTTTGTAGTACATAACAAGCAGAGGAATGGGTGAATTTGCTTGAGTTTGATTTACTAAGAGTTAATCCTTTTAGAAATTTGATGAACAGCAAAGCATAGCATAGCATACATTTTCATTAAAATGTATAGAGGGTGAGTTCTTTTTTTTTTTTTTTTTAAAGTCTGGGCAGTTGGACATTGCCATGGGGAACATACATACCAATACAACAATGATAAAAAAGCACAGTACAGCAGGAAGATTTTCATGCAGCTTTGAGGGCAACATTGAAAATGCACAACTTTTAAATTAAATAGCATGCTTGGGGGGATGCCTTAAACATGTACAGTATATGGTGTTATGGAACAGTTTGATTAAGAGTCTCACTAACATGTATGCTGGCAGCACATATTTAGGCTGTGGATCAGAGTTTTTTTTTACAATTAGCTTGGCTTAAATTCAGCATCAGCTATCTGATTAATGTTTATTTTGAAAAAAATATTTTGTTTCAGGTACTCTTATTACAAGAATTAAGAGAAAGGAAATGACACAGCAGTGTTAAATTGACCAACAGCAGGGCATATTACTAGCAACAAAGAGCAGGGGTTAGGGCTTTTTTTTTCAGATTTTTGCATCTCAAAGCGGTACATTGTTTTGCATGGAAATTTGGTGTTTTATATTGTAGGCCTGTAATTTTTAGGAATAACACACTTAAATCTATCCAAACAAAAGTCTAGTAGACATCCCGGTATTATAAAGTTTGAAACACAAAATCATAAATTATAATAAATAACTGTATATAATTATAAAAAATAATAATATACTAATAATACATTTTATTCAATAATGTAATTTAAATCAAAAACACAGAAATTTGCTCAGTTACAGAATCGTCGCTTTCGCCACTTTCAGGTTTTGATGACAAGTTTCCCCACCAATCACTATAGCTCTATTCTGCAAGTTCTAATTTATTATCGCTGTTTTCTAGCTCGTCTAAAACCACTTTTGAGGTAAAGGGACACTTTTTGGTGGCCATGAACAATCTCAAGTTTTCAGGCAGAAAGAACAGTATAAATAATATAAAAATGCATGCATGGCACGGGACAAAGCACTAGGCACAAAAGGGACGTGAAATAATTTGATACAGTAAAGTAATCTCTAAGATTACAGTGTACTGTATGTGTTATGTTTTTTTCACTATTTTGAATTTGCCACCAGGCTCTGCCTTTGTGCATTGTGATGTTTGCAGGGAACAGTAATACATCAGGCGGATTACACAGCCCATGGATACAGCGGGGGGACCTGCGATTCAGGGGTTACCACTTTTGGTAGTGAAAATTCACCACGAGTCACACTCGGGATTACCGTCGGGGAGGTTATAGACCAGCTGTGGGCTCAGCCCGTCCTCAGTGCTCATGATGCACAGGGTCATTGTTATCTTTCAATCTTCCTCATGGGTGGACAATCCTGGATGATACAGAGAGTGGCCATGATGTAATTACATCAGAACCACTCTCTGCATAGTTTTACTACTCTTAAGGTCACTCTGGTGATGCTCCCTAAGGAGTGGGCCCATGGCAAACTGCTCTCCTCAGTCTTCTGAGCTTAATGATGCTGGCCCTCATTCTACCTAAAAAACTGAGGTCTTTTTGTGGTTAAATAGTTGGACAGGGGTCCTCAAACTATGACCCTCCAGTTGTTCAGGAACTAAAATTTCCATCATGCCTAGTCATGTCTGTGAATGTCAAAGTTTTAAAATGCCTCATGGGACTTGTAGTTCCGCAATAGCTGGAGGGCCGTAGTTTGAAGATCCCTGTAGTAGGACAACACTGGGGCAGGATAGCACCAGACTGAAGGTTAGTATTGCTTCTTTTTAACACTTGCTCTGTCTTATTGAATGCTCTTTAATATAAAATGCTATGGCAAGGGCATGGCCATTATCTGAATAATTGTTTGAATGTACTCTGTATAAAAGCATTAAAAGAAAAAAACTTCATCATTTAAAATAGAAACATTAGGCGGAATGTTACTACTGCTATGCAAATCAACAGAACAATGCACAGCCAATAGGCAGAGGAAAGACAAACATTTTCCTTTTTTTCTGCCTAACTCTCTTTTCATGCAACAGTATTCTTGCATCCCTAGTTTGTGTAGATCATCTAACCTACCTCCCAGCCTATCATAAGGGGGTCTGCCTTCACACCATGAAAAAATAAATATCTTGGCTCCTCTTGAGGCATAAGAATGTTCACTTCACTGTTTCATAGACACCTGTGGTGCTTCTTACCTTAAGATATTGGTTACATGACACTTTATCTGTTGTGACAGTCACCTAAACCAGGTTTGTCCTGTTGAATTTTCTCCAACTGAATTTTTCCTGCAGGCAAATAGCCTTAACGATTGCTGTTGTGTAGCTGTAGCTACTGTAAGATATCCAGTTAGCAGCAGCTGAAGTGCAATGATAGCATAGCAAAGCTAACTGCAGGCTTATCTGGTATTCTGTTAAAGTACGTCCCCATCTGGGGATAAAAGAGCTAAACACACTCCTCTGTGATTCCCAATTTATTTCTACAAATAGCACAACATAGTAAATGCAATTTCCTCTTACTGTTCAGATGCTCTGAGATGTTCTTAGAACCATGTTCTGTGCTCTCCCCTGGGCAATAGCAAGCCTCTACTTTTCATGTAGGCTCATCACAACTACCTTTATATATACTGAAATACTTTCAGGTTTGCTGCTTGATAAGCTAATTGTGATACAGTTTTATTTGTATTAACTAGATTTAAGAAAGTAGTGTTGCTCACATCAACCAGTGAGGTATAACCTGCTCCAGGATAGTGTCATCTAGACTCTGATTGGTTGCAAAAGAGGAACATATTTAT
Organism: Rana temporaria; assembly: GCF_905171775.1. Lineage (NCBI taxonomy): Eukaryota > Metazoa > Chordata > Amphibia > Anura > Ranidae > Rana > Rana temporaria. Next base: position 140,423,907 of record NC_053492.1, read on the forward strand.
TTTGTGCTTATCATAATGAGCCCTATTATAATAACTGTTAAAAAAAACGTGGCCATTACATTTCCAAAAAATACATTTAAGCAACAATAAAATATTTTAGAGGTGCAAGCACCCAAAATAGATAAATACAAACGTTTAGACCATGTGCTGTGCTAAGATTAAATCGAAATGATGTTAAAAACTTTTAGATTGTAAGCTCTAATGAGCAGGGCCCGTTGATTACCCCTGTTTTGAATTGTATTGTAACTGTACTGTTTGCCCTAACGTTGTAAAACGCTGCACAAACTGTTGGCACTATATAAATCCTGTATAATAAAAAATAACCAATTATAAAACACATACCATAACATGTTACACTTGATTATTAAATATAATTTAAATTGGAGTTTAGGGCAACACAGGGTCTAAATATTTGGGTATAACATTTTGCTCATTGGAAATCCCTTGAAATTGATTTACTAAGTTGGCATATTTTTGCAAGAGTCTCTTACAATTAAGAAGCAGTAGTGGTCAAATTAAGATTCAGAACAAATTTTGGAAATTTGAACTCAATCTATACGTTTAACATCCAAACAAATTCACCGTGGTCCAATTTGCAGCTGCCCAATAAATCTCTGCCAGTAAAGTATGGATTTTTTTCTCCAAACTGCAAAAAAGCCACACTGTCTTTTTTTATTAGGAGTGTGCTTTGAGTGGTAAATTCAGAGCCTAATGCATAAATCATTGTAGAGAATCATGTCCTATTATTGGGTGAGACCGCAAAAGAAAATTATTAACACATTTTAATTGATTAATCTTGGTTAATAATTTCTTCCTGCAGTTTTAAGGTAATCTCACCCATTTACTCCACATTTTCACAAACCTTTTTAATATGCCCCTTTAAATAATAGGTTATTCTATAGAGGATACTATGTTATTCACCACTCTTTCCAAGATGTTTGTGTAAGGGTCTTTAAGAATTTCCAATAAGCACAGTCAAATGCTTTTGCACATATGAAACCACCAGCCCTAAATTACTGTTCCTATGAATAAAATAGGGAATGATTTTAATCATTTAAACTGGAGGGCAAACACAACCAAATTAACTTTACAACTTTCATGTTACACTGCTGAAATTGGTGGGTTCTTCAGAAAGATAGGTGTGGTTTACTATTAAACATAGATTATATTCAGATACATATACTGTATACATATATTGTAAAAATCATCTGGTATTATAGAGGATGAAATTTCGAAAGATGGAGTATTTTATGATCTGAACAAGATGCTGCTCTGAGAAAATGACTCATTAAAATAAAATGCTAAACAAAATACCATGCCCTTACCACATATAATCCTCATCATTTGGTTTCCTTAACTTGTGATCACAACACAACTTACAACTTATTCTATAGTACAATTGTACAACCTGTCAGAATCTGAGAGGCAAAGCATGCAACCAAAAAAATTGATTCTGTAAGAGCAATAGCTATACAAAACATAAATGAAATAAAAAAGAAGATGAAATTGCTAACCTTTTCTGAACGTGCTTGTAGCTTTCTGTCATATTAACTCACTTTCCTTAATATGTTAAGTCAGTGACCAGAACAATTGTACAGAGAAAAGTTTTTTAATGTCTCTGACTTTACCTAATTTGTTTTAATGTTTTCCAGGTCTCTAATAAAGAGTATTGGAGAGTTTAATATAGAAGTTCACTCTAGCACTAAAATCTGTAAATCTACAGGCATCCACAATCTAAGACTAACCTATCTATCTCTGTAAAGAATAAATCACTATATATACCTTTATTGAAGCAGCTGCAGTCCAGTTACACGCTGAGCCGTCAGCTGCAGCTTTGCAGTGGAGGCAGGTGCAGAGGAGGCAGCTGAAAATGGAAGCCCCATTTTAACTCTATGGGTGATGTCACTTCCCTGGCATTTCACAACTGTTGCAGACTGTCTCCTGCACAGAGCCTCTGCTGCTGGACACTGGACTAGAGCGGCTTCAAAAAAGGTATTATAGTGAATTCTTCTTTACAGGGCTAGATAGGTTAGTCTTAGATTGTGTATGTCTGTAGATTTACAGATTTTAGTTTTAGGGTGAACGTCTACTTTAAAGATAATGGCCAAGAATATAATATTTTCAGAAGGTCAGCATAGGCAGCCCTTTAAGATCTACCACAGCAGGTTTATTTTAAGCAATCAGCATTAAGGTTGCCATTTTCTCTGTTGGCCAGTGACTGTCCCTGTTTTAAGGAGTTGGTCGCTAGCAAACAAACATCCCTAGTGATGATTCCAGTGGTGTAGTCCTCCACTTTATTTTGTACTGTATATGTGAAATAGTCTGACAGATAGCACCTAGGGAGAAAATTTGACAATGATATATAGAAGTCAGGATCATGGGCACTCACCAGTAGACGTGATTCAATGCCAAGGTCTGTTAGTTACTCAGCCAAGGTCTGAGTAAATTTCATGAATGAGGCAGGATTTGGGCTGGAGGTTGTTTTGTTATGGGATGTGGAAAGGATTTCATATAACAGACAAGGTAATTTTTCCTTGGAAGGCAATGCATTACTTACTCTTGACCTCTGCACTCTGTGTGTTACAGACTCTTGACCCAGAGCAGAGTAGTTTTAGGTTTTATTTAACCATACTACTTTAAACTCCTCCAAATTGCAATTTAGCCACACCCACAATCATTCTTCTCAGAGTCTCTAATGCCGTGTAAACACAACCGATTTTTCCATTGGGATAAACTCAGACGGGTTTTTGCATACACACGGACACACCAAATTCCGACCTTCAAAAACGCGGTGACGTACAACACTATGACGAGCCTAGAAAAATGAAGTTCAATGCTTCAGAGCATGCGTCAAATTGTTTCCGAGCATGCATGTTTTTTTCTGGATTCCATACAGACGAACGGAATTTCCAAATCAGTCCAAATATCCGATGAAAAAATTCCGTCTGATTTTTTTTCATCGGAAATTCAGACCGGCATAAGAGTAACCCAGTATATTCACAATCCTAGTAATGCCTCTGAGTTCCATACTATCTTGTGCTGTGGATTAGCCATGTTAGGGATGGCACCAGTAAGAATCACAGATGCCTCTCCAATATGGCACTGTGGAAACCACACATTACATTAGAGATTTCTATATGCTCCGATAACATTCCGTTTGTTTTAATTTTGGCCTGTGAATTCGAGTACAATGCAACAATCCTACTTGGGCCCATTTCTATCTGGACTTATGTTTCCTTCAGAAACTTCCATTCCATTCTATCAAATGCTTTTTCAGCATCAATAGATAAAAAGCATGTTGGGATGTCAGTTCTCTGGGAATATTCTAGCCAAAAACGAACAACAAAAAAAAATGCACATTACCCCTCAAGAAGCCCAATTTCTGGGCTACAGCATTGAGCTGAGGATTCAGAAAGCCTCTGATTAACAAGATTAAAACAATTAAAAGCCAACCCCAGTCAGTGTGAAAAAAACAGGTTAGAGCTTTTCTACAGGTTGTAGGATATTATAAGAGGTTTATGCCTAACTTTGCCATAACTTCTCCACTTACTGTTCTCACTAAAGGGAGCAAGTTTACCATGAAGAAATAGACTGAAGCGGCAGAGATAACATTTTAAGAACTGAAGGTATTGTTTTGTAAAGGAATGGTCTTATCCACCCCCAAATTCAGTCAAGAATTTAATGTACAAAAGTCTGATGCTGGCCTGGGAACAGTCTTATCCCTGGAAATAAATATGGTTGAACATCCAATAGCATAACACAACAGGAAACTAACCACAGCAAGGGGGAACTATTCGCTAATGGAAAGGGACTGGAGTGTTCAAAATCTGGTGCAGCTCTGCATGGAAACCAATCAGCTTCCAGGTTTTATTGTCAAAGCTTAAATGAACCAGCTAGGAAGCTGATTTGCTACCATGCACAGCTGCACCAGATTCTGAGTGCTCCAGTTTTAGTAAATTTACCCCAGTGTCTGGCCATAAAGTGGGAACTAGAGTCATTAAGGTACCTTGTTGGAAGATAGTTACAAATTACAGTCCATTCTCCTCTACAATGGATGGCTCAGAACAAAGGGACCAATGCAAGATGGTTTCTGTCTCTACAAGATTTTACATTTTTATAGAACACAGGCCAGGGACCAAGCAAGGGCAAGCTAAAGGACGTCTGTATGTTGGCAAAATATGCTTCTTCCCACACCTGTGTACATGTCTAAATATGTGAGCAGACTGATGCTCAGTGCTCTCCTTTCACTACTCTATGTGCTGAAATAACTGTAATAGGGGGAGCTTGTTGGTCAGGAACTGGCATGAGCTTAGGTAATGGTTTGAATGAGAAGTAGTTTTGTTTATTTTATCCAATGGACTTGCTGTACAAAACCATCCTGTACTGAAATTTATAACAACAATAATAATATTTTTATAGAAGTGAATATGACTGTACATTAAAACACATACACCAGATAGATATACCATATTTATTGGCGTATAACACACACCCAAACTTTAAGAGGGAAGTTTCAGGAAAAAAACGTTCCACATCCCCCTGCTTATAACACGCAGGCACAGTTTACCTTCTATTTTCAGGGTAAAAAAAGTGAGTGTTATACGCCAATAAATACAGTAATTAAAGTGAATGTTTGAAACATGTCACATTCAATGATTTATAAATGTAAAAGCATCCTGCTATCATTTACTTCTGTACCAAACTGCATTGCGTAACTTGAACAGTCACCTATACATTGAGAGATAGCACTCATTATTTTCTAAGAAACTAATGCCGCATACACACCATCACTTTATGTGATGAAAAAAAACGACACTTTCTGTGAAGTAAAAAATGACGTTTTTGAAACTTCAATTTTCAAAGACGAAGTTGCCTACACACCATCGTTTTTCTCACAATGTTCTTGCAAAGCGAGGTTACGTTCCACCACGTTTTACCATTGAAGCTTGCTTCATAAGTAGCTTCTGGGCATGCGTGGATGAAAAAATGTCTTAGAAAACGACGTTTTTTGCTACACATGGTCAATTTCTGTGAAGTAAAAAGTGCACTTTTGAAAAACGACACATAAAATTAAAGCATGCTTCAATTTTTTTTGGTCGTTTTTTACAAGACATAAAACGACGTTTTCCCCCACACACAGTCAATTAAAGTGACGTTTTTAAAAACGTCATTTTTTTTCATCACATAAAGTGATGGTGTGTACGCGGCATAAGACTAAAGTACCCTAGCATTGCTTGAATACTGAATAATATACAGTAGGACAGTTAGGAATGCAAATACATTTCAATGAACAGGGAGTTATGAAATGTTTCAAAATATGTCAGTTACAGAAATGTAATGCCTAGAAGCACCAGAACATATTCATAGTATTCATCCCCTTGTGTTATTAAAATTGCAAAAATTATACAGTCACAAAATGATAGCTAAAAGCAGAAAAACCCTCCCATTTAACCTATTATCAGCACAGTACTTACAGTTGTAGCCCAAAGTCCTGTTAAATAGGCAAGTGAGTTGAATTAAGGAACAAATTCACTAATATATTGCCAGAATTAACTAGTGCAAAGACATAAATGTTTGCAGTGCTGAATTTTAATTACATTGATTGAACATTAATCCTCTACCAAGCTTCCTCTGCAAAGATAGTGACAGTATACCTTACTGTGTTGTTGGGAAAGGACACTGTATTTCAGCAAGTCCTTTCAGTAAATAATTTCTTAACTCTCAGGTAGGTACAGCATTACATACCTTCAGGTATTCTGTTATCACGCTTCTGTCATAACCTTATCAAGATTTTAAGATGATAGGTTGCATTTTTGGGAGGGAGTTAATGCATAATGCCAAAGAGGGCCTGATAATTGTATGGTTTCTCCCTACTACATCTACAGTACAAAGACGATTTCAGACAATGTTAAAGGAATTAAATTAGTTAAATGAATGCCAATAATGCTAATAAAGCTCTCAAAAAAGGTAGAAAGAGTAACGCTGTAATTCTAGTTAAATCGGTTTTAACCCCAAAAACATAAATATAATATTTTGCAGCTTACCAATCCTTAAATTTTGTGGCTGCATTAGTTTTCTGTTTTTAGGCTGTAACCACTTAAAGGGGTTGTAAAGGTAAATGTTTTTTCACCTTAATGCATCCTATGTTTTACTTACCTGACCGTTCAAAATTCCCGGAGCGTGTCCATGTGATGTTTTTGGGTTCCCAGCCTGGCCGTTGACAAGTATAACATGTTTGTTATTTTTAAAAAAATAAAATTTTTGCCTTTAGTGTTCCTTTAAGACCCCGGACCTTTATGCAGGTAAAGGACCTGGCCAGTTTTTGCGATTCGGCACTGCGACGCTTTATCTGACAATTGCGCGATCATGCGACGTGGCTCCCAAACAAAATTGACGTCCTTTTTTCCCACAAATAGAGATTTCTTTTGGTGGTATTTGATCACCTCTGCGGTTTTTATTTTTTGCGCTATAAACAAAAATAGAGCGACAATTTTGAAAAAAATGCTATATTTTTTACTTTTTGCTAATAAATATCCCCCAAAAATATATATAAAAAAATGTTTTCCTCAGTTTAGACCAATACGTATTCTTCTACATTCTTTTTGTAAAAAAAATCGCAATAAGCGTTTATCGATTGGTTTGCGCAAAATTTAGAGCGTTTACAAAGTAGGGGATAGTTTTATTGCATTTTTTTTAATATTTTTTTTTTTACTACTAATGGCAGCGATCAGCGTTTTTTTTCGTCACTGCGACATTATGGTGGATACATCGGACAATTTTGAATTTCTTTTTGGACCATTGTCATTTTCACACCAAAAAGTGCTATAAAAATGCATTGTTTACTGTCAAAATGAAAATTGCAGTTTGGAAATTAACCACTAGGGGGCGCTGAAGGGGTTAAGTGTGACCTCATATGTGTTTCTAACTGTAGGGGGCGGGGCTGTACGTGTGATGTCATTGATCGTGTTTTCCTAGATCAGGGAACACACGATCAATGACACTGCCACTGTGAAAAATGGGGAAGGTGTGCTTACACACACCTCTCCCCGTTCTTCAGCTCCGGAGGACCGATCGCGGGACACTGGTGGCGATCGGGTCCGCGGGTCCCGCAGGCGTGACCACGGAGCTTAGGACCCCACGGCTGGGCTTAAAGGGCCACGTACAGGTACGTGGATGTGCCCAGCCGTGCCATTCTGCCAACATATATCGGCGTGAAGGGGTCCTTAAGTGGTTAACCTCCCTGGTGGTATGATTAATTCAGATTTTAGGTGCTGAAAGCGGTACCATTATTTTGCATGGAAATTTGGCGTTTTATATTGTAGGCCTGTAATTCTTAGGAATAACTCACTTAAATCTGTCCAAACAAGAGTCTAGTAGACATCCCGGGTATGATAAAATTTGAAACACAAAATCATAAATTACAATACAATAAATAAATATAAATAATGATAACAAATAATATAATAAAAATTATTACTTTTAATTTTTTGATGATGAATTTCCCCACAAATCACTATCGCTCAATTCTGCAAGTGATTCTAATTTATTTAGCTGTTTTATAGCTGGTCTAAAACACCACTTTTGACATAAAGGGACACTTTTTGGTAATCTACAGTTAGCAGGCAGAAAGAACAGATTGTATTATAGAAAAGTGCATTTAGGACACTGGGCAGACCACTAGGGACAAGGGGGGGTGTGTATTTTTTACATACAGTACTGTAATCCAGCCCTCAAAATTTCCACTCGCCTACTAGCATTTGGCGAGTGGATTTAAGCTGGGGGCGAGTGATGACAGGGCTACATGACCAATCTCCCTCCAATCTGTGCCTAAACGTAGAGTCCTGATGAGATTGGCGGCCGAAGAGGAAAGGTGCATGCTCGGGAAAAGTAGTCTGGTGAGCCACGCACAGGCAGAGCAGTACACAGGTGCTCTCCTTACAATTCTCATTAAGCCATGGGACCTAACAGTATGACCTCTCTGAGCGTGCCCCCCCTCCCCCGACCAATGTAGCTGGAGAGCAGAAAGTAATGAGTGAGGTGGAGGATTGCGAAAATTACCACTCCGGTGCATCGCTCACTGAAAGTTGCCCTGACATGACAGCGGCAGCCTTCCAGTTTGTACAGTTTTCTTCTCCTTGTGCTCTATGTAAGTGTCCAGCAGTTCAGCCTGAGCACTGTGAACAGACTAGTCTCAATGTGTGCTGTGCGGTGTCAGTGTGCGCTGTGCTATGGTGTCAATGGCTGTGCAGTTGTGTGGATCTCAGCGCTAGATTGTACTCCCTCCCGCTGTGCTGCAGCTCCTCTCCTCACTGCCAGCCTGAATAAAAGGGGGAAGTGGGGACATGCAAGCGTGGAGCCGCACACACAAGGCTCCTGATGATGAGATGAATGGGAGAGAGAGAGAGAGAGAGAGAGGATGGATGGGAGTTGCAGAGGAGACAGCAAGAGAATGGGGAAGAGACGCAGTTCTAGTGCCCTGTCCCTCTGATCTGCCCCCAGTGCCCTGTCCCTCTGGTCTGAACCCAGTGCCCTGTCCCTCTGATCTGCCCCCAGTGCCCTGTCCCATTTTGCTAAAGTTGTTGTTGGTAATATTACATTTTGTAACTTGATTCTGCATAAAACATTTAACAGTGTCATTCCATGAGATAATCTACGAGGGCGCGTTTACGGGTGCAATTAGGCGCAGGGCAGTGTATGAATTAGGTGGGGCAACTGGTGGCGAGTAACTCTTGAGGCCTGGCTAGTAGCTCAGGACTTGAAATTTTGAGCCCTGGTAATCTATAAGATTACAGTATACTGTATGTATTGTGTTTATTTACTTTTTTAAATTTGGCGCCGATGTCTGCCCCTGTGCGTCGTAATGTCGCAGGGAACGGAGCTCAGCGGCACTGTGAATCGAGCGAGGAGGACACCGCTCGATCACACAGCGGGGAGGCATCACAGGATCCAGGGACAAGGTAAGTAAACTCTGCCTGTGGACACTGCGAGGCAGTCCCGAGTCTGGCTCTGGGTTACCGCTTTTGGTCCTGAAATTCCACCCAGATCCAGACTCAGGAATACCGCCAGGGGGGTTAAGGTTGTGGAGCAGTATCCCCATTTAAACAACCATTCAGGCATTGAGAAGGCCCACTGTTCGGCCAGCTTCTGTCAGAGCTTCTGCCATACACATGTGCCGAATGTCAGCCAGTTTCTATTGAACCGGCCAATGTCACCCATCATTTAGCCCGTGTGTACTAAGCTTTAGTGCCTCAACATCTTTATCAGTTGAGGAAATGTTTTGTGATTGCATGTTAACATCAATAATATTTGCTATGTTCTCCATTATCTTTCCTTTAAATGTCTTAGCAGGTACAGTTTTTGGATAAAAAAAAACGAATTAACCGATTAAGGACCCCTTCACGCCGATATACGTTGGCAGAAGGGCATGGCTGGGCACAAGCACGTACCTGTACGTCGCCTTTAAGAGCCCAGCTGTGGGTAATGAGCATTGCGCCGACGGCGCGCTCGTGACCTGATCCTGTTCTCCGTGACCGCTCCCGCGCGACCCGGGTCACAGAGCTGAAGAACAGGGAGAGGTAAGTGTAAACAAACCTTTCCCTGTTCTTCCTAGTGTGACTGCCACTGATCGTCTGTTCCCTGTCATAGGGAATGAGGATCAGTGATGTCACACGCCAAGCCACGCCCCCACACAGAATATTATTCACTCCCTAGGAAACACTTAACCCCTTTGGCGCCCCCTACAGGTTAACCCATTCACTGCCAGTGTCATTTTCTCAGTAATCAGTGCATTTTTATAGCAATTTTCGCTGTAAAAATTACAATGGCCCCAAAATAGTGTCAAAAGTGTCTGATGTGTCCGCCATAATGTCGCAGTCACGATAAAAATCGCTGATCGCCGCCATAACAAGTAAAAAGAAAAAAATATTAATAAAAATGCCATAAAACTATCCCCTATTTTATAGATGCTATACATTTTGCGCAAACCAATCAATAAACGCTTATTGTGATTTTTTTTTACCAAAAATATGTAGAAGAATACGAATCGACCTAAACTAAGGAAAACATATATTTTTTATATATTTTTGGGGGATATTTATTATAGCAAAAAGTAAAAAAATATTGCATTTTTTTTTAATTGTCGCTCTATTTTTATTTATAGCGCAAAAAATAAAAACCAAAGAGGTGATCAAATACCACCAAAAGAAATCTCACTGCAGAACTTGCTGAACTTGAGGAGTACACTACACACCTATAACCATTCTTGGCACTGAAGCCGGGAGGCAGAACCATGTGCAGATGTTACATTATCAGTGACTACCCAATGACTGAAGAGAGAAAATGCCAGACCTGGAGAAGACAAAGAAAAATTGGCAGCGGTTGTGGACAGAGTAACGAAGAGAGACTGCGACCTTACATTACTGTAGGGTGGAACACTGGAGAATTGGAGTCCCACAAATTCAGTTCATCTTAGGGTGTAAATATTTTTAGATGTTGTGTCCACTATGCTAAATAATGCTATTGATTATAGCTATTTTTGTTTCTCATTCAATTGTTCAATAGGAGAGGACTTCCACATATACCGGTAAATAGATATTGCATGACAGAAAACTTCAATAATAGTTCTTGTCATCATTACCTACCTTATTTCACCATCCTTATAAAGGGACTGAACAAGAATTCAACATCAACTAGATAATATGTACAAAGTTACTGTACATCTCAGCTCTGTCCTACAATATATGCTATATTTGCTTTGAAGGCCAATTTACTGTAGATCTTCATGTTGCAGTAACTTACAATGAAATGCACATTCTCCTGCATGTTGCAGTAACATGCCCACCATAGTGCTGTGCCATTTATTATAAAGAAATCCCCAGTGCACTGCACAGAAGTGGGAAATGCAGAAAACACCACAAGATACATGACATGTTTGTGTTGCATTAAAAAAAATGCATACAGTATTTGATTGTTCCTGTATTATGTGGTGTTGCTGTGAATGCACCTTGATGTATGGTAATGCATTGCAAAAATACCCAATGCATTACTGAAAAGCATAATATGTAGGGGGCCCTAATTATAAACGCAATATTGTTTATATGAGGTCTCATTTTAATAGAACCATCATCTCTAAACTAATTAAACTACCATAATTTAAATATATATATATATATAAATTGCCAGCTCTTGAATTACCTATGAAATTATTGTTACTTACATAAAATGGTTTACATATTTAGCAAGAAACATCGTACATAGAAGCTCATTGTTTTCTATGCAAAAGTAAGCGTGATTTTGCACTTTCCAGCGATAGTAAATAAACCCCATTGTGCACTTAAACGTGGTGTATGCCTTGTATGGTAATGCATTGCAATAATGCACAATGCATAACTGCATTGCATAATATGTAGGGGCCCTAATTATACAATATTGTTAAATATTTGGAGGTCTCATTTTAATAGAACCATCATCTCTAATTAATTAAACTAATTAAACTCATTTAAAAAAAACATAGTTGCCAAGTCTTGAATTATCTATGAAATTTGTGTTACTTATTACATGAAATGGTTTCCATATTTAGCAAGAAACATCATATCTTAGCACTTTTTTTTATACTATTAAACCTTTTAATTTATCATTAAAACTGCTCTTACATTGTAAACAATAACAAAAGACTAAACGGCAGATACACAGATATCTTAGCACTTTAACCACTTCCCACATGGTCAATAGTAAATTGACGTCCGGGAAGTGGTTGTGTAATCCTGACTGGACGTCTATTGACGTGCAGCAGGATAACATGCCGACGTGCGCCTGTGGGTCTGTCAGTCTGACACCCTGCATCTCCGATCTCGGTAAAGAGCCTCCGGAGGACGCTCTTTACCACGTGATCAGCCGTGTCCAATCACGGCTGATCACAATGTAAACAGGAAGAGCCGTTGATCGGCTCTTCCTCACTTAGACGCGAGTAGAGGAGAGCCGATCGGCGGCTCTCCTGACAGGGGGGGTTCGCACTGATTGTTTATCAGTGCAGCCCCCCTCGGATGCCCACACTGGACCACCAGGGAAGCGGCCAGGACCCAATAAAACAATAAAGCAATAATAGGCAACTATAAAAAAAATAGCACAATACATGCCAATCAGTGCTCACAAATGGGTACTGACTGGCAACATGGGCACTGACTGGAGTGATGCCCAGCAATGACATCAGTGCCACCCCTCAGTGTCCATCAGTGCCACCCCTCAGTGTCCATCAGTGCCACCTCTCAGTGCCCATCCGTGCCCAGTGCCCACCTATCAGTGCCCATCTGTGCCACCCATAAGTACCCATCATTGCCACCCATAAGTGCCGCCCCATGAGTACCCATCAGTGCCGCCTATGAGTGCCCATCAGTGCCGCCTATGAGTGTCCATCAGTGCCGCCTATGAGTGCCCATCAGTGCCGCCTATCAGTGACCATCAGTGCTGCCTATCAGTGCCCATTAGTGCCGCCTCATCATTGCCCATCAGTGCCACCTCATCTGTGCCACCTCATCGGTGCCCGCAATTGAAGAAGAAAACGTACTTATTTACAAAAAAATTAACAGAACATTTTCTGTCTTTTTTTAGTTGTTGCGCAAAAAATAAAAATCGCAGAGGTGATCAAATACCACCAAAAGAAAGCTCTATTTGTGGGAACAAAATTATAAAAATATTGTTTGGGTACAGATTAGCATGACCATGCAATTATCATTCAAAGTGCGACAACAATGAAAGCTGAAAATTGGCTTGGGCAGGAAGGTGCTTAAGTGCCTGGTATGGAAGTGGTTAAAAAATACAAGCCTTGAATTTCTGTCCTCTATTTCCTTCCTGCCATAGTTGTCCTGTGTAGTTTTGTTTTACTAATGTATCCTTCTCATCGACATTTCTCTTAACAAATCATTCCCCTTTAGAACCATTCTATGTAATAATCTTCCTACGTATACTTATAAAACACGTCCCCTTTTCTTCCCCCATTGCGTGTCTATTGAGCTATATTCTTGTATGTATGGTAATGCATTGTACTAATGCACAATGCACTACTGCAATGCATAATATGTAGGAACCCTAAATATAAATGCAATATTGTTTGATACTTGGAGTTCTCCTTTTAATCTCGAATTATAAAATAAAACATAGCTGCCAGTGCTTGAATTATCCATGAAATTACCGTCACGTATTACTTGCAATACTGTAGTTTCCATATTTAGCAAGAAACATCATATCTTAGAACTTTAAAAAATACAAGCCTTGAATTTTCATCCTCTTTTCCTTTTAGCATTAGTTGTCCTTTGTGGTTTTATTTTACTACTGTACCCTTCTCATCAACATTTCTCATAACAAATCATTCCCCTTTAGAACCATTCTATGTAATAATCCTCCTACGTATACTTATAAAACACGTCCCCTTCTCTTCCCCCATTGCGTGTCTCTTGAGCTATATGTTTTTTACAGGCAGATACAGGAGCAGCCAACTTTAATTTACAGTTATAAATACTTCTTTCTCCAGTGATTTTCTCTGTGTAACTTTCCTGTCAACAGTAATATTTCTTTCAGTCATGGTCCTGACCTTTTGTGTCCTTGCTTGCACTTACCATCAACCTATTCTCAGTTTCACCTCTTCAGTTTTGGTCTCTCTAGGCTGACGCTCTGTATAAGGTTTATTAAGATTTATAGATTACTATATCATGGAATGTATACTTTAAAGCATTAGTGTGCCAAGTTAATAAAAAAACATTATCTGGCGTGAAGTTTAGAAGTAATCTTCTGGTGAATTGGGATTTTTTCTCTGCAGTCATTGTGAAAAAAAGTCTATATCGCCAAACTCCCTTTGGGGTATAAATGTGTGATATAAATAATAGGGGGAATCCCACTGATATCCTCTGTCTAAAATGCTTGTTGTCTAGCCCTTATTACCTTTTTAAGCCATTTCTTACATAGCAAGTAACTATAGGTTTACAAATAGACCTACATCTGTACTCTAGGGAGGTATTATTTTCTTTGCAAGTGGCATACATTGCACAAATCTGGACAAGATCCAAACAGATAACCCTAAATATCACGGATTATCCCTGGCTGCTCTTTCTCCTGACACATAATTGTACCTATAAAATAATTTAATTTTAAAAACGCAAACTATACTTACAACATAGGTCCATATTTAGCTTGAAAAATATGCCCAGGGAGTTAAGCCAAAATACAACATTTTAAATCTGTACCTACTATATTTTGGTCAACCACACAAATATATGAAGGGATCGCAGACATATCAAACATATATTGCATTCATTTTTATATATAACTATTAAAGCAGAATTTCAGCCAAAAAAACTGATACAATTATTAGCCCAATTGACAATAAAAAGCTGATTCTTTTTTTCAATATTTAGTTACTATCCAGTATTCTGCTCTCAGTCAGATGGGAGGAACCATTCAATCCATTTCCTCTAAAGCCTCGAGAAACTCGACAGAATCCATCAAGAAACTTGGTGGGAGAGCTTTTTTGCAGAGGAAACTGGTCGTGTGTACGTTTTTCATCAAGGAAACCGTCGAGAAACTCGACGAGGAAAAAAGAGAACAAGTTCTCTTTTTCCTCGACGGGAGTCTCAATTTCCTCGTCGTGTTCCTCATCAGGCTGGTTTTCGACGAGAAACACGATGGTGTGTATGCTAAAGAACACCCTTGCATGCTCAGAACAAAGTATGAGACGGGAGTAAAAGTAGCGTTTGTAATGGAGATAACACATTTTTCACGCTGTAACAGACTGAAAAGTGCAAATTGTCTCCGACCAAACATTTACTTAACACGCAGTAACATGAGATTAGCAAAAGCAGCCCCAAGGGTTGTGCCAGTGGAATCGAACGTCCCCTGCCATTGTATGTGTTGTACGTCACCGCGTTTGAGAACAAGGAGATTTTGTCTTGACAGTGTGTACGCAAAGCAAGCTTGTCAAGTTCCTCGACAAGCCTAACAATCTCCTTTATCCAGCGACAACTCACAGTGTAAATGTTTATTGAAATCGATGCCTCTAAATACCTTTTTATCGGATATCTTCAGGCCGGTCACGTGACTCGTGGCCGCTCTGATACTCTGAGCCAGCGCTACAGTGGGGCAAGTTGAGGAGCCAGCACAGCGGTCATGTGACCTCCCGACTGATGTCAGATGGAGATCTTGGTGCCTCCCGCTGTAGCCCTGTAGCCCAATAGCAGAGCAGCCGGGAGTCACGTGACCGGCCTGGAGATATCTGAAAAATATGTATTTAGAGGTATCAATTTCAATAAACACTTGCACTGTGTGTTATCATTAGATAAAGCAGAGGGGCAGACAGTGAAAGTTGTTAGTAAGGTTACAAACACTTTAGGAAGTTGAAAAATAAGATTATAATGACACATATACATTTAAATGTTATTTTATTATAAATGTTGTAATTATAATTAGGGATGAGCTTCGAGTTCGAGTCAAACTCATGTTTGACTCGAAAATTGCCTGTTTGCCTGTTTGGCGAACAACGAACAATTTAGGGTGTTCGCGGCAAATTCGAAAAGCCGTGGAACACCCTGTTAAAGTCTATGGGAGAAATCTAAAGTGGTAATTTTAAAGGCTAATATGCAAGTTATTGTCCTAAAAAGTGTTTGGGGACCTGGGTCCTGTCCCAGGGGACATGTATCAATGCAAAAAAAAGCAGGGAAGAGAGGGAGGACAGAGGAGAGCTGCAGATGATGGAGGCATGTAAACTGACCACTGTGTCGGGGCTCAGCAGCAATGATAAACTATGGTCAGTTCACATGGGGGATGGCAGAACCAGGCAGGGCCAGCCAGGTTTTTTACAGCTTAGAGAGGGGCAGGTTAGACAGCATAATCACTGTGCTGTCTAACCTTTTATAAGGGAACAGTGGCTCTTTTTAGGGTTACAAACACTTTAAGCCCAAGTAGATGGTAAGTAATTTTTCGAACATGAAATTTTTTTTTTTTTTTTTAATCTTACATCGCAAAAAGACTATCACAAAACTTTTATTGGCATAAAACTAACATAGCTGAGATGTGATGTATTTATTATTTTTACTGTGTTAAATTAAGGACAAAATGAACATACAACAAGGAGTTATTGTTGGGTTATTTAGTATGCCTTTAGCATGTTTTAATTGTTGTTTTGACTTTACAATAAAAGTTAGAAACCGGGGGGCGTGACCGGAAGCCGACCTGGATGGCAGCCTAGGACCTCTGCTCTCTCTCAGCCCGGGCTAACAACGGCACTTTTGGGGACTTCAGCCGCACTCACATGGGCAGATCCAGGTACGCCACATCCGCTAAGCACCGGGGATCCTCGCAACACCCGCCAAGCACCACAACGAGCCTCTGGTCCTTCTTCATGCAGCAAACCACGCCGCCGGACGGAGCTCTCAAGATGGCGCCGGGCCCCTCTGGAGCGCGCTCTCAGCAGCCCACGCAACTGACTCGGTCTGACCGCTCTGACTCAGGGTCGCCCAGGGGACACTCGCTGACACAGCAGGGCGTTGTGGGCTATCCATCCACCCCCGGAGCGGTGAGTGAATCCAACCCCAGCAGCTCACCCCCCCCCGGGGTCCCCGCCGCCTGGAGCACATGGCGCCATGTTAGGCCTCCCTGCCCCACACTACACGCAGTGCTCCGGAGCCTTTCCTCAACTGCTGAGAACAATGTCAGACCCCAACCTCCTTTAGATTGACCCAGGGTCCCCTACCCCGTCGATCTCCTCCGGGGAATACCCGGCCCTACCTGCACCAATGTACCCAGCAGTCCAGGTACTACAGGAGCCTGTGGAGTCTCGTGAGGCTCTCAACTCCTGTACACCTGAGCCACCCCCTCCTAAAGCACAGAGACTGTCCCAGCCGCAGCCCCTCTGCTATCCTGGAGTACAACCACCGCTTTCATATGCACAGAAGGCAGCCTCCCCTGCACCCCCTCCTAGCGGTACTGGTAATCAGGGACACGGCTCCGCCATTCAGCCCTCCTCTCGGAGTGATCTCAGACATTCCCCCACAGACCTGGTGTACCAGGCACATGGGTATACCACCCCACGCTCCCAAACACAGCCGCCCCACTTCTCCCTCACTGAGCACCTGCCGATCCCGGACTATGCTCACAATATCCCACCTCAGTGGCACTCCTATTTTCAGGCTATTCCTACTAAAGAGGACTTTAAACACCTGATTGAGGAAGTTAAGACGGCGTGCCGCGCAGAGATCCAGGTGCTTCAGTCTGGTATGAAACACCTGACGGATCGGGTGGAAATGGCCGAAGAAGAAATCCAGGAAACCAAGCTGGCGGTCCACCGGGTCCAACTTCAGGGGGCAGACCATCGCACCCTGCTGCGGGTTATGCAGCGCCATGTGGAAGACCTGGACAATAGGGGACGCAGGAATAACATCAGGCTGCGGGGGATCCCAGAACAAGAGGGCCCGAAAGACCTTCAGGATACGTTGCAAACGGTATTTAACAATCTTATGGGGGTGCCCCCTACTACCCGCATTGAGATGGATAGGGCCCACCGAGCTTTGCGCCCTAAAAATGCTGCCTCCAAGCCAAGGGACATTATCTGCAGGATTAGCTCCTACCCCCTGAAAGAAGAGATTATGCGCCAAGCCCGCCTAGCGAGGAAAGTGACTTTTCAATATGTGCCAGTGCAATTGTTTCCAGACCTCTGCAAAAGCGCAGGCTCCTGCAACCTTTACTACGGGCCCTGCAAGATGACCATATTATCTACAGATGGGGGTTCCCCTTTAGCCTCACAGCCAAACATCAGGGCAAGATGGCCATCCTGAGGTATCCAGAGGATCTCGATGCTTTCTGTGATGTCCTGGGGATTCCTGTCCCCCAACTCCCGGACTGGGACCTGGTGGCCACCCCTCCCGCTCCGCCAGTTGTCTGGCAAAAAGTGCCTCCCTCCAACCGCCCCCGGAACAAGGAGGCCCCTCGCAGGGCGAACAACCACAGAGGCACCTGAACTCTGACTTGTTCTTCATTCAGGATGCGGATTTTGTCTGGTTTTGAATTTTTTCTCGCATGTTTTCTCTTTTGGAACATTTATTTCCCCATTGAAATTGGTGATCCTGCCCTGGACATACTATATAGTCCCCCCTATTGTGCCTTTCGCCCCAAATTCAACCTGCTACACGGGCGTGTCTCATTTGAGACTTGAGAGACTGTGAGCCCTTTTTTCTAGCTCACCCCCCCCCCTCTGGTTTAGTGACCGTATTTATTTGTATTTTTTGTGCCTCTCGCGTTTGATGACCACTTCAGGGATCCGGGGCACTCACCCGGCGCACCCGAATGAGGTGTGGCTGGGGGGGTCCTCAGGACTCCGTGTTGACCTAGGCCCGTTGGCCTCTCAAGGTCTAATACAACTGTTGCTCTTAATTGCTCATTGTTTATTCGTATGTACTAATGTCTCTCTTCTCTCTCTTTTTCTTGGCTCTTCCCTTCCCCCCTCTCCTACTTCATCGAGTGACTCACCATGGACCGTGGTCCCTCCCGGAGCTCCTCTGTCCTCGCCCTCCGATCTCCGTCAGCCCAGCACCACCTCAGGTAAGAGATATCTCCCCCCCTCCATACATACCCCATGGTTAAGATTTTGTCCTTGAACGTTCATGGCTTAAATTCTGATAGGAAGAGACATCTGGCACTTAGGGAGTTCAGACAGTCGGGCGCTGAAGTAATCTTTGTCCAGGAAACGCATTTTGATAACACTGGGACCTTCGCATTCGCATCCAGGCAATTCCCGCAGATCTACTCTGCTGCGGGTCCCTGTAAGCGGGCTGGAGTAGCAATACTCATCAAACACGGTTCTCCGTTCAATTGCTCTAACTGCTTTAGCGACCCCCACGGACACTTTGTCATACTTAAAGGCTTGTGGCAGACACAGGAGGTGACTTTTTGTGCACTATATGCCCCGAATGTCCAGCAGCATAGGTTCCTGACCCGAGTATTCAATCGCCTCTTTAGATCAGACCATGGGCTCTTAGTAATAGGAGGCGACTTTAACCTGGCCCACTCCGCTACTGCTGATCGCCATGTGGTGGGTCCCCGGGCATTATCGGCTCGGGCCCTTAGGGACTCGAGGCTGTTCCGCCAAATCTCTAGACGATATGCTCTTTTTGATGCCTGGAGGGCCCTCCACCCGGGCGATCGGCAGTATACTTTTTACTCGCCTCCCCACAGAGCTCACTCTCGCATTGACTATTTCTTTGCTAACAACACTACGCTTCGGATGATTTGGGAGGCACAAATACTCCCGATATCATGGTCGGACCACGCTCCCATTTTACTGACGCTAGATCTGGGTTCACCAGTGCAGAGGCCCTATAATTGGAAACTAAACACCTTCCTCCTACGGCATCTCCCGGCCAAGGCGGAGCTTACCTCCACCCTACAATTGTATTTCGCGGAAAATAATACTGCTGATGTCACTGTCTCTGCGCTCTGGGAGGCCCATAAGGCGGTCCTCCGGGGTAAATGTATGGCTCTGTCCGCCGCTCTGAAAAGAGACGCACTAGCCGCCAAAAAGAGGGCTGAGGGGGAGCTTGCGGCCCTTGAGCACCGTCTGAAACTGTCCCCTTCGGTCACTCTCCTTAGGAAAATCGTTAGGTTGCGGGGGACCCTGAAAGACTTGGCCCTGGGGCGGGTGGAGAAGGCACTAGTTCGTTTACGGCAGGTTTACTACGACAAGGGTAATAAGGCCCACACCCTCTTAGCAAGGAAACTGCGAGATGCTCACCTCTCAACGACGCCCCACCAAATTAAGGATAGATCGGGCTGCCTACAATCCCACCCTAGAGATATAGCCCACACATTTGCCGATTTCTATAAACACCTGTACAATAACCCCGACATACCCAGGGACCCACTAGCCCCGGACATCTCCCGTAACATTGAGCAATACCTAGAGCAAAGTGGTGTCTCTCGACTCCAGCCCTCTGATATGGCATCGCTAAATATGCAGATTACAGAGGAAGAAATAGAGCAGGCTATCAAATCACTGCCCCCCAACAAGTCCCCAGGCCCGGATGGCCTGCCCTACGAATACTATAAGGCCTTTCTACCCCTCCTGCTTCCCCACATGTGTAAACTTTTTAACGCCTTCCTCCGGGATACTACCGTCCCGGCTGACATGCAGCGCTCTTTTATCACCCTGATCCCCAAGCCAGACAGGGACCCGGTTCTCTGTGCCAATTACAGGCCTATCGCCCTGCTAAATTCGGACCTCAAAATATTTACGAAATTGCTCTCGATTGGTCTAAATGCAGTATTACCGTCCCTCATCCATAAGGATCAATTAGGCTTTGTGCCGTTTAGGCAAGCAGGAGACAACACCAGAAAGGTAATTGACTTGGTGGATGTGGCGAATAGGGAGAACACGGAGGCTCTGCTGTTAAGCCTGGACGCCGAGAAGGCATTTGACTGGCTCGGGTGGCCCTTCCTGTTCGCCACATTGCGCCACGTCGGAATACGGGGTCCATTCCTGAGTGCGATTCGACATCTCTATTCCAACCCCTCCTCCCAGGTCAAGACGCCCTTTTCCCTCTCACCTTCTTTCCCCATTACTAACGGCACCCGACAGGGGTGCCCACTCTCACCCCTGCTGTTTGCCTTATGTGTCGAACCCCTGGCGGCTACGATAAGGGGGAACCCATCTATCCGTGGATTGCCGGTCCGGGGCAGGGAATTTAAAATTTCCCTGTTTGCGGATGATATTATCCTCTCCCTGACGCAACCTAGGATATCCCTCCCGAACCTTCACGCAGAACTGTCCCGATACGGAGCTTTGTCGGGCTTTAAAATCAATACCTCCAAGTCAGAGGCCCTCCCACTAAATGTCCCCGGAGCAGAGGTGGCCCACTTGCAGGCCAACTTCACCTATCGGTGGCAGACAACCTCCCTTAAGTACCTGGGGATACACATTACCCCCAGCTTCACAACTTTGTACCAAAAGAACTTCCCCCCCTTGGTCAATAAGATCCCTGCTGCTGCAATGGAAAAAGCACCATATCTCACTGCTTGGCCGGATCGCGTCAATTAAAATGACGATACTCCCGAAGCTTCTTTACCTTTTCCAAACGTTACCCATCCCGGTCCCTTATATACACTTGCGGACACTTCAGTCCGACCTACTCAAGTTTACTTGGAACTACAAAAGACATAGAGTCCCTCAATCGGTGCTGACGGCGGCGCGTTCTGACGGGGGACTTGCGTTCCCTAGCCTTGTCAAGTATTATCAGGCCGCTCAGCTCCGAGCAATACCTTCTTGGTTCACCCAGCGGTCTTACAACAGGTGGACGGAGATTGAGAAACTGTGGTTGGCCCCGACCCACCCTAATAACTTGCTATGGAGTGCGAATGCGGAGGTCCCCCCTGAGCGTATGCTAGGTTCCATGGCTCAACTTCGGCGATTGTGGCGCCGACTGTCACAACCCTGTGGCCTGTCCTCAGAACGCTCGCTCCTGACCTCGTTCATGTATAACCCCAAGGTGCCAGATAGCCTCACTCACCAAATGTCTTACCCATGGACGTCCCGCAACTTGTTCCACTTTGGGAACCTGGTGGACCCTCTGTCGCGTAAGCTATTGCCCTTTGCTAGCCTGCAATCTAAATTTGATATCCCCAGGCAGGCTTTCTACAGTTACCTGCAGATCCGACACTACGCCCTGTCCATAGCACCCACCTTGCAGTTCTCGTCCCCAACTCCCTTTGAAAGCAGTGTTTCTCAATTCCAGTCCTCAGGCCCCCCCAACAGGTCAGGTTTTCAGGATTTCCATTATTTTGCACAGGTGATTTGATCAGTTTCACTGCCTTAGTAATCACCACAGCCTTTTCATCTGAGGAAAATCCTGAAAACCTGACCTGTTGGGGGGGCCTGAGGACTGGAATTGAGAAACACTGCATTGAAAGGATGGTTCTAGCCGGATCGGCCCAGAAGGGCTTAATCTCGGATATTTACAAAATACTGAATGCTTATCCCCTAGAATCCCTAGGCAAACACTCTTATATGAAACGATGGGAAAAGGCCCTTGGCGAGGCGATACCAATTGAACAGTGGCGAGCTATCTGGTCTCAGGCAGCAAAGAGCTCATTATGCACGCTATACAGGGAAAATACATATAAGGTTCTCTTGTTCTGGTATATGACCCCCGACGTGCTACATTCCATATTTCCTACCAGCTCCGATAGGTGCTGGAGGTGCCAGAGAGACAGAGGCTCCCTCTTCCATATTTATTGGGATTGCCCGCTGATTGTCCCATTCTGGACTGAGGTGCAACAACTCTTGGGCCGCCTCCTGGACGTACAAGTCCCCATGACCCCCAAGTTTTTCCTCCTGGGCCTCTCCCCTCTGAGAACCCCGCTGCCTTGTAGAAAGCTCTCACGTCATGTCCTCACAGCTGCCCGATGCCTTGTAGCACTAAACTGGAAAAAATCCTCTCCCCCTGAACCGGGGGCCTTATACGCTAGAATTAAAGACGTGGAGCTGATGGAGAGGATGACGGCCAGGATACAGGACAGATTGGAGGCCCATGACGCGGTCTGGGCGCCTTGGCGTCTCCGGGAGGACCCACCGTGACCAGGTAATTGAGCTGACTCGATGTTCTTTCCCTTCTCTTACCTCTATCCCCCCCTATTTCCTTTCTACCCTTTCTTTTCTTTTTCCTCTCTCTTGGGGGTACCCCTGAGGCCCCTTTTCTGCTTGTTGTTTTGCAGCATGCGTAGGCGTATTGATGTGATACAGTATTTGTTCTTTAGTGTTGTGTTAGATATTGCCTAATCCTATGCAATGGACCTGTGTCTGGTATCTCATAACAATGTACCACGCAGGCAGTTATGTGCCTTATATTATTGTTTACCGGTATGTTGTGACGTATGCTCTTGTATACTGTATGATACCTACTTTTCTCTGCATTTATACAATAACATTTTATTTGACAAAAAGTTAGAAACCACTTCTAAGAGTAACTTTTTTATAAGAACCTCCATGTAGTCCTATCAACTTGCCTTGTAAGCTACTGAGAGTTTAGTTACTTAGCAGGCCTGCACTTTTAATTAATGTATGGGCAAGAAAGGGTCTGCAGGAAACACGGGTCTGTCTGGGCCAATGTTCCAATCTGATCCAGTTTTTATTATCCGGAAATGGGGTAGTTTAGATATGATGTGACCACATGTAGACTTTATTGGTTACATAGGATTCCTCATCATTTATGTGGCAGGAGGACAAATTCTTGTCGTCATGCCAAATAAATTGTATCTGCTGATGGTGTAGTTATAGGTTTTCTGCTTTGTTTTTCATACTATTCCGTTGAGGGATTGTGATGTGTATATGTCCAATCCCGCAATGTGATGCGATTTTGCATTTTCTGATAGTACACAAAAGGTTCACGCTTCACATAAATTATTCGTTAGAAGTATTTCACCAAGCTTAGCACTTACATTCACAGGTTATAGGCACCTAAACCCCCTAAGATCAACTTTACCTACTAAACACATCAGAGCAATACATACCTGGGAACAACGATTCACAGGGTGGTTCTCACTTCAGGGGTGGTTTTTGTTTTATTTCCTTTTCTTTTCCTTTATCTAGTTTTGGTTTATCTAGCCTTGATGTGCTTATTTGTTGGTCACATTCACACACTGTAACGCCTCTTTATGATTTAAGCATCATCTAACTTGAGAGGAGGATTTATTAGTGCAAGCAGTGTATATATTTTTTAATCCTGTTGCCTAAATGCACCTAGCACTTTGAGTACCACACCACTAACCCAGTGGGTGGCAGCGCCACTCACCCCCTTTTTTCCTTTATATTACACAAATACCTAGACCCTGGTTTCAGGGAATTTGAGGGGAGGCAGCAGCTGAATTACGTCCTGAGACCAGACATATTTAATTACTAGTATAGGTTTTCTACTTGCTGAGAAAATGAACAAATGCAATAGGGAGTGGGGAAAGGATTAATCCACATTTTTTTTTGCTTTTATATATTTACTTTTAAAATGTTCCTGTTTAATAATTTCCATTACACTTTTCATTCTATAAGCAGGAGAGCAGCTGGCAGCTTTAAGGAGGTCAGTTACTTTTTTTCCCACTCCCACACGAATTGCTAATATTTGCTGTAACAGTAGAGCAACACTGAGAGCAACATTGCAAAAGAGTTCCAGCAATCCAGAAAACTACAGAGAAACTTAATAAGGCACAGGAACTTTTGTCATTTAAATCCAGGTGAGCTTTGAATGCAGCTAACACTTTTCTAAAATGAGCATACTTTCTACTGACCAAACTTACACCATTTTTTACTTATATTATTATAGGGTTCACGCACGCAATAATATTTTTGGTCATTTTATATGCCTAGCATGATTTCCCTGCACTTTCTCAGACCTATGGGGTCACATGTGCCATGTACAGCCTGTCATACAAATAACTGGCAGGTTGTACATAGCACGTGAAATAGCATTTGTGTGCAGGAGTATTAACAATTATGTCAAAATATAAAATACTGTGATGATCATTATTATTGCTACAACAACCCTGTTTTTTTACTGACATGCTTGCTGTGGTGGTGGAGCGGTGGAAGGGCTTACAATTTACAATAAGGCTCTAAGATCTGAGAAAAAGACTGATGGTTAGCTGAAAAAATACTGTTAAAAGTTATTCCCTGCACTGCTGCTCCACCTTTCCCTGACTGGCCATAACACTAGTCTCTAATCATGTACTGACTATGCTGACAGACCGTCTACTACGGGTTCATGATTTAGACATACTTTATGTTAAAATCAATGATAGGTTGCTGGAGGGCCCCATTCACATATGCTATGACCCCCCCCCCCCCAAAATCTGTAGCTGAATCCCTGCATTAATAAAAGTATTTAGTGTCTTCTGTTGTAAATGATGCCATGTTCACATAATTTAGTATAGGATGAAATTTGCAAACTTAAAATGTGGAGATTTTGATTTAAATTAGTTATGAATAATGATCTATATTGTTATTACAATGGAAATGTGTATATCGTAATAGGTATAAACTAGACATTCACATTGAAAGAGTCATTGTAATTTCTGAATCACTTGTGTGCTTTTATTTTGGGCATTGCAGGAATGATTCAGTGTGTCTGAATCACTTTTCTAGTGTAGGCTTGTTCTTTTTACCTTATGTGGGCTCCAAAAGAAATATATTATATTTTGATCTGCAATGCAACTTTGAGTTGAATAATGGGGATTTGATTTCTTTCCACATGCAAGGTTTGTTTTTAGGTGAAATAAAGAACAAAAGGGGAACAGAACCTTGCAAACTCGCTAGGCAGCCTCAAAGTATCCAATCTGTCTGACCCTTCTATGTTTCTGCCACCCTGAACCATGGCACCATATGCTAGTTACTCCTTGACGTTCGTGACTCCTTCTTACCTTTTCTCTGTGAATATCACCCATTGCCACCTCAGCAGCCAGTTTAATATCCGAGGTTACTGTTTGTTTCATTGTTTTAGCTCTGTATTACATTTCTAATGCTCCAAATGTTGCTTCCGCTCCTTCAAGCACTAGGTTTTATACTGTCACATCCTCCTGCTAATGTAACATTGTTATACAGGTAATCACTGTACCGTTGGTTTAATTGTGCGTTTATTTCTATTTTATATTTTTCTTTACTAGTACATGACTGTGTACGGATCAACTTATTCTGCCCTACTCCAATGTACTGTGAAAATTCCAATAAAAATGTATTTAAAAAAAAAAGAACAAAAGGGGTATGATTCTATTTAAATTCCCTAAAGGACTAAAAAAACTCAGTCACTTACAACGCTAATAGGTCTTCCAAGGTGAGGGGTAACAGATGTCACATAACATGGTGGTGTTAAAGGTATATATGGTATCCCAAAACTAGGTGGATGCTGCCTTCCTCAGATGGGGCAATCCGAAATGAACTACAAGAAAAACAGATAGCTAGCTAGCTCTGAAGAAGAGGGGGCACCCCTGAAATGCATTAGCTGTACCCCAAGTTCTGTGCATGTCCATGCACTGTGTTTATGGCCTTTTGTCAGTTGCATTTTGTGAGTACCCACTTTTATACAAACATTTCTTATTATTAAATTATCTCTGGTAATGCACTAGGTGTGCACGCCTTCAATTTTTTTTTTTTTTTTGTATTCCCTAAAGGACTTTCTGATGCAAAACCTGATCATTCAGCTATAGGTCATCTCTTATGGGTTGCTTCTGCCATAAACTTTTCAGGTCTGTTAGTTACTTTAGAAGCAAGACCTCGCTGTTGAATTTGCTAGTCTTACTCTTCATGCTGCTTTCTCTAAAATGTTAAATAAATGAAGAATTTCTCAATTAGCATGTATCCCATTTGTATAGGCTACAGCAGTAGACTGTAGCATTTGAGAGGTAAGAAATCAGGGGCAGTTCAACCTGTCAAACAATGTCCAATCTAAATTCCAATTAAGAATCTAGTGACTCTATAACCGCTTGGCGACCAGCCGCCGCAGTTTTACGGCGGCAGGTCGGCTCTGCTGGGCGAGATCACGTAGCTATACATAATCTCGCCGAGCAGCCAACAGGGACACGCACACGCGATCACCGCCAGGCATCCGCGATTGCTCGTTACAGAGCGAGAACCAGGAGCTGTGTGTGTAAACACACAGCTCCCGGTCCTGTCAGGGGGAGAAATGCCTGATTGTCTGTTCATACAATGTATGAACAGCGATCAGTCATTTCCCCAAGTCAGTCCACCCCCCCTTCAGTTAGAACACACACAGGGAACATAATTAACCCCTTCCAGTGGCATTTTTATAGTAATCAATGCACTTTTTTAGCACTGATCGCTATAAAAATGCCAATGGTCCCAAAAATGTGTCAAAAGTGTCCGAAGTGTCCGCCACAATGTCGCAGTACCGATAAAAATCGCTGATCGCCGCCATTACTAGTAAAAAAATTAAAATGCCATAAAACTATCCCATATTTTGTAAACGCTATAACTTTTGCGCAAACCAATCAAACGCTTATTGCAATTTTTTATGAAAAATATGTAGAAGAATACGTATCGGCTTAAACTGAGGAAAAAAATCATTTTTTATATATTTTTGGGGGATATTTATTACAGCAAAAAGTAAAAAATGTTAATTTTTTTTCAAAATTGTCGCTCTATTTTTGTTTATAGAGCAAAAACTAAAAACCGCAGAGGTGATCAAGTACCACCAAAAGAAAGCTCTATTTGTGAGGAAAAAAGGATGCCAATTTTGTTTGGGAACCACGTCGCACGACCGCGCAATTGTCAGTTAAAGCGATGCAGTGCTGAATCGCAAAGAGTGGCCTGGTCTTTGACCAGCAATATGGTCCGGGGGCTTAATATAGATTTTTTTTTTATGTTTTCGGTATATCAAACGACTATTTCAAGCCATCTTTAGAAAAAAAAAGAGAAACAAATATATGAAAACCTGGACCTGGTGTTCGAAGTGCCAAAATCAGAACAGCAGAACTGTGAGTAAGCCTTTTTGACAATGCCCATGCTAACTAGTATGTTGACACATCACCTTGCTTATCATTTTGCCAGGACTGCAGATCCCCAGTGCATGGATTTAGTTGCGTGAAATTCTGTTTCTGAATAAATGTGTCTGTCATATACTGTACATGTAGCCTTAGCTTGCTTTGTGAAGATAAAATTGCTTGAATAGTATGGGTTATATTTCAGTAAAGTATTTTAATCTAATCATACATATAGCATTCTGAACAGTACAAAATTTAACATACATGTTACAATCAAAATGCCAAACAAATTACATAGACTGTAAGGCAGGATTGTCAAACTCAATTGAGGGCCGCATCAGCAGTGTGGTTGCCCTCAAAGGGCCAGTTGTATATGGGTCGCACTACATACAGAGTGCAGAGTTCAGGATTACGTCGGGATTATGCTACGTACAGAGTGCAGGGTTCAGCAGTGCACTACGTACAGAGGGTAGGGATTCAGGGGTGTGCTATGTACAGAGTGCAGGAATTCAGGGGTGTGCTACATACAGAGTGCAGGAATTCAGGGGTGTGCTACGTGCAGAGTGCAGGAATTCAGGGGTACACTACATACAGAGGACAGGGATTCAGGGTTGCGCTATGTACAGAGGGCAGGGATTCAGGGTTACGCTATGTACAGAGTGCAGGAATTCAGAGGTACGCTACATACAGAGGGCAGGGATTCAGGGTTGTGCTATGTACAGAGGGCAGGAATTCAGGGGTGCGCTATGTACAGAGGGCAGGAATTCAGGGATTGATATATATCAGGTTGCAGGTTTTTGCTGCATTTTCTGACAGTACGCCAAAGATGCAGCATGTAGGAATTTTAGTGCGCTTTCAGAAAATGCATAAAAAACACACAACCTAATAGAAATCAATAGGACTGTTGGTAAAACGCAGGAAAACTGCGGCTACACCAGCAATGGGCCAAAACACAGCAAACCAGTGTAAACCCACCTAAAAGCACAAGGGACCGAGCACTACCACATGCTGATAACACAATTCTAAACTCTTTGGCTGCAGTTATAAAGTTTAAAAATGAGGGGAAGGGAGATAAGAGTCACTGAGCTCACACTTTGATGGTCCCTGGAGGCTTATCACTCAGAGATATTCTGTTCACCTTCTATCTGCCAGCTGCTCTGTTCATAATTTCCCAGCCGCACGGCTCCATCACTCACTGAACGAACTTCACACAGGGAGAGGGGAGGGGGAAGGCAGAGCCGACTCAGCCTCTGCCATTTGTGTAGGGGGGAACTGTGCACTGTGACATTGTAATGACCACAGTGAGCTAACACAGATGCAGCCAGACACCCCTACATTTACACACAGCTTCTCTGGCTTATACTGCGCTGCTGTGAGAACAAGAGGTGGAGGCTGGCGGGCCACATGACAAGGCGTGGCGGGCCGGAACAGAATGTGGATGTAGTGACGTCTAATCTCAACTATGACTGATGGCTCACTATCAGAATACTAGCAAAGAGATGAGAATTACCAAATCAATTGTTCATGAAATTGTGACTCAGTATTTGAACACTGACACCATGTTGGTAGTGTGGATAATGTCTAAAGAGCCACTATGTATGCTCTGAATTGCAATATTGGGATAGGCAAAACCGGAAGTGACACAGGAGTATGAGCTCACTGCTCGTGGATTGTTTGTTTGGGAGCTTTTTTTTAAAAGTGAGTTCATCAGGTATATGTTATATTTTAATAACTATTTTATATAACATTACTACACTACAGTATCTAGGGCTCTTCCTTCCACTTTTATTACTAGCACCGAAGAAACCTTGTATAGGAGGCTGTATTCATCATAAGGTATCACCAGCCAGACCTACTGGAGAAGGACCCCTGGAGGACCCTCAGAGGCCATCTGAAGCATCTGACTCAGTTTCATCCTGTTACCTTACAGCAGTAAGGTGAGAGGCTAGTGCACACTGAGGTGTCACCGTATTGGATTGGCCAGACATCAGCCTTTCACTGGTTATGGTGTAGGAAATCATCACCCATCCATAATTTTTTTGATTGTCTCATGAACTATCTAACTTTGTGATTGCTGTTTGTGCCTAGGGTGGCACATGGGACACTGTGATTTCATTGCACTGTATTCACCTTCTGCCTACTTGCACATCAAGTTTTTCACCAGTTTTCTATGTGTTTTATTCATATTCTGTTTTAACTTATTTACTGTTGGAACATTTACATCTTTGCATACCTGGATTCTCAAACAAGTTACGCCAGCGTATTTCCAGATACGCCGTCGTAACTCTGAGTCCGAGCCATCGTATCTATGCACCTGATTCATAGAATCAGTTACGCATAGATTTGTATTAGATCCGACCGGCGTAAGTCTCTTACGCCGTCGTATCTTAACTGCATATTTACGCTGGCCGCTAGGGGCGTGTACGCTGATTTACGCCTAGAAATATGTAAATCAGCTAGATACGCGAATTCACGAACTTACGCCCCGGCCGACGCAGTACAGATACGCTGTTTACGTTAGGCTTTTCCCGGCGTAAAATTACCCCTGCTATATGAAGTGTACATGAGGCGTACCAATGTTAAGTATGGACGTCATTCTCGCGTCGAATTTTGAAAATTTTACGTCGTTTGCGTAAGCCGTTCGCGAATAGGGCTGGGCGTCAGTTACGTTCACGTCAAAAGCATTGGCTTCTTGCGGGTTAATTTGGAGAATGCGCACTTGGATACTTTAACGGACGGCGCATGCGCAGTTATTTACGTGGGGTCACATAAAATTTACATAACACACGCCCACATCTACCACATTTGAATTAGGCGGGCTTACGCCGGCCTATTTACGATACGCCGCCGCAACTTTTGTTTGAGAATACGGCACTTGCCTGTAAAAGTTGCGGAGGCGTAACGTAAATAGGATACGTTACGCCCGCACAAAGATACGCGCATCTACGTGAATCTGGGCCCTAGAGTGTTATTTGCACCTGCACTTTAAATTTTAGGTTTGCAGTTGTGCCATACTTTTTCCATTTTTGTATGATGGATTGAGCAGTGCTCCGTGAGATGTTCAAAGCTTGGGATATATTTTTTATACCCTAGCTTTGCTTTAAACTCCTCCACAACTTTATTCCTGACTTGTCTGGTGTGTTACATGGCCCTCATGGTGCTGTTTGTTCAGTAAGGTGCACAAACAAACCTCTAAGGCCCCATACACACGAGAGGATATCCGCTGGAAACAGTCCGCCAGACCGTTTCCAGCCGATAAATCCTCTGGCGGATTTGGATCTGATGGCTGTACACACCATCAGATCGAAATCCGTGCGGAATACATCCGCGGTGATGTCTCGCGCCGTCGCCGCGACGATGACGCGGCGACGTGCGCGACGCTGGAAGGTAAATACTTCCACGCATGCGTCGAATCATTACGACGCATGCGAGGGAGGGGAGCGGATGGATTGATCCGGTGAGTCTGTACAGACGACCGGATCAGTCCACTGGACTGGATTCCAGCGGATAGATTTCTTAGTATGCTAAGAAATTTTTATCCGCTGGGAATCCGTCGGCTGGATTTTTATCCGCCGGGAAATGTCCGCTCGGACGTACACACGATCGGATCTATCTGCTGGAACTGATCCATGGATCAATCCCAGCGGATAGATCCGGTCGTCTGTACGAGGCCTAAGGGCTTCACAAAACCGCTGTATTTATACTGAGATTAAATTACACACAGTTGGACTCTATTCACTAATTAGGTGACTTCTGATGGCAATTGGTTCCACTAGACTTTAGTTAGGGGTTTCAGAATAAAGGGGACTGAATAAAAATGTACACCACACTTTTCACATATTTATTTTGTAAACAAGTTTGAAAACCATTTATAATTTTCCTTCCACTTCACAATTATGTGCCACTTTGTGTTGGTCTATCACATAAAATCCCAATAAAATACATTTAGATTTTTGGTTGTAACACGGCAAAATGTGGAAAATTTTAAGAGTATGAATACTTTTTTAAGGCACTGTACATAAGCATTGTTATAAAAACAAAAGCGCCAAATAATCAGAACAGTTCTTTAACCACTTCCATACAGGGCACTTATACACCTTCCTGCCCAGACCAATTTTCAGCTTTCAGCGCTGTTGCAGTTTGAATGACAATTGCGCGGTCATGCTACACTGTACCCAAACTAAATTTGTATCATTTTGTTCCCACAAATAGAGCTCTCTTTTGATGGTATTTGATCACCTCTGCGGTTTTTATTTTCTGCTAAAAAAATAAAAAAATTACAGAAAATTTTGAAAAAAAAAAGTTATTTTTTTGTTTCAGTTACAAAACTTTGTAAATAAGTATGTTTTCTCCTTCACTGATGGGCACTGATGGTACTGCACTGATGGACACTGATAATACGGCACTGATGGACACCGATGAGGTGGCATTGATGGGCACTGATGATGGGCACTAATATGCGGCACTGATATGCGGCACGGATGGGCACGGATAGGCGGCACGGATAGGCGGCATGGATAGGCATGGAAAGGCGGCATGGATGGGCATGGATAGGCATCATGAATGGGCACGGATAGGTGGCATGGATGGGCACGGATAGGCGGCATGGATGGGCACTGATAGGTGGCATGGATGGGCACTGATAGTCGGCATGGGTGGGCACTGATAGGTGGCACGGATGGGCATAGATGGGCACTGATAGGTGGCACTAATGTACTGTAGTGTGTTGTACTAATGGATGCCAATCAGTGCCAAACAATAATGCCTGCCAATCAGTGATGCCCATTGTGGGCACTGATTGGCATCCATTGTGGGCACTAATTGGCATCCATTATTTCTGTCATTGTCATCCTTGGTGGTCTAGGGTGGCATACCTGTGGTGGACATCCCTGGTGGTCTAGTGGCATCCCTGGTGGTCTAGTGGCATCCCTGGTGGTCCAGTGTAGGCATCCCCGAGGGGGCTGCGCTGATAATCGTTCAGCGCAAACCCCCCTGACAGACACGAGTGAGGAAAAGCCGATTACCCGCTTTTCCTGTTTACATCGTGATCAGCCGTGATTGGACACGGCTGATCATGTGGTAAAGAGTCTCTGTCGGAGACTCTTTACCTAGATCGGTGCTGCGGGGGGTCAGACTGACACCCTGCAACAACTATCGCCGCGATGCGCGCCCCCGGGGGCGCGCAATGGCTCGATATCCTGAGGATGTCATATGACGTCCAGTCAGGATATTGAAACCAATTTGCCGCCGTCTTTTTGTTATAGGGCGGGCGGCAAGTGGTTAAAAAGATGCTAAGTGTATCATTTTGTGTCTGTTTCCTACTGCAGTAGCTATTATTAAGTTAAAACCACTAATCAATATTTGGATAGAAATCTATAACATTTTCAAGTCATTATATGCAGTATTTCACAAAATTGAGCATACCTCTCAGGCCTTGTACTCACGACCGGATCTGTGCGCTGGAAACTGTCTGCCCGACAGTTTCCGGCGTACAAGGCTGATTTGTGTTTTGTTCCGCTGGCGTGTACACACCAGCGGACCAAATTCCCGTCGTACCGGAACGCGTGCACGTAAACTACGTACGACGTCACTATAAAGGGGAAGACCAAAGTTAATGGCGCCGCCCTCTGTTCCTCTTTTGCTAGTTACGGGTTTGCTCGTGTTAGTGAAGGTTTGGTTAGAGCTGATTCGCGCTTCTCGGTCTCCAGGCTTTGACAGCGTGTATTCACGGGTTCAGTGCGTGTGCTTGCGGTAACGTAGTTGTCATTCGGCTATAGGCAAGCAGGTTGTTTCTGCTTTAGCAGTTGCATCCTGTGCGCTCGTATCTGTTTGTCACGCGTTTGTCGCAGGTAGTGCTGGATTTGCGAGTGCTTTCTGTTTCAGTGAGTTCTTGACTGACCAGCCGGCCGGTTTGAAGCCATGATGGAGCAGCAGCGTCAATTTTCGCGAGTTGGTGCTGTTTATGGGATGGCTGCTGGATATGTTCATTTGTCCAGTACTTTGGCCAGAAACAGGGGGCGGAGGCGTTTCTGGACCAAGAATTGGTTGCGCCAGCGTGACCAGTTCTCACATATGCCTCTGCTTAGGGAACTCCAGGAGAATAATCCTAATGACTTTAGGAATTTTCTCCGCATGACGGACCCCGTATTCAACCGTCTGCTGGATCTTCTGTCCCCCTATATCACGAGGCAGGACACTGTGATGCGCCAAGCCATCACGGCCGAGCAGAGGCTTATTGCCACGTTGCGGTACCTGGCGACTGGGAGGAGCCTGCAGGACCTCAAGTTCTCGACAGGCATCTCTCCGCAGGCGCTTGGGGTCATCATACCGGACACGTGTGCTGCCATCATCAAAGTTATGCATGAGGAGTATATTAAGGTAAGTTTCCTGGCTCTAATAATGTGGCCAACTAACTTTATTTTTATTTTCCCAGATATGCTGTGTGTTTAACTAATGTTACCTTTTCTCCCTATGCATGTTGATATCAGCTTTACATGTTTTATTCTTGGCCTACCTGCATATTTGTCCCTTACCCAATATTAACCTGTCCAGCATGCTATCCTAGGGACAAACCCACCTTGCCATTTTTTCAAACAGGACTTTTTGGTTTTTGTGTCCCCCCCCCCCCCCCCCCCCCTTCAAACTTTTATTGTCCCCATCAGAGGGCTGTGGAGTCTCTTAATGAAGTGGCCCTATATATTTCATTTCCCAAATTCTCCATGCACATTTTTCTAATGCAATTTTAATACTGTGAACTGTCACAAGGATGCTTGTAGGATGTTTTTGTTACAAAGTACTAAATCTCTATTTTTGTTTGTCCCCACAGCTACCCTCCACACCACAGGAATGGCAGTCTGTGGCTTCCCAATTTGCCCAGCGGTGTGATTTTCCAAACTGCGGTGGAGCAATAGATGGGAAACACGTCCGCATTGTGCCCCCACCCCGCTCGGGGTCGTACTATTATAATTACAAGGGTTATCATAGTATTGTGTTGATGGCGGTGGTGTCGGCACAGTATGAGTTTCTATATGTGGACGTGGGGAAGAACGGCCGGATGTCTGATGGGGGAGTGTTCGCACGGACTGATTTCTATGATCGTCTCCAAGCTGGTGGTCTGGCATTGCCACCAGATGAAGATAATGTGGAAGGACTTCCGTTTGTGTTCCTAGCGGACGAGGCTTTCGGGCTTGGTCCTCACCTCATGCGGCCTTTTCCCCAGAGGACCCTCACCTCAGAGAGGAGTGTGTTTAATTTTCGGTTGGCCAGGGCTCGGAGGGTAGTCGAGAATGCCTTTGGGATACTCACCAACCGGTTCCGCCTGTTCAGGACATCGATACATCTGGCGGAATATAAATTGGACACCGTTGTATTTGCCTGCTGCATTTTGCACAACTTTTTACGCAGGCACTCCCAGACGTACCTACCCGACATCGGTTCTGAGGCAAGACTACCCTCAGATCCCCTTCCCGGGCTGGACACTGGTCGCGCTGGCTTGGCCCCCCAATCAGCTCGTGAGGTACGCGACAAATATGTTGAGTACTTCATGGGTCGGGGGGCCATTGCTATGCCAGATCATATTTCTTTCTAATTCGGCCCCCAAAGAAAGGAATATTCTAAAAAATAATAAATAATTAGACCATTGGACTTTATACAGTTGTTTGTCATTAATGCTTTTTCTCTTTTTCTGTCTTCCTGGTTCTCTAACTAACTTCTTCAATTGTAATGCATAATTGATTTCTCCACTTTTAGTAACTAACCACATTTTGCACAGTATTCACTCATCTACAAACAGGGTATTGAGTCTAGAAATAAGAAGCAACTCCATTTGTAAATTTTGAGGTCAAGTTTTTTAATTTTTGCTTGTTCATGACCCCAAAAATAATTTTATAGTTTTTTCATTACTCCCTGCTTTTGTACTTAGGAGTCTACAAAATTTTTTTATACTTTTTTTTTTTTTCAGGTAATTCAACCAAAAATATTATGCAGATTATACATTTATTAACAAGTTCACTTTTTTTTTTCTCAAATATAGTTAGATTTATTGTTTACATATATATATATATATATATAGATTATTTTTGGTGGGGTGTTTACCGCCTTATTTTTTTTTTTGGGCATATTTTTTATGCACAAAAAAAAATAATTTTTTTACCATTTTTTTTGTTTTTGGTGTGTTTTTCTAAAAGTAAATTTTTAGGTGATAATTTGGAGTCAAATCTCTACTTCACTAAATTCAGTGATTAGAGAGATTTATAATTCTATATATATATTTTTTAAATTTTTTGGCGTTGTTTATTCTTTATGGTCTAAACTTTATAGTATCCCAAAATGTTCAACATGGTCAAAAAGTAACAAAATCCAATTCCAAAAATCGAAAAACTCACAACAGCAGTCAGTCATGGTGTGCTTTCACACTGGAACACGCCAAAATTGGAAGATACACACATTCAGTGCAAACTCGCCAAATGTCATTGGTTCAACAGACAAATGGCCACATGTGCTATCTGACATCATGGGTGATCAATGTCTGTGTTTTGTGGGAGCAAACCCTTCCTCTCAACTACTTGAGGATGGAGGAGGGGGTTGGACCCACAAAGCACAGACATTAGATATTCTGTGATGGCAGATAGCACATGTTGGCACACTGTGTGTGTATCTTCAAATTTTGGCGTATTCATTATTCAAACTGTAAAAATGTTTGTGGGGGCGGGGGATGGGCGGGGGGTGTTTCAGTCTTTGACACGGCCCATCATGTCAATAATGTTCTTAAAATTAGATTCGATGACCATCATTCTTTGCCGCATATTGTCCATTTCCGTGCTGCATTCCAAAAGGACATTTGTTACATTCTGTTCCATGAGAAACATCCTTTCACGCATATTGTGCATTTCAGTGCTGCACTCCATTACCTGCTGAATAATTATAGCAGCACTTGCACGTGAAAATATTGGCACACCATCCTCCTCCCCTAAAACAAAAAAAACAAATGGCATTTACAACATTATTTTTCGATGAGGCCTATCTACATATTTTTTTTTGAATCAAGCTAGGGTGACACTGACCTGATGGGCTTCTCCTTTCCACCTCTTCGACATCTTCTATCACTCCTCCTTCTTCCACCACCTCCCCATCATCTTCAATCACTCCTCCTTCTTCCACCACTTCCCCATCATCTTGGACTCCTCCTTCATCCATCAATCCACCTTCTTTCAATTCGCCAAATTGTTCTTCCGCCACTTGCCCTTCATCTGCTATGACTTCTAAGTCCAAAATTACTTCTTCCTCCTCTCTTCCTTCCTCCTTTCTTCCTTCCTCCTCTCCTTCCACATCCTCCTCTCCTTCCACATCCTCCTCTCCTTCCACATCCTCTTCTCCTTCCACATCCTCTTCTCCTTCCACATCCTCCTCCTCCTCCACATGTTGAGATGGCAGATTTTGGCCTTGTCTGGCCCTCTCTGCCTCCTCCAAATGCTGGCGACTTCTTTCCCCTGAAATAAACCAAAAAAAATGTAGACTCATCAGCACACAGATATTGGAGAGCATAAATCGCACACATTGCTTAGAAGATGCTTTCATTAAGTTACTTTTATCTTTCACCAAACCTACATTTTGCAATTACTTCTATATGGCAAGCTCTGATCCTGCCCCTTTTTAGCAAAGTGACACACATGGATGTCCCCCCTAAACTGTATTTCTGGGAGACCCTACCAAAACCCATTTTTGATTTGGGGAGACACAGGTGCTCTGCATTGCAGATGTGAAAACATCTGCTTTATTACCACTGTTTTTAGAATGAATCCTGTTTGCCTTTCCCATTCTCATACTTTTTTTTTCTAGAACTAGCTTTTACACAATGTTTACAAACAACGTTTTTGGCCAGTGAGCCATGTCCAGGTGTGTTGTTCCTGGAATAACCGAGCCTTTATGATAAACTATGTGATGTTACGTTGTTTACTAAGAACACTATTTGTAAATATGTAGTTATTTATGTCCTAAAAAATAAATGACAACATGTCTTTAAAATTACAAGCAGGCCAAGGAGGCAGATGGTGAAATATACATGGCAACACATTATTGCAGACAACCCCCCCCCCCCCCCCCAACCCCAAAATATATTTACTTACTTTTACGCAGAATTTTAAGTATTTTCTTCATCTGATGTGGCTCCCTCAATTTTAAGTCTGACCATCGTTTCCTCAGCTGTTCCTTGGACCTGGTGATCCCAAACATCCTCTGCATTCTCCTCGCCACCTTGTCCATAATATGTGCCTTTCGGCGGTTAGGGGTCTTGTATGGCCCTAATTCACCATCATAGTCCTTCTTTCGCATGATGTAAACTAACTCCACCATTTCCTGGAACCGCATATTAGTGGCTTTATATCTTCTTTTCCTTGATCGGGACGTCCCTGCCTCTGTCCCTTCACTTGTGGCATGAGAGCATCGTGCCCGCTCGTGTGACATCGCCATCTTTCCTTTCCCACAGTGATTATGGGCGTGGAAAAGATGAATTGTTACGCCATGGGCGGAGAAGAGGGCGGCGTTTAATACATACGCGGAGTGTAGAGAATGCAAACAACGTGTTTACGTCCGTTACGCGGAGAATCTTCGAGCGCATCCAGAACATACACAGTTAACGCCATATTTCCTAAACTCATTGATTAGGGGCCTCGCAAAGGTGACGAGGGCGGGGTTTCATAAATACGCGGAGTGTTTAAAAGGTTTACGCCGTGATTACGCATCTTACGCGGTAATTAGGCGAGCGTGAGAAACGAGGAGCGAGAGACAGGAAGGTAAGGAAATTAAAAATGTGATCAGCAGAGGCCTTGAAAATGTAGACACATGGGATGGGGGTTTGGGCTGTTGGTTGCACCCTTTTTAAGCTATTCTGTCTATGGGGTACCACAATGTTATTTTGGTATCCAAATGCTTTTGGACACCTCACAAAATAGAGATGTGAACAATGCTGTACCTCATTGACAAGTTTTTGAATGGTGTATTCAGATCAGGCAAAGTATTGTTCAAGTGTTGGTTGTACAGAGGTCATTAGGAAGTGTCTTTTATGTCATCCATTGTCAGGGGCATGAGATTTACACATGAAAGAGTGCCTAGATGAAAACTGTCATTTGTAAGCATTGTTTAATTTTATATATTTAAAATATTTACTGCAATGTGAACAATGGCTCTGCATCTAGCAAATCAATGTTTGGTACAAGCAATGCGGCCGAGCTGCCAATCATTGTTTAAACAAGAGAGACTGTGTTTGGAATTAGATATAGGTAATAAATTTGAAGACACATATTAGATCAAGGTCAACGCTGATCCTTTGGAATATTTATTTTTCTGTGGTTTATGTTTTTGTAATCTAGACTCAAAAAGAAATATAATTTTGAAAAAATTACAATGGACCTCCTACAAAGCAAGGAATCTATAGAGGCCTTACTTCAAAAATACCAGGACACGCCCATCCTGTGGAATTCAAAGCACTCTTTATATTGCAATAAAGAGGTACGAGCGGCAGCACTAGAAGAGCTAGCAAATTATATGCAAACTTGGGTGCCAGGATGCACTGCCAACATGGTGAAGGATAAACTTGCCAACCTCAGAAGCACATACAGGAGAGCATACAAAGCTAATAAAAGCCAAAAATCGGGAGCAGCAGCAAGACAAGCAAAGGAACCCAAACTGTGGTATTATAAACAGATGGCTTTTTTGCGGGACGAAATGGAAGGCAGGAAAACGATGTCCAGTCTTTCTTCCAACCTTTCCTCCATGCTACCTTCCAGCGGACAT
Source organism: Rana temporaria (assembly GCF_905171775.1). Taxonomy (NCBI): domain Eukaryota; kingdom Metazoa; phylum Chordata; class Amphibia; order Anura; family Ranidae; genus Rana; species Rana temporaria. Next base: position 140,463,207 of record NC_053492.1, read on the forward strand.
TCCCCAGATGACCACAGCCCTGCAGAGTCGGAGGAAGAGGGCCTGGCTGACAGAGATGCAGATCTGCCACCCTTCGATGAGGAGGTATAGTAGTTTCCTCTATATTTATGGCGTAAATAATTCTTGGTGGATTAATGATTAGATATTGTAAAAAAAAAAACAAGCTGGGAAAAAGCAAACAAAAAGGTGTACAGACAAATAGGTGTCAGGGATGACAACTGCAGGGGTCAGAAGTAGAGTGTATTCAAGTAATAATGAACAGAAAATACTAAACGAAAAACATGAAAATGAGTGTGGTTTTATTTAGCGAAATTGTAAAAAAATTCCTTTTTTTTCCACACAGGAAGAAGAGATCAGCCAGGAGGTGGCAGATCCTCAGGTGTCTGTCAGCCAGGAGGAGGCCGGGGTCAGTGGCAGCCAGGAGGAGGCCGGGGTCAGTGGCAGCCAGGAGGAGGCCGGGGTCAGTGGCAGCCAGGAGGAGGCTGGGCCCAGTGGCCTGCAGCAGGTCCACCCGGCCAGGAGAACCACCACCAGCCAGTCTTCTCCCCCCCAGGTGAGGCCATCAGGCCGAAGGAGGCAGTTGAGGCCTGTGGAGGAGGCAAGCCTCCGCATGATCCAGGAGGCAAGCGCCATCATGAGGGCCCCCCTCAACCCCACAGAGGCCTTCAGTGCCTCATTGGCCCATGATTTAAATGAAGGGGAGGAGGACCAGAGAAGACTGGCAAAGGCCCTGATGAACCAGGTCCTTTGGTGGATGCAGAGGGGCCTGCTGACCCCAGACACTGGGCTATGTGACCCGGCCCGGCTTGCGGAACACCATCCTCCTGCTGCCACATCAACCCCACCTGCAAGACCCCGTGTTCGATCCGCTGGAAGGCTGCCTGGAGGGAAGGCTGGAAAGAGGAGGAAACGTTGATTTTCTGCCTTCCATTTCCTTCCACATAAAGGACATCTTGTTTGTACTACCACAGTTTGGGTTCCTTTGTTTGTGTGCTGCTGCTTCATATTTTTGTGTTTGGCTCCTGAGGCTTGGAAGTTTATCCTTCACCATGTTGGAAATGCAAGTTTGCATATAGTTTGCTATCTATTCTAGTGCTGCCGTTCTTTTTATTTTTTGTGCTGACATTTGCCTGAATAAAAGGCTTTTTGCTTTCATTTGAAAACATGTCTATTGTTTGATATACTGTGGGGATTATTAGGCAGCAAACCTTTAATAAATATACAATGGGTAATTTACAAAGGACACACTCCTTGGGGGGGGGGGGGGGACATTTGGTGTGCCAACATGGTTTAATATTCTCTAATGAAACACCAAAAAAAAAAAAAACAATGAAAAAAACATGTAAAAAAAAAATAGTTTAAATGGTGACATAACTAGAAACAAAAAAAAAAATTAAAAAAATGCACATTCCTTTACAAAAATGACTACTCTAAATTATGGAGGACCACCAACCAAAACACACGTCTGGCATAGAAAACATTATTAAAGGATTACATCACAAGCAAGAAATGTGACATTTCAGTATGGGACAACTCTATTGAAATTGCATCAGCAAGAGAACGGGGTTATTCTAGCAAGAGAAGAATTAATAAAACGAGGCTTTAAAATGTGGTTTAGTGCGCCTTTTTAAGACATTGTTCTCTTGCTAGAATAAAAGGTTTCTAATGACGAATGTGCCATATCCCAAACAAACGCGAGTTTTACCTGAACGAGCGCTCCCGTCTCCTCATTTGGACTGAGCATGCGCGGGGTTTTTGTACGCTGCTTTTGTGTACAGACGACCGAACATGTCTGACGGACAGGATTCCAGCAGACTGTTTTAAAGCAAGACCAGGAAACAGTTGTTCGTTGGAAAACGGTCTGGCCGACGATTGTTTGCTGGAATTCTGTACGTTACTGCCTACACACGAACGAACATGTCCGCTGAAACTGGTCCGCGGACCAGTTTCAGCAGACATGTTTGGTCGTGAGTACGAGGCCTCACATGTAAATATTTTAGTATATCTTTTCATGTGACAACACTGAAGAAATTACACTTTGCTTCAATGTAAAGTAGTGAGTGTACAGCTTTTGTATAACAGTGTACATTTTCTGTCCCCTCAAAATAACTCAGCCCAAGGCCAGTAATGTCTAAATTGCTGGCAACAAAAGTGAGTACACCCCGAAGTAAAAATGTCTGAATTGGGCCCAATTAGCCATTTTCCCTCCCCGGTGTCATGTGACTCATTAGTGTTACAAGGTTTCAGGTGTGAATGGAGAGCAGGTGTGTTAAATTTGGTGTTTTCGCTCTCACTCTCTCATACTGGTCACTGGAAGTTCAACATGGCACCTCATGGCAATGAACTCTCTGAGGATCTGAAAAAAATAATTGTTTATCTACATAAAGATGGCCTAGGCTTTAAGAAGATTGCCAAGACCCTGAAACTGAGCTGCAGCATGGTGGCCAAGACCATACAGAGGTTAAGCAGGACAAGTTCCATCCAGAACAGGCCTCGTCATGATCAACCAAAGAAGTAGAGTGCACATGCTCAGAGTCATATCCAGAGGTTGTCCTCAGGAAATATACGTATGACTGCTGCCAGGGGTGAGGGGTCAGCTTGTCAGTGCTCAGACCATATGCCACAAAATTGCATCAAATTGGTCTGCATGGCTGTCATTCCAGAAGGAAGCCTTTTCTTAAGATGGAGCACAAGTAAGCCCGCAAACAGTTTTCTGAAGACAAGCAGACTAGGGTCATGGATTACTGGAACCATGTTCTGTGGTCTGATGAGACCAAGATAAACTTATAAGGTTCAGGAGGTGCCAAGCGTGTGGTGGCAACCAGTTGAGGAGTACAAAGACAAGTGTGTCTTGCCTACAGTCAAGCAAGATGGTGGGAGTGTCATGGTCTGGGGCTGCATGAGTGCTGCTGACACTGGGGAGCTACAGTTCATTGAGGGAACCATAAATGCCAACATGTACTGTGACATGCTGGGCAGCAGGGCAATTTTGCAACATTATAATGACCCTAAACACACATTCAAGATGACCACTGTCTTGCTAAAGCTGAAGCTGAGGGTAAAGGTGATGTACTGACCAAGCATGGCTTTAGACCTAAACCCTATTGAGCCTCTGTGGGGCATCCTCAAACGGAAGGTGGAGAAGAGCAAGGTCTCTAATATCCACCAACTCTGTGATGGGGAAGAGGAAGAGGACTCCAGTGGCAACCTGTGAAGCTCTGGTGAACTACATGCCCAAAAGGGTTAAGGCAGCACTGGAAAATAATGGTGGTCACACAAAATATTGACACTTTGGGCCCAAACTGTCTAAACTGGAGCCCTGCACTATGACCAAGTCTACCATTATCAGCAAGACTTGGACACTGGGTTGGATACTTCTTTTGTCCCTAGCACTTTGAAATCTCCAAACTATCCAAACTGGGATACCAAACCAGGATACCAAACTCTGGAGGGAGTTGTAATAACAGTTTTATTTGCACATAATCAATAGTCCCGCACTCTGCATATATATATATATATATATATATATATATATATATATATATATATATATATATATATATGTATATATATATATATATATATATATATGTATATATATATATATATATATATATATATATATATATATATGTATATATATATATGTATATATATATATATATATATATATATATATATATATATATATATATATATATATATATATATATATATATATATGTATATATATATTATACACACATGCCCATAAGTTTACATACCCTGGAATTTATGATTTCTTGGCCATTTTTCAGAGAATATGAATGATAACACAAAAACATTTCTTTCACTCATGTGATTAAACAGTACTGACTGGCATATTCAAGGCTTTGTATATCTTTTTATATCCTTTTCCATCTTTGTAAAGCTTGTTACGCAGATCTTTTGACTATTCTTTTCAACCTCCTCATTAACTCAGTGTCTAGCCTGCTTAGTGCATCCATTAAGGAGAAAGAAAAAAAATCCAGAGATTTTAGCTTTTAGCTTTTGATCAGTGTCATTTGGGTAGTTTATGTTGTCATTATGATTTAAAAAAGAGTAAACACAGTTCATTGATAATCAGCCATATACTGTATATACTTAGCTTCAGCCATATACTGTATATATATATATATATATATATATATATATATATATATATATATATATATATATATATATATATATATATATATATATATATATATATATATATATATATATATCAAGTATTGTTTTTCAATTTTTCTGGGGGGTTTTCTGTTTCTTTTTTCTTTCTTTTTTTGCATGTAAAAAACAATTTTTTCCCCAGCGATAACTGTAGACCCATTCAAAGGTGCAATCTATCCATTAAACACTGAAAGCTATCAAGCACCATGAGACTGCAAAGGATTTTGCTGCAGTTACAGAAAATGACATGACCTTTTGAAAATAGATAGGTGTTGCAGATACTCTCCAGAGCAACACAAACAATACAAACCATGGATCGGGGAGTTGGTGATAAAAAGGCTTAGTCTGTGAAGGATACAGAAGTCCTGAACAGCTAAAAACTTTATAGGAAGAAATATAGAATGTCATCCTAAAAGCATGAGGATGAACTTGGGTAAAACTATTACCCTTGCTCAAGTAGTGATGGGGAAACTCAAACAAAGCACTTTGTCACATATCCACTGATTTTGCCATTTAGTAGATAGAAGTAGATAGAATTAAAGGGGTTGTAAAGGAAAACAATGTTTTCCCTAAATAGCTTCCTTTACCTTAGTGCAGTCCTCCTTCACTTACCTCATCCTTCAATTTTGCTTTTAAATGTCCTTATTTCTTCTGAGAAATGCTCACTTCCTGTTATTCTGTCTGTAACTCAACACTGTAATGCAAGGCTTTCTTCCTGGTGTGGAGAAAGCCTCTTGAGAGGGGAGGGGGCAAGCAGGAGTGTCAGGACGCCCACTAACACACAGCTCCTTTCTCTATCTGCAATGTAGAGAGTAGCCTGACTTGCCTGCTCGCCCCCTACGCCCTCAAGAGGCTTTCTCCACACCAGGAAGAAAGCCTCACATTACGGTGTTGAGTTACAGACAGAAGAACAGGAAGTGAGGATTTTTCTGAAGAAATACGGACATTTAAAGCAAAATTGAAGGATGAGGTAAGTGAAGGAGGACTGCACTAAGGTAAAGGAAGCTATTTAGGGAAAAAAAGAAATTCCTTTACAACCCCTTTAAAATGTAAACAGAATCATCATATTCAATTGCCTTGCAAACATTGAAGTAAGGCGCTATTGTTATTAGTGGAAAATATATCTATGGAGAAAGCTATAGTCTGATTGTCTCCCTAGGCTAAACTACAAACATGTCTGCCTATATTCATCTTCATTACATGGCGGGGGGTGAGAGTTATAGTTTATAGAAGATAGCTTGGCAGGGAAGTAACATTGTTTGTAATATATATATATATATATATATATATATATATATATATATATACACACACACACATGCCCATAAGTTTACATACCCTGGAATTTATGATTTCTTGGCCATTTTTCAGAGAATATGAATGATAACACAAAAACATTTCTTTCACTCATGTGATTAAACAGTACTGACTGGCATATTCAAGGCTTTGGATGTCCTTATTTCTTCTGAGAAATGCTCACTTCCTGTTATTCTGTCTGTCACTCAACACCGTAATTCGAGACTTTCTTCCTGGTGTGGAGAAAGTCTCTTGAGGGGGGAGGGGGCGAGCAGGAGTGTTAGGACGCCCACTAACACACAGCTCCTTTCTCTATCTGCAATGTAGAGAATGGCCTGACTTGCCTGCTCGCCCCCTACCCCCTCAAGAGGCTTTCTACACATCAGGAAGAAAGCCTCACATTACGGTGTTGAGTTACAGACAGAAGAACAGGAAGTGAGGATTTTTCTGAAGAAATACGGACATTTAAAGCAAAATTGAAGGATGAGGTAAGTGAAAGAGGACTGCACTAAGGTAAAGGAAGCTATTTAGGGAAAAAAAAGAAATTCCTTTACAACCCCTTTAAAATGTAAACAGAATCATCATATTAAATTACCTTGCAAACATTGAAGTAAGGCGCTATTGTTATTAGTGGAAAATATATCTATGGAGAAAGCTATAGTCTGATTGTCTCCCTAGGCTAAACTACAAACATGTCTGCCTATATCCATCTTCATTACATGGCGGGGGGTGAGAGTTATAGTTTATAGAAGATAGCTTGGCAGGGAAGTAACATTGTTTGTAATTGTAGGTCAGTTCACAGAATGATACAAGGACTTGCATGTCTTGCAAGATCAATAGGGATTTTCTTTTTTTTCCCTTCAAATTTTCTTAGCTTGAAAAAAAGAAAACAAAAGCAGCCACTACATTTAATAACTGTTAATCTGCAATATACAGTATCACATGTTTGTACTTGGGCTTAGATCTCCTTTAAAGGGGCCTTGAGGTTTCTGCTACAAAGCCTGATGGTTAGGTAAGTAAACATACTGAGGGAATATTTTCTTTGAGAATAAACAGATAAAGCTTAAAGTGGTAATAAACTAAAAATGTTTAAGCACGTTGAACAGCTGAATAAATCACTTACTGGGTATACAGCTTCTTTATTTTTTACCAATTGCCTATGTTCCAGCTTAAGCTAGGGTTATGATCACGTCCAAAGGTTTCCTGTTTCTAGGTGGCTCCTTACTACTATGGAGCCACTCTTATACACATTTAAACTCTGACACAAGCAGATAAACACTTGTGTATACTGATTTGCTATTCATGTTAATATCTGGAACATTGGCACTGTGCACATCAGTTCTGTTACATTTTTTTTTTTTTTACCTAGAGTGAATTTGACTGTCATAATAATGTCAGAACATTTGGGGTTAAAGGAATATACATACAGGCCTTTATATTACGCATATAACATATTTTTCATGTTTTCCACATTCATATATGTTATGAGCAGGAGGGCAGCCATATTCTCTTCAAAGGGTGAAATTAAGCCTATAACTAGACAAGGATTTTATGTCTTTACAAGAGACTATGGATGTTTAGCTGTGCCATCTCCAAGGTCATATCTCTTTTGGGTTTGACACTTATAAGATAAACAAGATGAAAGGCCCTGTACAGCATGACACAAAACATAGCATTGTCTTTGTATAGTGAGGCCAGGGAGCTCACCCACTAATAAGCTATCATATTATTACAGAGGTATGTTCCTGCGTTTTTGCCGCCCTCTGTGCCTTTGTCCTCCAGTTGCTGTGTCATGGGATTTTAGCAAATTTTCACTTAAAGCGTTTTTTCTGTCCCAATTTTTCAGGTTAAATGCTCGAGTAGAGGTCCAGGTTCCTTGGTTTAATCCTTTGTTTGAGCTCGGACATCTCTGCTTTTTAATCGGCAACTTATTATCATATATTTTTCCCACTTGAGAATATGCATAAATACATAAAACGGTCAGTATTTGCTATTCATGTGACAATATTATATATCCTTACTTGTACTTAGTGTTTGGCTGTGGATCACCTTTCCCCCCATATGTATGGTCATGCTGCATTCTGTGCAAAGAGAGCAATAGGTTGTTAAACTTTATACTGTGTATGCATTTTTAAGATCATTTATTATTTTATTTTATTTTTTCTGTTCTTTCTTGTCTGTATTTTGTTCTTTATATATAGATCTTGCTGTCAATGCACACCACAATCCCTCACCCCTGAAGAAGAGGTCCTATTAAGACGCCTTGAAACGTTAAAACGTTGGGTTATCTGTCTTCACCCTATAGACAGAACTGGGCTCTGCATCATCTTTTTTGTCTGTTTATGTGTTGTCAGTGTTCTCAACATAATAATTGTTTGCCTCCCACTTTGTGCTGTCCCCTCCTGTTATGCCCTTTGATCTCTTGGATGCGTTCCAATGTGTAGTGTAGCCTTTACTACCAATAATGTAACATTTTCCATACATATATATATATTTTTTGTCAATAAAACCAATTTATATTTTTTGAATACCTTGTGACTTGTCTCGTCACTTAACCACTTAAGACCCGGACCAAAATGCAGCTAAAGGACCTTGCCCCTTTTTGCAATTCGGCACTGCGTCGCTTTAACTGACAATTGTGCGGTCGTGCGATGTGGCTCCCAAACAAAATTGGCGCCTTTTTTTCCCACAAATAGAGATTTATTTTGGTGGTATTTGATCACCTCTGCGGTTTTTATTTTTTGCGCTATAAACAAAAATTGAGCGACAATTTTGAAAAAAATCTATATTTTTTACTTTTTGCTATAATAAATATCCCCCAAAAATATATAAAAAAAATGTTTTTCCTCAGTTTATGCCGATGCGTATTCTTCTACCTATTTTTGTTAAAAAAATCTCAATAAGCGTTTTTCGGTTGGTTTGCGCAAAATTTATAGCGTTAACAAAATAGGGGATCGTTTTATTGCATTTTTATAAAAAAAATGTTACTACTAATGGCGGCAATCAGCGTTTTTTTTTTGTGACTGCGACATTATGGCGGACACTTCGGACAATTTTGACACATTTTTGGGACCATTGTCATTTTCACAGCAAAAAATGCATTTAAAATGCATTGTTTATTGTAAAAATGACAATTGCAGTTTGGGAGTTAACCACAGGGGGCACTGATGGGGTTATGTGTGACCTCAAGTGTGTTTACAACTGTAGGGGGGTGTGGCTGTAGGTGTGACATCATTGATTGTGTCCCCCTATAAAAGGGATCACACGATCGATGACGCCGCCACAGTGAAGAACGGGGAAGCCGTTTTTACACAGGCTCTCCCCGTTCTTCAGCTTCGGGGACCAATCGCGGGACTCTAGCGGCGATCGGGTCCGTGAGTCCTGCGGTCATGGTCACAGAGCTTTGGACCGGGTCGCTGGAGCGTGCCCGCGACCCCACAGCTGGGCTTCAAAGGACAACGTACATATACGTTGATGTGCCCAGCCGTGCCATTCTGCCTATATCGGCGTGAAGGGGTCCTTAAGTGGTTAATTAACCAAGTCCTCCCAATTTAAAGTCCCACTAAGGAAACACACTCCTCGGAGTGTATACAGATAGTCTATTTTCAAGGGATGTGGTAGGACTTAGATGTACATACTTGCAACATTGGACACCTTCACCATTTTTTTTGTTTGTATCTTGATCTTTCTTTTTGCATCTTTTAACCCATAAGTGAGTTATGCAAACCTTTGTGGTAACACTTCATATATTCTTATCATTACACCCCTTTGAGCTCTGTTCACACTTGTCACTCAAAAACACATGTTCCTGCAGTGCACAAAAAAAAGCGCATCTTTTTGGAAAGCTATTCAAATTAATTTTGATTTAGATAAATGTTCATATAATCCTTTTACCTAAACCAATGAGCTATAAAGCGTAAAAAAGTACTACTTTTTAGTCATACTCAAAGATTTGTGTTTAGTACCTATTTCATTCTGAGACAGTAGTATTCCTAACTATTTTTTTTAACTGCAAAATGATTTTATTCTGCAGTAGACATATTGCATTTTATAACATGCTTTCTATAAAATAGATTATATTACAATACCTGGATGAATATTAATAGCCTACTAAATCTGAACCGTAGTGTTTTCCTCCAAAGGCAGACTAAAATACTATTTTCAGGATATTACATTTTCAGAGAAAGGTACTTAACGGTAAGATCTTAGATGGTTTTGTCAGCCAATTATTCCTGAAATAAAGATTTATATTGATCTCAATTCTGCAGACTGAATCCTGCAAGTGCCTTTTAATAGTTGTTTAAACTGGTTAGCGCTTGAATAAAAATATAGCAGGGGAGGAAAACAGGGAGCTGTTTTATTCTCTTTTTGTATCACTGGTTTCTGTGGTTGTTTTTCATTACATCATATAATGTAGTAGGCTTTTAAACAAATTCAGTGGGAATTCTGATGGCTCATTACCTTAAGCATGAATGTTGCATTGCTATAGTAAGCTAGCCGACTGTGTCTGAATGGAAGGCTACATTACACTTTTTATAGTAATATAATTCCTTCATCTATTGCTATAACTGCTTTTCAGATAATGCGGAAGAAAGATATGTTCTGCTACAGTGAGTATATACTCTGTGCCATAGGCATGACCACTTATTCTAAAACTAATATTTATAAACCCCAAACTGTTTCTGTATTTTCTTACACACGAATAGGCTCAATTTTCTTCTGTAGGTGATTTAAGCCTGCACTGTAATAATAGTGGCACAGAAAATCGAATCAAGATGAAAGGCAATGCAAAGGTAGTAGCACACAAGAAACTGTAGCACTGGACTTTGCCACACACCAAATACTCTTTCAGCTAAAAATGTTTATTACATTTTTTTTCATCAAAATGAAAAGTGGACACTGGACACTTCTTGAAAGCATTCAAAAAGAATTACAAGCAAACAGCCAAATACATGGATAAAGATTCTGTTCAGCCATTGTTGTGATTCACTGCTGCCACGTCGAATAGCTAGAAAAATGATTCAATATTTACCAATACAGATTTACAGCTTCTTGTACCTACTGGACAATGAATTACTGTATCTGTATAATTATGCTGATTTACTGTCCATTGAGCAGAATCCCAGATAGTATGCAATTGAGCTGCAAGTTTGAAAATGACTTACTAAGCTGTTTCTAGACTTGCCAGGCTTAACAAGTTTTTTGCACATTGCAGCAAGTCAGCATTGCATGACTCCAGATCAACTTTCTTTGCAAACATTCTGCGAATCTGCTGTAAGTTCTGGTTCAGTTATGTTGTGCAATAGTCATCCCACCACAGGGGTCACTAAGACTGAATTGTCATGCTGTAGACTTGCAGAGCTCTTGCTGTATACTCACCACTGCAACTTTGCTCCTGCTAGAGACTTGCCACACACATTTGCTACAGTGTCAACTAGAACTTGTGATTCAACTGCTCTGCAAGTGTACAACTTGCCAGGGAAAATGTACAGCAAGTTAACAGACTTTGTGGCATTATACTCAAAATATCACATATACCATATGTGCAAATTCCTGAATTATTATAGACCAGACTTATGTAAACTGTGAAAATACAGTATATGCACTTAAAAATCTTCTAATAAATATAGTTCATATATGTGCAAAATCTTGATTGTTGTAAAATTCAGTCCTTATATAAAACCACTGCTGTGCTCCTCCATATTCCAACTGAACACCCTAATGCCGCGTACACGCAATCGGTCCATCCGTTGAGAACGGACCGATGGACCGTTTTTATCGGTTAACCAATGAAGCTGACTGATGGTCCGTCGTGCCTACACACCATTGGTTAAAAAACGATCGTGTCAGAACGCGGTGACGTAAAACACAATGACGTGCTGAAAAAAATGATGTTCAATGCTTCCAAGCATGCGTCGACTTGATTCTGAGCATGCATGGATTTTTAACCGTGCCTACTAACGATTGTTTTTTACCATCGGTTAAATTTATAACAAGATTGCTTTTTTTTAACCTATGAATAAATAACCGATGGGGCCCACACACGATCGGTTTTGACCGATAAAAACGGTCCATCAGACCATTCTCATTGATTTAACCGATCGTGTGTACGCGGCATTAGTTGCACATGTCACCACTAGGGATGAGCTTCCTATTCGATCGTATGTTCGATTGTATGTTCGATCGTTCGTCGAAATACAAACAAAACGGTCGTTCGCGCCAAATTCGAGTTACGTTTCACAGATCATAATGCACTGCGGCATCGCTGGCTGATGATTGGCCAAGCATGCACTATGACCCGCATGCTTGGCCAATCACAGCGTGCAAAAAACGAAGAGCCATAATTGGCCAAAGCTAGGGTGGCTTTGGCCAATTATGGCTCAGGGGGTTTAGTACACGCCCCACACTATAAAAGGCCGCCTGCAGGTCGGCATTGTGCAGTGTGTTGCGGCAGTTAACAGAGAACAGAGAGAGACAGAGAGAGTGTCATTTTTTGCAGGTAGATAGAGCAGGCAGGCAGGCTAGTCAGTTAATGTTACAGTGTGTAGAGGATATATATATACATCCCAGGTGTTGTACATATATTTATACACTGTATAGTTTAGCTAGATCAGTTCTTCCTAATTTACTGGCAGGCAGGTGATTGTGTTATTTAACCACTTAAGCCCCGGACCATTTTGTAGCTAAATGCCCAGGCCAGGTTTTGCAATTCGGCACTGCGTCGCTTTAACAGACAATTGCGCGGTCGTGCGACATGGCTCCCAAACAAAATTGGTGTCCTTTTTTCCCCACAAATAGAGCTTTCTTTTGGTGGTATTTGATCACCTCTGCGGTTTATATTTTTTGCGCTATAAACACAAATAGAGCGACAATTTTGAAAAAAAGTGCAATATTTTTCAGTTTTTGCTATAATACATATCCCCCAAAAACATATATAATTTTTTTTTTTCCTCAGTTTAGGCCGATACGTATTCTTCTACCTATTTTTGGTAAAAAAAATTGCAATAAGCGTTTATCGGTTGGTTTGCGCAAAATTTATAGCGTTTACAAAATAGGGGATAGTTTTATTGCATTTTTATTATTTTTTTTTTTACTACTAATGACGGCGATCAGCGATTTTTTTCGTGACTGCGACATTATGGCGGACACTTCGGACAATTTTGACACATTTTTGGGACCATTGTCATTTTCACAGCAAAAAATGCATTTAAATTGCATTGTTTATTGTGAAAATGACAGTTGCAGTTTGGGAGTTAACCACAGGGGGCGCTGTAGGAGTTAGGGTTCACCTAGTGTGTGTTTACAACTGTAGGGGGGTGTGGCTGTAGGTCTGACGTCATCAATCGAGTCTCCCTATAAAAAGGATCACTCGATCGATGCAGCCACCACAGTGAAGCACGGGGAAGCCGTGTTTACATACGGCTCTCCCCGTTCTTCAGCTCCGGGGAGCGATCGCGAGGGGGCGGCTAGAAAGGAATAGCCGCGCTCTCGCCCTGGATCGCTCCCCGCGGGTTACCGACCGCCGCATGTACCGGGGGGGTTCCCAATCGGACCCCCGACCCGCGGAAAGGTGGGGACGTACATGTACGCCCATATGCCTGTACGTGCCATCCTGTGGACGTATATGTACATGCGGCGGGCGTTAACCGATTAAAGACGTTATCACAGGCATACTATAGACACCCAGCTATATTTTTTTTAATTTAAGCATCATTAAAATCACTGCTCCTGATGCAGGAGCAGTGATTTTAATGATGCTTAAATAAAAAAAAAAAAAAAAAAAAAAAAAATCCTTTAAATATTGTACCTGCTGGGTGTCTATAGTATGCCTGTGAAAACGTCTTTGAGAACCCGGGTCTTGCCTGAGGGAACATGTATCAATGGAAAAAAAAGTTTTAAAAACGGTTGTTTTTTCAGGAGTCCTGAAAAATGACCGTTTAAAAAAAAAAAATCCATTGATACATGTTCCCTGGGGCAAGACCCGGTTTCTCAAAGACGTTTTCACTGGCATACTATAGACACCCAGCAGGTACAATATTTAAAGGAATTTTTTTTATTTTTTTATTTTTTTATTTAAGCATCATTAAAATCACTGCTCCTGAAAAAATTACTGTTTTTAAAACTTCTTTCCATTGATACATGTTCCCTGGGGCAAGACCCGGGTTCTCAAAGACGTTTTATGACAATAATTTGCATATTAGGCAATTAGCACTTTTGAATTCGAACGTTCGAGTTCCATAGACATTAATGGGGTTCTAAATGTTCACGCTAACGTTCTGTCCGTTCGAAGGTTCTGGTGCGAACCAAAAGGGGGGGTGTTCGTCTCATCCCTAGTCACCACTTGTAATACCTGCTCAGCTCACAATTTAGTTAAATATACTCAGGAATGATCTTTCTTTCACTCCGCTATGATCTCTCTCCTCCACGCCAGGACAGCTGCTCCCTCAACTCAACAAATTCACAGGTGATTACAGATGGATTCAGATAATGAACTCTCCTGTGCAGAACCTCGCTCCGCTCTCCTTCCTTCACTCCAGGAACTATTCTTCTCTATACACAGCTCCTTTCTAACATGCAATCATAAACAAGACTACTTAGTGCTCTCTTTATCCATATTTATTAAAACACACCAATATGGGAAAACTTACAAGATATCCTTTTAAAATGTGCATATACACAAGCTGATCTCTTATGTCTACTAGCTCACCATTGACACTCTCTTGCGGTGGCTGTGTGACATCATGGGCTCAGGTCCTCCCCTCTATACGTGTATCGCCCTTTGATTGGGCTTCTTCAGCATTGTCTGTACTATCAGGGCCTGCCCAGCTATTTACTAAGTGAAGTTGCAGGCAGGAGCACAGCTTTGACCAATGACACTGTCCTCCTTGTTTACTGCAGGATCATAATGTTTGTAGCTAAACCCCCAGGACTCCTACCTAGGTTGCCTTGCGAATTATGTTACATACTCCTTACCACACCACCGTGTATTATGTATTGTAGATTACCTACGTCTGACTCGGGGCATCCCATCCATTAAAGGAACATCCATCGCCACCTACCCCTATCCATGTGTCCGGCCCCTTGCAGGATACCAGATGCATGAATTACTATGTCGGGTGGGTGTGTTTGAAGCACCTAGATCCAAAGGTTCTAATAGGCTTCAAAATAGGGTGTGCTCGGGGCGCAGAGAATGCGAACAGGGCCAACCCAGGTGTGTTACAACAGCAAATGAATATTCACTATTGTAACACTGTTTGCCACCCCCCCCCCCCCAAAAAAAAAAAAAAAACACCAGCTGCCACTGATCCGTGATCTGACCACTCCACTTTCTATGCTAACCTGTATGTTACATATTTCTAACTATAACACTCTAAATGCTGTACTGTAGATTGTACCACTTTACAGTGCCTTGAAAAAGTATTCATACCCCTTAAAATGTTCCACATTTTGTCACGTTACAACAAAAATATGTAAATGTATTTTATTGGGATATTATGTGATAGACCAACACAAAGTGGTACATAATTGTCAAGTTAGAGGAAAATGATAAATGGTTTTTCAAAATGTATTACAAATAAAAACCTGAAAATGTGTGGTGTGCATTTGTATTCAGTCAGTACTTTGTAGAACCACCTTTCACTGCAATTAAAGCTGCAATTCTATTTGGAGATGTCTCTACCAGCCTTGCACATCTAGAAAGTGATTTGCCCATTCTTCTTTGCAAAATACCTCAAGCTCTGTCTGATTGGATGGAGATAGTCTGATTTTCAAGTGTTGCCACCGATTTTTAATATACACATAGCATTTTGCTTTTAGGCCAAAGATTTCAATGTTGGTTTAATCTGACCAGAGCACCTTCTTCCACATGTTTTCTGTGTCCCCCGCTTCTCGAAAACTGCAAACAGGACTTCCTATGGCTTTCTTTTAATAATGGCTTTCTTTTTGCCAATCTTACTGTGAACAGATTTTCCTACCTGAGCTGTGGATCTCTGCAGTTCCTCCAAAGTTGTCATGGGCCTCTTGGCTGCTTCTCTGATTAAGGCTCTCCTTGCCCGGCCTGTCAGTTTAGCTGGGGCAGCATTGTCTTGGTAGGTTTACAGTTGTGCCATACTCTTTCCATTTTTGGATGATGGATTAAACAGTGCTCCATGAGATGTTCAAAGCTTGGGATGTTTTTTTATAACCCAACCCTGCTTTAAACTTCTCTTCAACTTCATCCCTGACCTGTCTGGTGTGTTCGTTGGCCTTCATGATGCTGTTTGTTCACTAAGGTTCTCTAAAAAAACATCTGAGGGATTCACAGAACAGGTGTATTTATACTGCAATCAGCTCATTCAGGAGAGCCAGTGACCTATATATATATAGAATATATTCTAAGCAAGAATTTTAAACCCTGTTACCCTCCTGTTGGTTACCAGATGTAAAGTGATAGCAAGCTCCAAATTTTACAGTTTCTCTAGATCAAGAAAAGATGTTGGTGTTAAGAAGAAAGTCTATCCAAGAGGGGTAGCTCTGGCTGTTCTTACCATGCTGTTGATCTCCTGCAGACTCTCTGTCACTTTTAGCCTCAGTCAAAAACGTGTGTAACAGGGTGACATCCCAGGAGCACAATTGGTGGGAGATGGCAGGGCTGTCTTTAGCGCAGGGCAAACAGGGCACTTGCCAATCTTTGTTGGGGGGCCTGCGCCACCCGTGAATTTGGGGCCCCCGATGATGGCTTTGCAGAGTGCACAGAGGACACGGGAGGCTGTATTCCCACACTAGCCAGCAGAGAGGGGGCGGGGCCGGGATCTCCACTGACGCTCTGACCCCGCCCCATGCAGTCTGCATGCCCAGAACAGTGATCGGAGTGGGTGGGTCAGTGGAGCTCCCAGCCCCTTGCCATACAGAGGTCCACTGACACGGTGGTAATCTCGTGCAGTATGTCCACAGTCTCAGGTAATCTTGTGCAGTATGTCTGCAGTCTCTGGTAATCTCCTGCAGTATGTCCGCAGTCTGGTAATCTCCTGCAGTATGTCTGCAGTCCCTGGTTGTCTCCTGCAGTATGTCCGCAGTCTTTGGTTGTCTCCTGCAGTATGTCCACAGTCTCTGGTAATCTCCTGAAGTATGTCCGCAGTCTCTGAACCTTGCCTGTAGTATGTGTATTAATGTGCCGCTTTACTTGCTCAATTATTTGGGAATGCTCCACTGCTCAGTGATTGGTAATGATGTGAATTAACCTGTAGCAACCAATCAGCAAACAGTAGTGATCTGCTTTAATCTCTAGCAACCAATCAGTAAGTGGTAATGATGTGCTGTAACCTCTAGAAACCAATCGGTGAGAGCTAATAATGTGTTGTAACCTCTAGTAACCAGCCAGTGAGTGGTAAGGATAGGCTGTAACCTCTGGCAAACAATTGCAATTGTTGCATGATCTGCTGTAGTAAACTGATTTCGAGTCTACCTGCTATTTTTTGTATGTCTCAGAATAGAGGGAGGGGGGGGGGGCAAGAACATGTTTGCCCAGTACCCAATCAAAGATAAAGACAGGAAATGGCAGAACATTTTAACCCTATATAGGAAAATGCCTGACCAGGGACCTCAAAGCAGCCTCAACAGATACACATGAGTGATATAAGGAACGCTGCTGACCTATCTACACTATGGACTTACCATAGGTGCATATCAATCTTTACAAATACAGATGAACATCTAAACATATAATCTGAAATTCCTTTTAGAGTGGAAGACCCCACTTTCTTCCTTGTTTTTCACATGAGAAGAATTTTGTGACTG
This sequence comes from Rana temporaria, assembly GCF_905171775.1. Classification (NCBI taxonomy): domain Eukaryota; kingdom Metazoa; phylum Chordata; class Amphibia; order Anura; family Ranidae; genus Rana; species Rana temporaria. The sequence goes on from NC_053492.1 coordinate 140,480,469, forward strand.
TTAATGCATCAAAAGAACTATTAAGCTTTAATGACTACCAGGCAACTAGCATTTTCAGAAAGAGAGCCTCCAGGTTGTCTATACATGAAGAATATGTTGGTATTTAATATATCCCTCATTGAATAATGTTTCAGTGTTTGGATTTCATCTCCTATTCTCAATACTTTAGCCTTTTAGAGGAATGTTGGGTATAAAACATGCAACTGATAATTATTAAAAATATTCACACTTGACAAGACATGGGAAAGCATTTTTTTTAACCTCCTGGGCGGTGTTCCCGAGTCTGACTCGGGGTGAGATTTTTGGGCTAGGATCGGTAACCCCGAGTCAGACTCGGGCTCGCCTCGCTGGATGTACAGGGAGTTTTACTTACCTTGTCCCTGGATCCAGCGATGCCACCGCGCTGTGTGAGCGAGCAGGTCCTCGCTCGATTCACACAGTGCCTCCGTGTGACGCCGATCTCCGTTCCCTGCGACGTTACGACGCACGGGGACGGAGAACGGCGCCAAATTCAAAAAAGTAAACAAACACTATACATACAGTATACTGTAATCTTATAGATTACAGTACTGTATGTAAAAAAAACACACCCCCCTTGTCCCTAGTGGTCTGTCCTGTGTCATGCATGTCATTTTGTATAATAAAAACGTTTCTTTCTCCCTGCAAACTGTAGATTGTCCATAGCAACCAAAAGTGTCCCTTTATGTCAAAAATAGTTTTAGATCAGCTAAAAACCAGCGATAATAAATTATAATCACTTGCAGAATTGTGCGATAGCGATTTGTAGGGAAATTCGTCATAAAAAAAAAAAAATAATGACAGCAACAATTCTGCAACTGAGCAAATTTCAGTGATTTTGATTTGATTACATTATTGAATATTTTTTATTATAATTATATTATTATTTGTTATAATTATTTATAATTATTTATTATATTATAATTTATAATTTTGTTTTTAAAAAAATGTCATACCCGGGATGCCTATTAGAAGCTTGTTTGGTCAGATTTAAGTGAGTTATTTCTAAAAATGACAGACCTACAATATAAAACGCCAAATTTCCTTGCAAATAATGGTACCGCTTTCAGCATGTTTTTTCTGAAAGAATCATACCGCCAGGGAGGTTAAACAAAGCGGTGTATAAAATAAAAGACTCGTTTATAATGGTTTCGTCAGCATGTGCTTAATATTAATGAAAAAGAAACAAATTCTGTTTTCAGCTAAAAGTTAAAAAAGACTGTTTAATATTTAAAAATTCCCCAGAGTCTTCCTCCACCAGATGATATAAAAACTCACATGCAGGATCTGCATGATCGCCTCAAGTGTCATTACTGATACGTGATGACATTAATTAATTTATTCTAGGCATCTACTAACGTAATAATTAGGTCCCAAGATGTAAATAATTGCAGAACTAACATTTGATAGAACACTTAGCTGTAAATTATTGATTACCTTTCTGACTCTATCCAGAAGATATCATAGTCTGTTGAAGAAAATAGTAAATGTATTATTTAAAAGATAGTCATGGTGTTTTATCAATCTGTATCTATTGAGTGCATATTCTAGAAACAACCTGCCCTCAGAAACTGTCTGGTGACATGTTCTTAATGTATTTTCTTTTTAGTGTCAAACCAACAACAAAGAATGCTTTGGGGGATGGAATTTGCATGTGTTAAAGCCAATAGAGGCACCAGAGTTTGTTTGCAAAGTCACCGTTTCCATTGAGTATAAAACCTTAGATCTGTGATGACGAACTCACTTTATGCCTCATGATTGGAACTGGAAACAAAGGGGCAAATCCACAAAGATCGTGCCTAACTTAACTTTTACCATTTAAGTTACACTGGCGGAAAATTTATACCTAAGTGCCCGATCCACAAAGCACTTACCTAGAAATTTTCGGCCGTGTAACTTAAATGTCTCCGGCGCAAGGCGGTCCTCTTCTGCAGGGGGCAATGACAATTTAAATGAGGTGCGCTCCCGCGCCGGCCGTACTGCGCATGCTCGTGACGTCATTTTCCCGACGGGCTGCGCGCGAAATTACGTTACGCCGGGCTTTGTGGATTGCGACGGGACAATAAAGTTGCGTTGGGAAAAAAAAAAGTTACGCGCCGAAAAATAAAATTAAAAATTAAAAAAAAATAGCGGCGATCGAAAAAAAGGTCTGTTTTTACAAGGTGTAACTAGTTTACACTTTGTAAAAGCAGAACTAATTTTACGTATGCAAAGTAAACTTACGCAGGAAAAAACAAAGCTGAAAAGCTTTGTGGATCTCCGTAAGTCCTCAATTGCATACGCAAAGCGGCATTTCAACGCGAAATGCCCCCAGCGGCGGATGCGGTACTGCATCCTAAGATCTGACAGTGTAAGTGTCTTACAGATGTCAGATCTTCTGCCTATCTTTGGAAAACTGCTTCTGAGGATCAGTTCCAAAGATAGGCACAGGGATACGCAGGCTGAACAGCAGTTCTGCCTGCGTATCCCTTTTGAGGATTTGGCCCAAAATGTTTTGTCCAAAGCATGTAAACAAATTACACCTTTTATGTTAAAACAGAGGATTTTTTCAAAATATTGTTTTCCCTTTTGCCATGATTCCTGTGCGATTCTGTCATCTGACAATGGCAGCAGAATCACATCACATTTGGGAGTGTCATTAAGAATAATGGCACCCAAACGCACATTGTACATTTTGCCACAATTTGGCATTACAGGCAAAATATCAGAGATTCTCCCCATGATTCCAAATTGCCCAATGTGAACAGGGCCTTAAACAATATAAATGTTGGGTAGACATTGACAATACTCATAACATGTAATCTGCCTGGCTTTACAATGAATAAAAAAGAAAAGGTCTCAAACTGTAAGCACAATTAGGATTATAGATCACTTTGTGATTACTTTGTGATACAGTGTGCAAACAGTGAGCATGTGGAATGTGAGCCTATTCAGTGTGTACACTGCAAACCTACTGTATGTTCTTGTACCCACAAAATACTGCTACCTACTGTGCCTCAAGTGATCGTCCCATAGACTCATATGAACCTTAGGGTAAAGAATGATTTAAAAAATGAAATTCTTCCATTGCTGCGCATTTGCTTTTCAGCACAAAAAAAGGAATTACTTTATCTGAGCCTATACCTTAAACACAAACTTCATTAACCACTTAAGGACCTGCTCATGACTATATATGTAGCGCCTGTGTACTTTCAGTACAGGTGCTATTCTAAATTTAAGGGGGATGAGAGAGTTAGTTAGCTCTCATCCAAGTGATTTGTACAAATTGGGCCTCTGTTTCAGCTGGGCTGTGCTGTCGGTTCTGTGTTCCTGAGATGCTTTTCTACCCCGGGGCGGCAGGTGGCAGCAGTGGAGTCCAGGCTGGGGTGCCTCTTGCCAGCAGCCAATCAGGACGGGTTTTCCCTCGCGGGGCATGCTGGGGGAGGGTACTTCTGGAGCAGATGCCATGAGGCGGGGTCTCTTTTGTTCCAGGTGTGGCACCCACCTTCAGGGTGACCACACATCATGGCCCCTGGCGATGCGGCCTACCAGGCCAGGGTGCGCGTGCCACGAGGTGTTCTGTTCCTGGTTCCAGGACCATGTTGGCCTGGAGCATTTGAAGCTATGGTGGGGCCCCAGTAATCGACTGGGTCCCCAATTCTGAGGAGATCCCAAGCGAGATAGCTGTTCGGTGGGGAGTCCGTCTGAGGAGCGCCAATGAGAGGCTGGCGGTTCAACAGGGCATGGACCAGTGATGGCGAACCTTGGCACCCCAGGTGTTTTGGAACTACATTTCCCATGATGCTCAACTACACTGCAGAGTGCATGAGCATCATGGGAAATGTAGTTCCAAAACATCTGGGGTGCCAAGGTTCGCCATCACTGGCCTAGACAATCCACCGGGGATCGAGGTAACTGGACACTGAGGGGTGGAAGTCAACCACCTATCAGTTGGTAACCTAATTGAAACTACCTGGGCAAGATTCAGGCAAGAAGAAGTTTACTGAGGAGAACAGTCTCCATATCCTAAGTTCTGAGGCCAGGTCTGTGGCAGAGACCTGTTCCCCTCAAAAGTGCCGAGTGATACCCTGGCTGCCAGGTCGGTGTGAGAGGCCTGTCCAGGTACACTATACCCACTCCGGCTGGAGTGGCGACGAAAGTGAAGTGTCGTTGGAAGCAGGACTGCTTCCGTTCTGTTAGGCCTGAATCTGCTAATCCTTCTCCTCACCCATCTTTGATCTACTGTATCTACCTCAAGTTTTACTGTTTGCCGTGTTGGGCAGAAATAAAAGCACAAGAAAGACACCTGCTGTTTGGACATTCCATCATTGCTGCTCTCATCATCATCTACCCCTAGACGCTCACATAGGTAACCCGCCATCCCTATTCTAACCAGTGGCTCCTTCGGGGTGAGCGCTACATATACATCCTGTTTTTAAAGATAGATATCTTGGTAACTGTAGCAACTGCTGCCACAACCGAGATATCCATCTTTCTGTGAGTGGTCCTGTAAACGATAACGGTGGTCTCCGAGGTGGATTCTCCACAAGATCACCGTTATCGGCGGCGGGAGAGGGGCCCCCCTCCCGCCACTCTCCCGCGCCCTCCACCGCTTACCAGAGCCTACGGTAGCGGCGGAGGCGATCGGGTCCTGTCCCCTGGTCGGCTGGGATACGAGTGAGGGCAAGATGGCCCCAACCCGTCTCCATATCAAAGCAGGGCGGAAGTGACGTCAAAACGTCACTTACGCCCATGCTTCTTAAAGCAATATTTTCTAGTTGTCATTTTTTCAAATGACATATTTTTTTTTTTTTTTTGCATTTAAGTCTAAATATGGGATCTGAGGAATTTTTGACCCCAGATCTCATATTTAAGAGGACCTGTCATGCTTTTTTCTATATCAAGGGATGTTTACATTCCTTGTAATAGGAATGAAAGTGATCCATTTTTTTTTTCAGTGTAAAAATTAATAAAATAAATAAAAATAAATAAGAAAACCAAAAAAAATGTTTAAAGTGCCCCGTCCCAACGAGCTCACGCGCAGAAGCGAGCGCATATGAAAACGGTGTTCAAACCACACAAGTGAGGTATCACCACGATCGTTCGAGCGAGAGCAATAATTCTAGCCCTAGCCCTCCTCTGTAGCTCAAAAGATGCAACCTATAGAATTTTTTAAACGTCGCCTATGAAGATTTTTAAGGGTAAAAGTTTGACGCCATTCCACGAGCGAGTGCAATTTTGAAGCGTGACATGTTGGGTATAATTTTACTCGGCCTAATATTATCTTTCACAATATATAAAAAAATTGGGCTAACTTTACTGTTGTCTTATTTTTTTATTAAAAAAATATTTTTTTTTCCCAAAAAAAGACCGCTGCGCAAATACGGTGTGACAAAAAGTATTGCAATGACCACCATTTTATTCTCTAGGGTGTTAGAAACATTTTTTTGGGGGGGGGGGGGTTTAAGTAATGTTCGAGCAAAAAAAACTGTTTTAGTCTTGTAAATGCCAAATCTGAAAAACAGCCAAGGACCTCAAGTGGTTAAAAGAGATGTATGTATGTTTTTTTTTTTTTTTTTTAAGAATCATACTTACTTAGGTGGATGCAGCATCGGTCCAATGCTGCTTCTGTCCCCCAGTGCCTCTAAGCCCAGGTTCACACTGGGTATGATTTCCTTCGATTTGAGATGCGATTTCACATAACACACATGAGAGCTAGCGGGGATTTGTGTGTGTAAACACACAAATCCCTCTTCTGTCTGGGGAGAAGAGACATATTGTTTGTTCCTACTAAGTAGGAACAACGATATGTCTCCTCCTCCAGTCAGTCCTATCCCCATACAGTTAGAACACTTTTAGAGAACACACATTTAACCCCTTGATCTCGCCCCAGTGTTAACCACTTCCCTACCAGTGACATTTAGACAGTAATCAGTGCATATTTATAGCATCATTATTGCTGGGAAAAAAATTGGTGGGAAACCGAAAGATTTACAGTTCATATAAAAAGCAGAAGGTAAGGAGAAATCCTCCAATGGGGAAATCCAAACAAGTGTCCCCATTGGAGAATTTCTCCTCACCTTCTGTTTTGATATGAACTGTAAATCTTTCGGTCTCCCATCAATTTTTGTCCCAGCAATAATGGTTGTCAGGACAACAGGGGGATTTTCTTCACCTTCTGGGTCAATAAGAACTGGTAACCTATGGCTGACTTATCACTTTTCATTTTTTTGTCCCAGCAATAATGTTCCAGGGCAATGGGGTGAATTTTTCCAGTGGGAGACAATGGCAATAATAAAAACCTGACAGAAATTCTTAACCCTTATCTACGTTGCACAGAACTTAAAAATAAAGTTTTGGCTTTACAAATAATTTAATATCAACATCAACACAAACAATAAATATTTTCTCTTGTGTCTCTGTAGACAGTTTATGATACCATGCAAATATCTTAAAAGTTAAAACTTCAATTTTTTTGGCCCCTTTGTCTAAGTTCTTATTATTAAAAAATGTTTTACAGCCTCTGACTTTGTTGGTCACCACCAGTTTGTATTTTCTGCTATGGTATACTGTATATCTTGACCGTCTTGTATAATGTCGCATGCCAAATCTGTGCATTTTGTATACACAATGTATGTTTTGCAAAATTCAGTAAAATGTTTTGAATAGAAATGTTAAATGATTCAGCTGTACATCAGCAGGTCAACCAATGAGTAAAACAATTATGCACAAGCCAGAACACTGGGTGCTGGTTCTACCACAGGAATGGCACAATGTGAAGATTAAAGGGTTACTAGACTAATATGAAAAGCAATTGTTACTAAAGATGTTCACTGTTGTTGAGTGGAAAATTGGTCTATAAAGCATAAAAGGTTATTTGAAGCATTGTAGTAAGACGATATCAAGGAAGATGTGAAGGACATGTAGGTGGCTCAATTAAATTATATAGGAGATGTTCCTCATTCATCTCAGTTTTAATCATGCAAAAGATGGTCCAACAGTTTAAATCTACTCTCTCCTCCAGTACAAAGAATAAATGTGCACTAAAGTAGACTAATTCCTTATGCTCAGACTAATATATACATAAAACATACAGAGGTTGTAACATATCATTAGATTCTGCCACATTAGAGTCAGTAGAAAATTGGATGCTAATTATATGCCATGGCACTAATTTGTCATAGTTTTGCAAATGTTTATAGTTATAAGGTGAAAGTCTTCAATTAGCAGCACAGAACGTATTAGTCCTACTTTTTATTGTCACACACAGACTCTTTTTATTCTGAGTATTACCTCAATTACTTTGTCTGCTAAGTGCTTGGTCTTGCATATTCTTCTGGTATTATATCTATTTTATCATGGTTTCAACCAATTCAACCTAATTAAAAAGTGTGGTATTGTTTAAAAATAAGGAGCTGCTACAATGAATAATAAAGCCTAACAATTTGTTTTAACTTTATCACAGAAAGATGGAAAACCTGTAGTCCAGTATGTGACACCCTCATTAAATTGTTGTTTGTGCCCAGTCCTTTCAGTAAAATAGTACAGCTAATATATAAAAAGGTAAAGTTAATCAAGTGCATCATGGGATGTGCTTTTGTTGGCTTACATCTATCTGAAAAGAAGTGACAATACACCAAAGCACTATCCTGGACAGCGAGAGGCATAGGCGTATCATACAATGTAAACTGATTTCACATTGCTTATTGCAGATTTTCTTAAACAGTTATGAAAGGCTTAGTTCACTTTTTGAAAAAAAAAAAATGCACATTTTTTTGTGGGCGAAAAAATAGCATTTACAGTATTTTTTTCCTCAGAAGCCTGCAAAGCATTGAAACCATGATCAGTGGATCACGGGTGCAATTTAAGGTTCCTGTACACTCTCCCTTATTAAGTGTGAATGAATTAACATAGAGCACTCCTCAGCACCCTCATAGTTCATTGAGAACTACAAGCTGGAAGACAGGACTTGTAGGTTTCTCATTCATAGGTTCCTGTGAATGGCACACCATTTTTTTAAAATGTGACAGCGGGTGTGGGAGATGATCCCCCTCCCACGGTCATGGGGAGGGTAAAAGGGGTGCAAAGGGATAGAAATATGTGTAAAACATGTAATATGTTACTAAAGGTGAACCTATCCCTGAAGTCATGTATATGGTGCTTGTAGATATAAACAGTGTATTGTGGGGCTCTTGAAAAGAAGTGTGCACTAAGGAAGTATATAGGCTGCCAATGATGACCCCCTTCTGATAATATCAACACTCTATCTGTCATGGTAATTGAGGCTTCAGTATTTTCAAAGTGACTGACATGGAACAAGAAAGAAAAAACAGAATAAAGCTGCAACAATGGCAGCCTTTATATGATTTTGATTTAGGTTGAGGAAAGAGAGTGAAGAATACTTACCTGAGCTGGATCTCGATCCAGCGACGTGCACAAGAGCAGAGCTCTCTTCTTCAGACAGAGGTAGCAGTCACAGCTAGTGAGGAGAGAGCAGGGGTGGGGCATAAATTAGTTGTTCTCTGTGTGTTATTGGACACACAGAGCTGGCTCAGAATCAAGTGATCATGAATGTCTTGCTATGGGGCACTTGGCAGGGGGAAGGAGTAAGGGGCATATGCGGGGGTCCCGCGAAGAGGAGGATCAGGGCTGCTCTGTGCAAAACCATTACACAGAGCAGGTAAGTATGTTATTGCTTTACAGTCACTTTAACATACTGTGTATTTTATATATTATACAGTATGTAATATTTTTTTTAAAGTCAAAGTAAGTTTGATTTTGTGATGATTTGCTTTGTTAATACCACATAAAATAGAAGAATTATTTGTTATAGTTTGTCCCTCTCACTCCCATGGGAATGCTGTTTCTGCACCATACAGTATAAATACCTTGCTTTGCATAAACATTTGTCTCAGAGTTAACATGCATTTCATTGAGATTTTTACCATATGATTTGCACAACACACTTAACATTTTAAAAGTGTAAAAATAACATGAAAGTTAATTAAGCAAAAACACAGAGATTTTTTTTGGAAGTATAGGTATCTTATCAAGTCAATACTTCTTTGAACCCTCATTGGCTGCAATTACACCTCTGAGGCCCCATACACACCATAGAATCTATCCGCAGATAAATCCCATCAAATGGGTTTCTGCGGATAGATCCTATGGTGTGTACACGCCAACGGATATTTATCCGCAGAGAAATCTCCCCTGGGATGGATTTTCAGCAGATGGATATTTGCTGACATGCACAACAAATCCATCTGCTGGAATCCATTCCAACGGATGGATCCGCTCGTCTGTACAGACTTACCGGATCCATCCGTCTAAAGGGATTCCCCGCACGCGTCGTAATGATTTGACGCATGCGTGGAATTCCTTATATAACAGCGTCGCGCCCGTCGCCGCATCATAATAGCGGCGACGGCGCGACACGTCATCGGCAGAGGATTTCAGCGCGGATTTCAATGCGATGGTGTGTACACGCCATCGCATAGAAATCCTCTGAAATCCTCGAGAGGATTTATCCGCGGATACGGTCCGCTGGACCGTATCTGCGGATAAATCCTCTCGTGTGTATGGGGCCTTAGTCTTTGGAAGTAATCTCTGCTAATTGAATGCTGCAATATTTAGCCATTTTCTTGGCAAAATTGCTCTAGTCCTGCCAGGCTGGATGGGGAAATTGATGAATGGTGTTTATTTTACCACAGGCTCTTAATTTGATTGTGATCTAAGTTTTCACTCGTCCTTTCTAACACTTTTAGATCCCTGGTTTTAAATCAAGTTTAATTCAACTGTAAATTATAATTTTTTCTTGTTTAAACGTTTTTATTGGTATAGAAAGAAAAGGATAACAAACAGGTACAGAATCAGTCCCAGAATACATAGAGAATAAAATCACGCCATTTGTGCCCATATTAATTTGGCGAGAAAGACGCATAACCTACACTAGCTGTTGCATAACTCTATGCATAGAGATGTGGTTAATCTAAACTGTTCAGCTGGAACAAACAAGGGAAGTAAGGAAGGGAGGGTCACTCAAACAAGGGAAGTAGGGAAGGGAGGGTCACTCTTCTTGTTGCATAAACACATTTGAGGTGTTGTGTGATCTAATGCCTAGAAGCAACCTGTAACATTTGGGGTATTTAGGTAGGGGTATCAGGCTGGGCAGTTTGAGAGATTGACCTAAGCTGTTTTTAAAGGGAATGTGCGATGTAAAGTTTGCATGGCGATATGTGCTGCTAACTTTTTATGCATGCTATTGTATGGATAGTCCCCGATAGGGGTAATCCATGTTGGGCTAAGGCTGCGTGATCTGAAGATGAAGAAGAAGAAGGGTATGAAGGAAAAAAAAGAGAGTGAAAGGTGATAGGGGAAGGGGGTGGAAGGGCTAGGAGGAGAGGGGAGAGGGAGGTAATGAATATAGTTCCCGGGTGTGTTGTATTAGAGAGGCTTAGTGGTCTTCTCTTAGTGGTCCCTAGCGACATGAGTAAGAAAGGTTAAGGGCACAGCAGTGATTGACTGAAGTCAGAAGTGAGTTAGTGATCCACCCATGGCTTCAATAGGCATTTATTTTTTTTACTTTGTTTTAGAGAGTAGCTTCCACTTTAGCAGGGATCATGGCCCTAGTGACCCTATTTTTGGTTTCTGTGATGCTAAGGTGTGGAGAGTTCCAGGCCTTCATGATGATTTGCTTCTCTGCGGTAGTAACCTGAAAGTGGAGTTTAAATTGTGGGTGGATCACTTTCGGAGGCTTTTTATTAAATAGGGCTGTGGCTGGGTTAGGGTCCAGTGGCCCTTTGAACAATGTAGAAAGAACATGGAAAACTTCAGTCCAGAATGTTTGGCCCAGTGGACAGGTTCACAAGATGTGGAGATGTGTATCTGCTTCTGGGCAGCCTTAAAAGTATTTGGGAGGGTAGGTGGGGTGGAATTTGGCAATCCGGGCAGAAACCAGATACCAGTGCATAAGAACCTTATAATTTGTTTCCAACGCCAATTGATTATGTGACGCTGACTTGGTAGCTTCCCAGATCTCCATCCAGTCCTTAGTGTCAGATCTCTCTCCCACTTAGCTGCATAGGGTATGGGTGTAGAGGAAGGAGAGTCTATAAATTGGGTATATATGTTGGAGATTAAGCCATGAGCATGGGGGTCTGTTTACATGTGCGTTTAAATGTTTACATAGTGGGTAGAAGTAAAATATGCAATAATATACACTCTACTAAAAACTATGGGCCAAATCCTCAAAAGGGATACGCAGGCGGAACTGCTGTTCAGCCTGCGTATCCCTGTGCCTATCTTTGGAACTGATCCTCAGAAGCAGTTTTCCAAAGATAGGCAGAAGATCTGACATCTGTAAGACACTTACACTGTCAGATCTTAGGATGCAGTACCGCATCCGCCGCTGGGGGCATTTTGCGTTGAAATGCGACTTTGCGTATGCAAATGAGGACTTACGAAGATCCACAAAGCTTTTCAGCTTAGTTTTTTCTGCGTAAGTTTACGTTTGCATACGTAAAATTAGGGATAATTTTACAAAGTGTAAACTAGTTACACCTTGTAAAAACAGACCTTTTTTTCGATCGCCGCTATTTTTTTTTAATTTTGAATTTTATTTTTCGGTGCGTAACTTTTTTTTACCCGATGCAACTTTATTGTCCCATCGCAATCCACAAAGCCCGGCGTAACGTAATTTTGCGCGCTGCCCGTCGGGAAAATGACGTCACGAGCATGCGCAGTACGGCCGGCGCGGGAGCGCGCCTCATTTAAATTGTTATCTCCCCCTGCAGAAGAGGGCCGCCTTGCGCCGGAGACATTTAAGTTACACGGCCGAAAATTTCTAGGTAAGTGCTTTGTGGATCCGGCACTTAGGTAGAAATTTTCCGCCAGTGTAACTTAAATGGTAAAAGTTAAGTTAGGCTACGTTTTTGTGGATTTGCCCCTATGGGCCAGATTCTCGTAGATGAGCGTATCTTTGTTACGGCGTAGCGTATCCTATTTACGCTACGCATCCGCAACTTAGATGGGCAAGTGCAGTATTCTCAAAGCACTTGCTCCGTAAGTTGCGGCGGCGTAGCGTAAATAGGCCGGCGTAAGCCCGCCTAATTCAAATGTGGAACATGGGGGCGTGTTTTATGTAAATAACTTGTATCCCAGTGTGCATTGCTCCAAAGTACGCCGCAAGGACGTATTGGTTTCGACGTGAACGTAAATTACGTCCAGCCCCATTCACGGACGACTTATGCAAACAATGTAAAATATTCAAAATTCGACGCGGGAATGACGTCCATACTTAACATTGGTACGCTGCATGTACGCCACCATATAGCAGGGGTAACTTTACGCCGGGGAAAAGCCTAACGTAAATGGCGTATATGTACTGCGTCGGCCGGGCGTACGTTCGTGAATTCGCGTATCTAGCTGATTTACATATTTCTAGGCGTAAATCAGCATACACGCCGCTAGCGGCCAGTGTAAATATGCAGTTAAGATCCGACGGCGTAAGAGACTTACGCCGGTCGGATCTAATAGAAATATATGCGTAACTGATTCTATGAATCAGGCGCATAGATACGACCGCTCTGACTCAGAGATACGACGGTGTATCTGGATATACGCCGTCGTATCTCCTTTGAGAATCTGGCCCTATATAACTATTGCATATATATATATATTAATTTGTATTTCCCAATTCCCTATAATTGCTAGACAATAGAGTCGGATAAGCAAAATGATATAACAAATACATTTGCTTAGTAAACAATGTTACATTTATTTCCCAAGAACATAGGATAATAATAAACAGCAGATATCTATAACATATAACAACAATCAAACATCAAAGATACTTATCACATCCTCTACAATAGACTAATTGGATGGTCTCCAGATGTTAAAGAGGGATAACCCTCATGGCTTAGTCTTGAGCCAGCATTCAGAGCAAGGCCTCAAGATGGCAGATAGAGAACCTCATGGCAAAGGCCTGCAGCGAAAGAGAGAGAGCTCTTTTATTGCCACAGCAGTCACACCTCATCCAAACCCCCCCATAGTCAGCCCCATGAATCAGGGTGAATCACAGTGTTAACAGGGCAGTCTTCCTCAACAGATTATTTACTGACCGTCCTGCCGTAATTGGCCTCTAGGGGCAGTATTGTCCATATCATCTCCAATAGCTTGTTGGTCTTTGATCTTTGCCACCAATTATTTTGGCAGTCACAACTCTCTTTGAAGCTTGCTTGTGGAGTGGCTAATCATGGATTCTCTTAGACTCTTAGGATAGTCCCCGATAGGGGTAATCCATGTTGGGCTAAGACTGCGTGATCTGAAGATGAAGAAGAAGAAGGGTATGCAGGAAAAAAAAGAGAGTGAAAGGTGATAAGGGGAAGGGGGTGGAAGGGCTAGGAGGAGAGGGGAGAGGGAGGTAATGAATATAGTTCCCGGGTGTGTTGTATTAGAGAGGCTTAGTGGTCTTCTCTTAGTGGTCCCTAGCGACATGAGTAAGGAAGGTTAAGGGCACAGCAGTGATTGACTGAAGTCAGAAGTGAGTTAGTGATCCACCCATGGCTTCAATAGGCATTTATTTTTTTTACTTTGTTTTAGAGAGTAGCTTCCACTTTAGCAGGGATCATGGCCCTAGTGACCCTATTTTTGGTTTCTGTGATTCTCTTAGACTCTTAGGATAGTCCCCGATAGGGGTAATCCATGTTGGGCTAAGACTGCGTGATCTGAAGATGAAGAAGAAGAAGGGTATGAAGTAAAAAAAAAGAGAGTGAAAGGTGATAGGGGGAAGGGGGTGGAAGGGCTAGGAGGAGAGGGGAGAGGGAGGTAATGAATATAGTTCCCGGGTGTGTTGTATTAGAGAGGCTTAGTGGTCTTTTATTGGAGATTGGAGCCGGTAGTGTCATGTAAAGTTAGAGGCTTAATTGAGTACATCCCAACTTGGGAGCCAAATGGCAGTCCTACAGAGAGTAAGAATATCTTTATTCTTTAAACCAATGCAACTGCATTCTTGGGAATAGGAAATAGATATGTTGAAACCCCAGAAATATTATATTAACTCATGTTGCCTTCCAACAGTTGAGATGTGTCTTTTCGGAGGCAGGAGGCAAAGAAATGCTTAATTTGGAGTGCCAAGCCATGCCAAGTGCACGGCTTGGTAATATAGGTGATATTGGGGAGCCCTATGCCTTCTTTGAATTTGGAGACATATAGAATATGCCTTGCGACTCAAGGTATTGTACTGCCCCAGTTGCAGGATTCTTAAAAAGTGGGATGGAACTGGGATTGGTAAGACTCGAAAAAGGTACAGTATTTTTGGCAAGATTGCCATTTTGGTAACAGTGATGCAGCCTATCCATGCCAGGGGGAGCATGGACCATGAGGACATGAGATTGGTTAAATGGGTCAACATTGCTGGGTAGTTGGTGGAATACAATGCATTAGGGTCTGCAGTGAAGTTTATTCCCAGGTAGGTGACGTATTGGGGGACAAAGAGAATGGTAGTGCTTGTTAAAGTTGTGGTATTAGCGACCGGAGGGTATGGATATGCTAAGGGCATTAGCTTTCTGAGGGTTCACTACTAAGCCAGATATTAGCACAAATTTGGCTAGGGTTTTTAGGAGATTAGGAAGAGAAGAATGTGGTGGTGGCCTCCTAGCTCTACTCCTTTGATGTCAGGATTGGAATGGATTTGTTGGGCTAAGGGTTCGATGGCTAGGGCGAAAAGAATTGGTGATAGGGGGCACCCCTGTCTTGTCCCTCGTTCTGCATACTTAATATGGGCTGTAGGAAAGGTGTATAAAGAGGATATCCAGGCTAAGAAGTGCAGCCCAAAACCCCAGCGTCAGAGCACACAAACTGTAAGTAGGGCCAGGATAGGGTGTCAAATGTATGTCCAATGACACAAAGCAGGCCGGTACGTGGCGCTTGCGGGATGCATGGGCTATGAGCACTGCCCTGCAGACATTATCTCCAGCTTGCCATAGATGTATAAAGCCTACTTGATCTTTATGAATGAGAGACCCAATTATCAAATTCAGACGAGAGGAATTAATGTTTAATAATGAGATGGGGCGGTAATTATTCAAGGATGAGTCATCCAATTGGGGTTTGTGTAGCATGGAGATAATGGCTGAGAGGGAGTTGGTGGCCTTTCAGGATGGAATTGAGTGACTCCTACTCAGGGCTTTTTTTCTCAGACAATAGGTGCAGGAACTCCCTCTTTCTGAGTCACCCCTTTTCTTTGCCTCTACCCACCTCCGAGCAACATCCTTTGGTCCCACCCCTACTCACCTCCCAGTTCTGCCCCTTTTAGACAATACAAAACCAAATATCATTTTGTGGTGCTATGGAATTTGTATGGAATTTGGTAATGATATCAAGATAAGCAGTAAAATAGATTCCCTTGCAGCCAGAAACAATACATTCCCTAACAGAAATGGACCACCCACAACAAAATTACCCCCCCCCCCCAGCAACAATAGACTCCCAGCAGCAATAGATCTCTGCACAACCAGTATTAATAGACTCTCCGGCAGCCATCAACAGTAGATCCCTCCCCGTACAGTAGATCTCTTTCAGCAACAACTGACTTCCTAGCAACATTAGACCCACCCCCAGCAACAGTAGGTACCCCACCAGCAACAATAGACCTCCTCAGCAACAATAGATCCCCTCCAGCTAGAATAGATCCCCCAGCAGTGAGCATCAATACCCTGCAGCACACCCCAGCACCCCTTGCCATTACATACAGTCAGTCCAGAAGGTGCCGGAACTGCGTTCCCCCGCGTTCCCACTGAAAAAAAGCCCTGCTCCTACTAGTAGATGGGTAAGAAGGTCTGCAAATTGTTTATAACAGGTGGTGGTAAAACCATCTGGGCCTGTGTGCTTGTTAGTTTTCAAGGTTTTGATTGCAGTGCGGACCTCTAGATCTGAGATGGTTGCTCAAGGGTCGAATTCTGCGACTTTGATAGAGTAGGGAGAGGAAGATTAGAGAACAGGGCCACGACGTCGATTTTATCAACAGTCATTTTTGAGGAATACAGGTCTGTTAGGTGTTTACGGAACAGGGCTAGGATTTTTATGGGATTACTGGAGTAGGTATTATTCGTCAGTTTCAAGCGGATGGGTTTCATGTATAGTTTATGCTTAGATCGACAAAGTGTTTTTTTTTTTTTTTTAGCAGATTCTGTTAGGAAGAGGTCTAGATCCTGTCTAGCTTTGTCTAGGGCTTGTCTATGTTGGGAAGGGGGGTCATCTTGGAATTTCATGTGGGATCGATAGAAGGCGATGTAGGGCTTGGTGTTCTTTCTTAAAAACAAGGCTTTGCTTATACAAACCCTGCGTAGGCCAGGTTTATGGGCTTCCTATAATGTTAGAGGTGTAATGTCAACCATGGAGTTATGAGATAAGTAATCCTTAATAGCCAAAGCAATGTCTGTTCTGTGTGAGGGATGTGTGAGGAGGGTGTCGTTAAGACAACATGAACGATCGACTTGTTGCGGTACTAGGAACTGTAAAAAAAAAATTAACTCAAGTTTAAATCCGTGTTTTAATTCAAGTGTGGTTGAGATTCTGCTGGAATTTAAACTTCCACTCAAGTCTAAGGCCCCGTACACACGACCGAGTTTCTCAGCAGAATTCAGCCAGAAACTCGATCAGAGCCGTATTCTGCCGAGAAACCCGGTCGTGTGTACACTTTTGGCCGAGGAAACCGACGAGGAACTGGTCGAGCCAAATAGAGAACATGTTCTCTATTTCCTCGTTAGTCAATAGGGAAACTTGGCTCGCCGAGATCCTCGGAGGCTTCACAAGGAACTCGACAAGCAAAACTATGTGTTTTGCCCGTCGAGTTTCTCGGACGTGTGTACGGGGCCTAAGGCTTGAATTTTGAAACAGTTTTTTTTTCCTACAGTTGCCCTATATTTGGGTTCATTCATATTGCCATAAATCCTAAATAGTGTCCCAGCCTGATGAAAATCTTTACCACTCCATGATGTTACCACCACCATATTTTACAAAGAGGATAGTGTTGTAGTGCTGGACCAGAAAATATTTTTTACATGTTTGCTGCATCTCTCATGGGCCTTTTGGCAAACTACAGATTGTATTGGGTGTTTTTTTACTGCAATCTTCTGGTCACTCTTTCATAAACAAAAGCTTGCTGGAGTATTCAGGTTACAGCTTGTCTAATCTTAGCCATGGATCTCTGCAGATGTTTTTCATGGGTTGCTTCTTTGTCTATTGCATTCCTTACTGCTTATTGAGTTTGACACATGGATTTCTCTAGGCAAAGTCAAGGTGTCAGTAACTGTGTCGAGACGTGCAACCTGCGCATTCTCGGCACAGTTGTATGGACAGAATTAAACACAAGGACAAGGCGCTGAGAGGCTGCATATTTGTGTGCGGACGGTGCCAAGGGGTTAAGAATCTATCCGCAGCAATAAATTCTTAAAGAATTACCACCAGTTCTATATTTAGGACACTGGTGGTAATTAAGGCCAAATTTGATCTGGCATACCAAGGTACACCAGTACTCAGAGCAGTACTGGGAACTGTGCTGGGAACAATGCTGTATCTCCTACCTCATTTAGCTATCGCCGGGAGATTCCCGAAAAGCTAAATGTAAACAAAAGAGTCGGCGATACAGCTGATGTCATTATCAAAATATGGGCAATGCCCATATTTGGGAAATGATTTGTCACTTGGTGGGCAGAAAGTGATGGGGAACTGGGAGATTGGTTCTCCATCAGGTTCACCCCACTTTTGAATGACAGGGCACAGAAGTGGTCAGGTTCAAAAGCCACTATTGGACTGAATATTGGCTATGGATCCACCCACTGCCATGCACAGTCAATCAAAGGTTTAGTGTACCTGATGGGGCATCAGGCCCTGCCCATACCTAGTATAAAAAAATACACCTGTCAGTGTGAAGGGTGCCATGGCCAAAGAGGGAGAGTGGAAGTGACTGCACTGGGGAAAGACTGTGCAGTGTTGACACACCCTACCCAATGCAGACACAAACAAATTCATGTACATGTCTGTAATTGGTACATGAATTGGGTGTAAGCACCAACTCTTTCAGAGCTGTGGCCCAACAGTATTCTATGAAATTCATGTATATGTTTACATTGTATTTTGTTTTATTGTATTGTGTTGTATTATCTTTGGAATTTCATAGTGGGCCTTTCTGCTAGTTATTTGTCGCTCTCTCTCACTAGACCCTACATGCAATGATGCAATACATAATGAATTCTGTCAGTAAGATATTCTAGTGGAATTTTACACAAGCTGTGGAGGTGTTGCCCACGACAAGCTAGTGTTACTTTACAATTTTAAATATGTTATTGCAAGCAATATAACACCCTTTCCGATCTTCCAGTGTGTCCTGGAAATAAATGTACAAGTTGGCAATAAATGTCATGGTAACATAGACAAGGAAATTGTTCCTAAACTCGTTTACTGACCATTGGTGAAAAAGAGTACTATAAGTTATTCTCTGGTTATTGTCTGGTATGACAGACGTACAAGCTGGTCGTGAGTCTTAGATGTACTGAATATGAAGTAATTTAATTAAATATACTTGTCATATGAGTTGTTCAGAAAACCACATAGTTGTTTATTTATACCACATAGACGTATATTGGCTGTGAAATATCTTCTGCAGAGCTGCATCCCACAGTCAGCATATATTTTTATTTTCTAAGAAATTATTTAGGTTGTTCCTACAGTTAAACAAGTGAGAAAGCTTTTATTAATGAAAAATCACACAGTTTTGGATGATGAATTTAACATATTAATTGTAGAACAGCCGTTGGCTCCTGTCTTTGGTGCTCTGCCCAGTTTGCCATATGGTGACATGAACACAGCTGAGCTAATTGTGTACCCAAGGTATTTACATGAGCTGTAAGAAAAGGGGATGGCAGCTTTACACTTGAATATATTTGTGCAAATGCCAAAGTCCTACCTTAGTTTTCCAAGATTACAAAAAAAAGGGTTGGTAAGCCAGGAGGGTATTGTTCTGTTACTGATATATAAGACAGACTTACAAACGGCTTGCAATAAAAATAAATTCAATAAAGGATACTTATAACAGGAATGCAAATCTGAAAATTAAAAAAAAAAAATGTTATACTTAAATATACACCAAACCACAAATAAAAATGTATTTAAAATATAGCATTGTACATTGCAAATTATCTCTCAATTAAAAATACAGATCCCAGAAAATTTTGAGTCTATGTGAGAAATTTAGTATGTATGATTTAACTATATTATGAAATGAGAAATATATGTGAAATATAAAAAAAATATGCATAGTTTACTTTGTTCATGCGAAGAAGGTGCAACATAAACATGATGTGACATCAAAAACAGTAAAAGGGTTAAACTTCATCCATATCAGTGGAAAAAAGCAAGTAGAACTTACGGATGTCAAGCTTTTATGGTGGAGAGAGTTCAAAAGGAAGCCAACAGGCTCAGTAAAGAAAGTCACCAGTGGTGGATTGAAAGTCCTGGAAGTGTGCTGTCAACAAAGTGGCAAAGCAGAGGTAGATCATCAACCATGCTCATATACAGATCAGTGAATCTTGATCCAGGTGATCAGGAGAAGGTAAGGCAGGTTTCCATGATAATGCATTTTGGAGCAATTTCTCGTTTGTCTACAGAACAAGCTGTCTTGCAGATATATCAGGAGGGTTGGGACACACCATTTACCATTGACAGTGGTGCTTACAATGATCAGATTTTATTTATTTATTTAAAACAATATATGGTAAATAAAACCTGTGGACCCTTCTGAATATGCACTGGGCTTTTGTACATTTCTGGTAAATTGAAAGAGGTGTAGGAATACTTGGAGTAGAAGGCTGATATGCAACTTATTATATTGTTAGGCTTGCCCTAACACCACAGACAAAAGTCATCTACTTTAATTGTAATTTTAAGAAACATATAAACAAATCAAATATATTCAACATTGCATTAAAATCAAAATTTTTATTCTATAATAATGCAATAAACTACAAATTAGCAAAAACTAACATGTGTGGAAGACATGTGTGTAGGGAGGGGGTGCAGTGGTGGCAGAGATGTGTTAGGTGAGTGTAGTGCAATAGTGGCAAAGGTGCATGCAGGTTGGTAGTGCAAATGTGCAGAAATTTCTGAGTTGAAAGAGGTTTTTAGGAGAAACAGTGGTAGAAGAGGTCTGCGGGGGTACATTTGTAGAAAAGGGGTGCAGAAAGGCATAGATGACCACTGGCAGAGATGTGAAAAGGGGACATGCAGTACAGAAGTGAGCTGTGGGCAAAGGGTGTAACTATGAAAGAGGGTGCACTGCAGAGGGGAGCAGCATAAAAGAGGTGCAAAGATAAATGGCATAATAGGTGTGCAGGGGGTACCTTGTAGACAGCCTTCCCAGAAGAGTTGAAGCTGCTATAGCTCCAAAGGGTGGACCAACTCAATTTGAACCCTATGGATTAAGACTGGTATGCCATTAAAATGCATGTGTGTGTAAAGGCAGACGTCTCAATACTTTTGGTAATATAGTGTATATGCAGCAGCAGAGTGTGTGGACCAGTCATTTTATATATGGTTTGCTGTTTTTTTCTGGGGTGTGCTTCATTGGCAACCCAAGAATTGTGACTGAGCTGTAACTGACAGATCACAGTCAACTACTGACAATCAAAAGCCAGTAGGCATGACTCCTGATTACAACTGTACTGTGCAGACAATCATAATGCAGCAAGCATGGGAGCCCTATATACTAGCTTTGGGTGTCATGGTGCGTTTAAAACGCTGGCTCCAGATGGTGTACAGAGGTTAATATTCCAAGGAAGTTCGAGAATTCACCAAGAACCTCAGTTCCTAAAATCCTTGTACTTAAATTTTAAATACATTTCCAACCAAAAGGAAAATACTTGGCCATACTACTTAACTGTATACACGATGATAATTAAAAAAAAATATTAGTAGTTATATTGGGGATAAAGGTAGGCTTTCTTTAGAAGGTAAACTCCTAAACTTATGAAAATCATTACTCAAGCAACCCTAACTTTAAAATTACTCATGGTTGCAATTTGGGATTGGTATTGATTTGGAAGGGAACCCCATGCCAAAATGTAAAAAAAAACAGCGTGGAGTCCCCCCAAAATCCATACCAGACCTTTATCTGGGCATGCAGCCTGGCAGGTCAGGAAAAGGAAAGGGAGATGAGCAAGCGCCCCCTCTCCCGAATTATACCAGGCCACATGCCTTTAACATGGGAGATGGGTGCTTTTGGGCAGGCCCCCAAAGCAACTTGTCCCCATGTTGATGGGGACAAGAGCCTCTTTCTGACAACTCTGGGCTATAATTGTCGGAGTCTGTGGGCAGTGGGGCTTATCGGGGGTGGGTGCTTTTGGGCAGAGGGGGCTCTGCCCCCCAACCCCAAAGAACCTTGCACTCATGTTGATGGGGACAAGGATCTTTTCCTGACAACCCTGGACTGTGGTTGTCAGTGTCTGCAGGTGAGCAGCTTATCGGAATCTGGAAGCCCCCTGTAACAAAGGGACCCCCAGATCCCACCCAACCTCATGTAAATGAGTATCATGGTACATAATACCCCTACCCATTCACCAAAAAGTAGTAAACACAAGAAATAATGAAGGAGGGGGGACACATAGCTACATCACCCAGTGGCACTGCCCCCTTCTGACATCACAGACTGGTGCATGCTGGGTATGTGACGCCACGTAGTGACAGGGCCACCAGGTGATATAGCTAAGTGGCCCGCTCCTTCCTTATATAAGAAATGTTAAAGCAGAGAGGAGCCATTCAGTAAGAGCCCTCCCTGGAGGTAGGAGCATTTTTCTTTTTGGGGGGTCGGCGGGTGGAATGATTGATGATGAATTTACATTGAAGGACACAATTTTTTTATTTTTTTAATAAAGGATTAGCCACTTTTCTGGTGAATGGGTAAGGGTACTATGTACCCGATACTCATTAACATAGGGGAGGTGCAGGGATCTGGAGACCCCCTTGTTAAAGGGGGCTTCCAGATTCTGATAAGCCCCTCACCCGCAGACCCCGACAACCACAGCCCAGAGTTGTTGGGAAGAGGCCCTTGTCTCTATCAATTCTATTGGCCCCAAAGCACCCACTCCCCATGTTGAGGGCATGTGGCCTGGTATGGGTTGGGGGGGGTGCGCTTGCTCGCCTCCTGGTACCACTCCACCCCCCCCTCCGTATAGAATATCTTTGTTTTTTCCCCCTTTATTACACAGCATCTAGCAACCGTGTTATCCACAATACTACTATGTAATATGACTGGTAATTTGCATAATATTAAAGACATGATAAAATAAGCTAGGCATACAGTAAGTATTTTTCAATACAATGTAGCAAAATTCTGTTTTTTCTGTTTTTTCTGTTTTTTCAGGTGGAAAAAAAGTGTTATAGGATATTTGTAGGTTACATTAGCTCTGAATTAATACAAACCTTTTTGTCCAGATGCTGTCTATGATTGCTGGATTGCTTGTGTAAGACTGAGGCATATATACTGTAACTGTTATTTGATAGAGCTGTAAACTTTAAAGAGTGAGCAGCTGCAGTGTATCCGAAGTTTCAACTGTTGTAATAGAGAATACAATTGATGTGGAATTCTTTATAATGAACCTATAAATAATAAAAAAAAATCATTAGCAAGGAATGAGAACAACAGAATTGCAGGACTGTTTTGTCATACCAGACCCAAACATAAATGTGATGTTACAAAAGAATACTGGATATTTAGGAAATAACAGAATAGTCAGTCTGAGCTGAATGTCTTCTTATACTTTTTACTTTGCCACCTCTCTGCAGGGGATTGGGGGGATAAAATTAAAAAGAAGTTGAAGGTAAGTATACTGTATGAATGGTGTTTAAGATACATTTAATACTTTTTGGATGACCACATAACTGGACTGGTTTTCTTACATTTACTTGGCATTTCTATTTTGCATTGATGAACCCCGTGCTTCTGAAACAGTATGCATTTTTTTTTTTTTTTGTGTGTGATCCTTTACATACAGTGGTATAGAAAAATCTATACTAAGAAACTGCATGTCTCATCCCATCTTCCTAGTAGCTTTGGACGTAAGCTTCACAAGCTTTCCTGGATCAAAAGTGTCTTACACGTAAGTCACAACTCGAACTTTCATTTTGCTCTCTCTTCAGTGCTATCCAGGAGGGCTTAGTGCACAGAGACATTCTGCCAGACAGCATGCTTCAAACTTGGCTTAAAGCAAGAAGATCAAAAAGTAAATCAAACAAAAATACAAACAAACACCTTATTGTTTTATATGAACTTGGCAACAAAATGGAATTGAGGGAAAGGGAAAAAGATCTTACTAAATGTTAATTGTTGAATGCACTCACACAAGAGCTCTAAAAATAATTAACCAAAATCAAGCAGCTTTCCAGAAAAATGCACTATTGTAATACCCAGATTTGGTTTGCGTGATGTTTTTCAAACTACTCTGAAGTAAAATCTGAAGCCAATTGAAATCTATGGGAGATGAATCCTAAAAAAAATCAGTTCTGACAAATTAGGCTATAGATTGTCAAACAATAGGCATGAAGAGCTATACACTGCCTGGGGGGACCAGTGGCAATAAAAACATTTGTTTTAAAAATACCATTTGCTGGGGAGCAGCTTTCTAAGTAAGGTGCTTAAAGCGGAGGTTCCAGCGTTTTTTTAAAAGCCAGCAGCTACAAATACTGCAGGGGGGGTGGGACTGCCGAGAGGAGGAATACTGCTCTGTGCCCCCATGCCCTGCTGTCTGCCCCATACCCTGATCAGTGTAAATAGACAGATCTTCATTCTGTCAGGAGAGAGGAGACAGATCTGCTGTTCATACTAAGTATGAACAGCGCTCAGCCTCCTCCCCCAATACTCCGCAATACTCCACAATACCCTGCAATACCCAGCAATACTTTGCAATACCCTGCAATACCCAGCAATACCCTGCAATACTCTGCAATAACCACTTCCAGCCCACCGGCCGTCATATTAAGTCCTTGACTTTGTGCAGGGATAACTGAATGATGCCTGCAGCTACAGGCATCATTCAGATATCAGCTTTTTCAGCCGGCGATTCCCTACACCATAAGAACAATCATAGCGGCTGTTCCACTGCTTGATCATTCTTATGGGAGGCGAGAATGGACGTCCCCCCTCCCGCTGCCCTCCGGTGCTTCTACCATCTCACCGCTACAATCAAAGCCAGGATTGTTTTTTGTTTCAGGCTTCCCAGCCTAGAGGTGAGATGTGGGGTCTTATTGACCCCATATCTCACTGTATAGAGGACCTGTCATGCCATATTCCTATTACAAGGGATGTTTATGTTCCTTGTAATAGGAATAAAAGTGCTAAAAAAAAAAATGTTGCCGAAAAACGTGTCAAACTAAAATAAATAAGTAAAACAAACAATATATATAAGTAAAAAAAGAAGGTGATAAGCGCTCCAGGTGTGTGATAAATCACAAACAAGGTGTAAGGTATATGAATGAATCACAATCAAACAAAGGGAATAGTGACCAAACTCAAGGTGTGCAGTGCGTGCTAAATAACAATAGTCTGGAAGTGGGTGTTAGGATACTGTGAAACCACTAGGGCATATCAAATCCCCCAAAAAAATTAACACTTGTGCACAATGTAGAGATATATCATATATAAAAAAATAATGAAAGTGAAAATAAACTATGTAATGACAGCAATATAGTGATGATCAAACAGTCTATAGATGGAGATGGTAGGGTGTTCTCATATATGGATAGCTGTATGAAAGCAGCAGTAATAAAATCCTCATTAGTGTTGTAGTACCCTTACCATGAAGGTGCTATATGTGCGCATATAGTGATAACCCTCTTATAACCCTCTGATTATCAATGGCGGTTGTTCCAGCTACTGTATACCATAGGATTTATTGGAGGCGTGTGTGTAGTAACAGCCCTCTGAATCTCCGGTCTCCTTTCTCCTGAGGTCACTCGGTTCAGGTGAGATCTGGCTGCTGTATACCTCCAAAGCAGTCCAAGTAATGTTGGTCCAATAGGAGCAATGGGGCGGGGAAAAAGAAAATTGCCTCCAATAGTGTAGTATATTTTGGAAAATCCAAGGATGTTTATTATAATAAAAAAGTTTATCAGGTGAAAAAACAAGTAGCGCTACAAGCGCTTAACAGTAAAAGACAGCGTTTGTATGACAGTGCAGACGTGGCGGTTTAAAATTACCGCCTTGCGTCCTATGGCCTCCGGCTTGTACGGGTGTATTCCTCGGTCTCGACTTTCAGTTCCCTACAGCGTTACGTCACGTACCTCGTGACTTCATCAGGGGATTGCTATTGGCTGTCGGGCCGCCGGCTAAATACGCCCAAACCGGAAGTAAACAGACTTCCATTTTTTTGGAGTCCATGTGCGTGGACATGGTGTGTTTCAAATAGGGCTGCTATTAGGACATGACTGGAGAAAAAAATAGATGCCTAAACATGTAATCAGCATCCCGTTTTCTGCATAGACTAAGTGTAACACTACTAAACTTAGCGTGAGTGTTTAAAGAGAAAATCTCATATAAAACAATTGCAGTCTCCACGTCATTATTGGGAGACAATGAACAGATCGGTAATTAAAAATAATAATAATAATAATAATGGATGATTGATTACTCAATGCAAACAAACATATAGTAGTTTAATTTAAAATGGTGAGGGGTAAAAAGCTTCATATAATTACCAATAATATTGGAGTTAAAGAGTTATACAAAAATATAACAAATTAGAAGTAAGGATATATAAAGAATTAAAAAATTAAAATATTAATTAAAAGCCATATAGGCAATGGGTGACGCAGGCTAAAGTGCATCAATATCGAAAAAGGTATCTCAAACCCGATGGGCTAATGGACAAAATAGCCCTAAGGGGTAGGGAAATGCCTAATTATATTTCTATATATAATAGAATATTTATAAAAATGGACCAGAATGAAGATGAAAGTATATGTGGCGTAGGAGTCATGGGTGATGTATTATAACCTAGCTGCTAATTCACGTATGAACACAGAAGGACAAAAAAGTCTCATCGTGTACAAAACTAGACCTGAAGCTTTGAATAAAAAGCGTGGTTGGGAGATCAAATATCTTTCCAACTAGGTGAGGTAGGTATAGGGGCTAATGGCGAATGAGGCCCCTCACTGCAAAAAACATCTATGGAGTCTAGATGTCTATGTAGTGCCCATGGGTGTCAATCTATATGAAAGTGACTAAACCGATACTCCCACAAGCCTAAGTCCATCAGGATCCTTTGGGTGACATAATGAAATAGATATACAGTAAACATATGACAATGAATATTGTAAAAAGGATAAAATGTAGAATGGATACTATGAAGAACAGAATGCATTATTCGTTAATAGTGATTCAAAATTACTAATTAAAAATTATTCAAGAAACAATTCAAGTCAAAGTCCACATTCATACCTCCTGGGGTGAGAGTGTTTAGTGTGTGTATCCAGCGTGATTCTTTCTGACTGATGACACGTATTTTATGGCTACCTCTCCAGGATGCTTTATATTTTTCTATGCCCCAAAATTGCAACATAGTGGGATCTTGATTATGCACTTTCGCAAAGTGGCGTGATACACTATGTTTGGGGTAGCCATTGGCTATATTTCGTACATGTTCTTCTATTCTAAATTTTAATTTCCTTTTTGTCCTACCCACATATTGCAGGTTACAACTACATTGGAGCACATAGATAACGCCCTCCGTGTGACATCCAATGAAGTCTCTTATTAAATGAGTTTGTCCTGTCTTTGTGCCACTAAAGTCTAGTCGTTTACCTTGAAACGGTTTTGCATGTCTGCAGGCAAAGCAATTCCTACACGGATAGAATCCTTTTCCTGTGAAAAAGGAAAACATTGGTTTGGGGGGCGAGGCTATTACCGATTTAACTAGTATGTCTCTTAGAGTGGGAGCCCATTTGTAAATGATTTTGGGTTTATTGGAGAGAATTGTCTGAAGATCTTTATCACCCAATAGCACATGCCAGTGCCGTTGGATGAGTTTGTTTATTTCTTTGTGTTGTACATTATAGTCTAATATAAGACTTGGTGCCATATTATTAGGTAGTTCTTTGTTGGCTGTCTTGTTCTCCAGCATGAACTTTCTGTCCAGTTTTTGTACACTCCTTACTTGTTCTTTTAGCCAGGAGATATCATACCCTTTATCTTCAAATCTTTTCCCAATAAATTGGGCCTGCTCACTGAAGTCCTCTTCCTTGGTGCAGTTTCTCTTTAGCCTGACTAATTGGCCTTTCGGGATGTTGTACAGCCAAGGTTTGTGATGGCAACTTTCAACGGACAGATAACTGTTGGTGTCAACCGTTTTGAAGTAGGTTTTTGTAATAATTTTATTACCTTCCAGTGTTATACTCAAGTCCAAGAAGTCAACCCCTTTAGTGTCTATTTTCCAGACAAATTTGATGTTCTTCTCATTGTTGTTCAAGCTTTCCATAAATTTCTCCAAGCTTGCTTTATTGCCGTTCCATAGGATGATGACGTCGTCAATATACCTTTTATATAATATAAGCTCTGCCGGCATATGTTCGTATATGGCCGATTCTTCCCATTGGGCCATAAAGGCATTGGCTATGCTGGGGGCGAACTTAGCGCCCATCGCTATGCCTATGGCCTGTTTATAGTAGGTCTGGTTGTGCCAGAAATAATTAAATTTAAGGCAAAACTCCAAGCATTTGATCAAATACTTACGTTGTTTGCACACCATGTTGCTGTGTTTACGTAATAACCACTTAGTAGCGTGGCATGCATCATGATGGCCTACTATGGTATATAGCGACGTAACGTCGGCAGTGGCGAGTATGGTGGTTCCCTCTGCCACAGAGACAGTGTCTAAAAGTTGGAGAATGTGCTTGGTGTCTTTAAGATAGGCACGTGTGTTTTGTACTGGTGGTTGAATAAAGAAGTCAATATATTGGCCCATCCTAGATGTAAGAGATTCTATGCCATTGACTATGGGTCTTCCAGGTGGGTTATCTTTGGATTTGTGTATTTTTGGTAATGTATAAATTACTGGAATTCTACAACACTCGGGTACAAGGTATTTGGCCTCTTTTTTGTTCAGAATATTTCTTTTTACACCTAGGTTCACCACTAATTTCAATTCCTTTTTGTATGTATTAGTGGGATTACCTGGTAGTTTAATGTACGTATCTTCATCTGACAGTTGACGATCTATTTCTCCCAAATACTGTGCTTTAGTCTGAATAACTATTGCTCCTCCTTTATCCGCCGGGCGGATAACCACGTCTTTCCTTTCCCTCAATGATTTAATACCCTTTTTAATATGCGCCGGATCATATTTCTTTTTGACTTCAAGTAATTCAAGGTCTGCAAGGACCAGTTTTTTGAAGACCTCTATATGATGGTTGTCTGACACTTGTGGGTTAAAGGTGGAGTTGTTGCGTAGCGTACTATGCATTAGATCGTTACTTGGTGGCTGTGGTACGGAATGTAGAAATTTATCATTAAGGAAATATTTCTTCATATTAAGCTTTCTTATGTACTTACGAATTCCAATATACGTATCAAATTTATTAAGATTTTTAACCGGTGCATGTTTGAGCCCCCTATCCAAAACTGCTAGTTCTTCAGGTGTTAGTTCGGTGGGGGTTAAATTTACCACATTCTCTCCTCGTCTTTTCTTTTTCTTTTGTTGTCCCTTTCCTGCTCTGTTTCCCCTCTTGTTCCTGGACTTGGTCTTGTTGTGTTCTCCTGTGTCCGTCTCCTGGGAGAGCAGTGGGGGTCTTGTGTGGGTCTTCGTGGAGAGTGATCTCTCCTTTCCCTGTCTAAAAAAGAGGACCGAGGTGCTGTATGTGGATAATGTTCATGACTTGATCGTGAATCTTCATAGTGCTGGTCTTGTTGTCCTCTAAGAGGCTCAAATCTGTTATGTACCATAATAGGGGTTCTATTATACCCTCCATAGTATTCAGATACCTGTGGGGGTCCCCTAATAGGATTGCCAAAATAATCATACATTTGTGGTGGAGGAGGTCCTCTATAGTATCCTCCATATGGTTCCTGTAACTGGGGAGGAGGACCTCTATTATCTCTTGGATTTCTTTCATTATGTTGTCCATTATTATACGGTTTCTTGTTATTCGGCTTCTTAAAAGGTTTTTTCCATTGCTTTTTAGGTGTATGATAGGTATATTGTCCACTGTTATGCTGTTCATATTGTGGTCTAATGTTGTCCCTATATCCTGTTTGTTCCTCCCACCTTGGTGGAGGTCGCATTTGTAATCCTGTGGGGTCTTGAATTCTCACTTCCTTAACCGGTGTTGATTGTGTGGAATTAGACTGAGCCGATTCTGTTTTCAATTGCCATTTAAAAACACGGTCGGTTTTATAATCCGCCACGTCTCTTTGGAATTTTTTGGTTTTACGCTGTTGTACCTCAAGATCTTTAGCTACTAGATCTTTATTCAGTAGCGTAGAGAGTTTGTGGAAGTCACTAGATTCTTTAAAGGGGTCTAGTTTAGTTTTAATATCTTCAATCTGTTGTTGTACTATCCTTAATTTCTTCTGTTTCCTTTTGAGCAAGAACTTTACCCCTTCTACACTTCTGTTGTTAAAAAATTTGAACCATTCGTCCAATGATTCTTTATCATCAAGCCCATCATTAGGTGGCATGTCCCATCTAACTCGCCTGGGTGCTATGTTGTCTTTGATATATTGGTCAAAGGTGTGTATATCCCACCATAGGGATACCTTCTTTTCCATCAGATGTCCCAATTTTCTAATCAGGCTATCTAGGTCTGTGTTCAGTGTCATATTACGTGTATTAAATACCTCTTCTAAATTAACACTTCTGCTCTCTATGAAAGTAAAAACTTCCATCGTGGCAGCAGAGGATGTGTGAGTGAATAACCAGTGAACAATAAATGATAAATTCCAATGCGCTACTGTGAGTAAACAGAATGTGAAAAAATAGTGCATATATTGTACCTGGGGCAGCTATATCTAAAGTGTTCACATGACACAAAAGGAGAAAACAAGTAAAAAAAGAAGGTGATAAGCGCTCCAGGTGTGTGATAAATCACAAACAAGGTGTAAGGTATATGAATGAATCACAATCAAACAAAGGGAATAGTGACCAAACTCAAGGTGTGCAGTGCGTGCTAAATAACAATAGTCTGGAAGTGGGTGTTAGGATACTGTGAAACCACTAGGGCATATCAAATCCCCCAAAAAAATTAACACTTGTGCACAATGTAGAGATATATCATATATAAAAAAATAATGAAAGTGAAAATAAACTATGTAATGACAGCAATATAGTGATGATCAAACAGTCTATAGATGGAGATGGTAGGGTGTTCTCATATATGGATAGCTGTATGAAAGCAGCAGTAATAAAATCCTCATTAGTGTTGTAGTACCCTTACCATGAAGGTGCTATATGTGCGCATATAGTGATAACCCTCTGGATTTCCGATCACCTTTCTCCTGGGGACGTTTCAATGGCGGTTGTTCCAGCTACTGTATACCATAGGATTTATTGGAGGCGTGTGTGTAGTAACAGCCCTCTGAATCTCCGGTCTCCTTTCTCCTGAGGTCACTTGGGCGTATTTAGCCGGCGGCCCGACAGCCAATAGCAATCCCCTGATGAAGTCACGAGGTACGTGACGTAACGCCGTAGGGAACTGAAAGTCGAGACCGAGGAATACACCCGTACAAGCCGGAGGCCATAGGACGCAAGGCGGTAATTTTAAACCGCCACATCTGCACTGTCATACAAACGCTGTCTTTTACTGTTAAGCGCTTGTAGCGCTACTTGTTTTTTCACCTGATAAACTTTTTTATTATAATAAACATCCTTGGATTTTCCAAAATATACTACACTATTGGAGGCAATTTTCTTTTTCCCCGCCCCATTGCTCCTATTGGACCAACATTACTTGGACTGCTTTGGAGGTATACAGCAGCCAGATCTCACCTGAACCGAGTGACCTCAGGAGAAAGGAGACCGGAGATTCAGAGGGCTGTTACTACACACACGCCTCCAATAAATCCTATGGTATACAGTAGCTGGAACAACCGCCATTGAAACGTCCCCAGGAGAAAGGTGATCGGAAATCCAGAGGGTTATCACTATATGCGCACATATAGCACCTTCATGGTAAGGGTACTACAACACTAATGAGGATTTTATTACTGCTGCTTTCATACAGCTATCCATATATGAGAACACCCTACCATCTCCATCTATAGACTGTTTGATCATCACTATATTGCTGTCATTACATAGTTTATTTTCACTTTCATTATTTTTTTATATATGATATATCTCTACATTGTGCACAAGTGTTAATTTTTTTGGGGGATTTGATATGCCCTAGTGGTTTCACAGTATCCTAACACCCACTTCCAGACTATTGTTATTTAGCACGCACTGCACACCTTGAGTTTGGTCACTATTCCCTGTGTTTGATTGTGATTCATTCATATACCTTACACCTTGTTTGTGATTTATCACACACCTGGAGCGCTTATCACCTTCTTTTTTTACTTGTTTTCTCCTTTTGTGTCATGTGAACACTTTAGATATAGCTGCCCCAGGTACAATATATGCACTATTTTTTCACATTCTGTTTACTCACAGTAGCGCATTGGAATTTATCATTTATTTATCAAACAATATATATATATATATTTTTTAAAGCACCCTTATCCCCATGATCTCCCATACAGAAGCAAACGCATACGTAAGTCCCAACCACATATGAAAATTGTGTTCACACCACACATGTGATGTAGCTCTGCGAACGTTAGAGTGAGAGCAATAATTTTGGCCCTAGACCTCCTCTGTAACTCAAAACATGTAACCAGTAAAAATATTTAAAGTGTCGCCTATGGGGATTTTTAAGTAGGGAAGTTTGGCGCCATTCCACGAGCGTGTGCAATTTTGAAGGGTGACATGTTAGGTATCTATTTACTCGGCGTAACTTCATCTTTCACATTATGCAAAAACATTGGGCTAACTTTACTGTTTTTTTTTAAGAACAAAACTTTTTTTTCCGTAAAAAACACGTTAGAAAAATTGCTGCGCAAATACTGTGCAAGATAAAAAGTTGCAACGACCACCATTGTATTCTTTAATGCCCTGTACACACGATCGGTTCTTCTGATGAAGACGGACCATTTTCATCGGACGAACCGATCGTGTGTGGGCCCCATCAGTTTTTTCCCATCGGTGAAAAAAAATAGAACCTGTTTTAAATTTTTCTTATGGTTAAAAAAC
This sequence comes from Rana temporaria, assembly GCF_905171775.1. Taxonomy (NCBI): domain Eukaryota; kingdom Metazoa; phylum Chordata; class Amphibia; order Anura; family Ranidae; genus Rana; species Rana temporaria. The sequence continues at coordinate 140,512,802 of NC_053492.1, forward strand.
CGATAGAGAAAAACGATCGTCTGGGGGGAAATCCATCGTTCAAAAATCCATGCATGCTCAGAATCAAGTCGACACATGCTCGGAAGCAATGAACTTCATTTTTCTCAGCACGTCGTTGTGTTTTACATCACCGCGTTGGACACAATCAGATTTTTAACCGATGGTGTGTAGGCAAGACTGATGAAAGTCAGCTTCATCAGATATCTGATGAAAAAATCCATCGGTTCGTTTTCATCAGACAAACCGATCATGTGTACAGGGCATTAGGTCTTTGCTAAAAAAAAAACATATATAATGTTTTGGGGTTCTATGTAATTTTCTAGCAAATAAATTATGATTTTTACATGTAGGAGAGAAATGTCAGAATTGGCCTGGGTGCTCCAGAACGCCTGAAGGTGCTCCCTGCATGTTGGGCCTCTGTATGTGGCCACGCTGTGTAAAATTCTCACACATGTGGTATCGCCATACTCAGGAGTAATAGCAGAATGTGTCTTGGGGTGTAATTTGTGGTATGCATATGCTGTGTGTGAGAAATAACCTGCTAATATGACAATTTTGTGAAAAAAATAAAATTGATTTTGCAAAGAATTGTGGTAAAAAATTACAACTTCAAAGAACTCACAATGCCTCTTTCTAAATACCCTGGAATGTATTATTTCCAAAAAGGGGTAATTTGGGGGGTATTTGTACTTTTCTGGCATGTTAGGGTCTCAAGAAATTAGATAGGCCGTCAGTACTTCAGGTGTGACCAATTTTCAGATATTGGCACCATAGCTTGTGGACTCTATAACTTTCACAAAGACCAAATAATATGCACAAATTTGTACTTATTTTTACCAAAGGTATGTAGCAGTATAGATTTTGGCCAAAATTTATGAAGAAAAATTACTAATTTGCTAAATTTTATAACAGAATTACAGAATTTTCTGTCTTTTTTCTCTTATAATGCAAACAATTAAAAACCCAACGGTGATTAAATACAACCAAAAGAAAGCTCTATTTGTGTAAAAAAAAGGACGAAAATTTCATATGGGCACAGTGTTGTATGACTGAGCAATTGTCATTCAAAATGTGAGAGCACTGAAAGCTGAAAATTGGTCTGGTTATTAAGGGGGTTTAAGTGCCCAGTTGTCAAGTGGTTAAAGATAAGTGAAATAATATAAATACAACCACCTCCAATACCACACAGTGCACAGCAACCAATACCAAACAGAACCCAAAAATAATAACAGTAACAGACAAACATATACAAGTAATGGGGAAAATCAGAATCATAAACAGGGCCAGGCCAGGGTCGTCAATGGGAGGTCAGCAGCTGAGGAAAAGGAAAACAAACAGGACAAGGAGAGGATGGATGGATCACAGGAGGGACAGGTACAGGTTCGGGGTTCAGGTAACAGACAGGAACAGAACAGGATCAGGTACAGATACAGAACTTCTCAGGTTTCAGGGTCAGGGCGCAAGGAAAGATACCAAGGCAAAGTATGAGTGTGTCTGCTGGGTATTTATACACATCTCCTGCAATCAGACTCAGGTGATGCCTGACTGCAGGAGATGATGATGGCCCTACACTGCCAGGAACCACCCATTGGTGGATGCCAGTACTGCGGCCCTAAGATCACATAATACCACCACCAGGGGAAAGCTCTCCTGGCAGTTGCAGACTGCCAGGAGACACCTGCTGGTGGACCACAGTACTGCACTCCAAATATCAGAAAGTGTCATCAGCAGATGGAACCTTCCCTGACACATGCCCTGCGCTCTGCCCCCATGCCCTGATGTCTGCCCCATGCCCTGCTCTGTGCCCCATGCCCTGATGTCTGCCCCATGCCATGCCATCTACCTTTATGTCCTGCTGTGTGCCCCATGCTCTGTTATGTGTCCCATGCCCTGCTCTCTGCCCCCATGCCCTCCTATGTGCCCCATATCCTGATTTCTGCACCATGCCCTGCTCTGTGCCCCCATGCCCTGCTGTCTGCCTCATACTCCTCCAGGCAGTCCCCCCCCCACAGTTAGAATCACTCCCTAGGACACACATTTAAGCCCTTGATTGCCCCCTAGTGTTAACCCATTCCCTGCCAATGACTTTTATACAGTAATCAGTGGCTATTTTTGGCTCTGATCGATGTATAAATGTCAATGGTCCCAAAAAAGTGTCCAAAGTGTCCGATCTGCCAATGTCACCGTCCCGCTAAAAATCACAGATCACGCCATTATTGGTAAAAAAACAATTGTAATAAAAATATATATATATCCCCTATTTTGTAGATGCTATAACTTTTGTGAAAACCAATCAATATACGTTTATTGCAAAAAAAAATACCAAAAAAGTGTAGAAGAATACACATTGGCCTAAACTGAGGAAGAATTTTTTTTATATTTTTTGGGGGAATATATATTATAGCAAAAATCAAAAAATATTGTTTTTTTTCAAAATTGTCTGTCTTTTTTTGTGTATAGAGCAAAAAATTAAAACCGCAGATGTGATCAAATACCACCAAAACAAAGCTCCATTTGTGGGAAAAAAAGAATGTCAATTTTGTTTAGGTACAACGTCGTACGACTGCGTAATTGTCAGTTAAAGTGACGCAGTGCCATATCGCAAAAAAATGGCCTGGTCATTAAAGGGGCAAATCCTTCCGTGGGGTAGGGGGTTAAGAAAGATCATAAAATCCTCTGTGCAATTAGTACTTCTCCGAGTTTAAATCTGTTTAGGATTTTCAGATCAGCAATTATTGGATAGTTGGCTACTACTAGGGATGAGCCGAACACCCACCCGTTCGTTTCTCACCAGAACCTTCGAACGGACCGAATGTTCGTGCAAACTTTTAGAACCCCATTGAAGTCTATGGGACTCGAACGTTTTCAAAAGTGCTAATTTTAAAGGCTAATATGCATGTTACTGTCGTAAAACGGGTTTGAGGACCCGGGTCTTGCCCCAGGGGAATTGTATCAATGGAAAAAAAAAGTTTTAAAAACAGTCGTTTTTTCGGGAGCAGTGATTTAATGATGCTTAAAGTGAATTTTTTTTTTGAAAAATTCCTTTAAATATCGTACCTGCTGGGTGTCTATAGTATGCCTGTGAAGTGACATGTGTTTCCCATGTTTAGAACTGTCCCTGCACAAAATTATATTACTATAAGAAATAAGTCAATATGGATGAAAATCATTGAGAAAAATAGCAGGTCATTACCAGCCCCATGTCATTACCAGCCCCTTTGACCCTATATACTTTGAACAGCAGTATACAGGCGGTGCAAACAAGTCAGGGACTGTAGATTTGTTGTTAAGAAGAATCTGTTTCTAATTTTTAACAAAAAATCTATTTTTAAGCTTTTTGGAAAACATAGATAAGGGTTATCACCCCTGTAACATTTGTTTTGCTGTCTGTGCGCATCTGTTCAGAAGATTTCACCTCACTTTCTGTCCCAATGACAAATGTTTTTTTGAAAATTTGGGTTTTTTAGTGCAACAAGGATTGGTGATAAAGCATCAGTGGACAGGAGACACCTCTAAAAGAAATGAATTTCCCTTCCTAGGGGTAGATTTCCTCTCACTTCCTGATGTCTCCTTCCGTTTGCAAGTAGGAGTCGTTTGTAAGTTGGATGTTTGAAAGTAATGGCCTGCCGTATATACTCTGCAGAAATGTGGGTCCTAGGTGTTGGTGTTGCCACAACACTGTAAGCCCTCACAGTTAGTCTTGATGGGCGCTGGAATGCCCTGCTGTGAACCATGATATCAAGAATTGAAAATACTTGCAGAATGATCCCCTGCCTGTGGTATTAATATGAGCAGATCCCTGCCTGTAGGAATTAATATGAGAACACCAGCAAATCTATTGATGTAGCTTTAGGTGCACACTGTGCAGAGGACACAGATAGTACACCACGTAAAAATACTTGCAGAATGATCCCCTGCATGTGGTATTAATATGAGCAGATCCCTGCCTGTAGGAATTAATATGAGAAACACCAGCAAATCTATTGATGTAGCTTTAGGTGCACACTGTGCAGAGGACACAGACAGTACACCACGTGAATATACTTGCAGAATGATTCCCTGTCTGTGGTATTAATATGAGCAGATCTCTGCCTGTAGGAATTAATATGAGAACACCAGCTTTACGTATCTTTAGGTGAACACTGTGCAGAGGACACAGACAGTACACACACCACGTAGCTTTAGGTGCACACTGTGCAGAGGACACAGACATTACACCACGTGAAAGTACTTGCAGAATGATCCCCTGCCTGTGGTATTAACATGAGCAGATCTCTGCCTGTAGGAATTAATATGAGAAACACCAGCAAATCTATTGACGTAGCTTTAGGTGCACACTGTGCAGAGGACACAGACAGTACACCACGTGAAAATACTTGCAGAATGATCCCCTGCATGTGGTATTAATATGAGCAGATCCCTGCCTGTAGGAATTAATATGAGAAACACCAGCAAATCTATCGATGTAGCTTTAGGTGCACACTGTGCAGAGGACACAGACAGTACACCACGTGAAAATACTTGCAGAATGATTCCCTGTCTGTGGTATTAATATGAGCAGATCTCTGCCTGTAGGAATTAATATGAGAACACCAGCTTTACGTAGCTATAGATGAACACTGTGCAGAGGACACAGACAGTACACACACCACGTAGCTTTAGGTGCACACTGTGCAGAGGACACAGACATTACACCACGTGAAAGTACTTGCAGAATGATCCCCTGCCTGTGGTATTAACATGAGCAGATCTCTGCCTGTAGGAATTAATATGAGAAACACCAGCAAATCTATTGACGTAGCTTTAGGTGCACACTGTGCAGAGGACACAGACAGTACACCACGTGAAAATACTTGCAGAATGATCCCCTGCATGTGGTATTAATATGAGCAGATCCCTGCCTGTAAGAATTAATATGAGAACACCAGCAAATCTATTGATGTAGATTTAGGTGCACACTGTGCAGAGGACACAGACAGTACACCACGTGAAAATACTTGCAGAATGATCCCCTGCATGTGGTATTAATATGAGCAGATCCCTGCCTGTAGGAATTAAACTGAGAACACCAGCAAATCTATTGATGTAGCTTTAGGTGCACACTGTGCAGAGGACACAGACAGTACACACACCAAGTAGCTTTAGGTGCACACTGTGCAGAGGACACAGACAGTACACCACGTGAAAGTACTTGCAGAATGATCCCCTGCCTGTGGTATTAATATGAGCAGATCTCTACCTGTACGCCGATGATATTCTGCTTTACATAATGAATCCAACGATAACTCTCCCTAACTTATTAAAAACTCTTAAAACATATGGGGAGGTATCAAATTTAAAAATGAATCCCCTAAAATCAGAAATACTTAACATAAACGTCAAAGCACAGGAGGAATGTAGATACAAACAAGGCTTCCCATTTATCTAGAGAGACACCGAGTTAAAATATTTAGGAGTCAATATTACATCATCACCTGAGTCAATCTACCAACATAATTACATCCCACTACTGAATGATATTAAATCGGATTTAAACAAAATCGCATCTAGACAAAGATCTATGCTCGGGAGAATAAATAGTTTTAAAATGCTAACCATCCCCAAGATTTTATATAAAATACAAATGTTACCGATCTCACTTCGGGGAAGCATACTTTAAAAACACTAAAAAAGCTATTAGGTAGGTTTATATGGCAGAATAAAAAACCATGCATAAGTATGGCAATATTAACAAGAGATAAGGCACACAGAGGTTTTGGGGTACAGGACATTAACACATATTACAAGGCAATTCAAATGGCACAGGTGGTTGATTGGGTAAAAAAAAATAAAGAAAAAAAGTGAGTTAAATTGGAAAGTAGTATGAATAAGGCAATATTAGGGAAAGAGATTTGGATCCCGGCACATTTTAGACATCTAAATGAGCACATGCACATGATCACACTGACATCATTGTCAATTTGGGATATGGTACACAAAAAGAAAAAATGGAGATATAATTCCCCACTAATCCCACTAAATGACACAAATTATTTTGCACCAGGGAAAGCTAGTTTGTTTGGTAACTGGATAAAAAAAAAGCACAATTAAAGGATATATTAAAAGAATGTAAAATACGCACTTATGAGGAATTGAAAATAAAAAAAGAAATATTTGATCCAAACAGGTGGCGGTACGCACAGCTGAAACACTTTGTGGAATCCCTCCCTTATCCGATTAGGCCGGACGGTAATCTGCTCCCACTAGAGCACTTGTGCTCAGCGTCAAACGGAAAGGGAGGGATCTCTGAGATTTATAAAATTTTGATTGGGCTAAAAATTTCGGGGCCACCACCGTATATTAAAAAATGGGAAGAGGAGTTGGAAACAGGTGAAACTGAGATAGATGTTGGGAAAATACTAAAGTTGACACATATCACATCAACCAATTGTGGCTTGACAGAAATGAATTACAAATGCCTCGCACGCTGGTATATAACCCTGGACATAGCACACCACTATCCAAGGGAAACCTCTAAATTTTGTTGGAGGGGCTGTTCGAAACTGGGACCGATGTCGCACTTATGGTGGACTTGCCCAAAAATTAAAACATATTGGAACAAAGTGATATTAGTAACAGAGGAAATTACTGGAATTAAAATACCAGAAGAGGAGTGGATATATCTGTTTCACGGGACTAAATTGCCTATCAAACAGTACATGAGAACCTTATTTCCCCATTTCCTAAACACAGCGAAAAGTTTGATTCCTAGACAGTGGAAGGATCCTAAGAGCCCTACATTGAGGAACTGGCTATGTAAAGTAAATTATATTTATTATGCAGAACAGCTAAGGTTTATGAGGGAGTAAGGAGAAGGGGGGTTCAAACTGAAATAGCAAGACTGGTTAAAATATAAGCAGACATAGGCCCAGATTCTCAAAGGGCATACGATGGTACAACGCCATTTGCGCCGTCGTAAGTCCTAATCTGGGCAGTCGTATCTATGCGAGTGATTCTTCGAATCAGTTACGCATAGATATCCATTAGATCTGACAGGCGTAAGGCTCTTACGCTGTCAGATCTTAAAAGCAATTTTTTCCCGCCGCTAGGTGTCGCCGTGTCGTTTTCCCCGTCGTCTATGCAAATTAGCTATTTACGCGAGATTCCCGAACGTACGCACGGTCGACACAGTGAATTTACGACGTTTCCGTAAGCGTAAACTTACCCCTGCTATATGAGGGGTAAGTTTACAAAGGTCCGTCGTATGCCATGTTAAGTATGGCCTCGGGACAGCGTCGTCTTTTTCCGTCGGTTACGTCATTTTACTAAGTCGTTTGTGAATACGACTTTACGTCAATGACGCTCACGTCGGCATCAGTGACATTTTCCGTCGTGAGCTGGAGCATGCGCACTGGGCTATTTTTCCGCCTGGCGCATGCGCAGTTCGATCGGCGCGGGGGCACGCTTAATTTGAATACAAGCCACCCCCTTTGAATTATGCGGCCATACGCCAGGCCATTTACACTACGTCGCCACAAATTACGGAGCAAGTGCTTGGAGAATACGGCACTTGCACCAGTAAGTTGCGGTGGCGTGGTGTAAATGGCTTACACTACGCCGCCACCGATTCTTTGAGAATCTGGCCCATAGAGATTTGCAGAAAGGATGGTATAGAGCAGGAAGGGCGATAGGCAAAGGGAGACATGACACGAGATGGTTGGCCGGAGAGAAGAGGGTGGGTAGGATAGGGGGGTTGGGGTAGGGTTGGGGTTTTCTTAAAATATTTTTTTTGGGCCGGAACAGACTATTTGACTGTGATTGAAATACTTTATACCTAATAAAAAAAAAAATATGCCATAGATCTGTTACTGTGCCATGAATAAATTACATTATAAGGCCTCATGCACGCTGGATGTTTTTCCATTCCTTAAAAAAAAGGGGATCAATTACTCCCACCTATGACTGACCATTGCAGTAAGTATCATTGTAGTGGAAATAGATATAAACAATGCCAAGGATAAATCCAAGGAAATGATCCAAGCCTGCTTACTGACTAGCCCGCGGACAACTGAATCAACCTGTCTAGCCGTGTGCATTAAAAACAGGGGTTTTGTCTGCCACATTTGCAAATACATGCGTAAGCTACAGGCCCCGTCAAGGCACCCTGGGATCTGTAGTTCCTATCACTGACTGATGAGTAACTCTACAGTGGAAGCACATGTATTCTGAGGAGTAGGTGAAGGGCGCCCACCCCTTCTTAAAGGTACAGGTGCACACTGAGCACCCAGCAAATTGCACAATGGTTGCAAAGGTGTCAGTGTGTTTCCTGACCAATATAACATTGTTGCAAAAAAAAAAAAATGGGTCCATTACCCCCAACTATGACTGGCCCTGCCTTTCCTCCTGGCAGCAGTGTTTTTTGGCAGAAAAAAATATCTGTAATCGTGTTTAACACATTTAGGCATGTTCATTTATTTCACTGGCCAGAATAATAATTTATTATGGCAATTGAATTCATGCATTAATGCTAAATGCGCCTAGCTTTAATGTACGTTTAGACACATGAGACAAGTTTTTTCTACCAAATGCTGCTTCTCCTGGACGCACTGGCTGTAGAAAAGGAAAAAAAGCTGCGCTAGTAGTATCAAATATATATAAGTGTGACCTATATAAAAATATGACAAAAAATATGTGAATAATGAAATAATAATCAGACACTCTCAATGTGTGAAAGAGAGTAATAATAAAGACACATAAGTGTATAGTGAACCGTTAAAGTCCAAATAAGTGAAATTGCATTGGTGAATGAATTCCCATATAGTCCAAAAAGGTATTCAAAATATCAATCTCCAAGTGATAAAAAGAATTCACAGCATCCAGAAAAGTGATGACAGAGAAGCACCTCCAACTTGATAACACACTGCCTCTTACCAGCTAAAAATGATCTCTTATCACAGGAGATCAAAATCGCATGTATGCTGGTTAACTTCCGCATGGATATCCACCAAGAAAAAGCATCAATAAATTGCAGCCTCATTCAGTATATGTTGCGAGTTGCGCCATGAAAAGAGAAGTAGCTTACATAGTGTAAAATCCAAGATAAGGTTTATTTAAAAGATAAAATGCGCACTTACAATTAATCCAATGCTATGTGCATAACAATGATCGAGCTGGCCGGCTCCTCAATCCACCTGCCTGTGTCTTCTGGGTACAGCTGATGTGCGGTGACGTCAGAACGTCACTTGCCCAAAGTTTCGGCTCAAAAATGGACGTGGTCACGGGACTGGCTGTAGGGTCTATTTTTCTGTATCTAAACCCCCTTGTCTCAAAACACCTCTAAATGCTTATGTATGCATGGACACATTGGGGTTAATTTACTAAAACTGGAGAGTGCAAAATCTGGTGCAGCTCTGCATAGAATCTAATCAGTTTCCAAGTTTTATTTGTCAAAGGTTAATTGAACAAGCTGAAGTTAGAAGCTGATTGACTACCATGCACAGCTGCACCAGATTTTGCACTCTCTAGTTTTGGTTAATCAACCACACAGGGTAACAAGCAGGGGCATTTAACCCTCGTTCCCACTAAACGTGGGAACGAGGGTTAAATGCAATCATGCAAGTTCAGCTGAATGATTTCAAACCTTAATTTCAGCGTGAGTTTGGTGCGGGGGGGTTGGGTTTGAAAGACATCCATGTGGGTTTGTGCACAGATGTCTATTGAAATCGCCCCCAAAGTCACCAAGAGTAGTCCAGGAACTACTTTTGGAAATCCGTGCGGTGCCGCAAAGTTGGCATCGCACCGATTGGGACAGTGCCGTTACGAGAAATAGACTACTATTTGGTATGTGATTTGACATGTCAAATTGCACCAATGTGAATGGGGCTTAAAGGTAAAAAAAGTGCCAGACACCGCTAACAGCGATGTTAAAAATGTCCAGTGTGTATGAGGTCTAAGCCAAGTTTTTGCCAGGTTTAAGGACACCTGGCTGTAAAATTCAATAATTTTAGAAATGTAAGGTTACATTGACCTGACAAAACCATAGAAGAAAACACTAAGCTGCATTGTCATGCACTACTTGTAATATTTTTAGACTGATCATTTTTAAGTCTCCCAGTAATGACAGATATCAGGATTCATATGAGCATGAGAAATAATGACGTCTTCCGATGCTTGTAGTAGTTACCTTGAGATATAACAATGAAGGTCTATTATTCTGTCAAGCTTTAAAAGTAATGCGTTTCAATGACCTTTAAGTATACCAAGCTTAAACATGTTCCTTCTTCCACTGATTACTGTTATAAGGGCTGGAAGAAGGTTTCAAACAATAGCAAATCATCATCCAGGCAATGTTACACATTTGGAATTTCACATTCTGCCATGTCACCAATTAAACGAAGAGCAGGCAATGTGATTGTCATCTCTGTTAGTAAATCAGTAGAACTATAAACCTACAACACCAGGACTGTTTTGCTAAATAGCTGAATGGCAATGTAGATGCAGATGCAGTTTATTGCCTGGCACATTCACATTTAAGAAAAGGTGTTGGCAGCTTTTCTTCATCTCTAGGCAGTCTACATAAGGTCGTACTTCTTCACATGTTCAGGTTTCCAAAACTCACTACAGAAGCAAGAAGTAAAAAAACAACATCTCAATTCATATCAGCGTATTGAACAGAGGCTGTAGAAAAGTCCCATGTAAACTTTATATTTAATCATTGCAATGATTCAAGCGAATCCTGGTGCTTTGGGAAGTGGGATGACTAGCTAGCAAGATAGCCTGCTCTACAAACGACAAATACTGTATCTCAGTGTTTCTCAACTCCAGTCCTCAAGGCGCCTCAACAGGTCATGTTTTCAGGCTTTCCATTATTTTGCACAGGTGATTTGATCAGTTTCACTGCCTTGGTAATTACCACAGCCGTTTCAAACATGACCTGTTGGGGCGCCTCGAGGACTGGAGTTGAGAAACACTGCAATGCATGCTGTTGCAAAGCCCTTCACAGCTCAGCTACCTGTATGTGGGATGGCAAAAGTCAACCAGTCAATGTTTACAGTCCTTCAAGGGGTTGTAAACCTTTGTGTTTTTTCACCTAAATGCATCCTATGCATTAAGGTGAAAAAACTTCCGACACTGACCCCCCAGCCCCCCAGTTTTACTCACCTGAGCCTGTTCGTTCCCTCAGTGGAGACACACTCTTCCTCTCTGCCAGGGGTTCTCGGCTCTTGTTTGGATAGATTGATAGCAGCGCAGCCATTGGCTCACGCTGCTGTCGATCAAATCCAATGACGGGGGCACCAGGGGGCGGGGCCGAGTCCAGCATTCTGTGTCTATGCACGCAAATGCTTGACTTGGAAGCGCGCTCGCAAGGTAACCTCCAGGGAGAGCGCTTCTCCCAGGGGGTTTACCGATGCAAGTAGGAGCGCCTCCGGGGGACCCCAGAAGATGAGGTTCGAGTCCACACTATGCAAAACGAATTGCACAGTGGAGGTAGATATGATAGTGTCATTAAGCTAAAGCTTGTCATGCTGGGTGGTCATCAAGTGATGGTGGGCTACCGCTATCAGAAAAACATAAGCCCACTATTATTATTATTTATTTATATAGCGTCAACAGTTTGCGCAGCACTTTACAACATGGGGGCAGACAGTACAGTTACAATAAAATTCAGGAGGGATCAAGTGGCCTTGCTCGTTAGAGCTTACAATCTAGAAATTACATTGTTATATACACATATAGCCTAATAATTGTTCATTGTGTGTTTGTTTTTTTGCTCACTTTTTAATTTATGTTTCCCTGATGAATCCTGCACCATCGTATCTATTCTCTTGGGCTTCCATAATATAGTAAACTTCCACCATTTCCCCTGTATCCTTGCTGATAATCTCGCGCATGCACATTAGCAATTATCCAAGCCTTGGTTTAATTTATTGTTACTATCGGAGCATAGCCATTCATACAAGTGCCATTAACACCTGACAAGGGCCAATGTTGATACCCACTATGAAGTGTTACTGTAGGTCACATGGGGTGTTTCAGGAACTCAATCATGGGTCAGAAATCTCATGAATTTGCTGAGTCATGCCATGAGTGCCAATAATGGAGCACGACGAGGAAGTGTTAATTGACAGCATACTAAGCTTGCCGTGCATGGGGAACATAAAGTGCATATGCTATTGATGTCACTACATTCAGAATCTAGCTTTTCTCCTGAAGGCTGCATTTCTAAGCAATATCAAAGACATATATCATATATCATGCAAGTATATGAAAACTAGATAACATGGGGAAGACTTAGAAATTAATGTTTACTACCAATGTAAGATCAGAGGTAAAATAGTTCAGAGTATTTTTCGAAAACTATTTGCAATTCACTAAAAACACTAGTAAAATAAGGCATTGCATTTTTTTATTGAAATGTGCTGTGTTTATCTCATGAAACTGTTTGGTATTTTATCTCAAGCAATGTCATATCCAATGGGATCCATACAATTGAGAGGGATTAAACATTTGTCAGTTTTTATTGTTCGATGCCTGTGCCCTATTAGGCAGATTCACTCTCTATTGTTACTGTTTCTTCTTATCACTGAAAGTGAAAGGAAGAGAGATACCCACATTTTGGGTTGACACCGAACACTAATGGGGAAATCTTCCCAATGGGACACAGATGACAAAAAACATCACTGACAGGGATTCTCACCCTCCATTACAACCCTCCATTACGCTATCCAAAATGAGAAAAGAAAGATGTGTCCTTAGTTACACTTTAATCACGTCCTGACGAGGCCATTTTCTTGTGATATGGCACTGGGTTACTTTAACTGATGATCGTGCGACGCTGTACCCAGATAAAATGTTTGTCCTTTTTTTCCCACAAATAGAGTTTTCTTTTGGTGGTGTTTGATCCCCTCTTTTTTTTAAATTGCGCTATAAAGAAACAATATATTTTACTTTCTGCTACAAAACATATCCACTTTTAAAGCGTAAAAAGTTAAATGTTTTCATCAATTTAGGCCAATATGTATTCTGCTACATATATTTGGTAAAACATAATCTACAAACTATGGGATATTTTATTGATTTATTTTTACTAGTAATGGCGGCGATTAGCGACTTATAGCAGCGGATATTGCGGCGGACAAATCTGACATGTAACTGACACTTTTTGGGGACCAGTGACACTAATACTGTGATCAGTGCTAAAAATATGCACTGTCACTGTACTTATGATACTGACAGTAACTCTAATGCCGCGTACACACCATCGCTTTCTGCGATGGAAAAAAACGTCATTTTCAAAAACGTCAATTTAATTGACCGTGTGTGGGCAAAAACGTCGTTTTATGTCTTCTAAAAAACGACAGAAAAAAATTGAAGCATGCTTCAATTTTATGTGTCGTTTTTGGCCGACGTTGTTTTCTGTGTTCTAAACATTGACCGTGTGTACGTAAAAACGTCGATTTAAGCCCGCGCATGCTCAGAAGCAAGTTAGGAGACGGCAGCGCTCATTCATGTAAAACGACTGTTCAGAATGGAATCAGCACATTCGTTAAGGTGTTTTTCAGCTTATAGACAAGAAAATAAAGCGCTTCTTTAACCCCTGCTTTTAACTGCTACCCAGAAATGGACGTTTGTTGCGGCTGATCTTGTTACATAGTTATGACAAGCTTTTAATTAGTTTCTTTCTTGTTTGATAATGTTTATGTTTGTGTTCTGTTATTTAGTTGTATCTTCCATCTTAAACATTTTAAATATATATATTGGTCCACCTTTTTATTAATTTTCTTATTTTTGTCACCAATTTGATTAGTAATATCTATTTTGTGTTTATTTAGGAGTGTGTGAAGTGTCTGCAACAACCTAATTTTTTAGTTAACTCACCCACAAGCATGTTTTTTTACCTTGTTAATGTTTGCATTATTTATTTTGTAATGGGTCTGCCCACTCAATAATGATCTCTCAAATCTACAATAAAGAAACATGTTGAAATTTGGCTGAAAAATTAACATTTATTTTAGTCTTCCTAAAAATTTCAAAAAAAAAAGGTGGCAACCCAAAAACACAACATAATAAAAACAAAGATGCCAAGGTAGGCAGCACTTTAGAGCATGCTTGATTTTTTCTGAAAACAAGGGTCCCCGAAGCCACAAATACAGCCTGTGAGTCCACATTAAAATTCCATCAGGGGCACCGTATTATTTCTTGGCCTTTTTCTTCCCAGCAGCCTTCCCTGCAGTCTTCCCTGCAGCCTTCCCTGTAGCCCGAGTCCTTGGGGGCTGGGTTCCTGGAGGAGATGAGGTGGCAGGAGCCAGAGCAGCCTCATGAGGTGGAGGAGCAGGAGCAGGTGCAGGAGCAGGAGCAGGAGCAGGAGCAGGAGCAGGAGCAGGAGGAGCAGCAAGGACAGGAGGAGCAATCCGCACAATGTGGGTGTCGTCATCGAGCTGCCCCAGGGATGCCATGGTTATGGCTTGGAAGATGAGGAGTTCGCAGCGCACACGCTGGCTCTGCTCCAGATTGTACAGCTTGGCTGCAATGAGCGCTGCGAACCCCTCAACTTCACTGGGTGGCTCTCAGATGGCTGCAGTAGCTTGGCGAAGCAGGCCCTGGGTCTCCTCCTCCATTTGTCGCATACTCCTGAGCCGTTTATTGGGATTGCGGAATGGAGGGATCCGGGAGATGGTATCCCGCCGGCGTGCCTCCTGGGTCCCACTGGGGCCTGCCACCTCCTGGCTCCCAGTGGGCTCTGCCACCTCCTGCCTTGCAGTTGGCCCTGGCTCCTCCTGGCTCCCTGTGGGCCCTGTCTCTTCCTGGCTCCCTGTGGGCCCTGTCTCTTCCTGGCTCCCTGTGGGCCCTGGCTCTTCCTGGCTTGGGTCTGCCTGTGTATCAAAAAAAGGAACATATGTTATTAGTGTTTGTCATTAATCACACACATTTTTACAATCATGAGTGATGCAAATTGAATGTCAATATATATTACACACAGGGTCGCCATCCCTAATTATGTGGCCCCTTAAACACCTTCAGACATGGTCCCCCTGGAATTATGTGGGTTGTTGCATGCCTAATTTAGCAAATAAGTGGCCTTTTCCCCAAAAATTATTTTATTCAATTTAGTGTCAACTAGATAGTACTCAAAAAGGGTGTCTTCCATCTGGGACCCCTTGCAGGTGTATTGCGTTACTCCCCCCTACTGGCCTATCTGAAAATGCCACCCACTCCTTCATAAACATTATAAATTTGCACATTTTGACCCCATCATGTTTTCCCACTACTGACTATTGATCCTATCCCTAAACTTACGAGATTCACATAGAATTTAGAACAATAGTAACATACATTTACCATTATTACTATACTTGTCATATACTAACTAAATTCATACAAAAAACACATACCATTCTCCATGGCTCACAATTGGGGTCCTCCAGGAACTCTTCCTCTTCCTCCGAGCTTGCCTGCTCTTGTCTGCAGGGAACACTGGAGGATTGGCTGCTGGGAAGCTGGGAGCTACCTCTTGGGGGAAGGGTAGACATGGATGCCCTGGTCTCAATGTGGTCGTCCAGGAACTGCAGCTGACTATAGTACCACAGGGTTGGTTTGTATATGGAGTCAGCTGCAGCCCCAGACCTCATTGAGGCCAGGACTTGGACCCGTTGGGCCCTGTAGGTGCCCCTGATGGAATTTATTTTGCTTTTCACAGTGGCTGTTGTGGCGTTGGGGACCCTTGTTTTCAGAAAAACAAGCATGCTCTGTCTAGCTTTCTCCCTGGCATCTTTGTTTTTATTTATTGTGCTTTTGGTTTGCCACAGAACAGGATGTTCCTTCCATTTTTGTATGAATTCTGTCAGGAACTCCGCATCCTTGAAGGGATCCATTCTTTCTGCACATGAAACAGAAGCCAAAACATAATGTAATTAAAGCCACTAGCTTACTTCCCCTAACTTGCCCACAAACTCATTCCCTATTCACTATAATAAAGTCGGAATAAAAAACTTACGTCTCGTCGTTTGGAAAGATCGTGATTTACGCCTTCTTCCACAGACTATGCACGCCGTTTACAAACACGTCCCATCCCTTTTACACTACGCACGCGTGACGCTCCGCACGACACCCCGCCCCTGACGTTCGGTATCGTCCTTTCCACGCCCCTTCTCTGTCGTTTGGTGAGGGAGAAATGATGGAGAACATGGATGACAATTCCAGCTCAAGTCAGGAGGCAGGCCAGGCCCAACCACGCCGCAGATTCCGATGCAGAGCCTCCAATATGAGTTTTCAGGAAATGGTGGAGATGGTCACCATATTGAGGAGGGAGGACTATGATGCCAAGCATGGCCCCTACATGCATCCCAATCAAGTCAAAGCCAAAATTATGGAGAAGGTCATCCGTAGGCTCCAGCGGAAGTTTGGGAAAACCAGGAGCAGAGAGCACCTGCGCAAAAGGTGGTCGGATTTAAAAAAAAGGGAACCCCACCAACTTTACAAAATTAATAGGGTGATTCGAAGAAGAAGTAAGTTTTTTCCATGTGTATTAATTATTTTGGTGTGTTCTTTGTGCCATATTTTTTTTTTTTGCATGTTGACCATAAAATTAATATTATGAATGTGGACGCATGATGCAGTCGTCGTAGTCGTCGTTCATTCGCTGACTTTCAATAATCCAATACCATATTAATGAGAAATGGCATCATGCCTAGTTTGCATGTGCAAAGGGGAGTTGAAGCACTGTATCTGAACTAAATTCGTAAATTTATGAATTGTGGGCGAATGAACGACGACTCCTATGACCAATTAGTCGACACAAATATGAAAGTTGTGACATTTTTGGGGCTTAAAAAAAAGGTGTATTCAATTCTAGAATTGATGGAAATGTGTTTCAGCTTATTTTAGAAGAAACGTAAATACCTTGAGATTCCCAAAAAGGAGCGTTTGCTACTCCTTTTTTTATTGAACATGTGTACTCAGTAGCACAATTGTTTGTCACAATCACAACCTATGTTGGGTCACACACAGGGGTGAGCAGATCCAGGGGAGACTTGGTTAGCTTACATATCTAAAATTAAAAATTTGGTCAACAGATTTGACATTACTTTGTGAATGGATTAAATACTGGTCTATTTTCTGGATAATTGTTTAAAAATCAACAATATTGCCCTTTTGTTTATAATTTAGTAATTTTTTGGTGTCATTTCAGGCCGCTCGTAATGTTTGAACCTCATGTTTTCCCTTTCTTCAATCTTGTAGGGCACAATGAAGCAGAAAGGCAGGAGGCACAAGCCAATCAAGCCACACCCCCGAGGGATGTAGAGGAAGAGGAACCTGCCTCAACATCCGGTAAAGTAACATCTACCACATTTTCTGTGAATATAGATATAGGCATACAATCTTTTAACACATGTTTTGGTTCCACATTTCAGGAGGAAATCGGGCTGGTCAGGGACTGGACACGTATAGTGCCCAGCTCCTCATCGGCGAGGTTCTCACCTGCAGGGCCCAAGTCGAGGACATACGTCTGGCCTGCCGTGAAATACGCCACAAAGCAAAGACGCTGGAACGGCAGCTAAAAAATTTTATAAATGTTTTGGGGAGGGTTTAATTGTTTGTGTATTTTATTTTTTCTTCGAATTTGAAAAACAAAAACAAAAAAAAAAAAAAAAAATTTTTGTAGTAATCAAAAAAAAGACAAAAAAAATATAAAAAAATTATATTTTGGACAAATCAAAAAAGAAAAAAAAAAAAAAAGATTTTGTACTAATCAAAAAAAAGACAAAAAAATATAAAAAAATTATATTTTGTACTAATCAAAAAAGAAAAAAAAAAAAAAAGATTTTGTACTAATCAAAAAAAAGACAAAAAAAATATAAAAAATTATATTTTGTACTAATCAAAAAAGAAAAAAAAAAAAAAAAATGATTCTATTTTGTACTAATCAAAAAGAAAAAAGTAAAAAATAAATAACATTTTGGACTCCAAACAATTTGTGTGTAGTTATTGGTATCAATGCAGACTCATTCAATTACTCAGGCATATTTGTAGAGTTATTAAAATTTAACACTCATGGGAATTTATGACATCCCAAACACATGGCTGGATGAGAACCTAGGAAAAAGAAACATTACCCCCCAAAACTTACAAATAAATTAAATCTAAAAAATAAACACTGTTTCATCAAACAAAAAGTAAATTTTATTCTTTAATCAAGATCAGGCATTTCAATGGCCCCCCTCCCCATAAAATAGTCCACATATGATTGACGCACTGCACGTGCGGTTTGGGGGGCCAAGCCTCTATGGCTAGCCTGATGTCCCGGCTCCGGAGCCACAACATCAGCCTCATCAGGCAATACCGTCAGATAAGTTTGTGAATTTTGTTTTAAAAAATTGTGTAAAATGCAACAACATAGGATGATGTAATTCCACTTGTATTCCGCCAGGTTTATTGCTGTTAAAAACAATCGGAATCGGCTGGCCATGATTCCAAAGGCATTCTCTACCACACGTCTTGCTCTGGCCAGCCGATAATTAAAAACCCTCCTCTCATGGGTGAGGGTGCGTACGGGAAATGGCCTCATGAGGTGGGGACCCAAACCAAAAGCCTCATCTGCAACAAACACGAAGGGCAGCCCCTCTTCGTTCTCCTCCGCAGGTGGCAATCCTAGGTCCTCCAACCGAAGCCGTTGGGCGAACTCCGTCTCCGCAAAGACACCGCCGTCCGACATCCGGCCATTTTTCCCAACATCCACGTACAAGAACTCGTAATTGGCAGAGACCACCGCCATCAAAACAACGCTGTGGAACCCCTTGTAATTGAAGAAATGGGATCCACTATGGGGTGGGGGCACAATGCGGATGTGCTTGCCATCAATGGCTCCTCCGCAGTTCGGAAAGTTCCAACGCTGGGAGAAGTCTGCCATTCCTGTGGCGTGGTGGGGAACTGGATAGAAAGAAAATAAAAAATACATTAAAACAAAGATTTTGAACAGAATATAGCTAAAATTACAAGGGATCCCACCAACAATTCCACAAAAAAGGTTAGTATTAAAAAATAACATGTGAACACTAAGCATATTAATCACCCCCTCTGATGTTCAAAAAATATATTTAGGGGGAGTGGGGCTCAAGATGAGTTTCTCACATGAGAAACAACCCCACAAAAAAAAATATAAATAAGAAAAATAATTATTAGTATGTAGTTCAAAAATCTAGGGGGGGGGGGGTTTGGACAATGGAGGCCACAAATAAACGGGGATATAGGGACACACAAAATGCAGCACTACAATAGAGGCCACAAATAAACGGGGATATAGGGACACACAAAATGCAGCACTACAATGGAGGCCACAAATAAACGGGGATATAGGGACTATGCTAGGTGGGTTTGGCCACAACATAGAATGATGGACAGGTTGGCTAAATTAAATAAACATGTAGGGCTTTACAAATTGTGTAGAACAGCATACATAGAGACAAAGTGAGCATTCTGAGCATATTAGAAAAGGTTTTTTTTAACTTTTTTTGGGACATAGTTTGACCATTGAAAGAACACCACTTACCTTAACATAGTCCTCCTGAAGAACCTGAATGATGGCCGAACAGGTCTCCGGGATTATGAGGCCCAGAGCCTGGGGGGAGATGCCCGTCGAGAACTTCAAGTCCTGCAGACTTCTCCCTGTTGCAAGGTAGCGCAACGTAGCAACTAGCCTCTGCTCAGCAGTGATGGCTTCCTGCATAACGGTGTCCTGCCTGGTGATATATGGCGACACCAAAGCCAAAAGCTGCTGAAATACGGGGTCAGACATCCTAAGAAAATTCCTGAAATCATCAGGGTTATTTTCTCGGATCTCCCGCAGCAGAGGCATATGAGAGAACTGGTCCCTGCGTAGCAACCAGTTCTTGGTCCACAACCTCCTCCTCACCCTGTTCATGGACCGTCGCTGGGATGCAGCACACATCCTAACAACAAGCACAGCACGATCTCGGCGACGAGTTCGTACCCGCAACATGGCTAGAAAACGGTCGTCAAATCAGATCAGACTAAAAATTACGCCCTGAAGTAAAGAATGGCCTTTGAAGAACGACCTGCTAAACAGCACCGTGCACACAAAACGTAATGCCAAAACAAATACGTCCTTAGTACAAGCACTGTATCACAGATCCGACAACAAATAGACAAACTGTACGACAGAAAACAAAATTTAAAGCACAGTCACTGAAAATCACGAATCGTATCTCACCAAACTTTTACTAACACGCAGCAACACGATATCAGCAAAAGAGGCCGTCTTCCGCATGGAAACGACCCTTTATAGTGACGTCGTGCGTGATTGACGGAACTGCGCTGTGCTAGAGCGTTGTGAAAAAGCGATGGTGTGTATGCTACGTCGTTGTTCAAATAGAAGTTTGAAAAATGACGTTTTTTTAAAGCACATAAAGCGTCGCATTTTTCCATCGCAGAAATCGATGGTGTGTACGCGGCATAAGGCCTCGTACACACGACCGAGTTTCTCTGCAAAAACCAGCAAGAAACTTGCTGTTTGTTTTTTTTTGCCGAGGAAACCAGTCGTGTGTACACTTTTCGACGAGGAAACTGTTGAGGATCTCGTCGAGCCAAAAAGAGAGCATGTCTTCTTTTTCCTTGACGGCAATGGAGAAATTTGGCTCGCCGAGATACTCGACAGCCTAACAAGGAACTCGACGAGCAAAATTATGTGTTTCGCCCGTCGAGTTTCTCGGTCGTGTGTACGAGGCCTAAACTAGTAACCTGTAAAGGCTTTAAAGCATTGCCTATAGAGATGCCATTCCATGGGCTTATGAAGTTTTAAAGCGTGACATGTTTGGTATCTATGTACTCAGCGTAACATTATTTTTTATGTTTTATCAAATAGTACTGTATAGTGTTTGTGTGCACTAAAATTCATTAAAGTGCATTTTTCTTTTTAAATAGCATTTGAAAAACCACCAACTACCGTGTGACATAAAAAATGCAATACCCACCATTTTATTCTCAAGTGCCTCTGCTAAAAAAAAATAATGTTTAAAGGTTTAAAGTAATTTTCTAGCAAAAAAAGTAGATTTTTACATTTGTGTGATAAGTTTTAGAATTAGCCCGGAGCTGAATTGGTTAAATGACTGGAAAATCATCCTTTGTATAGCACTTATTTGAAGTAAGACCAAAGTTTGTTTAACTTCCATTACCAAAGTAATGAAAGTTAAACAAACTTGAAATTTTTAAGGTGCCACAGAAATATTGATATTCAAAAATATATATTTTTTTTTTTTACAAAACTGTGTAATTAAAAATATGATCTTCATCCAGAGGGGGGACATCTTGATGCTGTACAAATTGTCTGTTTATTTGATTGTGGACTTGCTCTAGATGCTAGCTTGGGAATGGGACTTAAGGTGGACTTGGCCTCCTCGAACATATAGGAGCATCATGAATACCGCCCTGGTGGAGGCAGGATAAAAAGTACACTCTAGATCAGGGATATGCAATTAGCGGACCTCCAGCTGTTGCAAAACTACAAGTCCCACCATGCTCTGCCTCTGGGTTTCATGCTTGTGTCTTGCTATGCCTCATGGGACTTGAAGTTCTGCAACAGCTGGAGGTCCGCTAATTGCATACCCCTGCTCTAGATAGTACCTAGTGCCAGATCGTCTCTCTAAAATGTACCAGGGGACTTCCTCTATGTGATTTAGGGTGTGCAAGCAGCCCACTATGATATTCTGTACATGGTGGACCTGTACCAAAGTCCAGTCTCTTAACCTTCACTTCCCATTTTTTTTCCAAATGCATATTATTGCATTAAACTGTTTCTAGCCATGTTTGTCCAATAGTTTTTTTTTTTCTTTTTTATGAATTGTTAAAGAATGATCAGATTTTTTATTAATTCAGAAACATTTTTATATTTTCCCCCATGGAATATTTTTTTAGTCACACTGGAAATAGTTATCATTAGCATGTACAGTATATTTTAAGGACAAATCACTGCAAGCTTCCTCAATTACAGACTTTACCTATTTGTATACTGTAGATGCATTTTTTCTACTCAGTTTAGTCCCCTGATGCCACTTATACATCTGCTTAAAATCTTATACAACCTACCACACCGTAATTGTCAGTCGAGTGAAATACATGGACTATGCTCTATAACAATAACCTATATGGACAGGAAGTTGCAGAGAACTTTATAAGACTTGTACTTATTGATTACAATTTCAGTTGTCTACGTACAGGGACAAGCAATTAGACTTACTTTGTGCAAATGATATAATATTTGATGCTTGGAAATGAATTACAAGAACTTGACCTGATGTTGAAGGACATTCAATGCCCTGTATTGCAATAGGGAAAGTGTTGGCTTCTGATAAATATAATAACTTTATATCCTGAACCTGTATACCCCTTATAGATCACAATACATTTTACATTTCAACTATGGGCCTACTGATTTGGCGATCATTTATTATGTGTACTTTTTTTATATATAAATAATGTTGTTGTTTTTTGTAATATTGTCTTTCAAAATAAATTTTATATGTCCACGCAATATTAGCTATTTACAGTACAATTGTTACTGTAAATAAAAAGTGCTTACTGTAACTAAAAACTGTATGTTTATTCTATAATTTGTTCTGCTCATAATAATGCAAAAATTATGTTTTATGGTGTTTTTTTTTTTTTTTACATTTTTGTTTAAGTCTACATTCACACATGTGCATGCATTGTGGGGGCATTCATTTGAATGGGCTCCAGTATTGATGAGACATTAGGTGCTGTGACATCATGTGGATTTGAATGCTTGAAAACAAGAGCATGTTGCCTTTATGTGGGGATGCCATTAAGAATTAATGGCACCCCTATGCGTCTTCCAAAGAAAACAATGAATAAGAGTGAAAAAAAGTTTAAACAATAATAGTAAAAGAAAAATAAAGACAAATGAACCACAAAACCCAACATTTTGTGCTTCTTCCTCTAAAAAAGTTAAAACGCCAACAGCCAATTTTTTCAAAATTGAAACAAGGTGTTACAATTTGTATAAAAAAAATAAAAACATTCAGCAGCAAAATAGTAGCTGCAGGTAGAACAGAAGGAAGGAGTCAATTAGCGCTTAAGAATTAAGGGTTAACAAGGTGCTAATTAGGAAGAAATTGAATTATTATTATTATTTTATTCAGATATACAAAGTTTCCTTAACCAATGGCTTATGCAGATCAAAGGTAATCCATTTGTTCAGCTATGGATGAACCAGAGTATTCACCAGTGGCGTAACTAGAACCTTCAGGGCCCCGATGCAAGAAACCATGAAGGGCCCCCTGACCCCGGGACAGGGCTCTTTTCTCCGAGCCCGGTGGCGGAACAGGACATGGTCGCAAGTGGGTGGCTGCATATAAAGGAACAGATTTCTCCATATCCCCCTGCTTCTCCTCCTCTCCCTCCCGCAGGCATTCAGCGGCTGCAGGAGGAAAATGGAGGGATTGATTCCTCTATGACGGTGTTTCTCAATCTTTTTCCAGTCAGCGCACCCTTGAAGTATACCCCTAGGTGAATGGGGCTACGCTGCAACCCCCCAGCAACTGTGTGCATTGCATGCCGTTGCAGCATAGTGATGATGCATTTAAGGGGTTAAAACAGGTGGTCAGTAGGCATTTGACAGCCTCTTTACCGGCTTTCAAATGCCTCTGAAAAATGATCTGAGCGTGGATCACTTTTGGAGGAACAGCATTTTTTTGCTGGTACTATGAACAAGCAAAAAATAAATAAAAAAATAGGTTCTGTACACATATAGGGGGTCAGGATTAAAAGCACATACATAAAATGTGCATACATACATGTAAACACACACATATATATAATGGCACATATGCACGCACATATAAACCAGTGGTGGTTGGTGCTCAAAATGTTTAGGGGGGACGCAAGCAAACTGAAAAAAAAAAACAATTGCAGTCACTGTGCCCATCATTTGCAGCCACTGTGCCCATCAAAAGCTGACACTGTGCCATCAAACTCCACCACTATTCCCATCAAATGCCGCCACTGTGCCCATCAAACGCTGCCACTGTGCCCAAATGCTGCCACTGTGCCCATTTAACATTGTTTTCTATAAAGGTTGTTCGTATTGATGCTGTGCAATTTTGAACTGGTTAAAAAAAAGGGTCCTTATCTCAGGCTATGCTAAGTCCCCTCATAAATTGCATTAAATTTGCACAAATTTAAACATAAATCACACTGGGAAATTCGCATCATATTCGTACCACATTAGTGTGAACCTGGACTCAACATGTTGGACATTACTGTCAATCTCTGTGCTCTTCCTCTACAGGCTTTCTCCACAGCTGAAAGCCATAGTCCCCTTGGTACTCTTCTGATGAACAGAGTCTTGCCCATCATCTAGTTCTTCCCTTCAGTAGACAAAAGTGCTTCCCTTCAGTAGACAGTAGTACAAAATTTCTCGGGCCTCGTACACGCGACCGTTTTCCCCGACAGAATCCAGTTCTTTTTTTCCTTTGACGGGAGTCTCAATTTCCTCGTCGTGTTCCTCGTCGGGCTGGTTTTCTACGACAAACACGTTCGTGTGTATGCTAAGAAACCCGCGCATGCTCAGAATAAAGTATGAGATGGGAGCGCACCTTCGAAAAAAGTAGCGTTTGTAATGGAGATAGCACATTTGTCACGCTGTAACTGTTACGTACCTGGTATGTTTAGAGTCTGGTTGTAGGAGGCCTCTCTTACGGCTCTGGTTCACGAGCCACTGAAGTGGGAACAGCGGACTCGGAGCACAGCGGGGTAGGAGTGCCGATGAAGTGATGAATAGATGTAGGTGGCTGAGTCTCTCTGGCGGGAAGGTACAGACGGCACTGAGGCAGAAGAGGGGGTCAGCGACCCTGACAGGTGATACGACTGCAATGGCAACAAGCTGATGAAGAAAGCAGATAAAAAGGAAGCAAGAAACAGCAGGGTCAGGCAAGCCGGGTCACAACGGATAATCAGATGGTTCAGATGCAGGTAACTGAAGCGTAGTCGTGGTGCAAGCAGGTGGGTCTGGCAACGGTGGGTCCAATCAGAAGGGTAGTCAAACAAGCCGGAGTCAGGGATTAGAGAGATACGGATAGTCAACAAGCCGGGTCAAGGTTCAGTCAGTAATTCAGGATCAGGTTTCAGGATCAGGTTTCAAGTGTAAGTTCACTCCAAAACTGCAGATCAGGCAGCAATGTGTTTGAGTCCAGCAATGGCTTTTAAAGTGTGCTTTGGCACCAAAAAACATGCACACGCGCGCTCCCGCTATCGTGCACGCGCGCGCCCCTGTTGCGCATGCGCAGGCGTGCGGGAAGTGCTGCGGTGTGTCAACATGGAGGAACCCTGTTGTTTCCTCAGAAACGAGGATGGATGAGGCTGGGAGGTAAGTCCCTGACAGTAACAGTCTGAAAAGTGCAAATTGTCTCTTACCAAACTTTTACTTAACACGCAGTAACATGAGATTAGCAAAAGCAGCCCCAGGGTTGTGCCAGTGGAATCGAACTTCCCCTGCCGTTGTATGTGTTGTACGTCACCGCGTTTGAGAACAAGGAGATTTGGTCTTGACCGTGTGTACGCAAAGCAAGCTTGTCAAGTTTCTCGACAAGCCTAACAAGGAACTCATCGAGGAAAACAATGTTTCAATTTGTGTGTACGGGGCCTCAGGCGATACAAATGCAATAAATAGCAATACATGTGGAACCACATTTTTTATTATTATTATAGTTATTATAGTTTCCATCTTCTCTGTTAAAAAAAAAAAAAAAACACTTCTTTGTATGCTCTTCTTTTTCAATCCAGCACTGGTAGTTTACTAGGAGGGGACATCATAATGCAGACTGGGTTGACAGTACCCCCAGTACACATCATTACATGGGTGCTGCTCACTCAGGAAGAAAAGGAAGATGTCATGATTTTATCTGACCAGCTGAAAGACTTTTTTTTATTCCAAATTATTGGGGGAAGGACCTGGGTGTAAATCTACCTATACAAGACATAACAGTGTGATGTTAGTAACTTTTTATAGTATTATAATCCCTCCACTGCAGATTTACAAACACCATAGATGTCTCAAAATTAAATAAAATAGGATAAATCACCCAACTATTACGTTCATAATTAAGAAAGATGTGGAACTAATATCTGAAGAAGAATGAATTACTATGTATAAATTAATTGATGTCCTGCCTTTTAAAATCTGACAAGTTCAAGAACATCAGAAGTGTGGTCTCAGCACAAAAGATGCAGCAGCTTTGTTCATCAGATAATGAATATAAAAAATGTAATTTGCTAATTCATGGTTTCGTTCTTGGAACACTACAGACTGCAGGAGTAAAATAATTTTTATAAAGCTTTTATCATATCAGTCATGTCATTGCATTTATGTTCATCAATGCATTATGGAAAAGATAATATAATAGCATGAGGTATAAAAATCAGATCACTTTTGATACATAATAATTAAAATTACTAAATCATTAATATGTTACATTTCACAAAAGCTATATGACTAAAAAGCTTATAGAGGAATAGTTTTGCAATGGGGTCTCGAAATGTTTTGGGGTAACTTAAATTTTAAATGGCCACTAAACCCCACAAACTCTCCTTAATAATAATAATGAGTACAGGCATACCCCACTTTTAAGTACACAATAGGGTTTATTTACTATCGCTGGAGCATAGTGTAACAATGAATAAAAAAAAAAATATATATATATATATATATATATATATATATATATATATATATATATACAGTATATATATATATATATATATATATAGCAAATATAGTGAGACCAAAGCCAAACACTGTTAAATACATATGTCTATAGTCACATGTGCTAAATAATGCATCTTGTTTTTAATAGATAAAAAGATAAAAGACTGTTTGCAAAGACAGACAATCAGACTGTATAATGAATCAGAAACACTCCATATCTTGTGCTACTCATTATAATGTAGTAAATATTTAATAAATATTTACTGTACATTGCCCCAGAAATGGATACGGCTTTTATTGCAGAAGTAGATGTAGCAAGAGATTTGGAAATATGTTTTCCAGGGATTATTCCCAAGATTTGGTGGTTAACCACTTGCCAAATAATTTGGGGACCAGTGACATTATTACACTTATCAGAGCTACAAAAATACACTGATCAATGTAAAAATGGCACTGGCTGGGAAGGGGTTAATAGTAGGGAGTGATTAAGGGGTTAAGTGTGTTTCCTCAGTGTGTTCTAACTGTAGGGAGGATGGGGTTACTGATACATGACAGAGATCACTGTTCCCGATCACTGGAAGCAGTAGATTCCTGTCATGTCACTAGGCAGAACAGGGAAATGCCATGTTTACATAAGCAGTTCCCCAGTGGGCCACCGGTGGACTGCTATCCTGCTTTTATGGACTGACGTACAGGTCAGTTTGTGCAGGAGAGCCATTCTGCTGACGTATCGGTTGGCAAGTGCACTTGCAGTGCAAAGTGCATTTTCCTTTAATAAATAACCCCCAATGTGTCTTGGTTGACAGGAAACCACAGTTTTTTTTATATATATACTGAAAGTGACATAATAGTTTTGCTTAGATACAGATATGTAAAGAATTCTAAAAATGTATTATTATCATTGGTTAATTGAATAAGTAGGTCTAAAAGTGAAACATGTCATTCGAATCATGTACCCATTATTGGTGGAAAATAATTAATAACACCCATCTTATCCTGCGAATTTAACCACTTAAGGACCGCCTCCTGCACATTTACGTCGGCAGAATGGCACGGCTGGGCACAGGCACTTACCTGTACGTCCCCTTTAAGTGACCAGCCGTGGGTCAGGCACGCGCCCACGACCCGGTCCGGAGCTTCGTGACCGGAGACCTGCAGACCCGATCACCGCCGGTGTCCTGCGATAGGTCATAGGAGCTGAAGAACGGGGAGAGGTGTGTGTAAACACACCTTCCCCGTTCTTCACAGTGGCAATGTCACTGATCGTCTGTTCCCTGATATAGGGAAAGGCGATCAGTGATGTCACACGTCCAGCCCCGCCCCCCTACAGTTAGAAACACATATGAGGTCACACATAACCCCTACAGTGCCCCCTAATGGTTAACTACTAAACTGCAATTGTAATTTTCACAGTGAACAATGCATTTTTATAGCAATTTTTACTGTGAAAATGACAATGGTCCCAAAAATGTGTCAAAATTGTACGATGTGTCCGCCATAATTCCACAGTCACGAAAAAAAACGCCGATTGTCGCCATTAGTAGTAAAAAAAGATATATTAATAAAAATGCCATAAAACTATCCCCTATTTTGTAAACGCTATACATTTTGCGCAAACCAATCGTTAAACGCTTATTGCGATTTTTTTTACCAAAAATATGTACAAGAATACGTATCGGCCTAAACTGAGAAATTATTATTTTTTTATCTTTTTTGGGGGTATTTATTATAGCAAAAAGTAAAAAATATTGTTTTTTTTTTCAAAATTGACGCTCTATTTTTGTTTATAGCGCAAAAAAAAAAAAAAAAACACAGAGGTGATCATATACCACCAAAAGTAAGCTCTATTTGTGAGAAAAAAAACAACGCCAATTTTGTTGGGGAGCCACATCGCACGACTGCGCAATTGTCAGTTAAAGCGACGCAGTGCCGAATCGCAAAAACTGGCCAGGTCCTTTACCTGCGTAATGGTCCGGGTCTTAAGTGGTTAAAGAGGAAGTAAACCCTGATGGGTTTACTTCCTCTTCAGCCCGCTGCAAAGCCTGCAAATGAAAAGCATGAAAAGCATAATGGGCTAGTATGCATCTTATCTATACTAGCCCATTATGTGCCACTTACCTGCAAAAGAATTTAGCGATTTCCCCAGTGTAGGCAGCGTTCATCTTCTGTCCCCTCTTCCTTCTGGGCTGCGGATTCTGGCAGAGCCGCGTGACGTGACATCACTCCCGCACATGCGCACAAGAGCCACCATTTACGACACAGACTGGGGAAGAAACGGCACTCGGTTTCGTTTCTTCACCACGCATGCGCCGTTAACATTTTTGATGGACTACAAGTGAAATATCTCCTAAACGGCACATGTTTAGGAGATATTTCCACTACCTATAGGTAAGCCTTATTCTAGACAACCACTTTAAGATCTTGTACAAGCCAAAAATAAACTGAACAGTGTGTACAATTAATCTGTTTTGAGTCACTTTGTATACACTGCTCCCAGCGCAGATCTGGGTGTGATGAATCAAGAGATGACGGCAATAAGTTAATGTAATTAGACAATAATAATGTGATAGTTAATACTAGAGTATAGATAAAGAAGCATCCCATCAAGCACTGTCTGTGTCCTTCTTAAATAAATTATCTTTACTTCCTGCATGGTCACAGGGACAATAAGTGTGGGAAAATTTCCTCAATGGACAACAAGAAAGTTTCACCAATCATGCGGGGCTTAATTACATAATATTACACAATTTCTTTGCTAGTGATAGACAATATAAAATATAAACACATTTTGCTTAACCTGCCTGGCGGTATCCCCGAGCGTGACTCGGGGTGGGTTTTTTATGTTGCGATCGGTATCCCCGAGTCACGCTCGGGGTAAGATATGCAGAGCCTGCAGCGTGCGCTGGCTTACCTTGTCCTGGATCCAGCGATGTCACCGCGCTGTGTGAGCGAGTGGGACCTCGCTCGATTCACACAGCGTCCTCCTGTGCCGCCGATCTCTGTTCCCTGCGATGTTACGACGCACGGGAGCGGAGAACGGCGCCAAATTCAAAAAAGTAAACAAACACTATACATACAGTATACTGTAATCTTATAGATTACAGTACTGTATGTAAAAAAAACACACCCCCTTGTCCCTAGTGGTCTGTCCAGTGTTATGCATGTTCTTTTATATAATAAAAACCTTTCTTTCTCCCTGCAAACTGTAGATTGTCCATAGCAACCAAAAGTGTCCCTTTATGTCAAAAATGGTTTTAGATCAGCTAAAAAACAGCGATAATAAATTATAATCACTTGCAGAATTGTGCGATAGCGATTTGTGGGGAAATTCGTCATAAAAAAAAAAAAATAATGACAGCGACAATTTTGAAACTGAGAAAATGTCAGTGATTTTGATTTGATTACATTATTGAATAATTTTTATTAGAATTATATTATTATTTGTTATAATTATTTATAATTATTTATTATATTATAATTTATCATTTTGTTTTTTAAAAAATGTCATACCCGGGATGCCTATTAGATTCTTGTTTGGTCGGATTTAAGTGAGTTATTCCTAAAAATTACAGGCCTACAGTATAAAACGCCAAATTTCCTTGCAAATAATTGTACCGCTTTTGGTACGTAATTCCAGACAGAATCATACCGCCAGGGAGGTTAAGAGGAGTATAAAATCAGATGTTAAATAAGTAGTATTTGAAAAAAATTATACTGGGTATTTCTCTTTTTCTCTCCTTCTCTTCTCTTCCACTTATCTTTTTTCTCCTTCTCTTCCCTTTCCCTTATTCTCATTTTGCCTTCCTCCTTCTGTACTTATTTTCCCAACCTTTACAAAGAGGAAATTACAGTATATTGTGTTGATATGTTCATATTGTGTTCTTCCATAAGCAAATATGCAGAACAAGATTCAGCAGCTGACTTTTTGCTACACCTAGGACGAGAGATATTGTTATACACAATTCTTGTGAAAAAGAGAAACATCAATTGGTTTAGAGACTGTGTCGACTGAAACCATTGACAGTCGTTTGTCTCTTTTGGTTATTATTAGTAATTAATAGTAATAAAGGCTGGAAACTGATATTGTGATAATCACATTTTTGCTAGGTGTACAATGTGTGGATATAAACAAATTCAATAAGTTCAAAGGTTATGAGTAGGGATCAGGATTTCAAATTGCAAACATTTGGCTGAATACTTAAGATGCACCCCCAGAAACAGGGAACAACTAATTATACAGTGCATAGCCAACCCAACTCCTTTGCTATAAAAGAGTTGGCTCATAGCAGCCATATTGCTAGTGTGTGTTTGTGCTTTTAGTGAGAGCTGACAGTTCTGTGTAGGGTGAGAAACCTTTTTTTGGGGCACTAGCACATGTCCCACTATGGCAGTACCTATATTTAATAACTATTTGACATACTTTTGCTTACTAACCCTAAAAAAGGCCATAAATGAATAACAAGCTTAAAGTGGAGGTTCACCCTATAAAAAATTTCTAACACTAAATCCAGCCCAGTCCTACATATAATATGACACGGACCTTTTTTTTTCCTTTGCCGTAGATAGCGTTAAGTCGTGGAATTCACAGCGGCTTCCGGGTAGGGAATCCCGCGGGAGTGGGCGTTCCTATTGTCATGCCAATTGATTGACATGCTAAACGACGGCGCACACAGCGCGTCACGACTTCCCGAAGGAAGCTCGGGTCGGCTCGGCTCTATTCGGCGCCTGCATTTTACCCATACACTGCAGTGAGGTTCGCCACAAGGTTTGCAAACTTCAAGCAATATTTTCAACACTGTTTGCAAACTAAATCAAGGCAGATTCACTTATCCCTAGTAATGAGGAGAAACCAGGTACAAAAAGTTGCCGCTTACATTTTTATTAATGATATATTTCTTGCATATGAGCAGTTTAAAGCAATCCTGTAAGCATTTGCAAATTACAAGGAATTTACTCAGGGATCCTCCATATCTGGGCTCTGCATTATTAAATAGTAATCAGAGATAAAATGGTCACTCTAGCTTACCTAGCTTACCTATCTCTAGCTAATCTCATATTCTTATTAGCAAAGCCGCCCATAGCACTTGATAGTAGACATGTGCATTCGTTTTCATCCGAATGCACTTTCGTCCGAATTTTGGGTATTTTCGTTATCGTTTTAACAAACGAAAACGAACGTGCAGAATCCGAAATCTAAAAGATGCGACATAAAAAAAAATGCTTTATTTTAGTTTTCGTTGCTACAACAGTTCGATATTGATAGAAGAATCGACATGATGCTGACAATAGCAATCTGTGTCTATCGAACCTGCGGTCAAATGTGCCTAACCTTAACTCTATTAGGAAAGATTCGACATTATAGAGACAGTGCTGGGGTAAACCATTCGACATGAACGACGAAGATTCGATGAAGCAGAAAAAAACATACAAACGTTGAATCTGTCATTGAAGGCTTAAGCCCTATACACACTATCAGTTTTTCTGAAGGTTTTTCTTTTCAGGTTTACCAAAACCATGTAGTGCAAGGGCCGGCCTGATTGCATAGGAATTGACACTCTTGAGGTTTGACCTCATATTAGATGTTTTTGGTAAACCTGAAGAGAAAAACCTGCAGGAAAACTGATAGTGTGTATGGGGCTTTACTGTTTGATGTCTGTCGAAAGTTCTAAGAAGATTCGACAAGCAGCTAAACTGTACGACACCGCAATCGTACATTTCCGGTCAAATGCTCGGCCCATAGGCTATAGAAGAATTTGAATGTTGGTTGACTAGCAATAATGATTTATAAATATAATTAATACTAGTCATACAACATTATAATTATTCTATAGCTTGTAGGCGGAACATTCGACCGGAAATGTACGATTTGACGTACAGTTTACCTGCTCCGTCGAATCTTCTTAAAACATTCAACAGACACCATAAGCCTTCAATGACAGATTCAACCTTAATTAATTGGGATTATCGGACAAAGGATTTTTTTAATAAAACAAAATAAATAAAAATTTATTTCGGGAGTAACTAAATAAATTTATTTTTCGGACAAAAACAAAATTCCGAAACAAAATATTTTAGTGTGCACATGTCTACTTGGTAGTAAATACAGTGATGTGCATGGCATAAAAAGATTAACCTATGTGCAAACACAGATACTAAAGAACTCCAAGAGGATTCCAAGGTGTTCTGGAAGTAATTTCTGAATGTCACCAGCACCTGCAAGTGTGTGTTTTAAGGACCTGTTGCCACTATACCAGGTAAACTGTGTATGGCTATCAGTTATATGCTTATGTATTTTAAATAGATTATTAAAACCTACATTTCGCAAGCACAAATGTTACATTATACAAGTATAGGCTTTAATGTGTATGTTCTACTGTATCTTTGACTTAGAATTAGACATTCTCTATTAAACTGTGTAAGACTTTTTTTTTGGTTGGTAATCCCTTGTCAAATACATGTCATGTTTTGTTTTCCTTTTCCTAAATATTTCACAGTCTTTCAATCTAGAAATGTTCTCAGTGCCCTTGGGGATAGTGCATTAAAATGTAAAACACACAGTATGCTGTAATTGCTATAAACCATTGAATCTTTTTCTTATTATACTTGTCTTATGATTACATTTGCCCTAGGTATTTTTAAAGGATTTTAAACAAGGTCCTCATACATATCACAAAAGAAGACAAAGTTAAGTTTTTATTTAATATCTGGTATGTTACTGAGGATCCTACTTGGCATCCTCTAAGTCATTGATTTAATGCCATAAAATATTCTTATGATTTATGACTCAGAAGATCTATTTTTCACCAGACACACACATTCCAGCAGTGCATATGGGGCAAACACTTTAGCATTAAAATCACAACAATCTGACATGTTTGCTATTAGATGATATACCATATCTGCGGTTGAAGATACTAATCAGTTCCTTATCTGAGCCTGTTCTTTAATCAGTCCTGTTCTTTCCTAGACTTATCTATTAATTTCATAATTCAGGCCTTTGTTAACCACTTCAATACTGAGCACTTTCACCCCCCTTCCTTCCCAGACCAATTTTCATCTCTCTCGCTATTTTAATGACAATTGCGTGGGCATGCAACATTGTACCCAAATTAAATTTTTATAATTTTGTTCACACAAATTGAGCTTAATTTTGTTGCTATTTCTTCACCACTTGTTTTTAAATTTTTTGAGATATAGGCAAAAAAAGAGTAAACATTTTGAAAAAAAACAATATTTTCTACTTTCTGTTTTAAGAGAAATCCAATAAAATCAAATGTTGTCATAATTTTAGGCCAGAATCTATTCTGCTACATGTCTTTGGTAAAAAACATCCCGATAAGTGTATGATAATAGGTTTGTGTGATCACAGACAGATGTGTGCAGATAATCACTGGTCCAGATGATTTTACTGGGACATATGTGGGACAGGTGTTTTTACTGTGTGGGGACACTGTTTTGAGGACACTAGGCCAGTGATCAGTGGGTAAAAAGCAGTTAAAAACAGCTCATACTCACTTATCAGCCTGGTTGCAGAGATCCGCTCTCCTTCCCCTCACTGACAAGCTCCATGTGAGGAGAAGGAGAGACAATTTTTCCAATTTGATCATGTTACAACAAAAAACATAAAAGCATTTCATTGGGATTTAATGTAATAGACCAACACAAAGTGGCACATAATTGTGAAGTGGAAGGAAAATGATAAATGGTTTTCATGTTTTTTTTTTTTTACAAATAAATATCTAAATAGTGTGACGTGCATTTGTATTCAGCCTCCCTGAGTCAATACTTTGTAGAACCACCTTTCACTGCAATTAAATTTGGAAGCCTTTTGGGGTATGTAAAAAAAGCTGCTTTTACAGGCATTTGAACTTTTATTTCTCTGCCTAAAAAGTTAAAAGTAGCTTGTGCTGTTTGTTCTCTTTTGCACGTTTTTATTGCACATTTTTCCACTTTTTCAAGCATTCCATTATTTTTTGGAGTTTTTTTTGTTCTGCCTGTAAGCTCATATGCCTGTAAACTCCTGGTAAAGGGATGCCCAGGTGTTGCGTGCATCACCATGTTGGTGTCCTTGTTGTCTATTGGAGCAAACCCAAAAAGTAATAACCATAATAACTTGAGTTCCAGAAGATTTTACCCCCCTTCTAACTATAAAGTGGCAGATCTGTACCATATCTAGAATCTGCTGCAGCAATAACTGAATTTATAAAGCCAAACAAAATTTAATTTGTCCTGCAGGCTGCCTTTATTTTGCTCAGCAACAGCTGGGGACCCAGTGTGTATGATGAGGCCACAATGTAGTGCACTGGGAACAAGATTAGAGTTTTTTTGGATACATTCTGGCGTCACTTTGACTTTGGATAGAAGTAACGGGTGCGTTAAAATTGGTCTTTGGGTGTCATGGTGCCTTCACACCGTAACCTTATAGAGATAATCTTGATGAAAGCAATTATTTGCCTTGCTGTAAAAAAATGCAATGATATGCACCTGTAAAACAGGTGCTGAAAGATTTGTCTTTAGATATGCGTGTCGCTTTCCCATTGTAACCCTATAGAGGTACTCTTGATGAAAGCAAGAATTTGCCTTGCTGTAAAAAATTGCAATGATATGCATGTTTGATGTGCCTGTGACACAGTTTGTAGATTGCAACAGTGCAATCTGCTGCAGATGTGCTGAAAAAGGCCCAGACAGCTGAGCTGTGGGGAGTGGGCCGGGAGATAACAGCTACAGAATGTAATGGAATAGGGAGACTGCTCTCTACTCTTTCTTGATGTCGACCTCCTTGGGGTTGTGCCCCCTCACCTTCAGTTTCCTCCTCTGCTCTATCTGGCACTCCAATCACATCAGTGGCCTCATCATCATCATCATCATCATCATCATCATCATCATCATCATCATCTTCATCATCATCATCATCTCCATCTCCTGAGGCTTGGGGAACATGATTGCCAATTTGTCTACCAGTGTTCCTCCCTCTCTCTAAGCTCATGTTCCTGTCATCCTCAACCTCAACCTCAGAACCAGCATCTGAATCCAATAATGGCTGGGCAATGGCTGAGCAAGTGGCTAATGCTGTGGTCAAATAACACAGCTGATTCCTCAATGGCTGATGTTAGGGCTATGGCAGGAATAGATGTGGACAAAGAGGCAGGTTTATCCACTCTGGCAACTGCAGGGGACAGCACACTTGTCTCTGCTTGTGTGACAGAGGAGGATGAGGACGGTTTAGTAATTCAGTCCACCACCTCCTCTGCATGCTGTGGCTGGATACTACAGGCAAACTCACTAAAGAGAGGAAATTATGCCCTGCCTGAGGACTGTCCACCTTTGCCTGTGGACACATTTGTTGCTGGTTCCCTTAGGGCCCTTTCACATGGGGCGGATCAGTAATGATCCGCCTCCGTGTGTCCGTAAGCTCAGCGGGGATTGCTCCGTATATTCCCACTGAGCCGGCGGCTGACAGGGCGGTCCCTGCATAGTGTCTTTTCTCCGCTCTCCCCTATGGGGGATCGGATGAACACGGACCGTGTGTCCGTGTTCATCCGATCCAATCCGCAGACGGAAGAAAAAATAAGGTTTTCTTCCGTCTGCAAAATCGGATCTTTGCAGAGGCGGGTGATTACAGGTGTCAGCGGATGTTCATCCGCTGACACCCGCAATCACATAGGGACCAATGTATGTCCCGTTTTCATCCGCAAATGGATGGATGAAAATGCGGACATACGGTCCGCACATGTGAAAGGGGCCTTACAGTGCCAAGGGAATGTCTGCCTCTCCTTGTTGTCCTCCCAGACATTATTGGGAGGGAGGGGGCAGTGCTTATAAGCAAATGTAAAAGAGAAGTTGAAATCTTTATGTAGATGCACTTTAATAAATGTAAAGAGATGTTTGGTGCCCTTTAATTTGAGTGCTCACACTACACAGACACACTCCACTGATACAATATAATATACTGTAATATAATGCGCCAAACGTACAGTGACACACAGAACTATATGGAGTTAAACTGGCAGTAACACACACAAAACTATATGGCGTTAAACTGACAGTAATGCACACTGAACTATATGATGTTAAACTGGCAGTAACACACGCAAAGCGATATGGCATTAGACTGGCAGTAATGCACTTAGAAGTAAAACTTTATGGCGTTCAACTGCCAGTAATGCATACAGAACTATATGGCGTTAAACTGGCAGTACCGTGTGCAAAACTATATGACGTTAAACTGGCAGTAACACAATCAAATAGACAGTGTTCAACCATCACTACACAGATGCTATCTGAACTGTCCCTACTCTAGCTATACACTAATGTCAAGATTACTGACATGGTTTCACTACACTACAGTGAAACTATCTGAGCTGTCCCTACTCTACCCTAATGTATGTAGGAATGGCACAATCTCACTACACTACAGTGAAACTATCTAAACTGTCCCTACTCTAGCTGCACACTATGCAAAGCTGAATGATGGTCCTCCTCACTACACTCACACTATCCCTAGACTGACACTAAACTAATATTCTACACTGACAATTGAAGCAAAATAGCACAGTATAGCACACTAACTAACTAATAGCACTGAACAGAACCCCGTTCTATCTCTCTCCATGCCAAAATCACACTGAAAATGGCTGCAATTGAAAAAATAATTTTATACTGTGGGGCGGGAATGAGCCATGATTGGATAAAGTCATGATGACAATGTCTAATCATGACTCTGACAGTGCTATGTGCCCTGATTAGCTGAAGCTTTCACTGCTTCAGCCAATCAGGGTTTGCAATGCACTGTTCAGCGCTGCAAGGCATTGTGGTCGGTATGGGGGGGGGGGGGGCGAACAAATGGTCAAATCACCTGTTTGTTCGGATGTTTGCCGAACAACGGAAGTTTGGTCTGAACTTATGCTTGTGCTGAACCGTTCGCCCATCCCTAGTTACTGATATGCTACATTTGCTTATTTTTTACAGAATGCATGCTTTAAAACTGCTGATTTAATTACTTCTTTCTAATGCTTAAGATGTAGATAAATACAATACATTCCAAATTCAGTGAAGGTTGCCTACATTACAAGTATAGACAGTGCAATATTGGAAACCAGAGGCACATTGTCACGTCTGGGTTATTTGCCGCATTTGTTAATTTTTTATGAAGCAAGTCTGCCACATTAACATGAATTAGCCTTAAGAATTGCTGTGCTTAAACATTGCTTAGCACATCCCAGCAGGCAGATGCTGTTTACCTTGTCGCTGGGCATGTGATCCCAAATATCCTTTTAAACTTGCTCCTCATTTGTACTTGTAAACATAGAGCATCACTTACAGTTCTTTGTGTTCTGCAAGGTCATATGTACCTGGCCATATGTCACCAAGTTCAATTGTCACTACTTATTCTTTCATCTAATTTGCCAGTTGCAGAGCTCTGGCCAGTCCTACATTGTGTACTGCCTTAGATTGCAGTTTGGCAATGTGCATTCTGCTTATGGAGTTGTCCAAATTACTCTATTACCAAGCGGAAATTTAAGTTTGTTAGACTCTGTCAAAACTTTTCCACCATACTTAAAGTGACAAACAATATAGTCATATGTTAAAAAAGAGGATTCTTTTATTTGCAGTATCATAATAAACATATACAATATACAGGCCCGGATTCAGATACATTATCGTATCTATCGGCGGGCATAGCGTATCTCAGATACACTACGCCGCCGTAACTTAGGGCGCAAGTTCCGTATTCAGAAAGAACTTGCGCCCTAAGTTATGGCGGTGTAGTGTAAATGTGTCGGCGTAAGCCCGCCTAATTCAAATGTGGATGATGTGGGCGTGTTTTATTTAAATTACTTGTGACCCCACGTAATTGACGTTTCTTACGAACGGCGCATGCGCCGTCCGTGAACGTTTTCAAGTGTGCATGCTCTAAATTAAACTGTCAATGCTTTTAACGTGAACGTAACTTACGTACAGCCCTATTCACGAACGACTTACGCAAACAACGTAAAATACGACGCTGTTCGTTCATTTCCGACGTCCATACCTAACATGACTTACCCCTGCTTTATGAGGGGTAACTTTACACCGGAAAAAGTCTTACGTAGACAACGTAAAAAAATGCGCCGGGGGAAAGTACATTTCTGAATCGGCGTATCTACCTAATTTACATATTCTACGCGTAAATATACGGAAGAGCCACCTAGCATCCAGCGTAAATATGCAACTAAGATACAACAGCATAAGAGACTTACGCCGGTCGGATCTTAGGGAAATCTATGCATAACTGATTCTAATGCCGCGTACAGACGGTCTTTTTTTTTGATGAAAAAAAAAAATATTTTTTTTTGTGGAGTAAAAAAACAACGTTTTTGAAACTTCATTTTCAAAAACGACGTTGCCTATACACCATTGTTTTTTCAAAATGCTCTAGCAAAGCGCGGTTACGTTCAGCACTCTTTTCCATTGAAGCTCGCTTCATAACTTGCTTCTGAGCATGCGCGGGTTTAAAAACATCATTTTAAAGTCGTTTTAGCTACACACAGTGATTTTTTGTGACACAAAAAATGACGTTTTGAAAAATGACACAAAAAATTGAAGCATGTTCGAATTTTTTTTTGTCGTTTTTCAGAAGACATAAAACAACGTTTTCCCCACACACGGTCATTTTAAATGACATTTTTAAAAACGCTGTTTTTTTACATCACATAAAGCGACCATGTGTACAGGGCATAAGAATCAGGCGCATAGATACGACCCCGCACACTCAGAGTTACGACGGCGTATCTGGAGATACGCCGTTGTAACTCGTATCTGAATCCGGGCCACAGTCTACAACTGAATTCTCTGCTGCCACCATGTGACCAGGCAATATCTGATTCATTGTTGATATAACTTAGTCAAGCATTGTTGTATCTTGACTTTTGAATCATGAATCACAAAGGAAAAAAATAAACATCATTCACTTTACTAACGCCAATTGTAAGCCAAGTAATGGCAATTGTCAGTTGCTGTCCTCAAGCAGCCTTAGAAGACTACCGTGTTCTTCCTAATTGCATAATACTTTATAAAAAATTAGCCTAATAGGTTAGAACAGTAGCAGTAGTAGAGATAGATAAATTAGTTGGTATTTTCACAGTGTAACAGACAGCAATCTGATGTTCTTGTGCTCATTTATTTTCTCTACCACGTTTCTGACCTCTCATGGCAGTTATAACTTTTCATTTAGACCTGTCATTCTTTTCTCAAGCTCTTAACGGCTTTTGACTTATTTCCTGTGCCTGAAACAGAGTTCAGTAAACAGTACAATGAATACATTGTATAAATGACACAGTTCAGTGCTCCAGAGGTAGTTGTTATCCTGGACCTGGAGGATACATAATTAAAATAACAACGTTTTAACTTGAAAAAAATGTTATTTCAAATTCTGCATTTTTTTGTGTCATTTCATAGCTGAGAATTTTTTTTTTTGCCATTTTGTAGTATAAAAAAACATGAAGTATGTCTCAAACCCAGGGCCAGGTTTTCAATAAGGCATAGTAGACATGTGCTTATAATTGGCAGAGGAAAAGAGGCAGCCTTTCCCTAAATAGTTATCAGCCACGGATTTTGCCATAGTTTGTATAAATATAGTCATCTTATAAGCTCAATTGCAAATAGACACAATATTCTAAGACAAATTACAGGGTGTCTCCGGGTTATAAACAAGTTGGTGGCTGTAGGTTTGTTCTTAAGTCAAATTTGTTTGTAAGTCAGAACAGTGGTGCAGGAAGAAGCAGTGATCTGTAGGCTTCACTAGGCCACACTAGGCCGGACCAGGCCGCGGCCGCGACCTGTGGATTGGCAGGCAGGATGACGAGGGGGCCCCTTAACTCGCAGCCAGACCAGGATGGCTCACTCCAGCAAGGTACAGGCCAGGAAGATGGCAGTGGCCATAGGTGTGCGGGATCACCGCAATAAAGGCACAGGACACAGCAGGGTATGGAGAGGAACAGGCAGGCAGGTAATTAGGTTGTTTTTTTAGCGTTTTTGTGCAAGGATGGCTAATTCGTAAGTAGAAATCGTTTGCAACTCGGATGATCGTAACTCGTAGACCCCCTGTATAATTGTTGTTTTTTTGTGTAATTAACAAAGGAGGTTGTTTTGTGTAAAAGGTCATGTGCTTACGGTTTCCATTGATGAAAATAAAACCCTGCTTTAGGTAAACAGTATGTGGACCTATTCAGTTTAAAATAGAAGACAAAATTACACAGTATATATGCACTGACTGGCCACTTTATTCGTTACACCTATTCAATTGCTTGGTAACACAAATTGCTAATCAGCCAATCACATGGCAGCAACTTAATGTATTTAGGCATCTAGACGTGGTGAAGAGGACTTGCTAAAGTTCAAACCGAGCATCAGAATGGGAAAGAAAGATTTAAGTGACTTTGAACGTGGCATGGTTGGTGGTGCCAGACAGGCTGGTCTGAGTATTTCAAAACTGCTGATCTACTGGAATTTTCACTTACAACCTTCTCTAGGGTTTATAGAGAATGGTCGGAAAAAGACCTGAAGGGCCTGATATAGAATTTGGGGGGACCCCCACACATTTTTTTGTTTTTGTTTCAGGGTTTTCCTTAATATTCATACCAGACCCAAAGGGGAACCCATGCTGTTTTTTCAATGACTTTTATCTGTATTGCGGGGGTCCGGCAGTTCATTATAGCTGCGGGTAGTTTTAAATTAGGTTTTTTCCTTTAGAAATGTCATTTTGTGTAGGGGCTTTTCTAAGCATGGGAAACATGTGCTACTTTACATGCATACTATAGACACCTACCAGGTACAAAATTTAAAGGAATATTTCACTCTTGGGCCTCATGCATACTGGACGTTAAAATAACGTTATAAAAACGCCAGTAGCTTTGCAGTAAATTTTTCAACTTTTTTCAGCTTTTTTAGCGTTTATTAGCGTTTTTCCGCGTTAGCGTTTTTTAGCGTTTTTTGGTTGAAGATTTTTTTTTTCAATAGATCAAAAACGTTAAAAAACATTGGTGAGTGACGTTTTTGAACGTTTATCAGCGTTTATTGACGTTTATCAGCAGCAGA
Organism: Rana temporaria; assembly: GCF_905171775.1. Lineage (NCBI taxonomy): Eukaryota > Metazoa > Chordata > Amphibia > Anura > Ranidae > Rana > Rana temporaria. The sequence continues at coordinate 140,554,590 of NC_053492.1, forward strand.
GCGTTTTTTACAGCTGAAAAACGTCTCTCAGAACCCACTAGTTTTTTTTTTTTTTTACTGCTCAAAAACGCCACTGCCCAAAACAGCCTATGTGTGCATGGACACATAGGATAACATGATGGAGAGTTTATTGACTGTAGAGAAAAACATCTACTGCCAAAAACAGCTGCTGTAAACACGTCCAAAAACGTCCAGTGTGCATGAGACCTTATTGTTGCACTTTAAGCATTTTTAAAATCACTGTTCCCGAAAAAATCTGTAGTTTTTAAAACTTTGTTTTGATACATGTCCCCTGAGGCAGGACCCAGGACCCCAAACTATTTTTATGACAATAACTTGCATATTAGCCTTTAAAATTAGCACATATTTTTCATGTTTGTGTCCCATAGACTTTAACAGTGTTTGAACAAATTTTTTGCCTGTTCGCATGTTCTGCTGTGAACCGAACCGGGGGATGTTCGGCTCATCCCTACTGAAAACCACTGTCAACAAGATTTAAAGTGAGAGAAAATCCCAAATTTTGAGTTGTCACCAGAACAGGAGAATCTGGGAAATATTCAAATGAGGACATCTGTTCTAATACAAACTGTCCAAGAGGTTATTTCCCTCACTTCTTTATGTGTCTATAGAAGAGGAAGTGAAAAGACACCTATCTAATGGGAAAGAGAAAGCAAAGAAACACCCAACAGGAGTTTTTTTAATTCTATATTTCCAATACACTCATTTGAGTTAGGCTACCTGTACTCTTCTTTAAATTGAGCACACAAGGTACTTCCTCTTCCAGTCACAGCAGGTTCTATTATGCACTGCATTCAGGCATGCTAGTAAATGATTAAATTGCCTTTTAAAGGAAGACTAAACTAAATTTGATTTACAAACTAAGCACGTGAGCTAACCTCAGTTTTAAGAAATACAGCTCTCTCATTTCATTGATATTTTCCACAATAGTATAGTCATATAATAATAATAGTTTATGAAAAAAACTATTTATTGTGTATATTTATGGATATTGTGTAACAAGTAAAATGCATTGAATTGATACACTGGCACAATCCAGTGACCAGGTAGAGAGCTTCCATAAGATTTGGCAAACCTGGACCATCTTTAAATATTCCCAGGCCTATTCGGGCATCATTACTGAACAAGATTCTCAATCCAACATTAGTTGAATGATTTATCAACACATACCAGTCATTATATCATTATACTATTGGTCTTTGTTTCCTCATCGTTGAAACTGAATAATGTGGTCGATCACTTTCCTCCTTTCTCTTAGTCTATCCTTACTACTACTGAAGGCAAGTCAGGAGACTGCATATCATTTTCTTACATGTGGTACTGTTCTGATTAGAGAGGTTGTGGCACAACACAACATATCTAATTGTCATTATTGTTTTGCAGTTTATTTGTCAAAAAGTTCTCAGAAGATTCCTATAATTTTGCACATTATGTGGAATCATATCAATAGCAATGATAAGTCAGTTATAATTACATTACATTCATGTAACTCGTTCTCATTCATATGTATGCATCCTTGATTTGTACTGATCTTTTGTCATCAATAAAATCTTTAATGCTAAAAGAAAAACATTGAATTAAGATGCACCTAAAATTATAGGGTAAAAGGCTGTTTTACAAAGACTAAGGGCCAAATCCACAGCCAGCGGCGCAAATTAAGTGTCTGTAAACTTATGTCATTTAAGTTTCGGCGCCCTAAGTTGGTGTCGTAAGTGCCGTATCCACAGCGCATTTGCGCACAAAATTGCGCCAGCCGTAACCTAAATTCCGAGGCGTAAGGCGGGGTTATGGCAAGTGGGAAGGAAGTGGGCGTGCTTCATTGTAATGAGCCGTGACCCCATGCAAATGAAGGTCCGGCCGTACTGCGCATGCGCGCACGAATCTGCTGCTCACTGCGCATGTGCAGAACTTTGCTGGGCGCAATCAGTGAGATAGGTAAAAGGCCAAGTGTACTTAGTTTGAGGATCACCCTGTGCTTAACTAGCCCCAGTCAAACACACTTCACTTGCAAAAGTATTTCCCTGTGTTCCCTTCCATGAGCAATTTGCTTCTGCTCTTAGTTTGTCAGTGTTTGTTGGTAAGTTGTGTGTGATAGAGAAGTGTTGGAGGAGTAGTAGATAGTAGTTGTTGTTTGTTTCTGATAAGTGTATTTTTTGTTTGATTGTTTCTGCTAAGTGTTTATTTATTTTTTTCTGCTTGGATTTTGTGTTTGGTTTTTGTGTGTTTGTTTTTGACTTTGTAGTAGCTGTCTGCTTGTGTGTGTATTTTTGTGTGTTTGTTTTGTGTGTATTTTTGTGTGTTTGTCCTGTTTGTTTTCTTGTTGCTGTGTGGTGTTTGTGATGGCCCCCAAACGCAGGAAGCTGAATTTTTCGCATGTTGAAAAGCAAATCCTTGCCAGGTATATCATCCAATATGGAAGATATTTACATGGGCCTGATAGCCGGAACACCTCCCCGGCCCAAAGGAAGAGGATCTATGCCAAAATTACAGATCACATAAATGCGGCGGGGGGAGGGGAGACGAGGACCCCCGCTGGCATTAAGAAAAAGATCAATGATCTGAGGAGCGTGGTCCGCAATAAGGTGGCCAAGCTCACTGCGCATAGGAGGGGCACTGGAGGAGGGGGACCATGCCCCATCCGGCTGACTGAGGAGGAATGGGCAGTGGCCCGGTGTTTCGAGCCAGAGCAGGTGGTGGGCCTGCCTGGTTATCAGTCTGATGTTCCTGTGAGGCCAGGTAAGGTTTTTGTTTTTCTATTTGGTGATTAGCATGTGTGGGTGGGGGAAGGGAAGATGTGCCAAGTGTGTGGATCCTCAAACCTGTGATTGTTTGGTGTCCTCCACAGATGACCAGGAGATTGCTGGCCCATCAGGCCAGGCTGCTGCACCACCCCAAAGACAGGAGGCTGCTGAGGAGTCCCCAGGGGAGGGGAGTGGCCAAACCTCCCCTCATGAGGAGGCTGAAGGGGAGGAGGCTGGGGGGGAGGAGGATGAGGGGGAGGAGGATGAGGGGGAGGAGGAAGAAGATCTCCAGATTGGCCGGGAAATCATTATTGCCACTGATCTCATGACATTTGAGGATACCCTTGAGGCTAGCCTTGAGGCTCCCCTTGAGGCTCCCCCAGAGGCTACCCCAGAGGCTACCCCAGAGGCTGGCACCAGTCAGGCCACCATCAGGGGTAGCCCCTCCCACTCCTCCCCCAACATGCCGCAACCCACAAGGGTCACTCTATCCCCTCCTCCCAGGCCACAAGCCTCAGGGGCAGGCAGGATGGCGACCCAGGAGACCAGGGGGGGTCTGAGCATATGCCGGCCAGTCTGCTGAGGGACAATGCCAAGCAGACCCGCAGTCTGGGTAACATCAAAAAAACTATGGCCAAGATGGAGCACAGCCTGGATGTAATGAGGGAGTCACTCAGTGATGTGGCCACCAATTCATTGGGGGTCATCACCTGTTTGTGGTCCCTGCATACCGCCACAACAGGCGTGGCCCAGAAGGTGACTGCCCTCACCCGGGCTGTGCAGGACAACACCCGGGCTGTGCAGGACAACACCCGGGCTGGCCAGGCCAATACGGCTGCCATCACTGTCTGCCTGAACAGGATAGCAGTGGCCTTGGAGGGCAGGCCAGACGGAGGTCAGACACCAGGGGAGGCTCCTCCCTCCCCTGCTCCCCCCCCCATGAAGATACTCCCTCCCCTGCTCCCCCCCCGTGAAGATACTCCCTCCCCTGCTCCTCCCCCGTGAAGATCCTCCAGGTGCCCGTGGCCGTGCCCGTGGCCGTGCCCCTGCCCGTGGGCAGCCCAGACGGAGCACTCGCCGCCGGACTTAAATTGCAGGGGTACTTTTGATTGAATTTTTGTTTTTTTTTATAATTTTGTTTATTATACTGTACTTATGATTTGGCTTATGTGTGTGAATGATGTGTGAATGTGGGGGGGTGGCATTCCTGACAAAATAAGGGTGTCACCCTCAGTTTTGGTGGAGAAGGGATCCCCAGGACCAGGGAGAAGTGATCCCAGGTTCCTGAATGGTGTATGAATGCACAGTGACATAATTGGAGCCGTGGCGTGGCGTTACTGCTCCCAAGTACCAAAGGGGGGGGGGTACTTGGATCTAATCCAATTCGATGTGCATGTGATGTGTCTGTGCTAGGGACCACAGTGGTGTGCATTCATGCATTCTCATTGTGACATAATTCATGTGCGTTTCCAGAGAAAAAAACATTCTCAATGTGACATTATTCATGTGCGTTTACTGTGCAAAGCAACATTCTCATTGTGACATAATTCATGTGCGTTTGCAGTGAAAACAAATATTATCATTGTGACATGATTTATGTGCATTTACTGTGAAAAGATGCCTTCTGCGAGGCGTCTCCTGGCTACTGTGCCCTCAGTAGACCGGGTAGAGTGGGCTAGGGGGGGATTGCCTGGGTGGGGGGTCAGGTCAGCACGTAAGTTAATCTCCAGTCCCCTTCTCATGGCAAAGTTGTGAAGAATACAACAAGCACCGATTATTTGGCACACAAAGTCTGGGGAATACAACAGTGTACCCCCAGACTTATCCAGGCATCTGAAGCGGGACTTCAGCAGCCCAAATGTGCGTTCCACCACTGCCCGGGTGCGAATATGAGCCTCGTTGTAGCGTTGCTCTCCTGGGGTTTGGGGGTTCCTGAATGGGGTCATCAGATGTGGTCCCAGGGCATATCCAGAGTCACCTGGAAGGGAAAATACAGGAGGATATTAGTCATGCATGTGCCCCTTGTGATGTCTGCATCATGGGGGGGGACAGTCATACCTGACACCCATGTCACTCACCAACCAGCCAGCTGTCTCCATACAGGTTCAGCTCCAAATCACGTGATATGTTGGTCTGCCGGAATATATAGCTGTCATGGCACGAACAAGGAAATTTGGCACAGACATGCCAGATGAGGCCATGGGCATCTACGATTACCTGGACATTTATGGAATGCCAGTTTTTGCGATTCCTGAACAGGTGCTCTGTATCATGGGCAGTGCCACATGGGTACAGTCAATGGCCCCGATGGTCCGTGGGAATCGGGCAATCTGATAAAAGTCCGCCATGGTCTTCAATCGCTGGTCCTCCTGGGTGGGCTTTAGAAATTGATTGCCCATGCATCTCAGTATTGCAGGGACAACCTGGTGCACACACCTGCTCATCGAGGACTGTACCATCCCAGCCAGACCTCCACATGTTCTTTGGAAAGACCCAGTGGCAAGAAAATGCAGGGTGGCCATAACTTTGATGTGAGGTGGCAGGGCATGGGATCGTTGGGTTGGGGTGTTGAGATCATCCTGCAGGATCCTGGTTAATTCCAGGATGGCTTCCTGGTTAAAGCGGAAGTTGCCATAGACCTCAGAAGCAGTCATGCCAAAGAGATCTTGGCGTGGGCGGTATACCCTCTCCTGTGCCCTCCTCCTCCTCCTCTGTGCCCTCCTCCTTCTCTGCGCCTGTAAAGTTGCGAGTGCCGTTATAATCATGGATGGGCCGGGCATTTTGGCAGTCAGAATGAAGTCCAGCAAAGATGTGTTGTCAGCTCTTCCTCAATGGTGTTGCTTCAGCAGACCTTTACAGGGCTGGTGTAAAATTAGGGCTGCTTTTATAAAGTCTAATTTTGCTCCAGGAAACTAACAGGTGCGCACAGGGCGTAATCTACGGCGCACAGGGCGTAATCTACGGCGCACACACTTAATTTTGAGGATCGCCCTATCTCCCTCATTTGCATCTTTGCCTATCAAATAAAGCGGCGTGACTAGCGTAATTTGCGTCAGAGGATGCGCCGGTGTAATTATTTTAGGTAGGACGGAAAAACCGGATTTTTCGTTTTGAGGATCGGGCGCAAAGATACGCGCGGTGTAAAATTAGAAATCTCGAGTTAAGTCGACGCATCTGCTTTGTGGATTTGGCCCTAAATTCATATGTATTTGCAGTTGTATTGTACTTTAACTAAACATGCATCATGTAATTTTAAGATCAACATGTCACTCTGCTTTAATGGAAGTTATATTATTATTGTATAATGTTATGTAGACAACAATATTCATTTTCCAATCAATTCTTCTGTTGCCTGTGTCAAATTTTGCCATACCATTTCAGCTTTTATACAATGCATAGAATAAATAACATAAAACCTTGCAAGCTACACATTTAAAAATGTGCAAAAGTTCTTGAAAGATGCAAATTTTACAATGTAGCCCTGTCTGGTGGCCTCTTTAAGCCGAACAACCCAGGCACTCTCACGGCTGCATGGCTTGAATCTCTTCCCTCGATTATTGACAGGCCATGAGGGAGCTGCTGCAACATTGTCCGCATTGGCAGCTGGAAATTAGACATATCTATATGCTGCAGGGAGAACACTCATAGGCTGCATCAGCAGAACAGACCAAAGTCCTACCCATGGGACAAAGAAAACAAGAGGAGAAAGCTTGTCTGTTAGTCCCTGGGGCACACAAACCAGGCTGTGTAGAGATAGGACCCCGAGGCAGCAAAGAGACATGGGCCCATTAAGTCACTACAGAAGAGGATGAAAGCTAGAGAGAGGAAGTGCCAGGTTATTGTGACCTTTTGCCCAGAAATGTGCCAGAAGGGAGACAGTTCCAGCCAGAGGCAGTGGGCGTTGTCATTTGCCTGCGATCATCCTGTCAGAGACAGCACAGTTTATATTGCATCCACCTTTATCTAGCCTGCAACCTTCATCCAGGTAATGATGTACGGTTACATTTTCAGCAGTCCATACAGTGCATAATGGACAACAATAAAAAGTACTTCATATAGCAGAGTTCAATGTTTGGCTAAAGAATTGGTGCAAGGGTCATGTTCTATTTAATCTATATGTAAGTGATATAACTAAAGGTTTGTTGGGAAATGTATGTCTTTTTGCTGGTGATGCAAAGGTGTGTAATTGGGTTGAAATATGTGGAGATATCTGTAACATGGAACATGATTTGGAATTGCTGAAAGATTGGTCAAAATAGTGGAAACTGGCAGTTCATGTTTGTAAATGTAAAATAATGCACCTAGGGAAAAATAATCCTCTGAGAGAGTACAACATTGGGGGTACAGTGTTGGCCAGCACTACAGAGGAATAATATTTGGGGGTACTTATTTCAGATGAAAAGAATTTTAGGATGCATCACTAAAGGGATCACCTGCAGGAGGAAGGAGGTCCTGATTCCCCTATATAAATCTTTAGTGAGACCTTATTTAGAATACTGTATCCAGTTCTGGAGATGCTACTTACAAAAAGATATGTGTATGATCGAACGAGTCAAGAGATGGGTAAAAAAAATATATGAAAGGTCTGAGGAATAAAACATAACAAAGGAAGAGAACAAACAGAAAAAAAGTTATTGTCTTGACTGAAGACAAAAATATTTGAAGACACCTTTCAGTAAAATAATATTTTCTAAGATAAGTTTTCAAGTTTCTTCCAGTTAGTTTTAATAACACAGGATTACAGCGCTCAGGGTGTCTATTGGGAACAATCAACAGATAGAGTTAAAAACTAGTAATAGTGAATAAAAAAATATAAAAAGAGGGGCACAAGGGCTACACATGTGGTATAATAGTACTGTGTTTAAAAGTCCATAAAACTTGGTCCAGGAACCCGGGCCATTAAGATATTATCGTCGGCAGTGAAGAGTCAGGGCAGGTGTTTGCAGGTACTCAGGGCTGCTCTCCAAGAGTGAAGTCAACTCGAAACATGGATAGAAAAAAACAAGGAAAGAAAGCGCCTCTGAGTAATCTGTATTTTAATAATTACAAAAGCAAGTATCCAACACTTACATCCAATATAGCAGTGGTGAAGTCTGGGATGCTGGTAAAAGTAGTCAGATGAAGCCAGGGTCGAGACTGGTATGCCTTAAGCCAGTATGGATCATCCGCTCGAAGCTGGGGGGAGCCGACTTCCACGATCGTGTGCAAGCGCTGTTAGGCTAAATGCTCGTTTGCTGGTCCGTGACGTCAGAATGACAGTGGCCAGGAGGGGTCACAACGCGTTTCAGAGCGTGCGCTGGTTGGAAGATAGACCTGCACGGTCCTTTTCTCAAGTGTAAGCCAGGAAGGGAATTAGGGGATATAAGAGGATGTCATAGGACGGTTCACCAACCAATAAGAAGGCTTAAAATACGATCGACCAGAAGACGGGTTGACCGTGGAAGATTAGAGAGGCAATTATACAACTAAGAAATAGAAAATAGATAATGGATAATAATTAAATAGATGATATATGAGGGAGTACTCAGTGCTAATTGTCCACACCCCACCAGCTAGTGAGCCATAGGTGACAGTGGATGGGGGTAAATAAATAAATACATAATATTGGGAAAGCATATAGCACTGGTTATACACGCCCTGCAAAATAGTGAGTCATAGGAAACTATGGGGCCAGGATCGCTGCTCCCTGCACACACATGAGAGAGAAGCGCCAGTGCTGGACGATTTTTACACAAGAAGTAATTGGGGAAAAAAAATTGTATATCTATATTATTACATATAAGAAGACACACATATATATAATAGAAAAACAATGATAATCATAATATTATTAAAGAATTTGGTGCAAGATAGCCCGATAATATGGGTAAAACACATAATGAAAGTGATGGACTAATCATGATAATTATAGGATGATAAAAGAGAAATTATGATATATATATATAAAAATGAAATAAAAAATGAAAGATGTTAAAAACACACATACGATCAATTAAAAGGGTGTTTTTAAAAAAAGGATTTTTGAGGCGATTTAAAAAAAAAAAATAGTATATATAATCAATAAAAGTGGTATATTGTATATACATGAATTCATCTACACAGAGTACATTTTTAAAGGATAGTATTAACATCCAATTCCTCATTTAAGCCAAGGGGGGCAAGACAATTGAGTGTAAAGATCCAAAAAGTCCCGCGATCGCACAATCGCGAGAAGCGCTTAGCCTCAGATAGCTTTTTGGGTATGGATTCAATAACCCACACCCGCAAGCCATCAGTAGACTGGTCGTGATGTTCGAGAAAATGGCGTGGCACACTATGTTCATCGCAGCCAGCTTCGACAAGACGTCAGTGAGTACCAAAACGCTGCCTAAGCGGATTAATTGTGCGACCAACATACAATAATTTACAAGGACACGTGAGGCAATATATAACATAATCTGTGGAACAATTATAGAAGTTTTCTAAATATTAGGTTTTATCTCTGTGGATAAAATCTTTTTGGCCATGAGTTACAAAGCGGCAAGTTCTACAACAAGGTTTATTACACCTGTACATCCCTATAAGGGGGATCAGGCGGCAGGTAACACTTGGTGATCTGGGGTCTTTTAGCCTACTAGGGGCTATTTTGTTTTTTAATGTAGGTGCCCTCCTGTAGGTGATGTTTGGCTTATCGCACAGCGTGGTGACCAGATAGGGGTCTTGTTTCAGAATGTTCCAGTGTTTGGTCAAAATATGTTCCTTTTTTTGTATTGTTCATGGAACCCAGTTATAAAAAAACCTGTTGTGCGTTTTATAACTGGGTTCCAGAAATTACATCTTACATTAAAGTGAGAAGCGGGGGGTGCTGACTTCTTACCTCTTCTCCCATGCAGCCAGCGAGTTGAGAAGCGGGGTGAGGGGCCGGAAATGACTTCTTACCAGGCAGGGCCTCTAGTAATTTGGGGGGCCCTCCGCAGCTTTCCGGGCCCTAAGCGGCTTCCATAGTGAGCCTTTAGGGCGGATCGGCCCTGCAGACAGGCTTCTCAGAGTATTTCATAAACTGCAGATCTACTGGGATTTGCACACACAACTATCTCAATGGTTTGCTAAAAAAGGTCTGAAAAAAAAAAAAAACACAGAGAGCATGTAGCATGAGAAATAGTTTGTTACCCTTTTTCTAATATAACAAAACACATATACTGCTGGTGAAACTAGTAAACACTAATCAGCAAATACACTCCAAATAATTGTAAAGATTTTATTAAAATCCAAACTTTATTAGTCAACAAACAATCCTCTATAGAAATATTTTTGGAGATAAACAAAGCTCCAGAACCTGTAGGAACAAAAGCATTATTTCAAAAGAGGCCATGAACACAAAAAAAAAATAAAAAAAATCTTAAAGGTTAGTGTACTGGAAATCTGAACCCCATGAGGACATAGATCTATCAGATGTAGGATAAGACCATAGAGTAGCTTGGTGCTGTTAATGATGTGATATCGGTGGAGTACCCTGCTGCTGTTGAGGATAGGAAGCCAGTGGAGTAGCATGAAGCTGAGGAGTATGGAACATCAGTGTTGTTGGATATTCTCCACTAATTGTATTTTTATTAAGTTCTCCATGCCTTTATTGAGTAGTTGCACCAATAAAGGTTAAAAAAACTGACGTTGCTCCTCTGACATCTTCCTTAGCTTGTTTGTGGTCACAATTTCATAGGCATCACAGTCATCTGTTTTACATTGCAGAGCAGCTGTAGCCTGTTACAATAATTTATTTGTTGAGTCATCAATATTTTTACATTTATGGTGCCTGCTTTGTGACATCCTTGGTGGAGAGGTAGTCAGAAAATTGTTGGTAGGGCTTTCCTAATAAAACAACAATATAAAGTTAATATAAAGTAATGTAATAATATATTTTTTAATTTTTTAATTACAGATATTGCCAATTACCACTGTGCTTTATATATGTATTGTACAGTCACATCAGTCCCTGCCCTCCAGGAGCTGTAGCTCACATTTATACATACAAGAGTAATTTTCGGCAGAATACATTTAACCTACCAGCATGTGGTTTTAAAGTAGGAAGAAACCAGTGTACCTGGAGAAAACCTGCACTGGCACAGGGAGAACATGCACACTTCCTTTCAATCCGAAGAGATGCATAGTTCACAACAAGTGTTTGCATAGCATCCTACTCTGCATGTCTATTCATAATTCATTGAAAGTTTGGTGGTCACTGGTCTATGAGAACTATGTAGCAGTGCTATTACTAATGAGTACAATAGCTATAATATGCAATTAAAGAGATTCAAGTATGCAATACATGCTTAATAGGATCATTGGCGATACTTCAGGGTCTTCCTAATCCTCCTCTCCTGCTGGCATTTTGTGATTATTTTATTTTGTTGAGTTATTTTCTAAAAACAGTTCTCAGATTTGCTATTTTGGATTTCAAATATTTTACAGTAGCATGTGGATTTACTGCAGTGCATAGCTCAGCCAGCTTGACATAGGCCTCATGCTTTTTTAATCTGTCAGAATAATCTTTTGTTTTTGTTTTTCACAGACATGGCATTGCCCTATACATGTCTATGTACTGTGGTAGGAAATCTGGTGAAGTAAGTATATCTGTCATCACTCCTGAACGACAAAAGAACTAAAAAAATGTTATTTTTTCAACCAAAGTACAATATGCAGTCACAAAATATGCAAACATTCCCAATATCTCGCCAACTATTGTCCCCCAGTCCACCTGGGAAGAATCTTTGTGACAATTATTATTGTTCTCCGCTGAAAATGGATCACAGGAGTGCAAAACGAATTGCACTCCTGTGACCCGTCGGAGAAGCCCAGCCTAAAAAGCTCAGGCTGGACTTCTCCTTTAATGTTCAGGGAGTTGATGTGGATGATATATGTAATGCTACAGTAGGTTGATCATATTTACCTATCATTACATATATTTCATTGCATCAGTATATTTGTGTACAAATCGATTTTTGGTTTTGCACTCATGTTCATACATTGATACATATGCATAGTAGTGCTATTTCTTTTGGCATTTAGTTATATTACAAAATAATGTCATTAATCCCCTTTCTTGTCAATCAATGGTCTAATACATCTACAGCTTTGGAAAAAAGACACAGCTTTTTGCTTATCCTGTGGTAAGCAAAAACCAATCTGCCCTCATTACTCATTACTCTCCATTTGGGAATATTGCTTTAACTTCCCATTGCATCTCTGGATATTATGACTTGCAAAGTGAAGTTACTTGTCCACTATTGTATAATGCCATTCAGATGTCTCAAAATTAACCTGCAAGGACTTGGACACATAATTAAACACCTGCCCCATAACTCAATTTCTCGATTATCATGATTGTGAAATTTTTGTATTTTAGCACTAATATTCCCTTTAAAATATGGTTTTATTTGGACCTTTTGTTAATTATTAGTGATTGTTGCCTTATGTCTTTGTTATGCGTACCTATGCACAATGCAAAGATTTAAAAATATATTTTTTTGGATATGCTTTAACTTCCCATTGCTTCTCTGGATCATATGAGGTGTTAGGTTGCCACTATAGCATACAGATGTCTCAAAATTAACCTGCAAGGACTTGTATAGAGGTAAGAACAAACTACACAATGACTTAATTTTCCATTGATCAGGCTTGTTTAATCAGTGTGTTTTATAAAGCACTGTATCACTTCTATATGGCAAATTTGCACTATTTGTTAAACGTTTGTGGATGTTATGTCTCCATTACAATGCATACCGTTGCACTATACAGTATATATGTCTCTATATATATATATTTTTTTTTTATACAAAACCCACATGATTCTGTAATTTTGGGCTACCTTTATGGCCCTTTAAAAAAAAAAAAAGCCACACAATTAAAAATAGTTTTCAGGATTTATGGTGTCTTCTTTCTGTGTCATTATTTATAAAATAAAAAAAAAGGTATACATATGTATAAGGGGTGTTCCAGTTGCAGACCAAACATGAACACATGTAGACTCTCATGGCAACGACAATGAATCAAGGCTCTGTTTCTCAATTGTTGGCTACTGTTGCAAAAGACAATGGTTATTAATTTTTTTTTTTTTATTCTATTATTTTTATATGAAAATATGGGAAGAACAAAATACACGTGGTATAAGGTTTTATTTAATTAAATTATAATGCACATAATAGGGGAGTCTGTACACATTAAAATAATAAATTCTCGCTATCTGTATATATACATTTATATATATATTCATATAATATATGCAATTATATCATTTAAGAAGATAATACACAATACAAGAATTGTTAACGTTTTTTTTAAATTACATTTTTTTTTTTATATTCTATACTTCTGCTCACATTTATTTTTCGTGTTTGATGCTCCATTGAATTCAAATGACTTTGACATCCTATGCATTTAAGAGACTTTCATGGTTTGGTAGAATTAATACCCTTAAAATGGATATACTCCCTTGTCTTTTATATTTGTTTCAAACGATCCCAATTCATCTCCCGGCCATGTACTTCCGTAAAATCCATCGGCTATTCTCTAAGTTTATATGGAACTCAGCCCAGTCTAGAATTAGCTTTGGGATATTATCCCTTCTGAAAACAAAGGTGGAGTAGGGGTACCAGATGTTTCTATCTATCATAAAGCAACCATATTAACACATATTATTGATTGGTTTCACCACTCCTCATCCAAGCTATAGGTACAACTGGAAGGTCACATAAATCCTATAGATCTATGTGCCCTTCCGTGGACTTTGCCTATTCTATGAAAGGGCCTTTCAATTTCCAGCAGATCTCACCAGGCAAACACTACACATATGGGATAGTATGATACCCATATATAGAATATCAAAACAATTGAGCCCCATGACTCCCTTCTTTGGAATGCCAGACTTTTTACCAGCCTTACAGTCAACTATGTTTGGCCCCTGGTACAAACAGGATCAATAATTGCTCAAGTTCTCCAGTCAGATCCATTATTAATGGTAGACTCTTAATCTACAATGATCTCTCATAACCCTGCTCAGTGGCTACAGAGACATCAAGCTTTATGTTATATACGATCGATCCCATCAAAACAAGATATCTATGCTAAACCAACTGCATTTGAATCTTTGCTCCTGCAAGAGGAACCAATATCACACTCGACCTCTGTAGGTTTACTCTATTCTTTTGCTATTAATCCATTCAAATCTCCCCCCCTATACACAGAAATGGGAAAAAGACCTTCAAGAGACTGTAACTTTATCGGAATGGCAAAAAAGCTTCATTTTGACCCATAAAATGTCAATAGCTACAAGAACATAAGAGAAGGCATATAAACTGGTAAGTAGATGGTACAGGTGTCCCTCTACCATCCATCAAATTAACCAGGACATATCTGATATCTTTTGGCGTTGTCATGAGTCAAAGGGAAATATGATCCATATCTGGTGGGACTGTCATCAGGTGAGAAGGTTTTGGAAACATATCTTTGACCAATATGGAAAACTAGTGGATATAACTATCCACGCATCACCCAGAGTGGCTCTCTTAACCATGATTCCAGGATCAAAGCAAATGAGGATGTGCTTAGACACTTCCTTGCTGCAGCCAGAGCAGTTATCCCACGACACTGGAAATCAACGACAGTACCCTCCCTGGGGGAATGGGCAATTAAAATGGACTTTACTAGAGATTTAAAAGGTCTGTTGGCACGGGCAATGGGAAGAGAAGAACAGTTCTCCCATACCTGGTCCGTTTGGTCCAAGTTTCGACAGTCAGCTGAGTTTCTAATCTGGTTTAAAGGGAATCCTACCATTGTTTAGCTACGTTGGAGTGATTTTAATTATTAATGTTTTCGCAATTTTTCCCTTTCCCTTTTTATTTATTTTATTTTTTTTTTAATCTTCCTCTCTCTTGCTTGGAATGCCACCCGATCGGTACTATAAGCTAAAGTGGAGCACCCCTTTCTTCTTTCCCTCTCTTTTTCTTCCTTTTTTCTTTATGAAGAAGATATGCATTGAATATATGAAAGAATATATACTGTATTATACTAGTATATGTAGATATTTTTCGTGTTTATTTGGAACTTTTCAATCGTGTCTACGAAACATCTGCTTCTGGGACGTCAACTATTTCCGCTCCTGTGTGCTAATGTTCAAGAGGTTTTTTTACTGACGACCGTCACACCAACGAATGGAATATTGTTCCTTATCAAACGATACAACACAATTTTTCAATTTTTTCAATCTGTCTTTTTCATTCACAATATTGATATTGGGTATTACTTGTTGGATATCGAGTAGAATATCGGGCGATCGTTCGGAGAACAAAAATTTCCGGCCGATATTCTTATTGTGTATTCCTGCCAAAACTGTGTTTATGGTCGTGGCCCTCTGACCGAGAGAGATATGGATCACATAAACACGCGACAAGACTTACAACATAAATACACCTGAAGTGTGCCTTGGTGGTCACTAGTGTGTCTCAGACAATCAGGAGGAAGAGTCCCGGATGACTAAGGTACTCATGGATCAATAGGGGGCTCAGGTAAGTATTGGGGGAATGGGGGGACTGCTGCACACATAATGCATTCTATGCATTAAGATAAAAAGCCTTAAGATAAAAACTCCTTCTGCCTTTACAACCACTTTAAGTGTTTTAACAGTGTAGTATTATTGTCAAATTTGTGAAATTGCATTGAACTGTGCATCAACTGAATTGGGCTGAGGTGAAGCAACTGAGCTATCCCAGAGAAATTAGCCCTGTTTCACACCAGTGCGGCTTTGAAATCACTCTACTTCAGCACGATTTCAAAGCCACACATGAGTGCAATTTGCACTGCAGATTTTAGTGTGGCTTGCGACCCCATTTAACAGAAGTCGCAATGAAATCAGTAAGAAGTAGTACAGGGAGTGGGACATTTTTCATAATTGCTGTGACCTGTCATGCAATTTGGAACTGTCAAATCACACGACAAGTGTCAGGGACCTGCCAATAGGCTCCGGCGTGCACGCATGCGCACACATACTAATGGTCGGAATCAAAACCAGTCACCTATTCATGTGCGCAGGCGCGCCTCTCATGCACACGGATATGTGCCAAATGTGTGCGCGCGTATGCGCCTACTACACGCACACGTGCACAACGGCGGGAACGCGCGCATGCTCGTTAATGCGCGATTGGCGCCACTCAGCCTTTAAAAAGCTAGCAGGTGCAGTGACACTTTGCTGTCTGATCTGCAGCGTTGTATCAGTGAAATCTGTGACCTGTTGTAACCTGTTACCTCAAACCGACCCGTCTCCGTCTGACCATCCGACCCTCTCCACTCCGACCCCTGGCTTGCTCTGACTCCGCTCTGCTCTCCTGCCCACCGTTACCAGACCCTGTGCCTGAACCTGACTTGCTTAACCCACCTGATTATCTGCTTACCCGGTTTGCTTCACCAGCTCCTGCTATCCAGTGCCTGTGCCAGCTCCAGAGACGCTGTCTCCTGCAACCACCGTCCCGAAGGACCACCAACCGTGCCGAGCTGCTATCATCACCAGGCACTCCTACCTCGCCGTGCTCCCGAGCTTGCTGTCCCAACTCCAGCAGCTCCAGAGCCGGGGCTGTAAGAGAGGCCTCTTCCTGCACACTAGGCTCTGGGTACAAGGTACGTTCCAGTACATAACAACAAGTCTGTGCACGGGAGCTTAGAATGTAGTACTCCTGTTCCATGGCAGCTGCTAATCTCATTCCAGCATCCTGTTTTTTGCTGAGCTGCACGCTCCCTGTCTGGCTGTCCACCTGCAGGGTGATTGCTAGACACAGACTCTGGGTGGTGCTCAAACCTGTTTTAAGCCTGCCAAGCCCTCAGTGTCTTTCTTGTGATAGTGCTTGCAACATGTGCTTCAAACTCCCTGTTTGTCTGCCCTGTTCCTCTTCCTGGACCTTTGACTTTCCCTGCCCCCCACCCCAATTGCTAGTTTGGACTTTTAAAGGTGTCGAATTAAACAAATACTATAAACATAGTAAAAAAAAACATTTTTATTGTACAAAATAGAACATTAAAATTTATACATAAATAGCCATCCCAAATGACATATCATGCTCAACAATGAGCTGAAGACCTGTGTCGAGATTGCTCTACATGTTTCGCTCTAATCAAGCTTCATCAGGATCTCCACAGGTAATGCTGAAAGTCATAAAGAGAATAAATAAGGGATGGAACAACATATACATGAATCATCATAAATGAATAAATATTGGTAATCATATTGGATAATAATTAAATAAACAATCACAACCAAAGTATGCAACTGTACAATCAATAATTGTGAAGTAGATTAGTATATAAGTTTCGATACTGAAGTTGGATGCAAATAAAGTATTAAGTATCACTCACCAAATTAGGCCAGTTTTAATCCATATAGATGTACTTTAAAGCAGGAGGGACTTGTTGAGAAAATATATATGTAAATCACATGTCGCCATATCGTGCCATACGAACCGTACATCACACCCCGCTCACTCCTCAATCATTGGGTTATAGCATACAGGAGCAAAATCTGAATATAAATTTATAAAAATAAAATATTCATGGTTGTTTCAATGCTAAATAGAGTGAGTAAATAAGTAATCAATAATTGAATGAAGAATAAATAAAAACAGAAAAAGAAATACCTGAATTCTATTGAATTTCAAAAGTAGAATCAATCCAGTGATCCAAAAATCCCATAAGGAAAATTTCAGAGAGAATAGGTAGCAATTGATCAATTTGTGAAGGGGTATTGCATAATAATCAATGCGGAAGCTGTCATCTACTGGGGCCAAAAAGCTGTCAAATAAATTGCAACAGAGAGAGCCAGAATTAAAATAGCAGAGAGTGATGTAGAAGTCAGGATCAAATGTCCTGAAAGCAGTGGCCCAATCGAGGCTATTTAATCAAAAGTTCAAAACCTCTAGAGGAATTACCCAGAAAGAAGGATTTCGCTGGTGCGTATAGGGGGAAGCTGACATGAATCAGCTGCTTCTTCCCCGCTGTCCAGGCAGAGACAGAAATCGCCTCGCTCATATATACCAACCCCGGCGGCGGCTGACATCACTGCCGGGGGGCAGACACATCACGAGTGCCTCCAAAACCACTCCCATCGGCATGAAACTGGCCAATGGGAACATAGACACCACGCGCATAAGCAGTGCATTAGCAGGGATGTCTCAAACGGCGCTGAAGCGCCCGGTGCCATCTTGCAAAAGGGAAAATCACCCTGGCAAACCAGAGGAAGCATTGCACCGCATGATAAAATGATGCAAGCGGGCAAGAGACAAATCAAACAAACAATGACAGTTCATGGATTAGAGGCATTCTGATAGGGCTCACCACCCGCCAGCGGATTGATCAAACATCGGCAAGTAGGTGTTCCCATAGTGCCCGTATAAGCCCAATTGAAGAGGAGGGGAAGAAAAGGCCGGTTCCATGGCAAAGGCAGGGACAGACCACAGATTCACATAATACTCCTGATATGCCATTATATTTTGCACAAGCCCAATTGTTAAATTATGGCTCAATTAGAATACCAATATATGGACAACATAGAGAGAAAAACCAACATAGTAAAACCAATACAGTACTGATAAATGGATGTAAAGAGATTACTGGCCCAATTATTGGTGAAGGGTACCCAACATTGCAACTTCAGCAAACAAAACTCAACTGAATAACATATTTGTCCCACAAACAGTTTTTATGTTTAGAACTCAGTTTGTCCTGAAACCGGACTCTGACTGACCACTAGGCATGTCCGCCGATGCAAGTGCCTGGCCGCTGTGCTCAGTTCAAGTACCTGTTTGCTGTGCTCAGTTCAAGTACCTGTTTGCTGTGCTCAGTTCGAACCTGCCCCAGCATGGTAGCCAGGCACTATAGTGTTGTGTTTAAGTCCCAGGGGTAACCGATTACCAGTAGGCCTGCTTGCATTATAGCAAAGGGGGCTGCTATAAGTGATGAACACAGAAGCCAGCTATAGTGCCTGGCTGAAAACACGGCATGACAAGTGGACTGAGGATTTCTCATTATTTTATATTTTTTTATGCTTAAATACCTGTGCAAGGACCCCGGGATTTGGGTAACCGGTAAGAGGTATCATTATTAGATGGCCACTCTTTTAGATCCCTGATACATATGCAACATTTGGGGAGGTGCTGCTTAAGAACCTTTTTTGCTACATTTCTTGAAGGTGGCAGAATCATCTCTGATGACTAAAATTCCTCTGATCCTCTGATCCCAAACAGTGGGAGCAGCAGTTGCCTCAGTGCCACTTTCCAGAGTTTTCTTTAAATGTCAGCGATTAAGCAATATAGGTGGCAGCCAAACCAAATGACTGCTTACTATATCGAGTCCAGTGCTGATGCAGACACTCTCTGAAGTAAAAAACCCATTAACTAAGGCTGGATCACTAGCAGGAACTTTGTTGTATGTATGGGACATTCCATATGTGCTGGAATGTCTGGCATACCTTGTAGACCGTGTGCTAAATGAAAGGGCCTTCAGCACAGCAGAACTTTTTGTTAGACAGAGGCAAACTCTCTTGCAGCCACATGGATAAGACGGACCAAATTACTTTTTTTTGCTGTAACTGATTATAAATTATTAGCTGGAGTTTAGTTTTAATTTGTCAGTGTATATAAATCTGTTAGTGCTTCTAATACTCTCCTCCCCCCAGACTGAAAATGCTGCTGTCCAAATTTGCCCCTGGGCTCTTTCATCTACTGTAGAGTGGTATCTCTAAGACACATGAAGTGAGTTTCTGACCAGATCACCAGGAGAAAACAGAGAGAAAAAGCCTAAAACATTTAAAAAAAATGCAGCTACTATATCTAATGATTGATAAGCTGCAATTTATTACATTTTTGCTTTTAGATGTAATACCACTTTAAAGTGAAATTAAATCAAGTTTTTTTGTAATAACAGACATGCCATACTTACTTGCTCTGTGCAGTGGTTTTGCACAGAGCAGCCCTGATCCTCCTCTTTGCATGTCCCCCCACCAGTGCTCCTGGCCTTCCTCCTGCTGAGTGTCCTCTTGGCAATCAGCTTGCTATTGGAGCACCCAAGCAGGCTCACTCCCAAGCCACTGCTCTGTGTGTTTTTTTACACATGGAGCGTGGCTTGGCCCCGCCCCCACTTTCTCCTTATTGGCTTACTGGCTGTGACTGTGGTATGACTGGCATCCAATAAGGAAGGAGAGACCCAGGACAGCCGAGGCTCCCCTGCACAGTGCTGGAGGAAGATCAGGCTTAGGTAAGAATTGAGGGGGGGGGGGCTGGTAGGGCTTTTTACCTGCATGCAAAGAATGCATGAAGATAAAAAAAAACTTGAGCCTTCGCAACCACTTTATTGTATTGTTACATACGGTCCGTATAGGTACCTGAATCTAACCTGGTATTAACCTCTTGCAATCCTTGCACAGCAGTCCCCTAGTGCAAGAGGAAGAAACAACACAAGGATCAGTTCATGTGCTCACAAGTAACACACTGATAGAAGGAGAGAGCAGACTGACAGAGAGATGAGCTCATTGTGCTGCTTCTTATTTCATTTACCATTCACAGGCTGGAGTGGGTGCAAAACGACCTGAGTTCAGAAGAAGTTGGTTGAATGAGAATAAAAACATCTAGTGAGGAGGATTTTTGGATTAAAGTTGAATATTGCTACAAAACAGTTTTTGTACTGTAGTTTTTAATGGACAAAAATATTATTAATTTGTGCTGGAGTTCTACCTTAATCCATGTATATACAGATACTGCTGATACATCTCAAACCTGCTTGTTTTTTTTAAAGTCTCCAATTGTGATACATTTTTACATCACATTCATGACTTTAGATGTTTTATACTTGCTGTCATAATACAATCTGCAAAACTCAAACTTTTCCAGCATCTTGAAAAATTCTATTTGCAGAACTAGCAATCTATAAAATAAAGCATTCCACTGGATTAATGAAAAAATCCAATATTTTAATTTCCAGAAACCTATGTGTAAAATATTAAAATGTTTTTAGACGGCTGTGTTGCTACTAAATATTGACCTTCCATATCCATTTATCTTTAGAATTATTAAAAGGACTTCATCTAATTCCATTTAGAATCATATTCAGAGCACAATAACAAGGTTTACTTTGTCTTCTTCAAGGAAAGTCGCATTTTAGATATTGAATTGTTGGTGACTGCTTTGTAAAAAGAACTTGTTTGGAAAATATATAATTGTCAATTGTGATCATAAGAATACCAAACATTCAAGGACAGGGAATTCTGAAGCACAAGACAAATTACGGTAATAATATGGACTTCAGAGTTTAATCTTCCAATTTTGAAAATGATTTTTGGTCTGTTCATTACTGAGATGTGTAGATGTCTTGTAGTGCTACTGCAAAAAAATTATATATATATATATATATATATATATATATATATATATATATATATATATATAACATTGTCCTTTTCTTACTACAAGCTATTCATAACTGTTTAGGAAATATCTCACATATCAAAGGATAAAAAATGAATACCCCCCCCCCCAAACTTAAAGTGCCACAACATTTCCAATGCAGAACATTATACAAATACCTCTTGCTTTTAATCACAAAGCAATGCTTACTTTTTTCAGCGTGGTGATTGCCTTACCTGAACTACAAGTTTTGAGCACATTGCTGTCCTCTTACTACAACTCCCAGAATCTTTACACATGCATTCAATTCAGGTACCTCCCACAAGTGTTTTCCTACTCACCTAATTAGGCCGAGGATGGGCCAAATGACCCCCTGTTCGGTTTGTGGCAGGACTTTCAAACATCGCAAAAGTTCAGACCTGAATAACGAACCCCATTGGAGTCTATGGAACCCGAACTGGGAAAATCAAAAGTGACTATTCTGAAGGCTTATATGTAAGTAATTGGGCATTCAATGGCTATGGGGGTCCAGGTACTGGTTTGTAAAAAACATAATTTTAAAATGAGCAGTGATTTAGTGATGCTTAAAGTGAAGCCATTAAAATGAGAAATAACAATAAAAGTGAACAATTCCTTTAAATATAGGGCCTGGGGGGTCCCCTTAGTCTGCCTGTAGCATGGCACATCTGTACCGTGTATAGAACCTGCTGCAGCAATACTGACATTTATAAAGACAAAAAAATGACATTCTTCATTTAAGCTTTCTTTATTTTACACACTGTAAACAATGGCTTGGGGGCCCAGTCTGTATGATGAGGCCACAATTTAGTTCACTCAATACAAGTTTATAGATTTTTTGGATAGATTCTGGTGTCTCTTTTGCAGACTTTGGATAGAAGTAACAGGTGTGGAAAAATTGGGCTTTAGGTGTTGGTGGTGCCTTCACTCGGTAACCCTATAGAGGTACTCTTGATAAAAGCAAGAATTGGCCTTGCTGTCAAAAATTGCAATGATATGCATCTGTCAAACAGGTGCAGATAAATTGGTCCTTGGGTGTTAATTATGCCCATGAAACCTACACCAAAAGATTTCTTCAAAATTAAATATACACAAGGTAGGCAGCTTAGACAGTCTCAGAGATTTGAGATAAAGAAAGCACTTAATCAGTGACATTGGCATTAGGGCCTTGATAGCTGCTGCTAACCCAGGACTGATTCATTTTGGTAAATGTCAGCTGGTCCATGGAGTCTGTAGACAGACACGCTCTCTTTTCTGTCACAAATATACAGCGGCAGGTCGGCTCGATAGTGGTTGTGACACTGTGCATGGGCGCACACATGCCATGGACTCAATGTCTGCTGGCGACCTGCAATTATGGTACACAGAGGCAGAACGGGGATCTGCTGATGAAAAATAAGACGGATCACCGTTCTGACAGGAGGCATCATGGAGATCTGCTGTTCCCAGTGATCGGGAACAGCGATCTATGTGGTGTTCCAGTGAACCCAGACCCCATACAGCTAGAACACACCCAGGGAACACAGTTACCCTTTGATCACCCCCTAGTATTAAACCCTTCCATGCCAGTGCCATTTATACATTGATCAGTGCATTATTTTAGCACTGATGCATGTAATAATGTCAATGGTCCCCAAAAAGTGTCACTTAGGGTCAGATTTGTCCACCACAGTGTTGCAGTCCTGCTAAAAATTGCAGATTTCTGCCATTACCAGTAAAAACATAAACAAAAAATACAGGTCCATAAATCTTTTCCATAGTTTGTAGACGCGATAACTTTTGCGTAAACCAATCAATATACACGTATTGCATTTTTTTACCAACAATATGTAGAAGAAAATAAATTGACCTAAACGGATGGATACATTTTTTTTTATATATATTTTTTTTTTATTTGTTGGATATGTTTTATAGCAGAAAGTAAAAAATGTTGTTTTTCTTTTCACATATTTAGTCTTTTTTTTTATAGTGCAAAAAATAAAAACCGCAGAGGTGATCAAATACCACCAAAAGAAAGCAATTTTGTTTGGGTACAACGTTGCAAGCAATTGTCAGTTAAAGCGATGCAGTGCTGTATCGCAAAAAATGGCCTGGTCATTAAAGGGGTAAAACCTTCCAGAGCTGAAGTGGTTTACAAGACACAGAGAAACGTTTTAATGAAAATATCGAATACAGTACTTTTACAGTACTAAATACATTACTAAGTAAAAATGACAAAATGTTTTGGATGGAGATGGGAAAGCGTTAATATTTCTGTCAGGTTTTGACTTTCTCTCTGTGATTTTGTCTAGGCCCAAGTTTTAATGTTATTTCCATAGTGCTTGGAACAGTTATTGAGCCTAACGCTGGTCATATATTGGTGGAAACTTGGTCAGTTTAGCAGGGACCAGACAAATTTTGATCAGTTTGCGGTCATCCCCATCAATTGATTGATTTCTGATGAAGGTATATTTTTCTCAGTCAGCTGCTGGTCAGTGTTTTCTGACAGCAGAAGGTACAGCTGTCAGAATGTCCCAACATGGATGATGCCTTCATCTACTTTCTTTGTGCCGATGGACGGATCCATTTTTTTCCCATTAGCCTGCTGGTTGAATGAAAATAAACTAACAAACTTTACAAAGGACCTTACTACTGTATATTGGAAGAGAATATTTCTAAATTGTGTTCCACAAGTCCTTGGACAGCAGTTTGCAGTATGTCTTTTATTGTATCTACCAGAGTCCTAAATAAATTGTAAATATTGCAGACTGATAGAAGCTCATTGACAAAAGCAACCCATCAGGATCTACAGAAGTAGAATGAAAAACAACATTTACAGGTCTGTGTGCTATCACAGCTCCATAATTAAATAGCTATATTATTTGACTTGCAGATGTTAAAAAACAATCCACGCTGCATACTTCATTCTCTCCTGCCCAAAACAAGCAAATTAGAAACTGAACTTAAATAAATGAATCTATTTCCATGCTCCCCATAACCCTACACTGTAACTCTTTACAACAATTACAGTCTGAAGAACAGAATAAGGGCAATTTTCTGACTACTGTAATATGGGGATGCCCAGCCGACATGCTTACAGCAAACAGTCCTTTTATTTTCATAAACAGAAAACAGGTTATCATCATCATGGAAAAGATAAGCAAAATACACCATCTGTTTTAGGTACCCTTAAAAAATTAATTACCTCTCACCATCAGTAGCACTTGTCCTTTTGCAGAATTTTTAAAGTCTGACCTATCCCTGGAGTTCAGAAAAGTTGCAAAAACCTTCCAGGATCTCAGCCGATTAACAGCCTACAGTACTCTCCCAACTGGTACTCTTCTACACCTCACAGACACCTGCTGATGATTTCCTGTTCCTGGTCAGACTTCTCCTGCAGGTGAGTAAACTCTTGAAGGACCAAAGTCCTTGTAGTCAGAGTTGGAGTTTTTTCCCCAGCTGAAGTCTCTCTGAGCTTCCAAATTCTGGGTCGCAAATGAGGACCAGTCCTGCGAGAACTGTTAATCAGTTTTCTCCTCTGCAATTGGATCACCACAGAACCCCTTACCTAGATGGGTTAGAGTCCCTGAGTCCTCCGAAAATGCCCCCTTAACCACTTGCCGACCGCGCCATAGCAAAAATACTGCTACAGCGCGGTCGAGTTACTGTGACAGGACGTCCCTGGGACGTCCTCGTGCACTTCCGCGTTTGCGCGTCCCCTGGGGCGCGCTCGCGGAAGTGTCCGTGCTCGCCGGGTCTAGAAGACCCGGCGCATCACGGATCACGGTAAATTGCCGCGAATCGCGGCTGTTTACCACGTGATCGCTCCGTCAAATGACGGAGCGATCACTTGTAAACAAACCGGCGTCATTTGATGACGCCGGTTCCTCCCTCTCCTCTCTGTACCGTTCGGTACAGTGCGAGAGGAGAGGAGGGGGGGGAGCGCGGGGTGTCAGCAGTGCTGTGGCTGGATCTGTGACAACTGCAGTCACAGATCCAGCCATCCCTCCCAGCTCAGCAATACTCTGCCATACCCCCCATACTTACTCTGCCATACCCCCCATACTTACTCTGCCATACCCCCCATACTTACTCTGCCATACCCCCCATACTTACTCTGCCATACCCCCCATACTTACTCTGCCATACCCCCCATACTTACTCTGCCATACCCCCCCATACTCTGCCATACCCCCCCATACTCTGCCATACCCCCCCATACTCTGCCATACCCCCCCATACTCTGCCATACCCCCCCATACTCTGCCATACCCCCCCATACTCTGCCATACCCCCCATACTCTGCCATACCCCCCCATACTCTGCCATACCCCCCCATACTCTGCCATACCCCCCCATACTCTGCCATACCCCCCGATACTCTGCCATACCCCCCGATACTCTGCCATACCCCCAATACTCTGCAATACCCCGATACTCTGCAATACCCCGATACTCTGCAATACCCCGATACTCTGCAATACCCTGCGCGATACTCTGCAATACCCTGCGCGATACTCTGCAATACCCAAATACTCTGCAATACCCCAATACTCTGCAATACCCCAATACTCTGCAATACTCTGCAATACCCAAATACTCCGCAATACCCCAATACTCCGCAATACCCCCAATACTCTGCAATACCCCCAATACCCCAATACTCTGCAATACCCAAATACTCCGCAATACCCCAATACTCCGCAATACCCCAATACTCCGCAATACCCCAATACTCCGCAATACCCCAATACTCCGCAATACCCCAATACTCCGCATATATAATGTTTTGGGGTTCTATGTAATTTTCTAGCAAATAAATTGTGATTTTTCCATGTAGGAGAGAAATGTCAGAATTGGCCTGGGTGTTCCAGAACGCCTGTTGGCGCTCCCTGCATGTTGGGCCTCTGTATGTGGCCACGCCGTGTAAAAGTTGCACACATGGGGTATCGCCATACTCGGGAGGAATAGCAGAATGTGTTTTGGGGTGTTATTCGTGGTATGCATATGCTGTGTGTGAGAAATAACCTGCGAATATGACAGAAACAAGTTTTTTTTTTATTTTTTTACAGAATTTTCGGTCGTTTTTCTTTTATAGCGCAAAAAATAAAAAACCCAGAGGTGATCTAATACCACCAAAAGAAAGCTCTATTTGTGTGAAAAAAAGGACAACAATTTCAAATGGGTACAATGTTGTATGACGGAGTAATTGTCATTCAAATTGTGAGAGCACCGAAAGCTGAAAATTGGTCTGGTCAGGAAGGGGGTTTAAGTGCCCAGTGGTCAAGAGGTTAAAGGGACTGCAACCCAAGGAGTAGGGAAAGATATCTGCTTTCCAGGACCCATCCCTGATATCCTATACACTACACAAACATGAATGACAGTTCTTTGTTGTATAGCATAATAGAATAGCAAAATCAAACTATGATGTCCAAATGAAGCAATGCACTCTTTATAACCCAGACAGCTGGGCTTAGTTGAAGTAAATCTATTTTTCTATAAATTAGATATGTTT
Source organism: Rana temporaria (assembly GCF_905171775.1). NCBI lineage: Eukaryota > Metazoa > Chordata > Amphibia > Anura > Ranidae > Rana > Rana temporaria. The sequence goes on from NC_053492.1 coordinate 140,581,271, forward strand.
ATGGACTCACAGAGGTACAGTATGTGTGGTGTTATGCAAAATTATATGAAAAAACAAGGTCCCCAATACATTTTACATGCTGAGCCAATTACTTTCAGCTTGCTGCGAATGAGAAATGATTATAAGACAAAAGTTCCTTAACCATTATCAATCTTGCTGGGCACTTAACCTTCACCCACCCCCCCCCCCCCCCTACTGCTCAGACCAATTTTAAGCTTTGAGCTCTCACTCTTTGAACAACAATTGCGCGGTCATACAACGCTGTACCCAAATGCAATTTTTATCTTTTTTTGCCACAAATAGAGCTTTCTTTTGGTGGTATTTGATCACCTCTGCATTTTTTTGTTAAAATGAATAAAAGAATAAAAAAAATACAAAACTGTTTTATTTTTTGTTCAAACATTTTGCAAATGGGTATTTTTTCTCCTTCATTCATGTACGATGATAAGGCTGCACTGATTGGCACCAATAGGCTGCACTGATGGGCACCGATAGGCTGCATTGATGGACACTGATAAGGTGGCACTGGTGGGCACTGATAGGTGGCACTGGTGGGCACTGAGAGGTGGCACTGATGGGTGGCACTGAAGGGCACTGAAGGGCATTGATTGGTGGGCACTGAGAAGTGGCACTAATAGGTGGCACTGATATCTTGCACTGAAGGACACTGATAGGTGGCAGTGATGGGCACTGATGGGTGGCAGTGATGGGCACTGATCAGCACTGGTAGGTGACACTGATAGGCAGCACTGCTAGCTGGCACTTATGAGGCACTGATTGGCACCACTGGTGGGCTTTGATAGGTGGCACTCGTGGGCATTGATAGGTGGCACTCTTTTGCACTGGTGGGCACTGATTTGTGGCACTGTGAGCACTGGCAGGTGGCATTGGCAGGGGGTACTGGTTGGCATAGATGAGGCGGATGTGCCTTATTCTCCTTGGGACCAATGTCCCTTGCACAGAAGCCAGCAATCAGCTTTTTTTTCTCCTCACACTGTCAGCTTGAGAAGAAAAAAAAATGATTACCAAGCTTCTGTTTAGATCACATTATCAGCTGTCATTGGCTGACAGATGATCACGTGGTAAGGGGCCGGGATCGATATTTCGATCTGTGACCACCCAAGTCTCAGTGACTTGGTGATCACATTGCGCACCGCGCTCTCCCTGCAGGGGGCGTACAGGGAGAGTGTAAAGGGGAGTATGTCTGTTGAAGGAGTTAAAGGGTGAAACAATAACAGTTATTAAAGAAAGATCAGTGGTCTTTTATATTAGTAAAATGTTGAAGCATTTATGCAACTCTGTCCAAAACATTTTTTCTGTGTTATGCTTTAACACTTCCATCTTCCTTGCTGTAAAACATTCCAAACACCATGGAATTAAATTATGTCCTTGACTTGCATTGATCCATGCTTTTCCTCTGCCAAGAACACTAATGATTGTCAGCATTGTATGGATCTCAGATGAGGCCAGAGCCCTGGGAGTTTATTAGGCCCGCAGATTTCAGCCATGAAATGGCAACTTAAATGAATCTAATTTCAAGCCACCTCTATCACCGAACATTATATTTCCTTCTCATATTGCACATGGCATTGAAATCTACATGCATGGAGATTTACAATCTCCATGCATGTGTACCTCGTTCTCTCTGACAAATTACTAAGATAAATGTGTGCTTTGAAGGGCTATTGTTAAATCAATCAGTCTTCTTTGGCAAGTGCTCTGAATTCCCAGAGAGTATACCACTTATCTTTAATAAAGTGATCTTTTTTGTTGTTGCTTTTTGCATTTCAATTCAAGACAAAAGTATTTTCATTAGGAGAATATATGTAATTCGAAAAATATTTCCCATGTGTTGATTTTGTCCTCGTAGAGCTATCCTTTCAAAATACTGACTAAAAGAAGGGTTTTAGGACTTTAAATGAAGCACCTGACATTGTGCGCCACATCCCTAATTGTATATAAATACCCCCCCCCCTGTATTTTTATTTTTGGCTCTAAGCACATTTGGTAGTAGTAAATATATTTTATTTACACAAGTTATACTCATTTATAATTTGTATAGAAACTTTGCAACTACCCACATATACTATCACCAATTACACACTGTAGTCCTTTAATTATGTGTGTGTCTGGTTTTTCTGCAGGGTTTACCACGACAGCTCCCATTGCAGACATTTCCAGCGTACTCAACTCACGGTACCGCATGTCATGGGCTTTATCCACTGTGTAAGTACTCTAGGGATGGACAATTTTTGTCTTTCTTTTTTATTTTTCTCCCTGTTATTTGAGTGAATTATTACAACATTTAGGTACCAATATGCTTTTTTTGTGGAGAGGTTGTGCATTCGCTCCTGAAGAAGTGGAGCGAACCCACAAAACACGTCAAGGTTTTTGGATGCCATCAATTCATGATCTATTTGTCTATTAGACCAATTTTGCAACATCTATTTACCCAATGATATGGAGTATATTTTGTCTCACATTTTTCGTGTACATATATGAATTAGTTACTTTGTGTACAAGTATATACATGGAATCACCAATGCCTATATATTTTTTAGACCAACTGTGCCCCTTCATTTATTTTTTATGTGGAGTACAATTGGCCCACATTATCATTATGTGTGTATATATATGAATTACAATTGGTTAATCACTATGTATGTACAGTGGAATCTTGGATTACGAGCATAATCTGTTCCAGGATAATGCTTGTAATTCAAAGCACTCGCATATCAAAGTGAGTTTCCCCATAGAAGTCAATGGAAACCAAAATATTTATTTTTCTGCATTGACTTCAATGGCATGCAATAATTGGGGGGGGGGCGCCAGAGAGCCTCGGAAATGCTCGAGGACACCTCGGCTGATCTCGGAAACCCTGGCCAAATGCAGTACTGCACACCCCAAGCTTGAATTCTGCTTGTTTTGCGAGACAACACTCGCAAATCAAGTCAGAATTTTTTTTTTTTTTAAAGTTGCTCGTCTTTCAAAATGCTCGTTAACCACGTTACTCGTAAACCAAGGTTCCACTGGATATATATATATATATATACATACAGTATGTATGTATATATATATATATATATATATATATATATATATATATATATATATATATATATGTGTGAGTTATAGCTGGTTATTTATGTATCAGTATACACTAATTAACATCCACATATGTATTCAGTGCAATGCGTTATGCTATTTTATTATTTACAAATAAAAACATTATAATATATTGTTCTACTCAATTGTCTGCCACCTACCTCATTTAAAGTCCCAAACCCTTTCTCCTATTTTTATCCTTTCAAAATGGCCTACTTTACAATTGTAAGTACTTTTAACATTGTAACCAATTTCCATCACCTACAGTCAGGACCACAGCAGCAACTTGTGGGACCTAATGCAAAGAAGTAGTGTTGGAAAAAAGTGCAAGGGGTTTTTCCTGAAGAGCCATTGCGAACCATGAGAATAAAAAAATAATTAATAACAAGATTATTTTGGTCTATAAATACATAGCACAAATCATGTGTGCTTGAAAAAATATAATCTAGCCTTAAAAGCAACACCCCTTACCCCCATTGTGTTAAAATAGAGTTAAAAAAGCACTGGTACTCATCCCCTTTATGCCCCAGCATTGCCTTCTACCCCCTCCAATCCTGGTCACCACTCTACCTATGGGTTATGTTATATCTAGTCTCACTGGAGATGGGCCTTAAAGTGCAAACCCTCCACCCAAGGGCCCAGGCTGGGTTCACACCTATGTGAATTGGATGCAGATTTCCACCCACCCGATTAGCATAGCAGGAGAATGTGACTGGCTCTCTATGGAGCCGGTTAACATATCTCTGGGGCTGCGGACTGCACTGCACAGAAACACTGTGCGTCTTTAGCTTAGTTTCAGGGCTGAATTCAGGCAAAGATTCAGCCCTGAACTGGAGGATGGGGAGGCACATCGTTTGTGTGCAATCCACAGCCAGTTCCAGTGTGAACCGAGCCTTATACTATTAAACAGGCCATAAGCCCTTGACAGAGGTTTTAACCCTTACCCACCCTTTTCTACCTTAACAAGGAACATTTCCATTGGAGTTCTACTTTAAGGCAATATTCATTGTATATAATTAAACAGCAGGAACATCATGAGCCAATGTAATTACTAGAAGTTGCTGAAGAATGTACATTGCTTTTATAGCAAGATTCCACATTCTTAAAATAAAGTCATTATAATTCTCATCACTCTTCAACCAGCATCAACTATTGGAGTTGTGTTCACCTGTGGGGATTTTTCATTGTAGCGTGAATTGTCCATTTCAAGACCTTACTCAATATCTATTAAAAAGCTTTTTCCATTAGCCAAGGGAAAGTTTTTTTTTTTTTTTTAAACATTGTGCTGCACATACAAATAGCTCCCAGTTTATAGTTGAAGTTCTACTTGTCATAGCTGTACACTGCCCGCCAAATGTGTTTTTACCAAAGATGACTGAAATGCTGTGTCATAAAATACCCTTTTGACATCTGTCGATGTTAAGAGCTGAAACAGACTGTGCTGAGCAGTAATAGGATTGAAGCATGCTATAATGCTCAGCTATCTTGGCAAGAACAGAAAGTATGGAAGCCGTGAGAAGGAGTTATTTGAAAGCCAGCCAATTTTTTTCCTCTGCCATGCAAATGGAGACAACTGTAGTACAGCATTACAGAGCTAAAACAATATAACAGATTTATGCCTTACTGCCTGAAAGTTAGTTAAGCCAGGATAAGCCATGTCTATCATTTGAGAAAAGACTGATATCATAATAAAATATTTAATACCATTGCAATGGCCTAGAATTGTATGCCTTTAAAGACTAGCAACTAAATTCAAAGAAACTTTTATTCGTGCCAGATTTGGCACTGGATCTATGTACATGAAAAGTGGAAGAAACAAGTCAGTTTTTACTGTGTGCATTTTACAAAGTAATTGTTTTTCTATACAAAAGCATAGAAAACAGAGAAGTCTATGAAAGTGCTGAGCCTTATGGTTGCTCATTCACTGCAAAGGGTCTCCTCCAGCCTACAAACATATAGGGTGTTTTGTACAACCAACCACAAACATTTTACCATAGTGGATTAGTGAGTGAAAAACTTTGCACACATATAGGATTGGATTGAGAACAGTAATTTATTATCTCCTGATGTTAGCAAAAGTTCCAATATGGGGCACCAGTATAAATTGTTATGTTACAGTACTATGATAGTTAAAAAATATTTTGTATAAGAGAAAATTGCAGAGACATTGGAATCCTGTAGTGGAAAATATGTAGGCTACATATTTATTGAATTGTCTACATTTAATATAAAAAACAGACACCTTTAGTTATTTAGGATCCAATCCTCAGAAAGCCTGTATGCCCTATTGATAAGTATAACCATGCAGATCAGAGGAACATGGAATGCTGGTTTCTTATTCTGCAAATGCTAGATGTCTGGCTTTTATGTTGACCCTCTGGCTTCAATATATTGAGTTACAAACTTGCAAAAATAATTCAAATTAGAAGTTCTAACTTAAGAAGTTAGTTCACCTTTACCAAAACACTAAGGCCACGTACACACGATCAGTCTATCCGATGAGAACGGTCCGAAGGACCATTTTCATTGGTTCACCGATGAAGTTGACTGATGGTCTGATGTGCCTACTCACCATCAGTTCAAAAACCAATCGAGTCCAACGCGCTGATGTAAAACACAACGACGTGCAGAGAAAAATGAAGTTCAATGCTTCCGAGTATGCGTCGACTTGATTCTGAGCATGCGCGGGTTTGGAACCGATGCTTTTGCGTACTAACCATCAGTTTTGACCGATCGGTTAGGTGTCCATCGGTTGAATTTTAAAGCAAGTTCTAAATTTTTGGACCGAAGGATAACTGACCGATGGGGCCCACACACGGTCGGTTTGGACCGATGAAACTGAACTTCAGTCCGTTTTCATCGGTTTGGTCTGATCGTGTGTACAGGGCCTAACAATCAAAAAAATGTGTTGCACTTTAAATATACTCAAATAAACATGTATTCATATAATCAAAATCATGTAGTGCTCATACACTGATGAGAATAACGTGCTAAAGGTGAAAATAAGAAAATGCATCCTTATACAGTACACAGGTAAAACTGTAAACTTGTACATTCATAAATGATATTATTCAATAAAGTGCCAAATAAGGTATACAGATTGGATATTTTCAATTAAAGAGGAAGTAAACCCTGATGGGTTTTACTTCCTCTTTTGCTACATGAACAGCCTGCAAATGTAAAGCATAATGGGCTAGTATGCATCGCATATTAGCCCATCATGTGACACTTACCTGCAAAAGAATCCAGCGTTGTCCCCACTGCAGGAATCGTCCATCTTCTGTCTCCTCTTCCTTCTGGGCTGCGTACTACGGCGCTGTGATTCGCCGGAGCCGCGTGACGTCACTCCCGCGCATGCGCACAAGAGCCGCAATTCACGGCACAGGCTGGGGAAGAAACGGCACTTGGTTTTGTTTCTTCCTCACACATGCGCCGTTAACATAAGGTTTAGCCACGTATTAGTGGGGCAACCCCCCCCCCCCCACTGTGGGTTTGCAGATAACACTCCCTTGACACAACCAGTATGTTAGATATGTGTCATCAAAAAAGATCACCTGATAATGTGACTGATTAGTTATCATCATTCATTAACTAGGCATGTATAAAAAAGGGACACAATCACTCATTGCTCAATTCCCCAGCAGAAGAAAATTATGAGAAAAGTATTCTATTCACAAGTATATGTCCTCCAACCAGACGTACATTTCTTCCCAATAGGCTTTGTCACAGGGGCAATGGAGATGCTTTACACAGAAATTGGCATTTTACTTGAAAATATCCAATCTGTATACCTTATTTGGCACTTTATTGAATAGTATCATAGATAGTTACATAGCAGGTAAGGTTGAATAAAGACAGCAGTCCATCAAGTTCAACCTGTGTAGGCATACGTGAGTTACATTACACAGACCCCTGAACTATACACAGACCCCTGCATAGTACACATATCCCCTGAATATTACACAGACCCCTGCATAGTACACAGACCCCTTTCCCTGCACAGTATGCAGCCCTCTTTCCCTGCACATCACACAGCCCCCTTTCATTCTAAAGCTCCCCTGCACTCCCAGGAGACCCCCCAGTCTCCTGGGAAAGCACTGCCAGCATATGTAAAGTTGAGAAAACATCATTGCCAGCCCCTTCTCATACACCGCTCTTCTTGTGTCAGTCTCATTGTAAATCAAAGCTTCTAAATACCTCAATTAACGCCTCTCTTTTGTGGACCCATTCATGTGACTGCTCTGATGTTACATTGACGGCCACGTGACCGCTATCCTCCTCCAATCAAAAGCTACACTTGAGGAGGAAGCAGAGCCGAAGGAGGAGAGCGGCCATAAAGTGACATTGATTTAGGTATTTAGAGGCTTCCATTTACATTGAGATTGACTAGGGAGGAGTGGTGTATGAGAAAGGGCTGGCAGTAATGTTTTCTTAACTTTAAAGCATGCTGGCAGTGTTGTCCCAGGGCCAGAAGAGGTCAGCTTGACACCCCCAATGTGTGGCACACGGGGCAGACCACCCCATCCCCAGTTGGTAAAAATATATATATATATATTGCAGCTTCACAGCCGACTTCCCTCTGCACATGCATGGGGCAGACTGCGCTTTGTGAATGTCCCACAGCCTTCTGGGACCTATGTTGTGTCCCAGAAGGCTACAGGTAAAGAGGGGGCAAATTCTGCTTAGGTTGCCCATCCCAAAAAATTATGTAACTAATGTGAAAGAGGGGGGAGAAGGACATAAAGTGGAACTTACCCTTCTTTGTGAAGTTACACTTTACAGCTGCACATTTTTTTGTTGTGTTTTTTTTACAGATGCCCCTTATCTGCATGTTGTTTTGGGTAAAGGTGAACTAACACATTAACTCTGACTTCCTTTATCTGATCCAGCTTGGTTTCTGAAAATGTACTGCTACCAGTGGGTCAGCTTAGTAACCAGGCAAATAGCATTTTCAAAGGTAGGTCAGCAATAGTAGCTTATATGTGTCTCTTGTGAAAGGTTCACTTTAATAACTGCCTGTTTGTTCCAGGTTAGTGGCTTTGAACGATTTAAGGGTAACAACCAGACACCTGTCATTTCCAATAGGTCATTAGTGGCAGACTATTTATCTCACCCAGAATAGATTTCCTATAAGGTGCCTAGAGAAGGTACATGCTCATTTATAGTATACAAGTATCACCTTTATTTTTCTGTCCTTGTCTAATACTATTTGAATGCGCATATGTTTTAAGTCAATGATATTGTTATATTGGATAACTGAATTCAGCATTGCTTCACCTCATTTAGAAAGCTAAGTGAAAATCTACTATGCAAAGTTAATTTTCGCTTAGCTTTGTAAATGAAAGGAAAACTTCAGTCAATAAATTATGTGCAAGCAAAAATCCTGTTTTTTTTTTCCTTGAACATGATTGGGTATTCTTTGCAAAGTGAATCTTCACTTAGCTTTACTACATCCACTAAAGGAAAATTCACTTTGCAAGTTCTATTCCTTTATTAAATTGCTCCAATGTGGGGGCGTGGCCTGGATAGGCATGTGAGCAGTAGCTTTTCACGGAGCTCCCGCTACTGATCCTCGATCGATCCTGTTACCGGCAAGTACCGCCGTAGGCAACCGCTCTGCCCGTTACAGAACGCCGCACTGACCTTAGTGGAGGGTGATTCCCGGCTGGCGAGGGTCCGGATGGCTCGTAAACCCGAGAAGGGAGCGGCGGCTGCTGCAGCCATGGACTTTCAAGATGGCGCTGGGGTCTCTCAGCAGCTGAAGGCAGCGCGCGGCACTGACAAGCACCCAGAGGCTGGCGGTAAGGCATCCAAGGCGGCTAAGCAACAGGGGAGGGAGCCCCCTAAAGATATGATATACTATACACAAAAGCTGCAGGGCCCCACTAGCTCCCCGGCCCCCCCGCTGCTGACTTGGGCGCAGAGAGTGCAGGGCCAAAATGGCGACCCTACCATGGACGACACGCTACCTCTTGAGAGCTCCTCAGACGCATTGCAAGACATCTTTGGGGAGGTGCAGGAGGATGCCCCACAGCCCACACTCGGTGAAATACTACGGGCGGTGCAGAAGTGTACTACTTCGGTCACTGCCTCGGTGGATGGCCTGAAGCTACAGTTTGGAGAACTCACTGAGACAGTGTCCCTTATGCGTCATGACCTCCAGAAGATTAGGGAGAGGACCACGGCGGTGGAGGGCCGCATTAGTGAGATAGAGGACGCGCTCCCACCCCTTACCAGGGACGCCAGAACAGCATTACAGCAATCTGCGCAGGCCTCCGCGAAAACGGACGACATCGAGAACCGCCTGAGGAGGAATAATGTCCGCATAGTGGGCCTACCCGAGAAGGTTGAAGGTAGGGACCCCACTACCTTTATTGAGTCCTGGCTCCAGGACACCTTTGGCAAAGAGGCTTTTTCCACACTGTTTGCGGTCGAACGGGCGCACCGCACACCTCCCAGACCCCTTCCCCCTGGCAGCCCTCCCAGATCCATGCTTGCCAGACTTCTGAACTACCGGGACAGGGAAACAATCTTGAGGCTGGCCAGAGAAAGGGGCACGGTACACTATAACGGGGCCAGGATATCATTCTACCCGGACTTCTCGGCGGAGGTGCAACGAAAGAGAGCTAAGTTCATGGAGGTTAAAAAACGTCTGCAGAGGGTCCAAGTTACCTATGCCATGCTGTTCCCTGCCAAGCTGCGAGTCACGGTGAGAGGCCAGGCTATATTTTTTGAATCTGCCGCGGAGGCTGCGCAGTGGCTGGACCATAATGAACAAGACCTGAGAAGACGCAGAGAGGAAGATAGAGGAGACTGAGGCCCTGAGTGCGTTTCCACAGGGCAGAGGGGTTCGCCGCAGACCAGTTATGTTGTTACCTGCAAGCCGGAACCTTATTTGATTTTTCTTGGTTAGCGTCTAATGAGAGCTTCAAAAGTTGAATTACACCCCCTCTTGGATTTTATGCTACAGGGGGGGGCATGCACCTATATGCTGTTTGGTGTCAACAATGACCCCCGGCTGGGGGAATCGGGATTTGCTTTTTGGTGCCCCGTTGGCACACATTGTTTGATGAGTCGGTGCGAAGAGAGGTCGTGGAGGACGTCGGTCTTTGCTCCGGACGGGGCCAGAAGGTGGACATGCACGACTGGTACTCTTCTGTTTAAAGTTTATGCTACATTGCTCACAGGAATATACCAATTTACACACTTTTGCTTGCCGGATACTGGAGGGCCCCGGCTGGGGCCCTGCCAGCTTAAGATGACTCTGAGACTTCGAGTCTCGGACAGAGATTTTTGCTTGATTCAGCCATGGCCACCACCCCAATAGTGACTTGGAATGTGAGAGGGGTGCACGACCCGCTGAAACGCACTATGATACGTTCTGGTATGAAAAAGTTCCTTCCTGCCATTGTGGGGTTTCAAGAAACCCACCTTACCAAAGACACTGTTGGGTGTCTGGGATTTTCCTGGGTGGGCAAGGCCTATCACTCCACTCACACCTCCTACTCCAGGGGGGTGAGCGTGCTGGTGCATGGATCCTTGGCCTACCAGGAAATAGATGCAGCAGTCGACACTCTTGGTAGGTATGTCTTTTTGCATTGCAAGATATTCACGGTAACTATGATATTAGCCTTTGTGTATATTCCCCCCCCTTTCTCGAGGGAGGTGCTGCAGATGCTTCTGACCTACCTGGGTGATAAGCCGGATGTCCCTGTAATGATTATGGGGGATTTTAATGCTTGCATCGATCCCAGGGTGGATAGGCACCCACCGGCCCAGGTACCCCAGGGGGGTAGGGGGACTACTTTGAGCAGATTGCTGGGGGAGGTGGGGTGGCAGGACGTTTGGAGAGCTAGATACCCTGCGACTAAACAGTTTTCTTGTTTCTCCAAGACCCATGGGTCGCTGTCCCGTATAGATTTGTGTGTTGGGTCCCCACAGGTCCTTCACATGGTCCCTAAAGTTGAGTATTTTCCGAGGGGGGTATCCGATCACTCTCCTCTGGTGGCCCACCTAGTTACCCGTCCGTTGTCTTCCATGCCCAGGGCCCCCTGGAAGTTAAACGCCTTTTGGCTCAAGCTGTTCACTTCCCACGAACATGTCGCACGTAGGATAGAGCAATACTTTGTGGAAAATGGGGGAGGGGAAGGCCGGGCCCAAGGCTGGGAAGCCTTCAAGGCATGCCTGAGGGGAACGTTTATCGAGGAGATTGCGGCTATAAAACACAATTCGTCAGCCCTTTTAGAAAGGGTGGAGGATCAAGTAAGACAATTAGAACTAACGTACGTGGTAGACCCCTCGGACTCCGCGAGGGAGGCATGGATGTCGGGCCAGGACTCCCTGGACCGGCTGAGATCCTCCGCCGCGGAGAAGAAGCGATTTTTTTCCCAGCAGGCATATTATGAGGAGGGGGAGAAAACAGGCCGCCTGTTGGCAAGAATTGCCAGGTCGCAACAGGCGTCCCCCGCCATAGGAGCGATCCGTGATGGGCGGGGGCGCCTGGTGAATGAACCGGAGATGATTTTGACTGAATTGGCCACTTTTTACTCTGAATTGTACAAAACGCGAGATGACTTCACGGATGGGGAGTTGCAGCGCTATATTGATGCGCTGGCTCTACCGACCCTGAAAGAAGGGGCGAGGACCGAGTTGGAGAAGCCGCTTACTCTGGAAGAAGTGAGGGAGGCTGCTGCCTCCTTCCCCACATGTAAAGCCCCGGGGGACGATGGAATACCCATGGAGGTGTATACCCAGTATGGGGAGGTGATGTTGCCCAAGTTACTTGAGGTGTTTAACGCCTCGTTTGACTCGGGTGTCTTGCCTCCGTCTATGACACGAGCGAACATAGTTCTATTACTAAAAGCGGGTAAGGATCCTTTGGATCCCGGGTCGTATAGACCTATCTCTCTCCTCCAAAGCGACGTTAAAATTCTAGCGAAAGTACTGGCCCTGCGAGTGAACAAAATAATTCTGTCCATTATTCACTCCGACCAGGCGGGATTCATGCCACGTAAATCCACGGCGACGAACCTCCGACGGTTATACCTGAACATGCAGACCCCCTCGGTTTCCGCCGGCAATAGAGCACTGTTGTCGCTTGATGCCAATAAGGCCTTCGACAGTGTTGGCTGGCGGTACCTATGGGCGGTACTGACTAAGTTTGGCTTTGGCCCTAGGTTCCTGAGATGGGTCAAGCTTTTATATGCTACGCCTAGGGCGGCCATACGTATGGCTGATAGGATGTCCCACGCCTTTGATCTGGGCAGGGGGACCAGACAGGGATGTCCCCTGTCCCCCCTGCTCTTTGCCTTGGCTATCGAGCCCCTTGCGGCCCTGGTTAGGGACTGCGAGGCGGTTCGGGGGTTCAGATACGGCGACATGCATGAGAAAATCATGCTGTACGCCGACGACATGCTCCTCTTTTTAGAGGATACGGAGGGATCCTTGCAGCAGGTTATGTCCATTATTACTGAATTTGGCCACTTTTCGGGTCTTACAATTAATTGGAACAAGTCGGCCCTGATGTTCCTAGATGAGACGCCCTCGATGGGGAGTAGCCCTTCGTGTCCTGTGCCCGTGGTGTCCTCTTTTAAGTACCTGGGGATTTGGATCTCCCCCACTATAACGGATTTCTGCAAACTGAATATGTACCCCCTGCTGTCTAGATTCAGGGATAAAATTCAAATTTGGAACAAACTTAAAATGTCCCTAGCGGGAAAGACCAACCTCATTAAAATGATACTGATGCCGCAACTGTTATATCTTCTCCATAACACGCCTGTGGTAATTACCCTTAAAATATTCCGCGTAATTAACTCTCTCTTTAGACAGCTGTTGTGGCACACCAAAACCCCTAGGATAAGGCTGGAACAATTGCAGCGCCCAAAGGAGGGGGGGGGTCTCGCCTTACCTAACCCATGGATATATTACTTGGCGGCTCAGCTCCAACACTTAATAGGGGCCATGGGCCCATTGCCCGAGGCCTCGGCGGCCAGATTGATGCTGCACGACACAGGGGTAGCGACGATACCTGAGGGACTGGAAGCTCGCAAATTTCAAAAACCTAATAAACGTATGCCTACATATGCTCTTGTTCAGAAGATATGGAATAAAGTTAGGCAACTCCAAAATGTGGAAGGGTACACAGAGTTTAGCCCCCTATGGGGGAACAACTCCTATGAGGAGCTCGCTAAACTTGACCAGGGACAGAGGTGGAGCTCCTTTGGGGTCACGCATCTTAAACATGTCTTTGGGAGGGGGGGCCTACTCCCCTTTAGTGAGCTCCGCTCTAGATTTAACCTGCCGCACACTATGCAATTCTTCTATCTTCAGCTGCAGCATGCGGTAAGGGCCCAGGGGACAGCGGTGGAGTGGGTTCGGTCCCCCACGCCGGTTTTCCGGGTACTGTGCTCCGCGCAGGACACCAGGGGCATGATTTCACAATGCTATACTATGCTCCTGTCGTTATTTTTGGAAGGACATCCTATGAGGGTGGCAGAACAGTGGGAGGCAGATTTGGGGCCCATTGAGGGGGAACTGTGGGAAGAGGCGCTACAGGCCGTGAACACCTGTTCATTGAATGTGTCACAAAGGGTCTCCCAACTCTATATACTACTTAAGGTGCATTACACCCCGGCAAAGCTTTTTAGAATGGGTCGGGCTCCAGACCCGCTGTGCGGACGGTGTAGGGCGGCACAGGGTGATCTGATCCACCTGCTCTGGCGCTGCCCCAAGCTGCATAGGTACTGGACGGAGGTTCTGGCTACACTGAATTCAGTGTTCCAGACCAATGTCCCACTGGATCCACTTTGTTGCCTGTTGGGTGTTCTGGAGGGGGCAATAGCGGAGGAAGGTACTAGAGCGGCATTCGCCAGGGCATTGTTCCAGGCGAGAAAACTCATTCTTATACACTGGAAGTCGAGGGAGCCCCCTTCGGTTAGGACCTGGGTACAGCATGTGGGCAGAACAATGTCGATGGAAAAATACATATACCAGCATAGAGGGACCGCAGGGAAATTTCTTAAATTATGGGATCCATGGCTCGCGACACCTGGGCTGAGCCCCCTAGAGCTGGTACAGGAAAGGCTACTGGGTGAAAGGTAGGAAGTTGAGGATAAACTGTAGGGTCCCCTGTTTGATTATTTGGAGGGCTGCAGGAGGGGTGGGTGGGCGGAAGGTCAGGAGGGGTGAGGGGCCCAGGGTGGTGTGTCCAGGCGGTTGGAACGGTATAATGACTATGTGCAATGATTGTAAGAGGTATTTTTTGATGTCTGACCTATGATTTTGCTGATGAGTCAATTTAAAAGTACTGTGTAGAATGTCATTCTTTTACTGTATGTATGTTTTTGTTTTTGTGAGCAATAAAAACCTTTTTGATTCAAAAAAAAATTGCTCCAATGTCCTAAATTATGAATTAACATGGTCTTCCAGTAAAGTGTGCAGAAAGAGGTGGCTCTTATTACATACATTCATGGATGCACCCTGTACTAAATTTGTATTTGTAAAAATTGTTTTCACAAATAATGAAAAAAAAAAGAAAAAAAAAGAATTGAACTTACATTTTAAAAAGAAGTTGAACAAAACTTTTTGATGGTGTCAGACTCATACTATGAAAGAATCTGTCGGTGCTCAGTTCACAGATCCTCTTGCTGTTCATTACTTATTCATCACAGTGAAACATCAAAAACATCATAATCTTTGATGTATTTAGTAGTACAGTGAGCAAGAATGTCAGTATTGTTTAGGACATCCAGATGTTGTACTTAAAGCGTGTCTGGGCAAAAAGAACAGCCAAAATACAAAACATATACCTGTACAGCACATCTCTGCAGTAAATGTATATTTCCCAGTTTTCTGTTACAATACAAGTGCCTCTGATGCATTAAAATGTCAAGCAGTTTTGTCAGCTCTGCCTTAAACACTTCAGCCCCCGAAGATTTTACCCCCTTCCTGACCAGAGCACGTTTTACAATTTGGCACTGCGTTGCTTTAACTGACAATTGCGCAGTCATGCTATGCTGTACCAAAACCAAATTTGTGTCAGTTTTTCCCCAAAAATAGAGCTTTCTTTTGGTGGTATTTTGGCGGTTTTTATTTTTTGCACTATAAACAAAAAAAGAGTGACAATTTAAAATAAAAAACAATATTATTTACTTTTTGCTATAATAAATATCCCCCAATTTAAAAAAAAAAATTCTTCCTCAGATTAGGCCAATATATATTCTTCTACATATTTTTGGTAAAAGTTATAGCGTCTACAAACTATGGGAAAGATTTATCTAATTTTTATTATAATTTTTTTTTACTAGTAATGACAGTGATCTGTTTTTAGCGGTACTGCAACATAGTGGCGGACAGATCGGACACTTTTGACACATTTTTGGGACCATTGACATTTATACAGCAATCAGAGCTATAAAAATGCACTGATTATTGTGTAAATATCATTGGTAGGGAAGGGGTTAACATTAGGGGGCGATCAAGGGGATAAATGTGTGTTCCCTGGATGTGTTCTAACTGTATGGGGATAGGACTGACTGGGGGAGGAGACATATCGTTGTTCCTACTTAGTAGGACAAACTACAGGGTGGGCCATTTATATGGATACACCAAAAACAAAAGTTGGATTCAAAATGGCCAACTTCAAAATGGCCGCCATGGTCACCACCCATCTTGAAAAGTTTCCCCCCTTACATATACTAATGTGCCACAAACAGGAAGTTAATATCACCAACCATTCCCATTTTATTAAGGTGTATCCATATAAATGGCCCACCCAGGTGGATCCATATAAATGGCCCACCCTGTATATGTCTCCTCTCCCCTGACAGAACAGAGATTTATGTGTTTACACACACAAATCCCCATGCTGGATGTCATGCCCAGGATTGTGCCCGCCAATCAAGCCCATTGGGTCCGCAGCGGGTGGAGGGAACAACGTACCCATGCGTTGTTTTGCACAGCCATGCCATTCTGCCAACGTATATTTTGTGTGAGCTGGTTGGCAAGCGGTTAAACAAATATGTTTTTTTTTGTGTTGGGCTTTCCTGTGTGTGTGTGTTGTGTTGTGTGTGTGTGTGTGTTCACCCATATATGCACTTTAAAATGTATTTTCACTTTTGTAGCCAAATTTGGATATCACCTGCTTTATAATTGTTTCATATATATATATATATATATATATATATATATATATATATATATATATACACATATATATATATATATATATATACTGCTTACAGCCCTTATCTGAAAATGTCAAAACTGTGTTTTCCTCTGCTATACAAGGTATGACTGGGTAGTAAACTGTTACCATAGGTAACCCTCTCTGCACTGTGCTTGCAGATCTCATCATCAGTTGTAGACTAGATCTGAACTATGTCTGTCCTAAAAATTGTTAAAGTTCTGGAAGCATGGCTGCTACATTGTATGGTTATGAGGGAAAGCTTTGCCCAACTCAGGGCAAACAAAGGTCAACTGTTTGTTTTGTCCAGGGTGTGAGGAGAAAACTTTTACTTACCCGATCCTTCATTCCAACAATGGCCTATTCCTGGTCTATGGAGCCTGGTCCGGGATTAATGATGTCAGTCCACAATTTTAGATTGTTGAAATGCAGTGGTGCCGGACTGGTCTTGTGATGGGAGGATTGGAGGATTAAATAAGTAAGTCTCTTTTCTCCTTTCCCCAGACAAAAACGAGCAGTTAACCTATGCTTTTTTGCCCAGAGTTGGACTTTAGGCCTGGAAATATTATTTGAAAATCCGGTGAAACTATCTGAATTCTGAATGGTCATTCGATTTTCTGGTAATTAGTACACTGCTTCCGAGAGCTGATGTCAAACGAAAATTTCTCAAGGGACATGTTGAATTTTTTTACTTGTGAGTTACCAGAATGACCAATTTTCGTTAAACTAGTACAGTGTTCATCCTGTAAAAATTGAATGAGCAAGGGCCCTTTCACACAGGGCGGATCAGTAATGATCTGCCTCCGTGTGTCCATCAGCTCAGCAGGGATCCTCCGTAAAATCCCAGCTGACCTGTCAGCTGACAGGGCGGTCCCCGTACACTGTGCAGGGACCGCCCTGTCTTTTCTCCGTTCTCCCCTATGGGGGGATCGGATGAACACGGACCGTGTGCCCGTGTTCATCCGATCCGATGACGGAAGAAAAAATAGGATTTTCTTCCGTTCGCAAAATCGGAGCTTTGCGGAGGCGGATGATTACGGGTGTCAGTGGATGTTCATCCGCTGACACCCGCAATCACATAGGGACCAATGTATGTCCCGTTTTCATCCGCAAACGGATAAATGAAAATGCAGACATACGGTCCGCACATCTGAAAGGGCCCAAGATTGTGCATGATCAAAAACAAATTACGACCCAGCAGAAGATGTAACTGAAAATAATTTTTATAAACACAAAATAATTATCACATACAGAATAATAAAACTATATATTTTTAAGAGCTATAAACAGAAATATCAATGATAGAAGTAAAGGATTATAATGCATAATTATTATTATTTTTACTCAATATAATTATTATTAGTAGCATTATGTTTATTATGATTGCTATGACCATAATACATGTTTTTATTTTGTTATGGGATTGGATTTTCTATACAATAAAATTTGAATGTATTTATTTACAAATGTTAAGAATAGCAACGATGTTCTTTGTAATTATTATTATTAAAAGTATTAGAATTGTATTTTTTATTTTTAGCTAGTATGCAAATTGCCTGTAGCAATTGGGGAAAGTGAACAAGGAATGTGCACCTAATTATTTGTTTATTTTGATTTATTTTTTAAACAATTTTTATTGAATAAACGGGTGAGAGGCATACAATTATGCATAGACATTATACAGAAATCAGGACAAAATACAGTGAACAGCAGGAGACATATGATCAGGTACAGATACAGAAGAACAATATCAAGCTAGACAATATCGCAAAATGCAATCCAGATTACAACACTGCATACAATCGTCTTCAGAAGATACAACAGGAAATTTTATACCAAACAACGTGGGCAAAAACCTCCCCTTCCCATTACAACCAGGGGAGGTGAGGACAATGACGTAGGCAGGAACCAACATGGCCCAACCCCACACCCACCCACCCCTACTGGGAGAACTCTGTGGGTGGGGGGGGGGGCGGAAAGCGTAATGGATTGGGGCTTCGAGAATGGTTCACTTGTTTATCACATCAGGCCAACCACCTGTAGCTACCCTCCCAGGGTATATGTTAATGGAATACATATCCAAGTAGAACAAAGAATTAGCTTTGTCCAGTTTTGTCTACATTAAGTAGGGTGATCTCAAATTTAGCCACAAAAGTGGAAATACGATATGAGTCCTAATTCTTTCTGAGGTTTGCATTTCATATTCCTCCTTAGGGCTAGCTGGGTAATCCTACATGATCTTATATCTTTCACATGTCTTCCCTCTGATGTAGAAGTCAATGAACAGAAAAGGGCAGTAGATAATTACAAGTTCATGTACTGTCTATCACTTACCTCCTACATTACAGGGCATTGTGTGCGAGAGACAATAGGGACAGTAAATTAATTTGGCTTCCTGGGGTAGAAGCACCTCTGTGGCACATAAATACCAATTTGAACCTCTATATAAAACATTGACCATGCAATTCATAAAACAGACATGAGAAATACAAATATGTAAGTAGTAACTGTCATTTTTTTCCCTCTCTGCTTCCTTTGTCTTGGCATATTATGAAAACAGTAATTATAGCATTGCATTCACAACTACAGTAACAATGTGGCATTGCTTACTAATTGCCCATGTGGCACAGCTGTTTATATTTGGTAATCAGCTAACTCTTACCATCTGTAGGTATTTCCAGATTAATATTTATACTAGCTAGAAAAGAACTGCATTTTTTTCTTTAATTGTTCAGTGGTAAATATTAAAAATAAACATTGTCTCCACAAATACAAAAAGATCTAATTCCTGAAGACAAAATAAACAACTCTGAACAAAATAGGACCAGTTTGCAACTAATTAGGCCAGCTATTAATGGGAAGAAGACTAATTAAAACTGTGTCTAGAGCCTGTCATGCATGTAACTAACCTTGAAATAGTAAATTTATGGCTTTATCAACTAATTATTCTTCTCATGCTACTGTTACTAATAATCTGTCTACCATCCAAAGCATTTGTCCTTCTGTCTAAGCAATGTTTACAGATGGCTGCAGCTACATAAAAAATATCCTGTTTTTTTTAAGGAAATGTAAAGCCATCTATACACGGTACATTTTTGGTTTGGATATTTCAACCAATTTTGCCAATATAAGAGTTGATTAAATTATTTTATACTAATGTGTGTGGGTATATCTATATATATATATATATATATATATATATATATATACACACACACACACAGTATCTCACAAAAGTGAGTACACCCCTCACATTTTTGTAAATATTTTATTATATCTTCATGTGACAACATTGGAGAAATGACAATTTGCTACAATGTAAGGTGGGGAGTGTACAGCTGGTATAACCATTTAACCACATAAGGACCGGACCAATATGCTGCTAAATGACCCAAGGGGTTTTTACAATTCGGCACTGCGTCGCTTTAACAGACAATTGCGCGGTCGTGCAACGTGGCTCCCAAACAAAATTCGCGTCCTTTTCTTCCCACAAATAGAGCTTTCGTTTGGTGGTATTTGATCGCCTCTGCGATTTTTATTTTTTGCGCTATATACAAAAATAGAGCGACATTTTTGAAAAAAAAATCAATATTTTTTAATTTTTGTTATAAGAAAAATCAATTAAACTAAATTTTAGTCAAACATTTAGGGCAAAATTTATTCAGCCACATGTCTTTAGTAAAAAAAATCGCAATAAAAAAAAAAAAGCTACCTAGAGGGAACAGCGACACTAATACAGCGATCAGAAAAATGATTGCTTAGTGACACTGGCAATAGGGAGTGAAAGGGTTAACTAGGGCGGTGATCAAGGGGTTAAAACTTTATTGGGGGGGTACGGGGGCTACCCTTGACCTAACACTAACTACCTGTCACACTGACACTAAATGCAGTGATCAGTACATATATGATCACTGCATTCAGTGACACTGTGACAGGGGGGGGGGTGATCGCAAGGGGTTAAATGTGCCTGCGTGTACTGGTGTCAGTGTAGTGTTGTGCAGACTCACTGTGTGATGTGATCTCTCCTCAGCGGCGGTTGAAAATACCGCCGAGAGGAGAGATCACATCACTTCCCTCTTCCTGTGTTTACACAGGAGGAGGAAGTGACATGCAGGGGGAGCGCGCTGATTGGCTGAGAGCGATCCGGAGGGGGCGGAAAAAAATGAACAGCCGCCCCCTCATCCTGGATCGCTCGGACAGCCACGGGAACCGCTGCATGTACCGGGGGGGTCCCGATCGGACCCCCGACCCACGTCTAGGCAGGGACGTACAGGTACGCCAATGTGCCTGTCCGTGCCATTCTGCCGACGTAAATGTACATGCGGCGGTCCGCAAGTGGTTAAATTGTCTGTCCTCTCAACACACAGCCATTAATGTCTAAACCGCTGGCAACAAAAGTGAGTACACCCCTAAGTGAAAATGTCCAAATTGGGCCCAAAGTGTCAATATTTTGTGTGGCCACCATTATTTTTACCCTCTTGGGCATGGAGTTCACCAGAGCTTCACAGGTTGCCACTGGAGTCCTCTTCCACTCTTCCATGATGACATCACAGAGCTGGTGGATGTTAGAGACATTGTGCTCCTCCACCTTCCATTTGAGGATGCCCAACAGATTCTCAATAGGGTTTAGGTCTGGAGACATGCTTGGCCAGTCCATCACCATTACCCTTGGCTTTTTTAGCAAGGCAGTAGTCATCTTGGAGGTGTGTTTGGGGTCTTTATGTTGGAATACTGCCCTGCAGCCCAGTCTCCGAAGGGAGAGGATCATGCTCTGCTTCAGGATGTCATAGTACATGTTGGCATTCATGGTTCCCTCAATAAACTTTAGCTTCCCTGTGTCGGCAGCACTCATACAGCCCCAGACCATGACACTCCCACCACCATGCTTGACTGTAGGCAAGACACACTTGTCTTTGTACTCCTCACCTGGTTGCCACCACATACTGTACGCTTGACACCACTTGACACCATCTGAACTAAATACATTTATCTTGGTCTCATCAGACCACAGGACATGGTTCCAGTAATCCATGTCCTTAGTCTGCTTGTCTTCAGCAATCTGTTTGCGTGGCCAAGCTCCTCTTCCTTCCTCCTAGAGTGCCGTCAGTTCGCGCGCGGTACAGGAAATTTTGTTTCCTGTTCCCGGCCGGACTGACAGGAAGTGCACACTGAGTGCTCACTTCCTCTCAGTCCGGCCGGGAACACAGGAAACACAGGTACCCAGCCCGGCCCAGGCACTATCTGATAATGGTAGAGCAGAGAGGAGCTCGGCCACGCTACAGCGGCAGCCTACAGGGAAGATGTGGAGGTGAGATTAGAAAAACATAGGGACAAGGGGGGGAGTAGTGCAGGCTTTGCGTGCGGGGGGGGTTGCTTGGGGGCCCCCATTTTGTTTGGGGCCCCCAAATTCCTTCAAACGGCCCTGGCTACAGAGATCCATGCATTAAGATACAGATGTTGGGCATACACATCTTTGGGTATATATGTGTTTGGCATACACATTTTTTTGTTTTCAAAAAGTTTTTTATTGAAATATGAACCGGTGAAACACCGACAGGCACAGATAAAGCTAATACAGCAATAGGTTTGTGTAGTAAAAATCATACATACAGGATAAGAAAAACACATCCATAATGACAGATTAAGAAACCTATTCATGGTCCATCCCAGGTCCCTGGGAGGAGATTAGCGTTGAAGAGCATCATATATCAAACCTATACAACATATGTGGCTTAAGCCAAACTAGAAGTGAATATGAAAATATACAAATCATAGTAAAGAAAAACAAAAAAGTCAATTAAAGAAAATAGAAAGGCAAGACATGGAACATTTCAGGATCACTTATGTCTGGAGTCTATAAAGAAACCAAGGGTTCCACTTAGCGTCATAGATTGGGATTGTATCGTGCAGTGTGTGGAATATCTTTTCAGAGAGCATCATCTGATCTACTCGAGCTACTATGGGCGAAAAGGGGACTATTGGCTTTTTCCAGTGAAGAGCAATTGCCCAGTGAACAGCGATACAAATGGCGTGAATCAACCTAACCATATGCTTGGGAACGTCCACAATGTCCTGGAACAATAAACAGTGCTTAAATGTCAATACAACATGTTCCCCCATCAGCTTATCAATCATTTCAAGTACGGCCTTCCACGTAGGCAGCAGCCGTTCGCACTCCCAGAATAGGTGGAAAAAAGAGCCCTGCTGAGGGCAGCCCCTGAAGCAGGTTGATGAAGCTCGAGGAAAGATTTTGCTAAGGCGGAGAGGGGTGTAATACCATCTCGTCATGAGCTTAATTGCTGTTTCCCTAACCGTCAGGGACCTAGCACATTTGCGCATATTTTGCCATCCTCTGGCCCAGTCCAAAGCATCCTCATCTAGCTTAAGTTCCCGCTGCCAGTCCTCTCTATATTTCACTAGATTTGGTTCTGACACTGACTCCAAAAATCGATAAACCATCGCTATAAGGCCTTTTTGTCTGGGAGATGAATAACAAATATCCTCAAAAAGGGAGCTCATGTTTGAATTTTGAAGGGGGTAATTCTGCTGGAAAAAATGTCTTATCTGTAGGAAATGGTAGAATTCCCTAGTGGGCAAGGGGTAGAGCGATTGTAACTGAGAGAAAGAGACAAAGGCGGATCCCACCAAAAAGTTTTTCAGCTGAGTCAGGCCACACTCTCTCCAAATCTCAAACACCTCAGGGTGGTCAAAAGCCGAAGGGAATCTAGGGTCACCAAAAAATGAAGCCCCCTGAGGTCCATCCGAGCTCAGCTTGAGTTTATCTTTATAATCAAACCAAAGTCTCAAACTCTCATCCACAATGGTATTCTTCGACAGCAACCCTGGCCATGATCTATTAGAGGACCATAGCAGGCCCGGGAGGAAATAGGGGGAAATTGACTCTTCTTCAAATCTGACCCAAGGGACTCTAGAATTAGCTATATTCCACTGAGCCTGTTGAGTGAACCTGCTAGATAGATAGTATAGCCAAACCTGAGGGACCCCCAGACCTCCCCTTGCCATTGGACGATATAGAACTTCCCTGGAGAATCTTGGGGGTCTGCCTTGCCATATAAATTTATTCAAGTGGGACTGGAAATCTAATAGAAGGGATTTAGAGAGCCTAACTGGAAGGGAGCGGAACAGGTAAAGAAGCTTGGGCAAGATTGTCATCTTCAGGGCTGTGATCCTGCCGAGAAAAGAGATGTGTAAAGGGGACCAGAGCTTCAACAGAGCCTTTAGTTTAGTAAACATCTTGGGGTAATTTGCGTGAAAGAGTTTGCGGTAATCTCCGGTCAGTTCGATGCCCAAATATGAAATAGTGTCTGTATTCCAGGAAAACGCAAAACTACGCTTTAAATGACCTATCTCCTCGGGGGAGAAGCCAACTGGTAAGGCCACCGATTTTGCGACATTGACTGAGAGACCGGAGATCCTCGCAAAATCCGACAAAGTGGACAACAAAGGGGGTAAGGTAAGTAGGGGGTTGGTGACAAACATTAAGACGTCGTCTGCATACATGCAGAATTTATATTTGGAGGTTCCTTTGGTATACCCTCGTATGTCTGGGTTATTTAGAATGGCTATAGCAAGGGGTTCAAGGGCCAGCGCAAAAATAAGGGGGGAAAGCGGACAACCCTGCCGTGTACCCCTACCTAAGCTAAAGAACTCTGAGCTGCACCCTGGGATACGAATACGCGTTTTTGGACTTTGGTATAGTGCCTGAAAAGCGTGAAAAAACTCCCCCTGGAAACCCATGCGGGGCAAAAGTGTGGATAGATAGCTCCAGGAGACACTATCAAAGGCCTTATGTATGTCCAGGCCTAACAGAAAAAGTCTACGGGAAAACAAGTTGGCATCCTGGATAATGTTCGTTGCTAGGCGTATATTATCCGTGATAAGCCTATGGGGGATAAAACCTGACTGAAAAGGCGAGATAAGGGACGAGATCACTCCTGCTAGCCTATCGGCCATGATTCTAGGAAAAAATTTTAGGTCGTTATTGATAACCGATATAGGCCTATAGTTTTGGGGGAGAGCATGGTTTTTATTTGGCTTAGGGATCAGGGACATGTTGGCAAGCAACATTTCTTCAGGGAAGCTACCACCTTGCAGAACTAAGTTAAATAAATGGACTAATCTGGGGGAAAGTGGTTCCACAAATTTTTTGTAGTATATTGACGAAAAACCGTCGGGACCGGGGGCGGAACCTGACTTTAGAGACTTAATAACCCCGAGGACCTCTTCTGCTGTGACCGGCACATTCAGTTTATCACGCTGTGCAGAAGAAAGGGAGGGGATAGGGATGGAGCTGAACCAGGGATCATCTAGGACTGAGGGCTCCGAGGGCCTTGCTGCCAATAGAGAAGAATAAAACTGTGTGAAGTGCTGAAGCACTTCTTGCGGGTGAGAAGAGGTCCGACCTGGCCCGACATCTAGCTTATAGACATGTGGAGGACGCGTCTGCTGATTCAATTTTTTCGCAAACATGGAAGAGGCCGTGTTGCTATGAAGCAGAAATCGCGCCCTAGACCATCTCAAAGCTTTCTCCACTTTATCTGAGAGCAAAACATCTAGTTCTAGGCGTTTTTGTTCTATAACCTGTCGGGTAGAGTCTAAGTGCAACGAATCAGCCTTCTTATAAAGAAGATCTAATTCAGCCGAAAGTGATAGGATTTTGTGTCTATTCTGTTTGTTGCGTGCTGAGGCAATTCCTATGAGTTTCCCCCTGATCACAGCTTTGTGGGCTGCCCAGACTGTGGTAAATGGAGTGTCCGGAATGGCATTCTGTGCAAAATATTCTACTATGGCCCCCTTAACATCCGACTCAACTACAGCATCTGATAGGAGTGCTTCATTAAGCCGCCAGGTGTATGGGGCAGGGGCTAAGCCGATAAACTTCATGGTAAAAGATACCGCTTGATGGTCTGACCAAACGCAGGGGTGAATCGAGGAGGATGAGGAGTTGGCCAAGAGAACTGGTGAGGCGTAGACATAATCCAACCTAGCAGAGCTATTGTGGGTATGAGAATAAAAAGTGAACTCCCTAACCCCTACATTATGCGCTCTCCATGCGTCCACCAATTGGTGGTCAAAAAGGCTTCTTACCAAGGTCTTAGGAAAAGCCTTAGCATTGATCGCGGTGGTACATCTGTCCAGATTAGCATTGGCAACCATATTGAAATCCCCTCCTACTATCATGTGTGGGGACTGGTGTTGGGTCAGGACGGCAAAAAAGGAATTGAAAAAAGAAACAGGGGCATCATTAGGGGCGTAGACACATGCGATAGTTAATTCTTTGTTATTCACCTGCCCTTTAATTATAACATATCTACTCTCCGGGTCTCTAACAACCTGCCTAACCTCCATAGGAAAGGAAGAGTGCAAGAGAATGGCAGCGCCCCTAGACTTAGAGGAGTGAAGCGAGTAAAAGGCCTGCGGGAATTGTCTGTGGAAGAATCTAGGATGGGAGGATTGGGCAAAGTGAGTCTCCTGAATAAGGAGAATTTTGGCCCCTAAGGATTTGTACATGTCAAAGGCCTTACGGTGCTTTACAGGGGAGTTAAAGCCCTTCACATTATGTGACACACATGTAACTGGCATGTGAAAGGCGAGGGTGTTCTATAAGCAGGGATAATAGGCCTAAGGTAAAAGACACAGCTAGTCCCCATGCCAAATTACCATCTGACAGGGGCGCCACCACGCTCCCTAGCCCAACCACAGTGAAAGAGAGGCAGGGAACATCTATTAGAGTATACATTTGTACATTACACAATCCAAGTTGAAAAGGGACACCAATAGTATCTACAGGAAGCCATTGACCTGAAAAAAAGTAAGCCATGTCTAAAAAACAACACCGTAAAAACATAAAACAAAAAAAATCATAGAAAAATAGAGTGCAGAACATATGCATCGGATCAGGTAGATAAGGACACAACCTGATAATGAGAGAACCAAAACGAAACGAGACAACTAGGTCTCGAACCCAGCAGGTCCAAACAAGTGAAGGAGAACTGCGCAATCACTCGTTCAAGGGGTGAAAGGTCACAAATTTAGCTGGGTGGGGAGAGCATAACGCGGCTCCGGGGGACGAATACCAGAGGGGGAGCCTTTGGAATGATGGAAATGGATTCAATTAAATGGAAAAAGACAAAAAGAATAAACAAAATATCAAAAAAAAAAAGTTCCATCACCAATGTAGTAGTTGCCATAGAAGAAATATAGAGAAGCCCAGTATGGGGCGTCTGTATTCGGCTAGTTAAGATTTCTGTCACCAGGGTCGTATCTGATCCTCCTTCTATCCCTGCGAGGTGGAGGTGTTTGCCAGATTGGAGCAGGTCTAGGTGTGGAGGGGGGACGGCGAATCATGGCAGCATCCAGGAGGCCTAGCTTCACGAGGATCTCCTGTCCTTCCAGCAAAGATGTTGCAGAGTATGTCGTGCCATTGTGGGGGATTGTGAGCTTGAAGGGAAATCCCCACTTGTAACGGATCCTGGCAGACTGAAGGATCGTTGTAACTTCCTTCAGGCCTCTGCGTCTATCAAGGGTAGCAGGTGAAATGTCCGGATAGATCTGAATCACATTATCATCCAACACAATACGTTGTTTCATGCGAGCTGCTCGTAGGATCTCTTCTTTAATGAGAAAGTCCTTCATACAAAGGACTATATCCCTCGGAGGCTTGTCCGGGGGTGGCTTTGGCCTGAGAGCTCTGTGGATGCGATCGCAAGTGAATGCAGCAGAGTCACAATTTGGCAGCAGCGATTTAAATAGTTTGATGACCGTGGGAATAAGTTCCATTTCTGTTTCAGGGACCCCACGTAGGCGTAGGTTATGGCGTCTGTT
This sequence comes from Rana temporaria, assembly GCF_905171775.1. NCBI lineage: Eukaryota > Metazoa > Chordata > Amphibia > Anura > Ranidae > Rana > Rana temporaria. Next base: position 140,608,407 of record NC_053492.1, read on the forward strand.
TCGATTGTCAAGGTCCTCAATTTGGGATTGCATCTGGATAAATGCTGCGGACAGGGAATCATATTCCCTACTGAGATCCCCATAAGCTAGTGCCAGCTCGTCATGTTTAGTTTCGAGGAGGTCGGTCCTGGAGCCGAGGGCCGCGATCTCCTGGGAAAGCGTATGGGAGGTTTTATGGAGTTCAGTCTGGAACTTCGTGGCTAGTTTTTCATACATGGACTCTAGACTAGCATCCAGGTCAGCCTTGGATAAACCCGACCGGTACTCACGGTTTGCCTCCAATTGCCATGCTGAGGAAGGAAGTTCTGGTGAGGTCTGCTGCGGCGTGCCTGGCAGGCCTGGATCCACGTCGGCGCCATCTTGTGACATGCTGTCCTGCTCCCGGGCACGGAGGAGATAGTGTGTCAAGGTGTGCTGAGCCGGGCCCTGGGACTTTTTTTTCTTCGGCGGCATGCACTACTGAGTTGCGGCTAGAGGGGTGTTAAAATGGAGCAAAAAGCCGATCGTTATTAGCCCTCCAGCGGTGATCTGGGTCCCGAATGGAGCGGAGCTACAGCCTCAAGCGTCCATCCCGATCAGCGCCGCGCATGCGCCCCCTGGCATACACATTTTAACGTGTTGGGTATATACAGGTACATCAGAATATGGATGTTCTATTGCTTTTGAGGTCTAATTATTGACTTGTGAACTGTGATACAATGTTGACCCCATTATATGTATAGATATGAGAGGAAATATGTAATGTTAGATATTCAGCTTATTGGTTTTATTTGTTTTACTGTTGTTAAATAAATAAAGCATACTTTTTATTGCATATATGTGTTTGTGCTGGTGTCTTTAAAGTTTTATACACCCATTTTGGTATTTTTACTTGGATATATATCAAGATTGTCACACTTCATTGTCTCAAGTCACACTTATATGCTTTAACGTATGCAAGTATAGCACCCTCTACCTTTAGGTAAGTGTAGGGTTTTGTGTTAGCTGCCAGTGCAGGTAAATTTTAGCAGGCCTATGCTGCAAGCTAAGCCTGTTTGTTTCTAAATGGGGGCAGGGGTGTGGTTTATTGTAGCAGTAGGTGACTGACACGTACTTCAGCTCTTGGGCGCCTCCCCTGTTTCCAGTGGAGAATGTTCTGGAAAAGGGGCAGGGTTGAGTGCTGGAGTGACATGGGGTACATGTAAGGAGCTCTGACCAATCCTCATCTAGGATTAGCAGGGAGCAGGCCTCCTACATATACCCATAGTTAGCCTGCTGGGGGGGGAGTTGTCGGCTGGGTGAACTGAAGGATGGAGCGATAGACTGTTGTGCTGGAGAAACACCCCCATCTTGGGGGTGAAAATCCGGCTGATGCTCTCAGGAGTTGGGAGGGAGCCTCTCTTTACACAGCCATGGAGAGGTGTCCTGGAACAGGAGCCAGGAGAGACAGTTGGTCTGCACAGTCCGGAGAAAGTCCTTCAGGAAGGACCTAGGGCAGGTGTCGGTGAGTTGAAGCACAGTGAGAGATCTATAAGAGGCATGCAAGGGGAGCTGGGTGCAGAGCCAGAGGGAGAGACTGTGGAGTTTGTGTCAAATCGATGTAGAGCCATGAGGGTTTGCAGGATTTGCAAGTCGGACTTGCCAGGATCAGTAGTCCATCATCATTAAATCTTATCAAATAACCAGATACAGCCATGAGGGGGTACTGCAATCCCCAGGGCTTCAATGGTTTCATCAACCATATCAGCTAGGACTTATTCAGAGTGAGGCCTAATCAAATTAAGATGGTGTGACAGGATTACTAGGACTGTGACAGGGGAAGTGTTCTGAGGTAAAATTTGGTCAAGCTGTGTACTGGAGGGAAGAGATGTTCTGAGGTAAAAGTCTATCAAGCTGTGTGTTGGAGGAAGAGAAGTTATGAGGTAAAGGTCTGTCAAGTTTAGTGTCAGCCATCTTGTCCTATATCAAGCGTGTGAAACACTCATTTTTATATCCTATCTGAAGAAGCATAACACATCTATTGCTATAACATTTCAACTATTCATTTGTTTCTATGGGCATCCCATATCCCTTCCCCCAACCAAGTTCAATCCCCTAATAAAACAAAAACAAGCAAAAGACTTTGACTAAAGGAGTGTGTCTAATGGATGTCTGGCAGCAGGTTGAAATGTGTGGTTGTAACTCGTAGCAACCACCCACTACACAAGCAAATATCTTTTTTTTTATAACAACCAAAAAGCAATTTGCCTATTGGACTTTAAAGAGTGGTGCTGGGTAAAATAATACATCAAATATATAAAAAAAAAAGGTATTTCAATGTATAAAGATATATACAATTAAACATTGTGTCATAATTAAAAACAGATTCACCATTGTGGAAGTACAGGCTCCATCGCACATACCCTTTGGTTTTGCAAATCCCTGAGCTCCTTCTGGAACAAGTACTTGCTTTAGTCTCCTCCATTACTGGAACACCCTGGTCCTCGTCTCCTGCTCTAGCCCTGCTACATATTGGCATAGAAAAAATTCCACCTTAGTCCAGACTGTGGAAAACTACTAAAATCCCCTCCATCTCAAGCACTATCGCTGATCTCAACTCACACTTAGAGAAATTTAAAGATATGTGGTATCATTGGTTGCAACATCCAAAATGTACGGTTCAAGTATAACTACCCAGATATGAAATACTCATTGAACTCTTATGCCATTATCACAATTCCACTGGTGCCCTTCCTCCTCCTGCCTTCCCCTCCCCTACAGTGCAGTCACTGTAGATCCAAGGGAGACATGTAAGGAAAGTAAAAAAACAGCAATTTAACTTGCACATGAATGGATAATAAAATCAGCAGAGCTTCCCCTCATTTCAGATCTACCCCTTAGATTTACAGCGACTGCACTTCCAAGTGTACTTTCAGTGCAGTTTTAAGTGCACTTTTCACTTGTAGTGCACTGCAAAGTGAATTTGCCTTCAGTAAACAACCCCCAATGAATAGACCAAAAGGTTGTGTTAAGAATATCTGTGAAAGTGTATATCTACAATATACATGAATAACCCACTAGGTGTGATATGGACTGTCCATATCAAAAAAGGTGAAAAAAGAGAAGATAGGTGAATAACAAAGTGCAGAAGGAAAACCATACTTTGGAGAAATAATGATGGGAAGTTCCAAGAAAAGCAGCAGCATGGTGGAATGCTGCAAACACCCAGAAAATCAGACAGGGTCTACAAGTGGGGAGCCCCTTCTTATACCCTGCACCCTCCTAGAAGGGACCACCCACCACCCAGCATCATGATTGTGGGCAAGGTTAGAGTTTACTTGCACATGATTAGATCCTTTGCAAAGTAAATTTTCATCACATCTACTAAGCAAAATGAAAATTCACTTGCAAAATAAACAAAATATTTGCCTTTAGTAAATCACTCCCGTTGTCTCTAAAATAAAAATAAAAAACTGCTGTAGGTATATTACCGCATTCACCACATTGACATTATTTCATATTTCAGATATTATTTCAGATTTCTGAGAATACTGCCTATCCTGGAGTAGCAGTGGTGAGTATAAGGAATTACATGGACAGCAGTACCCACAGAGGCCTCTGAACCTCATTTAATGGCAGGTAGCATATGTTTCAGAAAGAGTCCCATTGAGCATTTAGCCTGGGTATATTTATGCAAATCTGTCATATAAAATGCTATCACGTGCTGGCAAAATCCCCCTTTGGCATATAATAATAACAGGAGGTCTCTGTCTAAGCAACAGTAGTAGCAGATAAGTTGACTTGAGTACAGTGACCAAGTCATATTTCATTAAAAGCTTCATGCTTAAATGGCTGTCTAATACTGTAAGCATGTCATCTTTGAAGTATACAGTACTTACCTATTTGTCAATTAATTATTGCAACTTAACTTCATTAATCATTTAACTGAATTATATCAGTACCGCAATATGCAGTATAAATTATTAGCATTTAGAATTACCCAGTATCTTAATGGCAAAAAAAAGTATTGTGCAGTTAAGACTTTGACGTGCCTATTTTTTTCTTCATATCAGTACAGTGTATAAAGATTAGACCATCAGAAAGAAAACGTAAGCTTTGTGGCTTGCTGATTTTAGGATACCCATGGGCTTAAGGTGGAGCACTGTCTGAATTATTTTAACGTGAGACGAAAGATCAAGAAGGGCTACCCTGTGTGCATGCTACGTGGAGCCAGCAGGATGCAATATAAAAAGAGGACTTGAAAGACTGCAAGTAATACTGATGTCAAACAATACAATTTTAATTTGGATAGAAAGTCCAATGGTATGGCAGCATGCGAGTCAAGGGCTTTGTACAACTTTTAATATATGACTTGTGAATTGAAATTTCTGCCAAAAGTGAAGAAACAAGCTTTAAACTTTTATTCAGCCATCTTCTACCTGTTGGCCTTGTCTCTCCAAATAGTTGGTACTGGCTACAAACAATATTGATGAGCTTTCATTGCCTGTCAGCACGATCACACATCATGTTCACAGGTATCCACAAATGTCAGCCAAAAAAACATGTAGTCCAAATCAGAGATCTTTATCATGTACACACATCAACTGCAACATTAGTCAGATGATCTTGTTGGTCTGTAGGCCTCATGCAAAATATCTAATGTTTCAGACAGTATATGTAGGCAGGAGATGTTATGTATAGAAAGGACTGCAGTTTTAAAAAAATATGGGCTTATTGTCCTGGTTAAAGTGTATCTACACTCAAAAACAACATTTTACTATATCACAGCTTAGCAATCCATAGATGTGGTGGATGCATTTATTTTCCTTTTGTTCAGACTTTTTTCCCCTTTATTTTCACCTGGCAACCCTACCAGAAACACACTTTCTTTCCTAGGGTGACAACACTCTGTGGGTTTGATTTACTAAAACTGGAGAGTTTGAAATCTGGTGAAGCTATGCATAGTAATCAATTAGCTTCTAACTTTGACTCGAACTTCGGGTCTTCGCCTGTTTGCCGAATTTAGAACATTATGGAGCTTTAGCGGCAAATTCAAGTGCCACGGAATGCCCCATAGTGCACTGCGAGATCGGCATGCTTTGGCCAATCATCCTGCCAGAGGACTTTTTGCGATTCGGCACACACATTCGGTCGTGGGACGTGGTACCCAAACAAAATTTACGTCCTTTTTTTTACCACAAATAGAGCTTTCTTTTGGTGGTATTTGATCACCTCTGCAGTTTTTATTTTTTGATCTATAAACAGAAGAAGAGCGACAATTTTGAAAAAAAATATATATATTATTTTACTTTTTGCTAAAATAAATATCCCCAAAAAATCTATAAAAAAAAAACAAATTTCTTTCTCAGTTTAGGCCGATATGTATTCTTCTACATATTTATGTTAAAAAAAAAATTGATTAAGTGTATATTGATTGGTTTGCGCAAAAGTTATAGCGTCTACAAAATAGGGGATAGTTTTATGGCATTTTTATTATTATTTTCTTATTAGTAATGGTGGCGATCAGTGACTGCGACATTATGCGACACATCAACACTGTTGACACTATTTTGGGACCATTGTCATTTATACAGCGATCAGTGCAATAAAAATGCACTGTTTACTGTGTAAATGACACTGACAGGGAAGGGGTTAACCACTAGGAGGCAAGGAAGGGGTTAAGTGTGTCCTAGGGAGTGAGTCTAACTGTGTGGGGGCTGGTCTACCAGTGACATGACACTGATCACTGTTCCTGATCACAGGGTGCAGATCAGTGTCATGTCACTAGGCAGAACAGGGAAATGCCTTGTTTACAAAGCCATCTCCCTGTTCTGCTGCTCTGTGACACGATCGCAGGACACCGACAGATATCAAGTGGACGGGTCCCACGGGCACAGTCACAGAGCTCGTGGTGGGATTTTCCATGCAACATACAGGTACATTGCTTTGCCTACATGAGCCATTCTGCTGACATATATGTGCGTTAGGCGGTCGGCAAGTGGTTAACAAGCCCCTATGTGAATGGGTATTGGGTACATTGTACCCCTACTCATTCACCAAACAAAGTGCCAAAAATAGGCAAAAATTACAGGAGACAGTTTTGGACAATGACTTTATAAAAAAAAAGTGCCCCCCTAATACTTACCTGAACTGGATCTTGATACAGAGATGTGCATGAGAGCAGCTACTCTCTCGGCTCTCTCTCTCCTCATTGGCTCAGACACAACCGTGGGAGCTATATGCTCTGAATGCTGTCAATCAAAGCAAGTGGGGGGCAGGGCTGAGCCTCATTCTGTTTGTCAATGGACACACTGAATGGGGTTCGGGAGCAAGCACACAAGTGGTTTGCTATGCGGGCACTCAGAAAAGAGGAGGAGTCAAGAGGACCGGCACAGGACCCGAGAAAAGGAAGATCAGGGCTTCTCTGTGCAAAACCATTGCACAGAGCAGGTAACATGTTTGCTTTTTTTCCCCCTGTAGTTTTATTTTAACACTGCATAAATGCTCCACTCATCTCCATTGTATAGTAATAATTATATTACTACTAATAATACTAATAATAATATTTTGATAGCATTTTTCTCCCTGGATTCCCACGGAGCTTATCAAATAGGTGTTTTCCAAAGGTTTAACCATTTCACTCCCAGAGTCATTTTTGCCATTCTTTTGCACACTTGTTTAAAAAACAAAAAAACTATGCCCAAATATTCTTATCTAAAACCACATTATTTTATGAAAGCAAGATCTCCATCAAAGGGGCCAGGGAAAGTGCCTCCTGAAGCCAGATGTTAAACTTGTCGTTTCTAGGTTCTTTGCAGCTAAGGGAGTTCAGTTGGTCTCCCTCCTCTCCATGAAACAACACGTACCATGAAGGTCCCAGGCCTGTAGGTGAGACAGAGGACCCAGGAATCAAAGTGAGGGTGTAACATGAAGGATGCACACTTTTAAGAGTCAGCAAAAGCTATCAGACAGCTGACTTTTGAAAGATACACACACCCCCTGCCACTGTAGCACTTCACTACAACTTCCCACTGCCACCAATGTATGTAATATATCATAGGCAGTAAAAGAGCTAAAGCCATTTCTATTACTTTAAATAGCTCATTTTGGCCAAGATGGTCCATATAAGCAATTTTCATTACTAATAAATGTGCCCGTTTTCATCGCAATATAAATTGAATGTAGCATCAGCTACATACAGTATACAGCACTGTGTTCCAGCAGCAGTATGGAGACTTCTCGCCTGCTTCCGAAACAAAGGAAGCTGTGTTTTTTATCCATGAATACAAGGCTTTGTCTGATTGGCTAGGGAGAGATTAAGATGACATCCACCCACCACTACACCTCAGCTAATTAGAGGAAGCTTTTTATTCATTGACAAAATACAAGGCTTCCTGTGAATGGCTCAACCTGACTCTAATTTGTTCTTGCAGCAGATGGGATGTCCCTGTACACATAGCTGATGTTACATACAGTTTTTACAACACTAACAGAGGGCGAAAGCAAATAGTAAAGGAAATAATTTATTTGGGCCAGTTTGACCCAAATAAGCTATTTAAAGTGATAGAAAAGTTGGAGTTGGACTTTAAACCAACCAACTAATATTAACCTCTTGTCTAGGTTCAGTTTCAGCAAGTAACAGTTCATCCCATATTGGAAGTCATCAAGACACCTGTTGATCTTTCTTGATCAGAATTTTCTAATTTTTCATTTTCGAAATTTCGAATATTCAAATTTTCGAATTTTTTATTTTTCGAATTTACAAATTTTTCATTTTCGAATTTTCGAAAATAAAAAATTCGAAAATTTGAAAAATAAAAAATTTGAAAATTCGAAAATTAAAAAATCAATTTTTTTTAACATAAACTAAAAAAACATTTTTTTTGGCAGTGCACATGTCTAGTAAAGAACACTTTCTGATTGCTGCCTGGCTCATCAATGCCCATTAATGCAGCCTTGCAAGGGTAGACATGGCTAGAGGAGAGGCCCCAGGGATCACAGTCACACAGAGTCACACCTGCTAGAATGATCCTTATACATCCCCTATTCCATAGAAGACAAACTTTTTTCAATGTTGGCACTTATGCATTTTTTATCCTCTTTAAAATGACATCACCTTGCCTTTCGATGCATTTTTAAAAAAAACACAGTGCAGCATGGTGGAGTCCACTAGTCAGGAGCAAACATTGTCTAAAGTGCAAGGTTGGTCAACTAATGCAGCAAAATGGATGCTAGAAACAGATGTGAATTGGGGTGGCTTAATGAATGGTGTATTTTTTTTCTTTTTAGAGGAACATGAGTGTGATCAACTCCAGAATTTGATCATACTCAGTGGGATATGACACCTGGACCCAGCACAGACCTTCCACTTGTTGAGGTAACATCCCCTGACGCAAATCAAACAGAGGACCAAAGAGACCCAGAAGTGGAAGAAACTACTCGTGAGCCTGTTGTTTGCGCAAGTAAGTATTCTTTGAATATAGCTTCAAATGTGTATACATGTCAAGTGTTTAGATGTTCAAACCAAACACCCACTCCACACATTAGCAAAGTATGTAGTGCCTTAACATTACCATGGAGAAAGAAGAATCAGTGTCACACTGACTGTAACAGTGCCATTGCCTCCAATAGGCTGCGACTTGTCTCTTATCTCTAAAATTGCATGACAAGTCCAATATGAACCTAGGTTTTAGTGTCTGAGGTCAGTGTTTCTCCACTTCACTTCTCTAGGTGCACCACCAGGTCCTGTTTTCTTTATTTTCTGCAGTATAAAAATGACTGTGTAAATTACTAACCTAGAAAATTACCTCATCACTTGTGCCAAAAGCAAAAATATATAGAAAACAGGGCCTGGGAATGCATCTGGAGAAGGAGAGTTGGGAAACACTGCCCTAACTAATGTTATTTGGAATCTGTATGTGTTTTTTAGAATCGCAAAGTCAGAATTGAAGATGCACACAAATTGGGACACAAACAATTGTATTTCCCTCACAATCCCATGTCTAAAATGTGTGTCTTTCCCTACATCAAGTTTGCTAAAGCCAAAAAACACACAGTGGGGGTTATTTACAAAAGGCCAATCCACTTTGAACTACAAGTGCACTTGAAAGTGCATTCGCAGTGCATTCGCAGTGCACTTGTAGTGCAAAGTGGATTGGCCTTTCGTAAATAACCCACACTGTGTCAACATGTGCTTGCTCCCATCATGGGGTATCAATGGATGTGTTTAGGGGGTACAACCCCTTCCTCTCACCTACTTTAGTTTTGAGGAAGGGGTTGCACCCCCAAAATGCGTACATTGATATCCTGTGATGGGGGATAGCACATGTTGACACACTGTGTTTTGGGGCTTTAGAAACTAACCTGTTGTACCTACACACATTTTAGGCAGGGGATCATAAGGGACATTTAACAGTTATGCCTCTTTAAATGTTGCCTTTTAAAGGGGTGAGATCACCCCATCAGAGGAAGGCAACATCTACACAGTCTTGGGATACTAATGTCTCATATGGCTTTCACTTTACCAAAGTCAAACTTTGTAAGTTCCTAAGTTGGGGAATGTGTATCTTCTGGTTTCAAACATGCCTGTTTAGCCCCCCAAAAAAATGCAAAATAATGGAAAACATACATGTTATACAGAAAGAAAGGTGTCGGTTTGTTCTAAAACCTTAAAAGGCACATGTGAATGTGCTTGGAGTAAAATGTTTTTTACTAAACAATGTGGGGCTTCTTATTTGAATGCTCAATACCAGTGTATTTGTTAAGTTGGTGTAGTTACAGTGACAATGTGCTCTAAAATGTGGCAAACTCTGGCAATTGTATGGCCTCAAAGAAATTAAAGCAGTTAAAAAGGCCTAATTTTCTTGACATTAATACATTAGATACATTACGAAAAAAAAAATTGTGTGTGTGTGTGTAGCAGAGCCACAGCACAACATAATAGTTAGCTGAAGAAGAGATTGTCAGCCCATGTAGCAAATAAGGTACGTTTTCACTATTGTAGAAAATTTGCAAATTTAAAGTGGCTTACCTGTAGGTGCAACAAATATCTCCTAAACCTACACGGTTTAGGAGATATTTGCAGAAAAGACTGCACCGATGTCTACGGAGCAAGCGCGCCATAGACAACGATGCAGGCGCACTGAGCTTGCCGTTAGTGAGGGCAATCGTCCCATCACTGACAGCTCCTGCACATGCGCAGGAGTGACCTTATCGCGGCTCCGGACAATTATAGCGCCAGAGCCGTGATACCCGGAAGTAACTCGGGTATCAATGGCGGCGGAGGTGAGGAACGAGAGTCGCTTCGGGGGCTTCAATCTCAGTTAAGTAATTCATAATGAGCTAATATGCTGTGCATACTAGCTTATTATCCCTTTATCTTGCATGGGTTTGTTTTTAAAGAAAGGCTTTAGAGGGTTAACTTCCTTTTTAAGGCCATTTGAGAACGTAAGAGACAGATATGAAACACAGACAACATTAGTTCAAATTAAATAGGAGTTTAGGATCAAATAAAACATTTATTATGGATCGGCTACAGTTTGCTGCCAAGCCACTGCCCCTCTACCCACAAAATAGTCCATGTATTGGGAGGGACATTTTGAGAGGGCAACCCAGCTCGGCCACTTTCAAGAGTCATCATCACAGCCTCTTCAGCTGGGCCTGACACTGGGCCTGTCCACATCACTTGGCCCTGAGCCAAGGTAGCTGCCAGCATTCCGCCGTAAAAAAGCATGGTGGATGCAGCAGCACAATACTACATGACTGATTTTATATTCGGCCAGGTTGATCGAGGTTAAAAACAGCCTTAAGCAACTGGATAGGATGCATTTTCAACAACCCTTCACGCACGAGAGAGCCTATAATTAAATATGCTCTGCTCTGGGGTGAGATTCCTCATAGGAAAGGGCTTCTTAAGATGTTCCCCCAGAGCAATGGCCACAAACACAAAATTGAGGCCCTCAACATTGTCCTCAGCAGGTGGCAAATTTAAGGTACCATTCTGGAGCCAGTGGTAGAACTCGGTCTGTATAATCACTCCTCTGTCAGATTTGTGGCTGTTCTTCCCAACATCCAGGTACAGGAACTCGTATATGGCAGACACAACAGCTAGCATGACTATGCTGCAAAAGCCCTTATAATTAAAATAGGACCCCAAGTTAGGTGGTGGGACAATCCTGACATGCTTGCCATCAATAGCACCACCACAGTTGGAAAAATCCCACTGCTGCTCGAACTGGGCTGCAACATTCTGCCATTGCTGGGGGTTGAAAGGAAACTGTGGAGTCAAACAAGTGTAGTGCTCCCTTACTTTCAGTAAAGGCGCTACGCTAAAGTTAGTGGGAGAATGATGATAAGCTCAACTATTTAGCTCATCCAAGTTCTAGGCCTGTAGCAGAGGCCCCATCAGAGCCAGGTCTGTGGCAGAGACCTGCTCCTCCCAGCATCCTTAAAGTGACACTTCGCCTGCCAGGCTCGTGGCAGGAGTCTTTCCGGGGGCACTTCACCCACTCCGGCTGGAGTGGCGACAAACTGTATTACTATTGCTGAAAGCAGGATTGCTTTCTCTTTCATCCAAGCCTAATACCACAAAGTTCTTTACTTCATCAACCTTTCCTGTCCTACCTCATGTTGATGTTGGTTGTGTTGGGCCGTGAAATAAAGCATTTAGAAAACCTATTTCGCTGATTGGACATTCGTTTACTGCTCTACTCACTACCATCACCCCTAGACAACGATTAGAGGTAACTAAATACGCTGATCCCAAATCAACCAGCGGCTCCTGAGGGGGTAGCGCTACACGTGGGGGCTCGACCGGGATTCGGCTGTTACCTCTCGCAACGAAAAAAAGAAATTGTGTGTACAAGATTTATTAAAGAGTGAAGTGTCGTGTTTTGAAATGTCCGGCTACGAGGGAGTTAACCTCACACAGCTAAACTTGGGCGTATGTGCAGCAGAGCACACGCCTGAAACGTGTCTGGACAAGTTCTTCAAGTGGGAGGAGCCACCCACCCCTGCGTGAGAAGTATAACAGAGTCTTCGCGCCATTTCAGCAGAACACCGCCCACCAGCAAGCGAGAAGGAGAAACCACGTGGCAATGTCTGCCTTTCTGCAACCGGGTGTTGTCGCTCCGCGATTGAGGGTTCCAACCACCTCACCGGGGGTCCTCAGCATGTTTGCACCACCTGGGGTGCCCGTGACTGACACGGGTGTCCGCTTGTCCACCGAGGGAGAGTTTGTGCTCCTGTCCAGTGGGGGAACGGAGATGCTGGGCCTGACCTGTCCCTGTTGCGGGGAGCTGTCTGTGAAAATCCAGCCCTTTGCCTGATGCCAGCGATGCCGGGCCTACCTTTTTGTCGCCACATCGCCCGTTCAAACTCCAAGGGAGTACCGGGTGAACTTTATTACGGCCGTCGTCACCGCGGAGGAGGAAGCCACAAGGCCGGAATCATCCCCATCGGTGGAGATCGTAGAGCCGGAGCCTCCCAACGTTGAGGTTGTCTCGGTCTCATCAACTCTGACCTTACACTCGGCTACCCCGCCACCTTGCTCTCCGGAGGTAAGCCCTATGACTGAAGATGACCCAACCAGTGTGACCAGCTGAACTGATGTGACAAGCACACAGGCCGAGACCACCTCGGAGACCACCACTACCACAGAGGTCTCCGTGTGGCGTGCCTCTACTGGAGTAAGACCTGCTTCAGCCTCCCGCAGCCGCGGTCGAGGTCTACCCATTCAGCGCTCCTTGCCGGACTGGCCAAGAGACCATACAGCAGCCAAACCCTGCGGTTACCCGCCAGCGGAGGAGCTACATTCCTTAGACTTTGATTCTTTTTCTGAAGGTTCTTTAACCGATGACGGCGACCTTCCTGACTGCCTGTTCAAGCCTCGGTTCCCTGAGTCGCAGGGCTTCGGAGGATTCCGTGCCCTCTACGGTACTCGGAGGAGGAAGAAACGCTCCGGCCGGAGCACATCGTGTGGGTCCCAGCAGCCGTCCATGGACGTTCCGCGTCTAACCTGGGGAGTCGGTGAGTTAAATGCTGTTCCTGTTCCGCTCACCACCCCTGTGCCCCTTGTTGCTCCCCTGTTAAAAAGGGCACCAGATGCTATAGTGATCCCGGGACACGGAGACCCACGCCATTTGCCAAGTTTGGCCAGGCTACAGCGCCTGGTAATACAGAGAGTTGCTGCCAATCACGGGTATGAGTACCCATACGTGCCACCTTCCCTGTTAAAGCAGATTGACCGGGAGCGGGAAGCTTGGTGCCAGGAGGCCATATGGTCACACTTGAAAATACCCTGTATCTTGTAGGGTGCAGACCTAAGGCTCTCTTATTTGAATGTTAAATTTGAACGCTGTCACCGGGACTGGAGCTGCGGCCGGCATATCTACAGCGATTGGGTCGTGCTGAAGTCTCCTGGGAGAGAGGACCAGGTGTTTTCAACCACTACGACCACAGCGGATGGTGCCATTATTATCCTGCCGGACCCGCGCTACTACAAGTGAGCTGCATGTCTGCTTTGTCCGGCATAAGTACTTTAAAGAAGTTTTGGACAAGGGTTCTCGCCCCCACTCAAGTTGTTTTTCTCCTGTTTCCCCTTTCCCCCTGGCCTCTCCGGATCCACATCACGGCATATGTGAGGAAATTTGGAGGGGTTGGGTTCAGTCAGTTAGAGGGGTTCCTTGCCAACTTCTCCACAGCAGTACAGTAAGTTTCAGCAAGAAAATAAATGTTTTATCTTTTTACTTCCTTTTTGCTACTACTTCTTTACAATTGAACTTGGACTGCCGCAGTACCAGCGCACTGACCACTAGGGGCAGTGTTCTGCAACATTTTATTGCAGGACAAAAATGTATATTTGGTTTATATTTTTATATTTCTTGCAACAGAGTAAAGGGTAAATTATGCTCAGCACTTACACTCCCTGGGAGGAAAGGTAAATTTTGCGTTCTGATGGGAGCGTGCAGTCTGACTTCTGACCTTGGAGAATTGTATATAGAAATGTTCTCAAAATATTAGGATGTATATTTTTGTATGCTCTCTTTTATATTTGTATGCAGGTTCTGGACCCACCTACTATCAACACTGTGGGAAATGGGCAGCATAGATAGATAGGGCTGTGTATGTGTGTAATGTCATTTGTTATTTAAATTGCCAGTATTTATAATTTAATGTTTACAATTGTGTTTTCTTCTCTTTTTCCTACTTTTCTGTACGGTTAGCAAGTATCAGGCTGGCATTCAGGCTTGAATGCCTTAGGGCACTGGGGACAGTGTATTTTCAAGTGGGGGGAGTATGTAGCGCCCCCTTACTTTCAGTAAAGGCCCCACGCTAAAGTTAGTGTTAGAATAAGAGAGGTAAGTTGCTATCATTCCTAATTGTGGTAAATTTGGCTGTCGCCAAATTTGGATTGTTCAGTGGGTCAGACTGCGTTCTAGGGATGTGGTACCATACCTGGGCGGCAGGTGGCACCAGAGAGATCCAGGCGGAGCTGCTTTTCCTCAGCAGCCAATTGGAGGAGTTTTCCCTTGCGGGGCATGCTGGGGAGGAGTATTTCTGTGGCGGAGGCCATTGTTCTTCTACTTCTTCTTCTTCTACTGAGGAGATCCCAGGCTGTATGCCGTTCGGTGGGGGATCGGCTTGAGGAGAACCCGGAGGCAGGTTGTCCAAAAGGGCTTGAACAAACCATCCGGGATCTGGTGACCAGGACATTGACAGGTACACTTCCACTGTCAACCGGTGATCCTAGCGCAAATTTACTGGGAGGATAAGCTCAACTATTTAACTCATCCAAGTTCTAGGCCTGTAGCAGAGGCCCCATCAGAGCCAGGTCTGTGGCAGAGACCTGCTCCTCCCAGCATCCTTAAAGTGACACTTCGGCTGCCAGGCATGTGGCAGGAGTCTGTCCGGGGGCACTTCACCCACTCCGGCTGGAGTGGCGACAAACTGTATTACTATTGCTGAAAGCAGGATTGCTTTCTCTTTCATCCAAGCCTGATACCGCAAAGTTCTTTACTTCATCAACCTTTCCTGTCCTACCTCATGTTGATGTTGGTCGTGTTGGGCCGTGAAATAAAGCATTCAGAAAACCTTTTTCGTTGATTGGACATTTGTTTACTGCTCTACCCACTACCATCACCCCTAGACAACGATTAAAGGTAACTCAATACGCTGATCCCCAAATCAACCAGCGGCTCCTGAGGGGGTAGCGCTACACAAGGAAAAAAAATTACTACTCCGGCACATAACATTGCAAGCAGATTTGACACAAACATTCTTGGGCAACATAAGTATAACATTTAAATGAGTATTTAAAGAGAAAGGTATAAGGTCAACTTATCAGATTCCTAACCCCCTCTGGTGGCCCATTCTAAAAAAAATCTGTTGGGGGGGGGGTAGATGTTTTGGACAGGTAACATTCTACACTTCCATGAGAGCTGAATGCATAAATAATGTGTGATACTTTGGCCAGCCCCTCCTTACTTACACTATTGGCAGCCCAGTGGACAGGTAAGAAGTGTCATAATCCTAAAATATGGATGCACACTGTCCAAATTTAAGCACATTTTGACATTCATAAATTACCTATAAAGATTAACTTTCAACAGTGCAATTTAAAAGTAATCAGGCAGGCCCTTGTACTACATGCTTTGGTGAATTCATTAAAAAATCTGACCACAAAAGAGGTATACTGTGTATGGGTTTTGCAAAGTCAGCAGATAGAGTAGTTGTATCAGTTGACTTAGCAGTTTGTGCACCCCAAAAAAATGGACTCTTGCACTCTGCATGAATTTGAGCACAACAATAAGGTTTGGACATATTTTAGGGGGTATTTAGGGTAAACACAAAAATATAGCTGACAAAAAAAATGTTAAGTTACTAGGCTAGGTATGTATGGGCCCAGTGTAGCATGCTGGGGAGGTTAGTGAAGGAAAATATGCATGTAGGCCAAAAAAAGAGCAGAAAAAGCTTACAGCATGCATGAGGACAAAGAGGACATTCACAGCATACTACAATAATGGGAATGATGGAATCAAGAAATTATTACAATACATTAGAAAACATTAAATACATAGAATGTGATGTTAAAGGTTAAAACTTACCCGAATATAGGCCTTCTGCAGGACTTGAATATTGGCAGAACCGGTCTCTGGAATAATGAGTCCCAGAGCCTGGGGGGGAGATCCCTGTGGTAAACTTGAGGTCCTGGAGACTTCTCCCCATTTCCAAGTACTGCAAGGTGGCTATGAGCCTTTGCTCAGGAGTAATGGCAAGCCTCATGCATGTGTCCTGCTTCCTAATATACATGTAGGGGTTCAACAATGCCAAGAGACGGTGAAAACAGGGGTCCGTCATCCAGAGACAATTCCTAAAATCATCAGGATTTTTCTCCTGGAGCTCCCGCAGCAAAGGCATATGACATAATTGGTCACGATGAAGCAACCAATTTTTGGTCCAAGAACTCCTCCTCCTCCTGTTCCTGGATCAGACATGGGTCAAAGCAATAACTCCAAGCCCAATAATAGCACATTCTCTCCTCGGAATGTACCACATCGCTGGTTGACAAACGATCGTTCAGAAAACACAAAC
The DNA here is from genome assembly GCF_905171775.1 of Rana temporaria. Taxonomy (NCBI): domain Eukaryota; kingdom Metazoa; phylum Chordata; class Amphibia; order Anura; family Ranidae; genus Rana; species Rana temporaria. The sequence continues at coordinate 140,624,955 of NC_053492.1, forward strand.
TGAAAAGCGTGAATCAACACTGACCAAACTTCTACTAAATCGAGATTAGCAGGAGGAGCCCAAAGGGTGGCGCCTGACAATTGAACTTTCTCTTTTATAGTCTCGCAGTCTAATACATAACTACGTTCATGTTTGTTGGCCGTAAATTCTTTGCCGTATGCAACGCCTTTCAGACAAAAGTATTACACTTTGTCCGATAAAAATCTGATAGTGTGTACGAGGCTTAACAGATGTTCTGTAGTCCACAGAGAGACCTGGGAACCATTCTAACTGATAACATTGGAGCAAAGGCAAAAAGCACAGATACCGTATTTATCGGCGTATACTGCGCACTATTTTGCCCTGAAAATCAGGGCAAAATCGAGGGTGCGCGATATACGCCGATACCCGCTTTCCCGCGCCGAGTTTGAATACTGCGCCGGCATATACCGAGCGCAGTACACTCGTGTATAGTCGGGCAGTCTTGGCTACACTCACGCTCACGTCCTGTACGTCCAGGACGTCAGCGCGAGAGGAGCCGAGACTGCCCGACTATACGCGAGTGTACTGCGCTCGGTATATGCTGGCGCAGTATTCAAACTCGGCGCGGGAAAGCGGGAAACGAGCGGGGAGGACACCACAGAAGGACGCCGGACCCGACGAAGAGGACACCCGAAGCCGCAGACGGACGCCGGACCCCGACGAGGCCGCCGCGCAAGACACCAAACTGTAAGTACAAAAATCTTTTTTCCACAGGAATTTCGGGGCAACTTTAGGGGGTGCACGCTATACGCGGGAGCGCGCTATACCCCAATAAATACGGTACCTAACAGCTTACTAAAATTCTGGCAGGAGCAACATGAATATTTTTTTTATCTGCCAAATACAACAAAACACTTTCAATTGTATATTTAAATGGACCAAAAGGGATAAAATAGGAGAAGTTCAATGTTAGAGTTTATATACATTTTAAGGCAGCCATATTGCATGGGGTGCCCTGTAAGAATGCAGTACTGACTGGACAGCAAGATAAAAGTTTGATTTTTTTTTTATTCTTTTTTAACGCTGATACAGTTATATGTTTATAAATTATAATTAGGCAATTGTAAATGTTTAGATGAACTGACATAAACTTTCATAAAAATAAGTTTAATATAAGTTGGTACTAGAACTTAGTTAACTTTCATTGATAGGCAGACACAGAGTCTCCTTTATCATTTATGAATTACATTTGCACTTATTAATTTTGATTACAGATATCTATCCATGCACAACTTCAGAGCAGTCAGCAATCCTGCGGGCACAGTGACCCACTGCTGACTGATGAATCCCTGGCTATTTTCTGTATCAGTAGATATTTTATTTCATCTTAATTGCTCATTCTTCTGACAACTCACTTTCTTAATAATGATTCTGTTAATTATAAGAGAGACGAGAATGTCTGCCTGCCTTTTATCCAGCCTACAGGACACTAGGCATATACCAAAGGCAATTAGGGTTGTCAGCAGTCGAGCCTCTGACAGTGTTTATTTGTGCAGCTGATTCAGCAAGTCATTTTAAGCCTATTTTCTAAAGAAACAGAAAAGCTGCGTAGACTAAACATTTGTTTACTGACAACAAAACTTACAAGGGAATATCTGATCAGGCAGACCTGAGGAAAAAATAAATTGGTGCACTTTTTATAAACAGGTCATCGCTGCTTTTTTGGTACAGAAATGTTCTTTGCAAATGGCTTTGACAGCTGTCAGGGAAGGTAGATGCAGTGGCATGATTCATTAACCTGTATGTTGGAAAAAACTGAAAGTCAAAAGTACTGCAATTATAAAGCATTTCTCACTAGCTTCAACATACATATTTCAGGAACTTTATAGGCATGACTGAAAATACAGATATACATGCATCTACAATTAACAACTCTATTCTAAACAAAGGTGTAATAAAGACCATAGCTATATATATATATATATATATATATATATATATATATATATATATATATATATATATATATATATATATATATATATATATATATATCAAACAAGGCTTTCTTTTTGGTGATATCATCTTGAAAAAAAAAAACACACTTTTACCTGACAACTCCATGGCAGTACACAAATGGGTAGGCCCCACACATCCCAGCGCTAATCTGGACCATACCTTACCTAATAACAATTCACTCACACCACAGTTTGTATTTTCTTTCTCCTTCCTCCTGGCACTCAGGATCAAGCACAGTGTGTTGCTACCTGAATGTGTTAACAATCTGGCAGTCCATCTGGGGGTGGCTAATGGTCCCTGGATGCAGCCCCTGTTATGCCTGCAAACTGCTCTAGTGACCAGGCTACCCACTGCTGGTCCTCAGAGGTATACAAAATACAGGCTAAATGCTGTGTCTGTGGGGTTCTGGCTTCTTTTATGGAAGCTGCGGCTCTAGTGAGTTGTATGTATGTGCAGACAGGGTGCCTTCTATGTTTCCATTAGCATAATGGTTCGCTCCACCTACAGTGTCCTGGAAATCACACCTTGGTTACCAAATTTAAACAGGCAGACCTGCCATTTGGTCGCAGCCTTGCTAGGAAGAGGTTGCCTTCCTCCCTAGCTGTGCTGCCACTAACATTCTAATTATTCTCAGGTAATAAAGTTACAGGCTGCAGTTTTATCTGTATTGCTGCTGGGTAATATCATGCTTGCTAAGATGCACATCTTTTTCTCCCTAGATTGTATATTCTGTCAACCCCAAATAAAGTCTAGAGACTGACTTTGGGTTTCCTATGTGTATCTGCTTGTTTATCCAAATTTATTTTCTGGAATTCTTTTTCTCTTTGCCAAGCTTTTGAAAAGCAGATGGCCTCTCTCCAGGGACAGTCATTCGCCATCATATTCAAGACATTGTAACTCCCCAGGCTCAAGTTCCAGGGAAGATCATCTTCATTACCAGCCCAGGCCAATAATGTGCTGGGCGTGTCCCAATATAGCACTTCCAGGCAAAATGGAGATGGAGAACCAGTGACAGGGATTTGAACAATAGAGAAATAGCGTGTATTATGGAACAAGTTTTTAAAGACACATTAAGGTCCTTCATTGATCAACTTCAGCCTCTGCCTCAGCAGACTACTTCAACTGATTTTTGTTTGTTTTTTGTTGGTTGAACTAGATAGACTGGTGTCTTTTTTGACCTAACTATGTAACATCTTATGTTGTGCCACCTCACGTAAATACTAAAGCTAGAGATTCCGAAGAGACAGCTAGATCATCAGCCCCAGCGACTCATCATCTGATGAGAAAGATAGTCCTTTTGATGGACTTGATTTTGCTATTTTTCAACCATTCATTAAACAGATCAGAGAAGCCCTGCTATGGGAGAATCCTGAGGAGGAGCAGCAGAGAAAGCAAAGAAGATATTTTAAAGCGGAGTTCCACCCAAAAATAGAACTCCCCCCTCCGGTGTCACATTTGGCACCTTTCAGGGTAGAGCATATACCTGTCTAATACAGGTATTTGCTCCCACTTCCAGCAAATGATCGCTGCAGTATCTGTGGCAATCTATGCAATGTCTGGCCCCTCCTCCACCCCCCACTGTCTTCTGGGAGATACACAGGTCCCAGAAGACAGCAGGGATCACTCAGAACCGTGCAGGGTGACTTGCGCATGCGCAGTAGGGAACCAGGCTGAGAAGCCATAAGGCTTCACTTCCTGATTCCCTTACTGAAGATGCCTCCACCTCCACCTGGGAGCCAAGGGACAGGTCGGCTTCAGGTGAGCACACCCTGGACAGGTAAGTGTCCTTATTTTAAAAGTCAGCAGTAGGAATGAGCCGGAAAACCCCCCCGCCCCCATTCGGTTCGCACTAGAACATGCGAACAGACCAAAAGTTTGTGTGAACTTTAGGACCCCATTAAAAAGTCTATGGGACCCGAACGTTTGAAATCTAAAGTGCTAATTTTAAAGGCTAATATGCAAGTTATTGTCCTAAAAAGTGTTTGGGGATCTGGGTCCTGCCCCAGGGGACATGTGTCAATGCAAAAAAATAAATAAAAAACTGAAGTTTTTTCGTTTGCAGGGATTTTAATAATGCTTAAAGTGAAACAATAGGGGGGTGTATAGTATGCATGTGAAGTAGCGCGTGTTTCCTGTGCTTAGAACTGCTCCTGCACAAAGTGTCATTTCTGAAGGAAAAAGTCATTTAAAATCACTTAAAATTTAAAATGAATTGTCAGCTCCCAGCAATACAGAGAAAAGTCATTTATTAAAAAAAAAAATGTGGGGGTCCCCCCAAATTCAATTACCAGGCCCTTCAGGTCCGGCATGGATATTAAGGGGAACTCCACCCCAAATTAAAAAAAAAAATGGCGTGGAGTTCCCCCCAAAAATCCACACCAGACCCTTGATACGAGCATGCAACCTGGCAGGCCGCAGGAAAAGAGGAGGGACGAGAGAGCGCCACATGCCCTCAACATTGGGAGGATGCTTTGGGGGTCTGTGACCCCTCAAAGCACCATTTCCCCATGTTGATGGGGACAAGGGCCTCATCCCCACAACCCTTGCCCGGTGGTTGTGGGGGTCTGCGGGCAGGGGGCTTATCGGAATCTGGAAGACCCCTTTAACAAAGGGGACACCCAGATCTCGCCCCCCCCCCCTATGTGAATTGGTAATGGGTACATTGTACCTTTACCATTTCACAAAGAAAGTGTAAATAATTGTAAAAAAAAAACAGACACCGTTGGGAAATTCCTTTATTAGAAAAAATAATAATAATTCCAGCGGTGGTAATCCACTCTCGGTCTCCGCTCCAATGCTGTCGGTATCCTGCGATGGGTGATCTCCTCTCCGGGGTCCAGCGATGAGAAGATCTCCTCTTCATCCAGGATCCAGCGATGAGATGTCTATCCAGAGCACGCATCACGTGTCTTCACCAGTGACAGCCCGGTGAATGACGCGGCTTCAGCAGTAACAGCTCATATGTAGGTGAGAGCGGGGCCACCCTTCACGCGACCCTGTCCCCCTCTGGCGCAAGGGAAAGCCCAGACTTTCCCAGTGACGTACGGGTGATCCCATTACCAATTCACATGGGGGGGCGGCATATGAGGTCCCCTATGCTAAAGGGGTCTTCCAGATTCTGATAAGCTCCCGCCCGCAGACCCCCACAACCACCGGGCAAGGGTTTTGGGGGTGAGGCCCTTGTCCCTATCAACAACCCCCAAAGCATCCTCCCAATGTTGAGGGCATGTGGCCTGGTACGGTTCAGGAGGGGGGGTGCTCTCTTGTCCCCCCTCTTTTCCTGCGGCCTGCCAGGTTGCATGTTTGGATCAAGGGTCTGGTGTGGATTTTTGGGGGGAACTCCACACCATTTTTTTTAAATGTGGGGTGGAGTTCCCCTTAAAATCCATACCAGACCTGAAGGGTCGCATTACACTGACTGAACTATCCCTACATTCACACTAATGTAAAGATGAATGGTTGCACTGCACTCACACTGAACTATCCCTGTATGCACACTAAACTGATATTCTACACTGACAATAGAATAGCACTGAACAGAGCCCTGTTCTATTTTTCTCCATGCTGCTATTACACTACAAATGGCCGTTATAGAAAGAATACTTTTTATAGTGTGGGACGGGATTAAGATCAATGAGCCCTGATTGGACAAAGCTTACATTGCTTCAGCCAATCACGGCTTTAAATGCACTGTGCAGTGGCGCAGTGCATTCTGGTCATTCGGTCGGCCCAAAAAAATGGTCCAATGACCCCATAATTTGGTTGTTTGGAAAACTGAACAAAGCCCTGTTCTATCTCTCTCCACACTGCTATCACACTACAAATGGCCACTATGGAAAGGACACTTTTATAGTGTGGGGCCGGATTAAGAGCAATGAGCTATAATTGGACACAGTCATCATGACAGTGTCCAATCATGGCTCTGACAGTGCTATGTGCCCTGATTGGACAAAGCTTTCATTGCTTGCTGTGGGGTGGCATTGTGGTCTTTCCCATAATTTGGTTGTTTGGAGAATGGCTGAACAGCCAAAGTTCGGCCCGAACTCATGCTTGGGCTGAACCATTCGCCTATCCCTAGTGCCAAACAGTGAGTTTACATCATGCCAGAAGTACATTTTACGGCTTTTTATGCCCATTTTTACAGTGCCTTGAAAAAAGTATTCATACCCCTTGAAATTAGTATTTAGTGCATTAGTATAAAGCCCACCTGAGTTTATACTTTGTAGAACCACCTTTCTCTGTAATTACAGCTGCAAGTCTTTTTGTGTATGTCTTTACCAGCTTTGCACATCGAGAGAGTGACATTTTGCCCACTTTTCTTTGCAAAATAGCTCAAGCTCTGTCAGATTGGATGGCGAGCATCTGTGAACAGCAATTTTCAAGTCTTGCCACAGATTCTCAATTGGATTTAGGTCTGGATGTTGGTTGGGCCATTCAAACCCATGAATATGCTTTGATCGAAACCATTCCATCGTAGCTCTGGCTGTATGTTTAGTGTCGTTGTCTTGCTGGAAGGTGAACCTCCGCACCAGTCTCAAGTCTGTTGCAGACTCTAACAGACCCTGCAACAGACTTGATCTTGTCCTCAGGGCCCACTAACAGGCCAGGTTTGCAAGATAACTGAAATACATCACAGGTGATATTTGCTGCAGAGTGATTGCAGTATTCTAGTCTGCATCTGGTTGATGACCACTGTTCTAATGGGTTTTCTTCTAAGATTGCCCTGTATTTGGCTCCATCCATTTTCCCATTAACTCTGACCAGCTTCCCTGTCCCTGCTGAAGAAAAGCATCCCCACAACATGCTGCTGCCACCACCGTGTTTCACGGTTGGGATGGTGTGTTCAGGGTGATGTGCAGTGTTCGTTCTTTTGCCATTTTTTGCTTTTAGGCCAGAAAGTTCAAGTTTGGTTTCATCTGAACAGAGCATCTTCTTCCACATGTTTGCTGTGTCCGCAAACTGCAAACATTTATTTTATATTAGACTTTTTATGTTTTTCTTTTAACAATGCCTTTCTTCTTGCCATTCTTCCATAAGGCTGCATTCACACCTGAGCGTTTTGTCGCCTGAAGCATGAAGCTCCAAAACGCTAGAGGGGAAAAAATACATTATTCTCTATGGAGATGGTTCATATCTCCACTCCAAAACGCCTGAAACCGAACGCCTGAAGCTCAAACAAGCTCCGGACCCTTTTTTGTTGCGCGAATTGGGCAGATTTGGGCATTTTAGAACGTTTGTATTCCCACAGAAAGTAATGGAAATGCTTGATTCAAGCGTCTAGCGTGACAACGAGCGTTTCTACGGGCGTTTTGTCGCTTTAATCTGTTCTGTGAAATAGAACATTTCACCCAGGCAGAAGATAAAAAAATCTACAAACATAGCAACAAGTGATGAAAGAGATGATCATTTTTCCTATTGGCTAAAATAAAAAACGTTGAAGTTCAAAAAGGTTGTATAACGCTGTATGCAAACGCGCGAATACGTGTGACAAAACGTCGGAAAAAACAACCAAAAACGCTACGCTCAGGTGTGAATGCAGTTTAAAGGTCAGATTTGTGGAGTGCATGACTAATAATTGTCCTGTAGGCAGATTCTCTCACCTGAGCTGTGGATCTCTGCAGCTCTTCCAGAGTTACCATTGGCCTCTCGGCTGCTTCTCTGATTAATGTTGTCCTTGTCCGGCCTGTCAGTTTAGGGGGATGGCCGTGTCTTGGTAGGTTTGCAGTTGTGCCATACTCTTTCCATTTTCAGATGATGGATTGAACAGTTTTCCATGAGATGTTAAAAGCTTGGGATATTTTTTCATAATCTAACCCTGCATTAAACTTCTCCACAACTTTATCCTTGACCTGTCTGGTGTTTTCCTTGGCCTGCATGATGCTGTTTGTTCACTAAGGTTCTCTAACAAACCTCTGAGGGATTCACAGAACTGCTGTATTTATACTGAGATTAAATTACACACAGGTGGACTCTATTTACTAATAAGATAACTTCTGAAGGCAATTGGTCCCACAAGATTTTAGTTAGTGGTATCAGAGTAAAAGGGGCTGAAAACAAAAGAATGCCACACTTTTAAGATATTTATTTGTAAAAAATGTGGAAAACCATTTCCCATTTTCCTTCCACTTCACAATTATGTGCCACTTTGAGTTGGTCTATCACAAAAAAAATCCCCCAAAAATACATTTATGTTTTTGGTTGTAACATGACAAAATGTGGGACATTTCAAGGGGTATACATACTTTTGCAAGGCACTATATTTAAAAGTAACACAAAAAGTCCACATACATATTTTCCCACGCAGGGGGTTCTCACCATCAATCCGATAAACAAACAATATTCAGCCTCATGGCTCTTTGTCAGTTCTGCGGTTCACCATCAAACACATCCAGTACTCATGCACACACGCTGAACCTTGACTCTTTGGCCCCTTTCATACGGGGCAGATCAGTAATGACCTGCCTCCGTATGCTCAGCAGGGATCGCTCTGTTGATCCCTGCTGAGCTGGCGGATGACAGGGCAGTCCCCGCACACTGTTCAGGGACCGCCCTGTCTTTTCTCTGCTCTCCCCTATGGGGGGGATCAGATGAACACGGACCATCTGTCCGTGTTCATCCGATCCGATGACGGAAGGAAAAATACAGTTTTCTTCCATCTGCAGAATCGGATCATTGCGGAGGCGGACGAGATCGGGTGTCAGCAGATGTTCATCCGCTGACATCCATGATCTCATAGGGACCAATGTATGTCCATTTTTTATCCGCAAACAGATGGATGAAAAAGCGGACATACGGTCCGCACGTGTGAAAGGGGCCTAAGTCTGTTGTACAGCATTCCAGCTGCTTCGTCTGTCCCAGAATGTCTCTCTCAGGCATGTGCCACAATCTGTCCTGTCCTGGAAAAAATAGTGCAACATGCACATCTCGCAGCTCCCTTACAATCACTGACCCTCTCAGGAGGGCGGGGCACTGACCACTTATCCTGGCTCTAACATAAATGGAGCACACACCTGCATCATTAGTGTACTTGGCCCAGACCACCATATTAAACAGTGGCACAGGTTCGCCCTGCCACAATACATATATGCTGTATATATACACAGTATCTCACAAAAGTGAGAACACCCCTCACATTTTTGTAAATATTTTATTATATCTTTTTATGTGACAACACTGAAGAAATGACACTACAATGTAAAGTAGTGAGTGTACAGCTTGTATAACAGTGCAAATTTTCTGTCCCCTCAAAATAACTCAACACAGCCATTAATGTCTAAACCCCTGGCAACAAAAGTGAGTACACCCCTAAGTGAAAATGTCCAAATTGGGCAAAGTGTTAATATTTTGTGTAGCCACCATTATTTCCCAGCACTACCTTAACCCGCTTGGGCATGGAGTTCACCAGAGCTTCACAGGTTGTCACTGAAGTCCTCTTCCACTCCTCCATGACAACATCACAGAGCTGGTGGATGTTAGAGACCTTGCGCTCTTACAGCTTCTGTTTAACCACTTAACGCCCGCCGCACGACTATTTACGTCCACAAAATGGCACGGACAGGCAGAAGGACGTATATATACGTCCTTGCCTTTCCGCGGGTCGGGGGTCCGATCGGGACCCCCCCCCCCGCTGCGTGCGGCGGGCGGATTCCCTCGGGGAGCGATCCGGGACGACGGCGCGGCTATTCGTTTATAGCCGCTCCGTCGCGATCGCTCCCCAGAGCTGAAGAACGGGGAGAGCCGTATGTAAACACGGCTTCCCCGTGCTTCACTGTGGCGGCGCATCGATCGTGTCATCCCCTTTATAGGGGAGACACAATCAATGATGTCAGACCTACAGCCACACCCCCCTACTGTTGTAAACACACACTAGGTGAAGCCTAACACGTTCAGTGCCCCCTGTGGTTAACTCCCAAACTGCAACTGTCATTTTCACAATAAAGAATGCAATTTAAATGCATTTTTTGCTGTGAAAATGACAATGGTCCCAAAAATGTGTCAAAATTGTCCGAAGTGTCCGCCATAATGTGGCAGTCACGGAAAAAATCGCTGATCGCCGCCATTAGTAGTAAAAAAAGAATTAATAAAAATGCAATAAAAATATCCCCTATTTTGTAAACGCTATAAATTTTGCGCAAACCAATCGATAAATGCTTATTGCGATTTTTTTTACCAAAAATAGGTAGAAGAATACGTATCGGCCTAAACTGAGGGAAAAAAAAGTTATATATGTTTTTGGGGGATATTTATTATAGCAAAAAGTAAAAAATATTGCATTTTTTTCAAATTTGTCACTCTATTTTTGTTTATAGCGCAAAAAATAAAAAACGCAGAGGTGATTAAATACCACCAAAAGAAAGCTCTATTTGTGGGGAAAAAAGGATGCCAATTTTGTTTGGTAGCCACGTCGCACGAGTGCACAATTGTCTGTTAAAGCGACGCAATGCCGAATTGTAAAAACGCCTTTGGGCATTTAGCAGCATATTGGTCCGGGGCTTAAGTGGTTAAGGATCCCCACAGATGCTCAATAGGGTATAGGTCTGGAGACATGCTTGGTCAGTCCATCACCTTTACCCTCAGCTTCTTTAGAAAGGCAGTGGTCATCTTGGAGGTGTGTTTAGGGACGTTATCATGTTGGAATACTGCCCTCTGAAGGGAGGGGGTCATGCTCTGCTTCAGTATGTCACAGTTCATGTTGTCATTCATGGCTCCCCTTAATGAACTGCAGACCATGATACTTCCACCACCATGCTTGACTGTGATCAAGACACACTTGTCTTTGTACTCCCCACCTGGTTGTCCCCACACACACTTGACACCATTTGAACCAAATAAGTTTATCTTGGTCTCATCAGACCACAGGACATTGTTTCAGTAATCCATGTCCTTAGTCTACTTGTCTTCAGCAAACTGTTTGCGGGCTTTCTTGTGCATCTTGTGCATTATCTTTAGAAGAGGCTTCTAAAGAGCTTCTAAACAGCCATGCAGACCAATTTGATGCAGTGTGCGGCATTTGGTCTAAGCATTGACAGGCTGACCCACCACCCCTTCAACCTCTGCAGCAATGCTGGCAGCACTCATATGTCTATTTCCCAAAGACAACCTCTGGATATGACGCTGAGCACATGCACTCAACTTCTTTGGTCTACCATGGCGACACATGTTCTGAGTAGAACTTGTCCTGTTAAACCACTGTATGGTCTTGGCCACCATGCTGCAGCTCAGTTTCAGGATCTTTATCTAGAGCAACAATTCCTTTTTCAGATCCTCAGAGAGTTCTTTGCCATGAGGTGCCATGTTGAACTTCCAGTGACCAGTATGAAAGAGTGTGAGCGACAACAACAAATTTAACATACCTGCTCCCCATTCACACCTGAGACCTAGTAACACTAATGAGTCACATGACACCGGGAGGGAACATTGCTATTTGGGCCCAATTTGGACTATTTTACTTAGGGGTGTACTCACTTTTGTTTCCAGCAGCTAAGAATTAATGGCTGTGTGTTGAGTCATTTTGAGGGGAAAACTAATTTACACTGTTATGCCCTGTACACACGATCACTTTTTGTGATGAAAAAAAATGACATTTTTAAAAACGTAATTTAAAATGATCGTGTGTGGGCTAAACATCATTTTTTGTCTTCTGAAAAACGACCAAAAAAAAAATTCGAACATGCTTTAATTTTTTATGTCATTTTTTTAAATGTCATTTTTTGTGTCGTAAAACTACCATTCATAATGGAGTAAGCGCATTAATCACAAAAAGCATGAATCGTCTTTTACTAACAAGTAACCAGCTAAAAGCAGCCTCAAGGCGAATAGAACTTCCCCTTTAGAGTGCCGTCGCTGTGTTCATCATTTTTCAAAAACGATGGTGTGTGTGTGCAACATAATTTTTAATGATGAAGTTGGAAAAATTTCGTTTTTTTTCATGATAAAAAATAAAATAAAAATTCATCACAAAAAGTGATCGTGTGTACGCGGCATTATAGAAGCTGTACACTCACTACTTTACATTGTAGCAAAGTGTCATTTCTTCAGTGTTGTCACATGATAAGATATAATAAAATATTTACAAAAATGTGAGGGGTGTATTCACTTTTGTGAGATACTGCACATGCTATATTACCAAAAGTATTTTGACGCCTGCCTTTACACGCACATTAACTTTAATGGCATCCCAGTCTTAGTCCATAGGGTTCAATATTGAGTTGGCCCACCCTTTGCAGCTATAACAGCTTCAACTCTTCTGGGAAGGCTGTCCACAAGGTTTAGAAAGCTAATTTGTGAGGTCAGGCACTGATGTGGTCGAGAAAGCCTGGCTTGCAGTCTCCACTCTAATTTATCTCAAAGGTGTTCTATTGGGTTGAGCTCAGGACCCTGTGCAGATCAGTCAAGTTCCTCCACCCCAAACTCGCTCATCTATGGCTTTATGGACCTTGTTTAAATATATATATAGTTGTGCTCATTAGTTTATATACCTTGGCAGAATTTATGAATTTATAAAAGAGTAAACACAGTTGATTGATAATAAATGCCAAACACCTTTCGCACTGGGGTGGGAGGCGTGGTGGTGGTATAGCGCTGCTAAAAATGGAGGTGCGGTGGTGGTATAGCGCCGCTAAAAATAGCGGCGCTATACCGCTGGAATTGCCACGGGATTCAGCCGCTAGCGGTGTGGTATTAACCCCTGCTATCGGCCGATAAAGGGTTAATACCGCCCACAATGCGCCTCTGCAGAGGCACATTGCAGACGGTATTACCACGGTTTCCCATTGTTTTAAATGGGAAGGAGCTGTATACATACCGCTCCTTCTCACCACTCCAAAGATGCTGCTTGCAGGAGATTTTTTTCTCTCCTGCCAGCGCATCGCCTCAGTGTGAAAGCCCTCGGACTTTCACATTGAGATGGCTGGGCGGGAGTTTTTCAGGTGGTATTTAGTAGCTATTCTTAGCGCTGTACCACCTGAAAAACTCCTCAGTGTGAAAGGGGTCTAACCGTGAGTGAAAGAACTGTTTCTGTGTTATCATTCACATCATCTGAAAAATGGCCAAGAAATCATAGACTCTGCCAGGGTATGTAAATTTATGAGCACAACTGTATATATATATATATATATGGTATAATAGAAAGCTGAGTATTTTTTATCTGTATTTATAGACAAAAGCCCTATTGACCATTCTATCAGGAAAAGCAAATGACAGCTAATCAATTTTTATATTTTATTTATGGAAATTAAATAAGCACTCTTGCAAGGAGGGTGAAAATCAATGATTTACATGGATTCATCCACTTTTCTAAAATGAGGAATAATCTTATTTTAAATATGTAATGTAATGAGATATGTGAATACATTCTGTTTTAAGAAGGCTTTACTCAGCTACTGATTACAGCAAGGGTGTTTTGATTGCTTTAATCCCTTCTTACCATAACCTGTATGGTTATACTGCTTAGTTGGTTTCCAAGCCCTACTCCTTATGCCACGTACACACAACCGTTTTTCATGATGAGAAAAATGCAATTTTTTAAATTGGTCGTGAAAAATGGTTGTGTGTATGCTCCAGACCATTTTTCTCAACGTGAAAAATGTCCATTAAAAATTTAGAACCTGCTCAATTTTTTCTCGTCTTTTTTCACGTTGTTCTATTTCACGTCTTGAAAAACGATCGTGTGTATGCTTTAATGAGGGGGGGAAAAGCGTGCATGCTCAGAAGCAAGTTATGAGACGGGAGCGCTTGTTCTGGTAAAACTAGCATTCGTAATGGAGATAGCACATTCATCACGCTGTAATAGACTGAAAAGCACGAAGACTGAAAAGCGCGAATCGTCTCTCACCAAACTTTTACTAACACGCGGTAAAACGAAATCAGCAAAAGCAGCCCAAAGGGTGGCGCCATTCGAATGAAACTTCCCCTGTATAGTGCCGTTGTACGCGTTGTCCGTCACCACGCTTTTCTCAAGCATTTTTTTTTTACGATCGTGTGTATGCAAGGCAGGCTTGAGAGGAATCACGCCGAGAAAAACTTTGTTTTTTTCAATGACATGAATAATGGTCGTGTGTAGCCATGGCTTCCATGCACTGCACTGATGATGGCCAAATGGCTCAAAAGAGCTTTATGCAACTTTGGACTAAAGTACGGTTTTGTAATTGTAAAGCAGTATTAAACCCAAAAGCAGACATGTGTAACTAAAATAATATTATTTTATTTATTCATGCAAAACCATTATCCCAAAAAGAAAAAAAAACTGTTTGTTGTAACTGATTATAAAGTGTGAGCTAGAGTCTTGCTTTAATTTGTCAGTGGTTCTAAATCTATTCATATATTTAACATTGCTAATAGATTTTTGTATACAATAAATTACCATAGACCAGAGAAGTGTTTCCTTGTTTATGTAACAGGTTGTGTTCAAGTTGGTGGAAGTCTGCTTGACAAGTACTGCCCCTCCAACTCCATATCTTCACTTCCACCCTCAAATAAAGTTAAAAGCCATCTCCAAATTGAACCCTTGACTTTCAATCACAATATATTATATCTGTTTTATTTGTTTTTTGTTTTAGCTTTTTTTTTTTTTTTTAACAAGTGTGCACAAAAACAAAGAACAGTTATTGTTGTTTTCCATTTAGCTGTCAGACATCAGACACATCAGTTTTGAAAGCAGTTTAAATTGCAAAGCAAGAAGAATATAAATTGGCTTGTTGCTCCCAGGAACCTTGGAAGGGAGTGGACTATCCTTTGCAGCTGGTGCCAAAATGCCTTCCAGCCACACACAATAAAGGATTCACGCTGAGCAGAATTTCAGTACCCTTGTTATACTTCACTAAAAGCCACCAAAAAAAGGAACATATACTTAGTCCCACTGACAGTTCACTTAAATGACTTAGAGTATTTGCCACAAAATATAATTTAGCTTAAACAATATAGATTTAATTTGAAGCCAAATAAAATAGAAAAGCATAAAAGCACAAAAGCACCATGTAGTATAAATATATGTTAGACACATTTACTTTATTCTCTGAAAATAATCAAAGCAAATTAGTAAAGCTCAAATGCAGAGGCTACAAAAGGAACTGTATGCTACGGTGTATTTTTTTTAACTCAAAATAGTTTAAATATATTTTTCTAAGCTGTTTTTTTTTCCCCATAAAATTTTTATTTGAAATCAAGGACAGATAAATGCGTACAGGTGAACAGCATGTACAACATACAGACAGAAAACAAAAGGAATTGTAAGGCATACATGTTTCACAATCAGATTTGTGTACCAGAAGAATACAGCAAATGTATAAAAAGGAATCATGGGGTTTCAAGGGAGTAAACTCCATTTAACGCACATGTAACATATCAAACCATAACTTTATGTGCATAAAGAAAAAGATAACCCTGTTATATCTGGTACAGTAATCATATCGGTAGCCCGACTTTCAGAGCGAAAGCGGAGAAAAGCAGAAGAGAAAGGAAGAGAGAGAGAAGAAGAAAAAAAAAGGAGAGGGGGAGAAGGAAAGGAAGGAAGGGGGGGGGAGGAAGGGGGGGGGGAAGGAAGAAAGGGGGGGGGGAGGAAGGAAAGGAAATGGAGAATAACAGAAAAAGGGAAGGGAGGAGAAATGGGGCGGGGAAGGCCTGCTGAGTATAGAGTCAAGACGGTATATCCCACTGTCTCCGCCCCCCCCATCCCCATCCAGAGCCCCTTAGTCAAGCAAACGCATAATTGTTATGTGGTCCACGTGTCGATGTGACGTCTAAGTGCAAGCTGATTGAAAATATTCAGTTGTTTTAAAGTGAGACCAGCATGCCCACGTTTCCGTAAACTTTTGTATCCGTTCCTGGGAAATGTGGATAAGTTCCTCCATTTCTTCTATTTTAGAGATCTTAGCAAACAATTCTCTGACAGATGGCTGGGTGATAGACCGCCAGTGTATCGGGACACACAGTCTTGCCGCATTCACCATGTGCATAGCCAGGGATTTAAAGTAATTTCTCCTAGATAATGTTGTATGATGTAACAAATATTGTGCTGGGGTATAATGTAAAGAGTATGTGGTGACATGTGTGTAGCGCTACCCCCAAAGGAGCCGCTGATTTGTTGTTGGGATCGGCATATTAAGTTACCTTGATGTGGCCCAGGGGTGCAGTTGTAGAATCAAAGTAGTGAGCAAAGGTCCAGACAGTGAATAAGGGTTTTTCCAATGCTTTATTTCCAGGCCAACACAGCCAACATCAAGATCAAATGGGAAGAAGAAGGTGATGAAGAGAAAGGAAGAACCTTGCTGTATCAGGCCTGGATATGAACCGAGCAATCCTGCTCTCAGTAGTATCAAATTGTGATTCGTCGCCACTCTTTCTTAGTGGGTGAAGTGCCCCCGGACAGACCCTTCTCACAAGCCTGGCAGCCGAAGTGTCACTTAGATTTTCTGGGAGGAACAGATCTCTCTCACAGACCTGGCTCTAGGGCCTCTGCCACAGGCCAATTACTTTAAGTGAGCTAGATGGATGAATGGAGCGAATCCTCCCAGTAGGTTTTTAGAATAGGTCACCGGATGACAGCAAAGCGTACCTGTCAGCATTCCGGTCACCAGATCCCCGATTGGTTCGTTCAAGCCCTGTTGGACAACCTGCCTCCGGGTTCCCCTCAAGCGGACCCCGCAATCGAACGGCACCCAGCCTGGGATCCTCTCAATAGAACTGGGGACCCAGTAAGTCACTGGAGTTCCGTTTTTCCTCCGGATGAGGTTCCGTGTAGTCTGCAATTTTGGCCAGGTGGGCCGCGCGGGTGGGGTCCATGGATGCGTGCACCCTGAAGGTGGATGCCGCACCTGGAACCAGGACCCCGCGAAGAAGTTTTGAGCACATGACACCTGTCCCAGATATACCCTTCCCCAGCATGCCCTGCGAGGGAAAAACTCCTCTGATTGGCTTCCGGGGAAAACTTGCTCTGCTAGAACCCCTCTGGTGCCAACTGCTGGCCAGGGATGGTACCGCATCCCTGGAGCACAGACTGACCCAGTGGACATTTCTGGAATGACAGAAGTCCAATTTAACCAATTGCGAATGGGAGCAAAATAACTCTCCCATTCCCCACTAACTTTAGAGTAGTGCCCATACTGAAAGTAAGGGGGCGCTACATGTGAAATAATGTCATGTACCTTCCTCCAGAAAGGCTGGATGGACTCACAGTCCCACTAAATGTGGAGCATAGTGCCTTCAGTTTTGCCACATCTCCAGCACGTGTTATGTATAAATGGTGAGAATTTTTGTAGCAGTGAGGGAGTTCTGTACCACCATGTTTCAAATTTATAACAGTTTTCCTGAATTGCTACATTCATGGAACCCTTGTGTGCGTATTCATGTATAGTTTCCCAATCCTCACCAGACAGGGAGACCTGAAGCTCCCTACCCCATGCGGAGCACGCAGGGTCCTTGGTGATATCAGTCTCGCCCACTAGCATCATATAGATGAGGGATGCTAAATGCCTTTGTGGCGTTTTTCTCATGCAAAGGGATTCAAAAGGCGTAAGCTGTCTCGTCCATGTGGATTGTTGTGTGTGTGTGTGAATAGAAAATTTTGTATCTGCATAAACGTCGAAAAGGGGAAAGATTTGGTCAATGAAGTATTTACCAGGTGATCATGGGTACAGAGATAACCTTTCAGAAAGAAATGGTGTGCTCTCATTTCTTTTTGTGGACATTACCTGGTGGGAAGTCAGCCTTTTAACATGGTCAGAGGCCCTGGAACCGAGGAAAGAGCCACAGTTTTACTCGCCCATGTAAAGGCCATCAAGGATGGATAAATAAGAGGGTGTGTCAAAGACTCTTTTGGCCAGTGCTTTGGTGAGATCCAGGGAAGATTACGAGTAGGAAATTGCGTAAAGCAGCCTTCTATATATACCCATAATTTACAGTCATTGTGAATGTTCCAGTCCATTATTCTGGTAAGATGGCAAGCCAGGTAGTATTTGTAGAGGTCAGGTAAGCCTGTTCCCCCTTTAGCCTTAGCACGAGTCAATCGAGTATACTTGATTTGCGGAGGAGAATTTTTCAAAATAAATGTTGAACAGGCCTGCCTATATGTCAAGAAAAAGGTCGGTTGGAGATTTATTGGAATTGTCTGCATCAAGTAAGAAAGCGTGGGAGAACAGACATTTTGAGCAAGGCCGCCCGGCCAAACCAGGAGACATTCAGGCCTGCCCAATCCCTCAGATCTGATGTAGTTTTGTTTAAAATCACCTGAAAATTATATTTGTATAACTCTGACAGTTTGGCCGTGATCTGGATGCCTATGTATGTAATCACATCCCTCTTCCATTGGAATGGGAAGGAGTCTCTACATTGATCAGCATATTGTGGAGAGAGGGAAACATTCAGAGCAAGAGATTTTGGGTAATTAACTTTAAAATTTGACAGGGTACCAAAATATTCTATGTCTTTTAGGAGGTTTGGCAGAGTAACAAAAGGAGACCTCAATGACAGCAGAATATCATCCGCGTAAGCGGCTACCTTAAATTCCCTGTCCCCTAACTGAAGTTCCTTGATGTCATCATTTGCTCTCAATTTGTTTAGGAAAGGTTCTAAGGTGAGGACATATATCAGAGGAGATAAGGGGCATCCCTGACAGGTGCCATTGCCAATGGAGAAGGCGTCTGACAGATGGCCATTTACCCACACATGTGCAACTGGGTTGGAATACAGCGCAAGAATATAGGACAACATGTGGGACCGAAAGCCTATCTTTTCCAGGACACCGCGCATGTAGTCCCAAGCCACTCTGTCGAACGCCTTCTCCGCGTCCAACGACAGATAGAAACCCGGAATCTTAGAGGTTGTCATCCAATGGTGGACATTTAATGCCCGTATAGTATTGTCCCTGGCCTCTCTACCAGGAACAAAGCCCACTTGGTCCAGAGAGATGAGACCAGGGAGAAGGGGCAGTAATCTATTGGCCAGGATCTTCGCATACAGTTTAATGTCTACACTGAGCAAAGAAATGGGCCTATAGTTGGTTACTTGCGTCACATCTTTGCCTTCCTTAGGAAGGACCGTTATATGCACTTCTAACATGTGTCCCATATAAGCATTAGGTGTTGAGAGGACATTAAATGTTGAGAGCATCTTGGAGGACAGGACATCCGCAAAACATTTATAATATTGTAGTGAGAGTCCATCAGGGCCTGGACTCTTGCCTGGCTTCATCTGTTTCATGGCTGCCTGCAATTCCTGCCCAGTAAGAGGGATTTCCATCTTCTCAGCCTGCTGTGTAGTAATTGCTTTGGGGCCAAATTGGGTTAAGAATTCTGCAATATCTGCCTTTCTGGATTCCGGGGATATTAGATTTGTGGTCCCTGAGTTTAGATTGTAAAGTCCCGAGTAGTAACGCTCAAAACTTTTGGCTATGTTCTCATTGGTTTCATGTAAAGTGCCCTGTCGGTCGCGTATGTGATGAATTGTAAGGGACGCTCTTGAAGCTTGTACCGCCCTTGCTAGGAGCCTGCCACTTTTACTACCATGCTCGTAGAAATCTTTCTGCCGAAGCACATACCGACGCTTTGTATGTTTCCCTAATTCTCTCTCTCTGTGCAGGAAGTGTCAAGCAGTCTCTCTCTCTGTGCAGGCAGTGTCAAGCAGTCTCTCTCTCTCTGTGCAGGAAGTGTCAAGCGGTCTCTCTCTCTCTCTCTCTCTCTGTGCAGAAAGTGTCAAGCGGTCTGTCTCTGTGCAGGAAATGTCAAGCAGTCTCTCTCTCTCTGTGCAGGAAGTGTCAAGCAGTCTCTCTCTCTCTCTGTGCAGGCAGTCTCAAGCAGTCTCTCTCTTTGTGCAGGAAGTGTCAAGCGGTCTCTCTCTCTCTCTGTGCAGGAAGTGTCAAGCAGTCTCTCTCTCTCTGTGCAGGAAGTTTCAAGCGGTCTCTCTCTCTCCCTCTCTGCAGGAAGTGTCAATCGGTCTCTCTCTCTGTGTGCAGGCAGTGTCAAGCGGTCGCTCTCTGTGTGCAGGCAGTGTCAAGCGGTCTCTCTCTCTGTGCAGGCAGTGTCAAGCGGTCTCTCTCTCTGTGCAGGCAGTGTAAAGCAGTCTCTCTCTCTCTGTGCAGGAAGTGTCAAGCGGTCTCTCCCTCTCTGTGCAGGCAGTGTCAAATGGTCTCTCTCTTTCAGGGACAATATGGAGCAGTCTCCCCCTCTCTCTCTCTGTGGGGGGAATGTGGTGTAGATGGATGGTGAGCCAATTTGGTGGTTCAATGGGCCACATGACTGGACTTGCCCCCCAGGCCTAAGGCTGCCAGCCCTCCCCTGCTAACGATAATCACTTTCTTTTCTTGGCGGGGACGGCTTTCCTTGCCCCACCCCCGCCAGGAGAAGACAATTGCTTGGCAAGAGGGATTCCCCGTCAACACTGTCTGTGTTGATGGGGGAATAGTGCAAATGTGCACCGTCTATGGTTTGCCTAACATTACCACACAGCTGGAAAGTGCTGGAGAATGCTAATATGCTGTTTCTCTCCTCTTTACTTATCTCATCCCTTTTCAGAAACCCCTTTCCAAACATTTGGTCTTCTTTAATCCTCTAACCACTTCAGACCCAGAAGAATTTACCCCCTTTCTGACCAGGCCATTTTTTGCGATACGGCACTGCGTCGCTTTAACTGACAATTGCACAGTCTTGCAACACTGTACCCAAAGAAAATTTAAGTCCTTTTTTTCCCACAAATAGAGCTTTCTTTGGTGGCATTTGATCACCTCTGTGGTTTTATTGCGCTATAAACAAAAGAAGAGCGCCAATTTTGAAAAAAAAACACAATGTGGTTGATTTACTAAAGGCAAATCCACTTTGCACTACAGGTGCACTGCAAGTCCATTTGGAAATGCAGTCGCTGTAGATCTGAGGGGGACATGCAAGGAAAATCAAAAACAGCATTTTTGCTTGTACTTGATTTAATAATAACATCAGCAGAGCTTACCCTGATTTCAGGGCTTCGCTTCAGATCTACAGCGACTGTACTTAAAAGTGCACTTGTAGTGCAGAGTGGATTTGCCTTCAGTAAATTAACCACACTATCTTTTACTTTTTACTATAATAAATATGCCAATTTAAAAAAAATATAATAATACATTTTCCTAATTTTAGGCCAATATGCATTCTTCTACATAATCTTGGTAAAAAATAAAAAAAAACGCAATAAGCGTATATTGATTGGTTTGTGCAAAAGCTATAGCATCTACAAAATAGGGGATAGATTTATGGCTTTATTAACATTATTATTATTATTTTTTAATAGTAATGGCGGCTATCAGGGCTATGACAAATCGGACACTTTTGACACATTTTTGGGACCAATGACATATATACAGCGATCGGTGCTATAAAAATGCACTGATTACTGTATAAATGCCACTAGCAGGGAAGGGGTTAACACTAGGGGGAGATCAATGGGTTTACACACACAGATCCCGGTTCTCGCTCTGTCACGAGCAATAGCGGGTGCCCGATGGTCATCACACGCACACCTTTTAGAGCATCTTAAAGTGCCGAGGTACAGCTACGACGGCTCGCCCAGGGGAGCCAACCTGCCGCAGTATAACTGTGGCGGCTGGTCCGGAAGCGATTAAAGGAAATGTATAGTATTTTTTCTTTATTATAGACAAGGTTAAAATGCTCTTATTCTTATTCTTTAGTTTTAGGGTCTAAAAAAAGAAGGTATTTAAAAATATACTTAGAAACCATATAAAAATACACCTCCCCCATTTCTGATTTGGAATGGTAGGTCTGCAATAAACAAAATTCTCCCTGCTGATTGGGCAGCTCTAGCTCTGACTTAGCAAAGGGCATAGCGGATCTCAGTAGAAAGATCACTACTTGTACACAGAGAGAAGGGTTCTTCTCTACAGTACACTAACAATGGACAGGCTTTTCTACTCAGGCTGTGGCTGCTTGATAAAAAAAACTAACTGTAATTTTTTGCATATCTTTTGTTTTTATGCAACTAGGAAGTATTTTAGCTCATTTACACTGGATTTTCAATTGGGCTTTAAAATGAACCTCATCAGACAGGCATATACTTTGTCCAAAACAATTATTTTTTCAGTCAACAATCTAGCAGTGCTTAACTCTCTACTATCTGACAAAGCACAGGTGTTCGAGCATGTATACAGCTTACACATTCGTCTATCTGCCTTTTCTTTATCTAGACTGTAAGATGGTATGAGCAAAGCTTTCAGTGCAATAGTATGATGATTTTTGCTCTAACTGTTTACCTTTGGATTTTTACAGGATCATATCATGTATCTATATCATTTACCCTTGATTGCTACTTTTACATTACTATAGGAGATCTTGTCACTTTATAAATAATTCATATGAAGTAGATATACCTGCAACGTCACATACAAGAGGTAGTTGGTTAGGTAGATCAATTAAAAGTCCAAGTCCACCATACACAATAAGGCCCAGATTCACGTAGGAGATACGACGGCGTATCTCCAGATACGCCGTCGTATCTCTGAGTCTGAGGCGTCGTATCTTGGCGCCTGATTCAAAGAATCAGATACGCCAGAATTTGTATAAGATACGACCAGTGTAAGTCGCCTACGCGGTCGTATCTTAACTGCATATTTACGCTGGCTGCTAGGGCCGTGTACGCTGATTCACGCCTAGAATATGTAAATCAGCTAGAACGCCAATTCACGAACGTACGCCTGGCCGTCGCAGTACAGATACGCCGTTTACGTTAGGATTTTTCCGGCGTAAAGCTACCCCTGCTATATGAGGCGCAGCCAATGTTAAGTATGGACGTCGGGCCAGCGCCAAATTTTCCGTCGATTACGTCGTTTGCGTAAGTCATTCGCGAATAGGGCTATGCATCATTTACTTTCACGTCAAAAGCATTGGCTTTTTGCGGGTTAATTTGGAGCATGCGCACTGGGATACTTTCACAGACGGCGCATGCGCCGTTCGTAAAAAACGTCATTTACGTGGGGTCACAATAAATTAACATTTGAATTAGGCGGGCTTACGCCGGCCTATTTACGATACGCCGCCGCAACTTTGCTTTGTGAATACTGCACTTGCCTGTCAAAGTTGCAGAGGCGTAGCGTAAATAGGATACGTTACGCCCGCTCACAAATACGCGCTCCCTACGTGAATCTGGGTCTAAATGTCTACATGGCATACAAATAACAAGGCTACACTAATTTTCATTGGGATAATGAAATCTATTCTTCACCTCAATAGAGACTGTCTATCAGGGCCTGGATTTAAACCCAGAACTTTGTTGTCAGGCAATGTCTATTCTTGCTGGGCTACCCCGGAAAGCCGCACAGTTCCCTCGACAATTCCTTGAAGCTTGTTTGTCTTGAACCCTGAACTCTTTGCTTCTCCCATGAACTTCCTGATTTAAGCTATGTCTCCGCCTTTCCTGTTTGCCAGGTTGTTGTGCTCTCTTCTGCCAGTATCTCACTCTTGCCTTCCCTACTGCCATCCATATATTGCTACTACTTGTTATCAACCCTTGGCTTGTTCCTTGACTTCTCTTCTGTCTGATACTAACCTGCAACTACTCATTACTGACCCTTTGGCTTGTTTACTGACTATGCTTCTGTTTGATCCCTACCTGCTTACCCACTACTAGACCCCTGCTTGCTCACCTCCTTGGTGGGGCGATCCTCAGGACCACAACCTGGTACTAACACGCAGCAAAATCCATTTTTACCATCAAGAGCTCTAGTGAACACTGGTTGGTACTTAGACTTCACACCTCAGATGAGCCTGCAGCATTTACCAAGGTGATTGCCTATGCATCTATCTTGCTGGTCGGTGGTGGTTCCACTACTTCTAGAGCAACTTTGAGTCTTACCATTGATTGTGACACTATCAAAATAATAAAAGTAAATGCATAGTGTTATTAAATGGAATAGAAGGAGAATCAAGACGTATATCTATATGTATAACTGCAGAGTGCATAGAAATAGAGGAAGTACATTGCCCAATGTAAAGATAACATCTCACTGTACAGCAAGAAGTAATAGTTTTCCAAGGTATTAATGAGGATAAATAGGATTATAAAAAACAAGGCATTAAATAAATATTATGAAATGTCCACTCTTCTGCCAAATAGTAGTTTGCTGAGCTATGTATTCATTCTTTCTTTGCTTGGACATTGCACCTGTCTTAGGGATATTTACAACACCCATAAATGAGGTTATTGGAAGATCTTGAAGATTGAATGTTACTTTCACAGGACAATTGGCAACTCACATTTCAATTTTTATTTCATCCAAAGTAACATATTACTGAGTCTTGTACTGTCTATTTCAAACCATTTTACTGCACATTAATAGTGTGTTTGGTAAAGTCTGTCAGGAAGATAGATACTATGCACATCTACTCAATATGTAGAGAGGAAAGCTGCAGCACACTTAAAGAAGCAATGCTTTTTTTTTTTCAAGCACCTGATGCTCACAAGAGCTCCCAGCACATAATGTGCATCAGTAAAAAGGTTCATTCCAAGGATACTTATTACCATTTTAATAGAACATTGCCCATGTACCTTTGTCTACTTATATTGTAGTTCCTATGGAATAACACATTTACAGTTAGGATGTGTACTGTTGATCATGAATCTGTCACTACTTACAAAATCTGGTGCTAAAATATGGGACAATTGAGCCCAGATGATAGAACCAGCTGCATCTTTATTTGAATGAAAAAATACTTGTGCTAAAAGTTCAGTGCTTGGTGCTTTCTAAACAAAGATTTTTATTAAACTTTTCTTTATCATTTTTTTAAAAACACATACATACAATTTAGTAAACAAAACTCTTGCCTCCAGGTATCTTAAAGGGTCACTAAAGGATTTTTTTTAGCTAAATAGCTTCCTTTACCTTACTGCAGTCCTGGTTTCATGTCCTCATTGTTCATTTTTGCTTTGATGTGGCTGTAATTCCTCTCTGTTCTGGACACTTCCTGGTTGTCTGTTTCCTGGTCACCACAGTACTGGGAAATTTCTCTCTGTGGTGACTAATCAAGGAGGTGTGATTACTGTGTGTAAAACGAAACTGGATTGGTGCTGAGGAGTTTTAGACAAAGTATCACTGCCCTCTATTGGCTCTCTGTACATCAGAGAACCAGGAAACAACAGCAAAAACTAAACTAAAGTGCAGGCACATTATATGATTGTTTTTTATCTATTTTTAATCATTTTTAAAAGGAATCAGTTATCTATTATGTCTCTATACCCTGTAAACAGTAATTTCAGCTAAAAACAAAAAAAATCCTTTAGTGACCCTTTAACAGTTAGACATTCCATTAATATACAGTGAAAACTTTTGGTGATATACTCCTACCAGAGCTGCTTACCACAATTATAGATGCTAAAAGACAGGGCAGACTCCCTCAATCTATATATGAAGCAATTATTGTGATGTTATAAAAAGCAGGTAAGGATCCGATGGCAGCAAATTCATATAGATCAATATCCCTGTGTAGAACTACCACCGAAGGAGCTGCTGGTTTGTTTTGGGTGGCATGTTACCTCTATTTCCTCGCCGTCTAGGGTATCAAATGAGAGTTGAGAAAAAGTTCAATGTCCACACTTTAGACTTCTTTTTCTTTGATTTATTTCCTGAACTTTGTAAAATAATAAAATAAGTAGTTAAAGAGGTGGAAGGGTAACAGGTAATAGGTTCAGGTGTACAACTTTTGTCTGGAAACACTCCAGCTTCCCGCAACACAGCTTTCGACGCAACTTAAGCCAGATTGGGTATTGCGCACCCGGATAGGCCTCTCTCACTAGCCTAGCAGCCGGGATGGCGCACGGAAATTGGTAAAGTCTCTGCCACAGACCTTCCCACAGATGTTCGGTCCAAAATCCTCTCAACACAGGATTCAACACCCAGATCTCTCCCGATTAACTTCTTGCAAACTTAGAACTGACAGGCGACCATCATTTAGCCTTTTAGTAATGGTGCGTCCTTCGATGAAGTTCAAGGCGTCTCCTGAGATACCAGCCTTGTGCTCGGTGCTCTCCAAGATAGGTTCTTCATCGAGTGGCTTCCTTCCTCCAGGATGGACAGCACAGGACCACTCTGCAAACGTAGACCTAGTCTGACTACCAGGCCTACTTAGTAGATCACACCCCCAGACCAACGTGGTCTCGGAGCCAGGAACACATGAACACGCACCCCCGGCCAGGAGGGCCACTCACGGGGGGGTGGGTGGGATGACAGACCAGGGATCAACGACCCCAGTTCAATGGCGTCTGTCCCTTAAATACTCCTCCCCAGCATGCACAGCGGGACGATCAACCCCCACTGATTGGCTACTGAAGGGAAGCATCCAAACACCTTGACCTGACTGCTGCCACCCTTGGCCTGGGGTCGTAACGGCACCCCAGACAACAATAGTGGTCACTCACAGTTAGGGGTGCAACGGATCAAAAAACTCACGGTTCGGATCGTTCCTCGGATCAGGAGTCACGGATCGGATAATTTTTAGGATCGGCAAAAAAAATAATCTCCCCCACTGTAATATCCACATCCCCCCCCCACCAACTATAGTACCCCTCAGTGCAGACACCCCCCCTCCTCTCAGTACAGTGACCCCCTCCTCAGTACAGTGACCCCCCCTCCTCACAGTGATCCCCCCCTCCTCACAGTGATCCCCCCCTCTGTACAGTGATCCCCCCCTCCGTACAGTGATCCCCCTCCTCAGTACAGTGACCCCCCCTCCTCAGCAGTGATCCCCCCTCAGTACAGTGACCCCCCCTCAGTACCGTGACCCCCCTCAGTAGTGACCCCCTCCTCAGTACAGTGACCCCCCTCAGTACATTGACCCCCCCTCCTCAGTACAGTGACCCCCCTCCTCAGTACAGTGACCCCCCCTCCTCAGTACAGTGACCCCTCCTCAGTACAGTGACCCCCCCTCAGTACAGTGACCCCCCTCATTACAGTGACCCCCCCTCCTCATTACAGTGACCCCCCTCCTCATTACAGTGACCCCCCCTCCTCAGTACAGTGACCCCCCCTCAGTACAGTGACCCCCCCTCAGTACAGTGACCCCCCCTCCTCATTACAGTGACCCCCCCTCCTCAGTACAGTGACCCCTCAGTACAGTGACCCCCCCTCAGTACAGTGACCCCCCTCCTCATTACAGTGACCCCCCCTCCTCAGTACAGTGACCCCTCAGTACAGTGACCCCTCCTCAGTCCTCAGTACAGTGACCCCCCCTCAGTACAGTGACCCCCCCTCAGCTAGTACCGACAGGCACTCCCCGAGCGGTGTGTCCGAGTGCGGGCTCCTCCTCTGTGGGTGTAAACAGAGGAGGGCCGCCGCCGGGTGTACCAAGATGGCCGCTGCTCCGGAGCTAGGCCGAAGCCGCGGCCTTTCCTAATGTTACGGCGGCGGCTCCGAAGCTAGGCCGAAGCCGCGGCCTTTCCTAGCGTTATGGTGGCGGCTCCGGAGGTAGGCCGAAGCCGCGGCCATAACATTAGGAAAGGCTGCGGCTTCGGCCTAGCTCCGGAGCCGCCGCCGTAACATTAGGAAAGGCCGCGGCTTCGACCTAGCTCCGGAGCCGTGGCAATCCGCGGATCACAGTGTGATCCGATCCAAAGGGGGTGACCCGTTCGGATCACGGATCAACTGTGATCCGTTGCACCCCTACTCACAGTACAGTCATGGCAGGAACAGAGGCCCAAAATTTGGAAAAAATCATACAGTCTGACTCAACTAACTCTCAGACTACCCTCTAAATTTAAAGCAGCGCCGGCTAAAAAGTAGCAGGCCGCTACACCTGTTAATGACAAATCTTAAAATACTGGCTAAGGTGTTGGCTACCTGCCTATCTAAAGTTATAGTAAAACTTGTGCAACCAGACAAATCAGGATTTATTCCGAATAGGTCATAATGACATAACACTAAGGCCCCGTACACACGGGAGGATTTATCCGCGGATACGGTCCAGCGGACCGTTTCCACGGATAAATCCTCTCGAGGATTTGCGTGGATTTTGATGCGATGGAGTGTACTCACCATCGAATCGAAATCCGCGCCGAAATCCTCTGGCTATGACGTGTCGCGCCGTCGCCGCGATGATGACGCGGCGACGTGTGCGACGCAGTCATATAAGGAATTCCACGCATGCGTCGAATCATTACGACGCATGCGGGGGATCCCTTTGGACGGATTGATCCGGTGAGTCTGTACAGACCAGCAGATCAATCCGTTGGGATGGATTCCAGCGGATAGATTTGAAGACATGTCTTCAAATATTTATCTGCTGGAAATCCATCGCATGGGAGAAAAATCCGCGGAAACAGATCCGCTGGATTGTACACACCATAGAATCTATCCGCTGAAACCCATTCGCTGGGATTTTTCAGCGGATGGATTCTATCGTGTGTATGGGGCCAAACAAGGTGGTATTAGAAGAATATATAGATACCAAGGAGGGTCTCATTTGATACAATCGCTGAACATTATACTTCGCTCCTGTAAGTGCAATCTATTATTTTATTAAATTATCTGAATCGACATACTGCACTATGGAAGTTTCTGTTCTTTATTTTTGAGCTACATTGTAATACTAGCTGCTGTTCTGGATGTATATTGGTTTTGGGGAGACCGTATTTCCCTGGGCTTGGTGAGACTGTTATCCGCAGTCACAGCTTTTTGGTAAGCAGGCTACCATACACTTGGGTGTCTGATCCGAACACACGTTTGATTCATGGGAAGATTGGTGTCACTAACTACTTTTCCTGCAATTCACCTTGATTCACTTTGGAAGTTACCCCTTCACAGGTCTTTTCTAATCAGAATTTGAATGGGACTCTGCTTTAGTTTTCTCCTTTTTTTTCAACAATTTTTCTTTTTTGTGAAACAATTTATTTGTTTTTAAAGTTTTTGTGATTTGTAATAATCACTTGATTTATTCACTATATTGCTAATTATTATCTAGCGCTGCACTCTCTTTGTAATGTTATTAAGTTAGAAACATTGCAGGAAGCTAATGAGAATGATGTTCTAGCATTTCCCAACACATTTTTTTACTATCTTGTAGCACAGTTCCAGCATCCAACGGGGTAGGATGAGAATCTGAGCACTGATGCAATAAGGAAAATATTAAATACAATATTTTTTTTATTAACAGAAAACGTATCAACAATATTTTTAAGTAAAAAGCTTAAAGACTGTTTAGAAGTGGGTGAATTTAAAATAGCTAGACAGTACCCACATTAGCCATGATAGATAATATATGGAACAGGATTAAAGATCACTATCATTATAATGGATATACTGATGATTACACTCACATTTTTAACTATCCAGAGTTATTAAAATTGCAGATATTTAATTATTGGTCAGAGTGAGGTTTAGTGAGCATCCCATTATTATATGATGGTCAACTTTGAAAGATTTTCACACTTTACAGGAGAAATTTGGCTTGTTCACTAAAGTTTTTTTTTATTGTTTATATATATATATATTTGCAGTTCCGCAATGCTATTCCAACACATGTGTGATTGACCTCTTGGGCTTAAATTACACCCACAATTCTTAACCAAAGCTTGGTAGCAATTTCTAAGCGGGGACATATATAACAAAGTTTTATAAAGCATTGCTACAGAAAATGTCAGTCAAATTCTCTAAGGTACAGGGCATATTGACAAATGGACGTTACCCCCCTTACTAATGAGGAGAGGTCAGATGTTTCAAATAATGTAGGACAAGTATCTCTTTCTGCATCTCAGAGACGTACCCAACTTTTTATTATACATTGTGCATATTAGGGATAAGAGGGATACCTCTTTATGTCTACACTGTGAAAGGGAGGTTGGTACATTGGTACATATGGTGGGGAGATGTCCTAAATTGGTTAGATATTGGACCTTAATCCTGTAAACTATTACAGCGGAGGTTCCATTCCAAAAAAAAAAAATTAAAAGTCAGCAGCTACTAACACTGTAGCTGCTGACTTTTAATAAGGACACTTACCTGTCCTAGCCGCCAGCGATGTCGGCCCCCGCCGAGGCCGATCCTTGATCCTGGCAGCTCCAGGCGCTGCCATCCACAGTAAGGGAAACAGGCAGTGAAGCCGTGCGGCTTCACTGCCCGTTTCCTACTGGGCATGTGCGAGCAGAGCGGCGCTTTGTGAATGGGCCGGTTGCTTTCTGGGACACACACAGTTCCCAGAATGCAGCGTGACCCATTCACAAGAAGACACCGAGTGTAGGAGGAGGAAGAGAATCCACTGCGGAGGATGAAGAGGCAAATTTAGCACTTCCGCATAGCAACAGCTATTTAGGGTAAAAAAAAATAATTCAGGTGGAAACTCCACTTTAATACAATGTTCAGAACTAATGACCTGTTGAAGCCCAAGATGTGTATTGGGGTGGCTAGATGGAGAGCTTTATACCCCTCAGATGCATACAGCAATTCTTTGATTGTTTTATATAGTGCGAAAGGTGCAGAAATGGATCTCTATGGCTCCCCCAACTTACTCTTTGTGGGTAGAATCAGTAAATTAAGTTTTGCACAGAGAACATATGGTATGCCTAGATAAATGTATAAAACTCTGCAGCAAATGGTTAGACACTCCAGGGTTGATTTTGGCACAATTAATTAGAGATACTGTAGGTTGAGAGGGTGTAGCACATAAATGGGACTCTCCTCCCCTTTCTTATTTTTTTATTTCTTGGAATTGAAGGGGAATAATAAAGTACACGGAAATGAATATGTGAAAGTTTGTAAGATTATCACACACAAAAGGGGTGGTAGGATATACTACACATGGAGTTTTCAACTATTATTTAACACTAAAGGCAATATGGGAAATTGTGGAGGATCTCTCAGATATTTAGAAAATCATAAATATATGTTATATTTATAAAATGGGTACGTTTTATAAGGGTTGCAGATGGTGTATATTCTATATATATACGGTATAAGATGACCTTTTACACCGGAATTACACAGCCAAAATCCGGGGGTCGTCTTATACGCCGGGTATAGCAGCTGCTCGATCGATATCAGCTGCCGGGTGCTCTGTACGGCTGCATGTATTCTGTATATGCACCACTTAGCCAATTCCGATGCACTCTATTGATCACAGAGCATGCTAAGCCTGCTCGGATTGGAGTAATAACCTCTGCCAATCCGAGCAGGCTACATTATGTAGCCTGCTCAGATTGGCAGAGGTTGTTATCCAATCTGAGCAGGCTTAGCATGCTTTGTCATCAACACAGTGCATCGGGATTGGCTGAGCGGCGCATATACAAACTACATACAGCCGTACAGAGCACCCAGTGGGCTTGCGGCTTCATTTAATTAAAACCCATTACTCCAAACACAAGGGGGTCATCTAATATGGTGAGTAGACCACAAAACCACAGTTTTTAGCAACATATTAGGGGGTCGTCTTATATGCCGAGTCATCTTATACGCCGGCACATACGGTATATATATATATATATATATATATATATATATATATATATATATATGTGATTGTTTATAAATATTTAAGTATTCACTTAAAGATTTACCTTATACTTGGTGTAAACATGGTTATTTACTTTTTTGATCATACTCCATGACATTTAGTTTTATTCCTGACATCCATCTGCTGCTCCTGGTTGCCCAGATATTTCCCATACAGTAGACTATAAGGTTGAGGTTGAAAAATATAGAATCCTGTGACAAAAATCTGATGTTCAACAAGACACAAGATGGTAATCCTACTAAATCTAGCTTTATTTGCTTGTTTACAACATAGATTTGAGATACAATTAGTAGATTTTATGAATATAATCATTGTTTCCCTGTTAGCATTGTCAAGAGGGCTAATCATAGCATAGACTGGCAATCTAGTAATCATACTGCAGATCTCTCTTGAGAATCAGGCCTGAATACAGCAAGGTGTGCACCATAGGCCTTGCACTTAATCCCTGTAAAGCCACTATAATGGAAATGTCATGATGAACGACCACAAATTTGGTTTACACATATGAGGATTAGTTTTTATAGATGATCTGAGACACAATCCTTAATTAGCAGTTTACTTACATTTCCTGGACAGAGTTCCTCTTTTATACCTTCTCCTTTCGTATTCTTCATCCTGGTGTTTATGTTAAATACTGTGTTCTGATTGAAACTGTTATATTATATGCTCTTTTAAATGATTTAAACATCTGTTTAAATTGAAAATTTAAAAAAAAATAGAGATCTCTTTGAATAGAGAGTTTTTTTTAACAAAACCGTCAAGCCCGGTAGTCAACACAGCTTAAACAATTACAGCTGGCAACTACCATGTCAATATATTATAATGTTAGACAAGGCAGCTGTTCACTAACTTCTCAAAATGCCTGGTGTCCAGTAGGGGCTTACTGGCTCCTGATATGCACAGTAGTTTGTCTAAACTCGGATTACCAGCAATCAGAAATTCACAACCAAATAGGAACATCAACCTCCTCAACTGGTTGTTTGGTAGTTCATTGGTTGCTCTGCTGTTGTCTGCTTCAACACATGTGCATAACTAAGGCATATGCAGGTCAGTAGCAGTGGCAATTCCATAAGTAAATTTATAGTTTATTGAGTGAGAAACATTGGGGGTTATTTACTAAAGGCAAATCCACTTTATACTACAAGTGCAAACTACAAGTGCAAAGTGCACTTGAAATTGCACTGAAAGTGCACTTGGAAGTGCAGTCGCTGTAAATCTGAGGGGAAGATCTGAAATGAGGAGAAGCTCTGCTGATTTTTATCATCCAATCATGTGCAAGCTAAAATGCTGTTTTTTATTTTCCTTGCATGTCCTCCTCAGATCTACAGCGACTGCACTTCCAGGTGCACTTTCAGTGAACTTTCAAGTGCACTTTGCACTTGTAGTGCAAAGTGGATTTGCCTTCCGTAAATAACCACCATTCTGTCAGCAATTGTCACACTTGAGGTGTATTAAATAACCCCCATTGTATCAGAAATTGTCACACTTGAGGTGAATTATGACACCAAAAAGAAGGGTCAGACACAGGCAACGTAAAGAATGCTAAATGGGGTGTGTTCTAGTACATATGAGTGAATGCTATGTATTTCTGAAGTTTGGGGCTCTGCATCAGGGCCGGCCCTACTATGGGACCCGATGGTACCATTGTACCAGGCAGCACTTTCAGGGGGGCAGCAAATTTCCTGCCTGCACGCCATCCCATTCCGCCAGCTCCACTCTCCATTCCACTGTGGGGCTAATTGCTGCCCGACCGCTCCTCCCGTTCCGCTCTCCGCTCCACTGTGGGGTTAATTGCATGAATAGAGCCATAACAGGTCCTTTTTATACTCCTATATACATGTATAGAGCCATGATAGGTCCACTTTAGTTATCATGATATAAAATAATGGATGTGGGGGCATTTTGGTGGGCGTAATTTTTTTTTTGGGGGGGGGGCAGCATTTCATTCTTGGTACCAGGCAGCACAATGTCTTGGGCCGGCACTGCTCTGCATAGCCTATTTGTTGATGTTATGACACAGACATTCTGTGGTTGATTTACTAAAAACTGGAAAGTCCAAAATTTGTTGCAGTTGTGCATGGTAGCCAATCAGCTTCTAACTTCAGTTTGTTCAATTAAGTTTTGACAAAACAAAAACCTGGAAGCTGATTGGTTCCTATGCAGAGCTGCATCAGATTTGGCACAGTTTTAGTATATCCACCCCTCTGTGTCTATTACTGTTTTTTGTTACTTGAAAACGCAGAAATAAACAGAATGCTAAATAAGTAGATAAGTAGATAAATACATCTTTCATTAACAACTTTGTTCTTTTATAGTAATCTGAGATTTAATATTCCGATGCACACACACAGTTATGGATTACACTCCTAAAAGGGACTTTCTCGTTTCTATCAATACATTTATTAGGTTTATTCTGTGTCCTGCAAATTAGTTTACGTGCAGGGAATAGTACAGTTGATGTTGTAGTTTCTGGCTACTTTGGATATAAATGCTGCTGGTTAGGGATGAGCTGAACACCCCCCCGGTTCGGTTCGCACCAGAACTTGTGAACAGGCAAAAAATTTGTTCGAACGCGCGATCATGGTTAAAGTCTATGGGACACGAACATGAAAAATCAAAAGTGCTAATTTTAAAGGCTTATATGCAAGTTATTGCCATACAAATAGTTTGGGCACCCGGGTCCTGCCCCAGGGGACATGTATCAATGCAAAATAAAATGTTTTCAAAATGGCTGTTTTTTTTGGGAGCATTGATTTAAATAATGCTTAAAGTGAAACAATAAAAATTAAATGTCCCTTTAAATTTCGTACCTGGGAGTGTCTATAGTATGCATGTAAAGTGGCAAATTTTTCCCATGTTTAGAACAGTCTCGCAGGAAAATGACATTTAAGGAATAAAAGTCATTTAAAACTGATTGCGGCTGTCACCATCACCCGCACATTACACGCTGCCGCGGGATTTTGCGAATACACCGAATACTGGTATGTTACCCCTTTTGTTGTCTCCTCCTTACTACCTGCGGCACATGCACTATTGCTCCTTACCTCTGGGACCTCCTGGGACCCCCCTTTGCCTTCCCCTGCTTTACTCCTCTTTCAATTATAACCTGCAGAGGGGGTCTCCCATACTCAGTCCCCTGTTGACTGGTGGATACATGTAACTACCCTGAAAACTGTAATTGCGGAGCACAATCAGCCCTACACTCCACATGCCTAACACAGCGAATTCCCCCCCCCCCCCCAGCAACCGAAACACGCATCCCTCTATTATGTGACTGCAGAACTTTGGCTATTATCGATCCCACACTGTACTTCTGGTTCACAGTACAGGAAGAGCCTGTTGCTCTTTATTTGTGGGCCTTGTATCTTTCACACCTTCATGCGGACTGATTGCTGTAGATCTTTCATGTAACAGCAGGACATTTTGGTTTTATCTGCTACCGGTTGTTCCTTTTTTTTGGTTTTGGGCACATACCCGCATCAGTTGGGGAAGATGCAGGGTGGGGAGGGGGAGGGAGAGGTTAGTTTTTACTTGATGGAATGCAATACAACGAAGTGCATGCTAACATTGATACTGCATAGATGGCAAACCTTGTATTCATGTAATGCTACTGTTCCACGATATGTTTTAATGTTTGTATTATGGCATTGATAAAACTGCTCACTTGGAATGTGCTTGGGCTTGGGAACAAGAGATCCGCAGTTTTCTCATTTCTCTGCTAAGTTACGGCGGCGTAGCATAAATGTGGCCGGCGCAAGCACGCCTAATTCAAATTAGGCTGAGGGGGCGTGTTTTATGTCAATATGGGTTGACCTGACGTGATTGACGTTTTTTAGGAACGGCTCATGCGCCGTCCGTGTACATATCCCAGTGTGCATTGCAGCAAAGTACGCCGCAAGGACGTATTGGTTTCAACATGGACGTAAATTACATCCAGCCCTATTCACGGACGACTTATGCAAACGACGTAAAATTTTCAAATTTTGACGCGGGAACGACGGCCATACTTAACATTACTAGTCCAGCTATTTGATGGAATAACTATACGCCTGAAAATGCCTTACATAAACGGTGTATCTGTACTGCGTCGGCCGGGCGTACGTTTGTGAATAGGCGTATCTAGTGATTTACATATTCTACGTCGAACTCAATGGAAGCACCACCTAGCAGCCAGCCTAAATATTGCACCCTAAGATACGACAGCGCAAGCCGTCGTATCTTAGATAGGTTTAAGAGTATCTCTGTTTGAGAATACACTTAAACTTAGGACAGCGCAGATTCCGAGTTAGGTCGGCGTATCAACTGATACGCCGGCCTAACTCTTACTGAATCTAGCTAAATGACTATACCCCTTTATGGCACAATAGATTACTCTGAGGCCTCGTACACACGGCCGAGGAACTCGACGTGCCAAACACATCGAGTTCCTCGGCCAGTTCAGCCCTGAAGCCGCCGAGGAGCTCGGCGGGCTGAGAGCTCCCATAGAACAACGAGGAAATAGAGAACATGTTCTCTATTTCCTCGTCGAGCTCCTCGTCGACTTCCTCGGCGAAATTGTACACACGGCCGGGTTTCTCGGCAGAATTCAGCCAGAAACTCGGTCAGAAGCTGAATTCTGCCGAGGAAACTGGTCGTGTGTACGGGGCCTCAGAGTTTCTCTCGATCCCTGACACAGAGATATGGTGCGAACATGGAATATATTATTTGCACCACATAATTTCCGATGGCACACTTAAAAACTTTGAGGACCTCCAAAATGAGTTCCTGCTGCCTGATTCTATGCTTTTTAGATACTTATAGGTGCGTCACGCAGCCCAAGCTCAGTTCCCCCAGCTTTTGCCACAATCTACACCCAATGTCATCATGGCAGTGACTAAGGGTGTGGACCCACGAAAACTAATCTCAGATTTTTACGCCATGCTCCTCACCCCATCATCTACCACGCTAGCTTACAGCCTTAAACCAAGATGGGAAAGAGAGGTGGGCCCGATGGATAATGAGGAGTGGAGTAAAGCACTTGACACATGCAAGACTGTATCCCCCAAGCTCTCCGACAGGTTGACCCAGTTATACGTGGTGCACCGGGCATATCTCACCCCCCTAAGAATCGCCCGCTTTCGACAACAGTCTTCTACCTCATGCACATGTGCAATCAAACAACATGCACATTCTTCCATCTACTTTGGGCTTGCCCGGTCCTTCAGGGTCTGTGGAAGCAGATTGTGGACTTCCTCCATGATGACATGGGATCCCCATTTACCCTGGACCCCAAACAATGCTTACTGGGGATATTCCCAGATGCAGACATAGATAAATTCACTAAAACATGTTTGCATGAAATATTGTTTTCTTCTAGAAAAATGATAGCCAGACAGTGAATGAGACCCACTCCCCCAGCTTCAACGACTGGAAACTAGACATAAATAACACACTTCCCTACAAAAAGTTCATATACATTAACAGAGGTTGTCCAGAAAAGTACAACAAAATCTGGGATAGATGGCTTGAGTCCACAGACACATGCACTGAGGGTCCGTAAACCTATATATTCTTGCCCGGTCCTTCAGGGTCTGTGGAAGCAGATTGTGGACTTCCTCCATGATGACATGGGATCCCCATTGTCCCTGGATCCCAAACAATGCTTACTGGGGATATTCCCAGATGCAGACATAGACAAATTCACTAAACCATTTTTGCATGAAACATTGTTTTCTGCTAGAAAAATTATAGCCAGACAGTGAATGAGACCCACTCCCCCAGCTTCAACGACTGGAAACCAGACATAAATAACACACTTCCCTACAAAAAGTTCATATACATTAACAGAGGTTGTCCAGAAAAGTACAACAAATTCTGGGATAGATGGCTTGAGTCCACAGACACATGCACTAAGGGTCCGTAAACCCATATATTCTTCTAGCGTACAATCTCATGAATAGCGTAGTCACAAGGTTTTCCATTCATTTATAGTTACTGAGTCCATTGCTCGATCTGAATACGTTTTTTGATCTACTGTGCCTATATTTGTATAAGCCATATTTCTTTATTTTATGCATTTCTCCAGTATTGCCTTGTAACTTGCAGAACTATGTTTCAAATGTAAATTGTTCAATAAAAACTTTTTTTTCAAAAAAAAAATGATTGCGGCTGTAATGAATAGTCGGGTCTCGGCAATGTAGATAAAACTCATTGAAAAAAACATGGCTCCCCCCCCCAGTCCATTACCAGGCCCGTTGGGTCTGGTATAAATATAAACTACCTCAATACAGGGCACTTACACCCCCGCAGTCACACTTTGAATGACAATTGCGCGGTCATGCTACACTGTAACCATGTGAAATTGTTATCATTTTCTGTACACAACTTCACACAACATTTATTTTGGTGGAATTGAATCACTCATAGGATTTTTTATTTTTTCCAAAAAAATACCCCAAATTTGGAAAAAAAAGAGTTTTACTTAGTTTCTGTCAGTAAATTTTGTAAATAAGTATTTTTTCTCCTTCACTGATGGGCACTGATAGGCTGCACTGATCTAAACTGATGAGGTGGCACTTATGGTCACTGACTAAGTGCCACTGATGAGGAGGCACAAATATGCCACACTTATGGGCACTGATATGTGGTACCTATGAGCACTGATAGGCAGCACTGATGGTTGGCACTGGGCACATATAGGTGGCACTGGTGGGCACAAATAGGCGGCACTGGTGGGCACAGATAGGCGCATGGATAGGTGGCACTGATGGGCGGCACTGATGGGCACTAATGGGTATGGATGGGCAGCAGTGATGGGCATTGATGGGCAGCACTGATAGCCAGCACTGACTGGCATCACTTGTGGGCACTGATTGCTGGCACTTTTGGGCACTGGTTACTGGCACTTTTGGGCACATATTGGTGGCAATTGTGGGCACCGATTGAAACTGATTGCTGGCAGTGGAGAGCAATCATTGCTGGCACTGGTGGGCACTAAATTGTAATCAGGGCACTGACAATCAGTGCCCTGATTACATACCTAGCTGTCCCCCGTGAGGAGATGCCGCTGATCGGCTCTTATTTCCTCACACTCTGTCAGTGCAAGGTGAGGAGAGCCGATTACCGGCATCTCCGTGTTTACATGTGACCATCTGTAATTGGTCACAGATTATCACATGTTAAAGAGCCGCGGCTCTTTACACAGATCAGGGTCGCACCGTGTCCTAGCAGCATGGCACGGCCGCGATCACTGCGCCCCTGTCATATGACGTCCACACAGAACGAGAGCCGCACCGCCCAGCCATAATTTTATGGTGGGTGGGTGGCAAGTGGTTAAGGGGAACCCCGAACCAAAATGTAAAAAAATATTGCCTGGGGGTCCCCCAAAATCCATACCAGACCCTCCAGGTCTGGTATGGATTTTAGGGGAAGCCTGCGCAAAAAAAAGGTGTAGGGTCCCCCCCAAAATTCATACCAGACCATTATCCAAGCATTGTATGGATTCCGGGGGGACCCCCACACAATTTTTTTTAATTTTGGTTCCGGGGTTTCCCTTAATATTCATACCAGACCCAAAGGGCCTGGTAATGGGCTGGGGAGAAGAACCCATGCCATTTTTTTCAATGAGTTTTATCTACATTGCCGAGACCCGACAATTCAGTTTTAAATTACTTTTCTTCGGGCTCATCCATACTGCTGATGTCATAGACCTCAGCACTGTGGTCTTGTCTCTGCCTTCCTTTCCTTCTCACCAGTCACAAAACACATGGCCCTAGGCTTTGTTTTGTGAATCGCAAGAAAGAGGGGGGGCGAATGAACAACCACAGTGCTGGTGTCTTTGATCCCCGCAGCGTTTACAACTGAAGCAGCTAGGAAGTACTAACTATGAGAGCAGTTCGAATACCAGTATATAAATAAACTAGTTTGCAGGACACAGACATATGCCTGTTTGATGTGGCTTTGCAGCTGAGAAAATAAATGTTTTGCTGCTGTAAACCTGTTATTGTACTGTAATCGTGCCCACAGATGGCCTTAACATATTCTATATAGGCAGAGGAGTAATTACAGGGGTTGTAGTGGTAACAATTGCTACCTGACCCCATGCTCTGGGGGGCCCGTGTGGCTCTCCTGTACACCTGAAAAGGAGGGGCAGTGGGACCAACCAATTTTCCTCCTGCAGCTCCTGAAACTCTGTTTCTCTTTACCTCCCTCCGTAAACATTCAGCTGCTGCAGGAGGAAAATTAAGGGGATGGTTCCTTTATATGTCACCCCCACCTGTGTGCTCCCCTGGCTCTCCCTTGTTGCCCCCCCCACCCCACAGCTCTGCTGGCTTCTCCTCTTCCTTTCAATCTCCAGCTGTGGGGGATGTTACAGGATGGAGAGCAGGGAGAGGACCCAGTATATATGTCATTTGTCCGGCTCCTTCCTTTTCGGAATAGACAGAGTTAGCAATCGGTAATATAAACTATGTTTACTATCCTTCGGTTTGTGAATGAACTGGAAACTCTGTACATGTGTAGCTATAGCTATACTTGTTAATTTATTCTGTGCTGCTGAGGCTACTGAGATAGATAGTGAGGGATGTGATTAAATCTCCTTTATCTGTCTCAAAGGTGAAACATCTGAGATCGGTTTAGACCCCTGATATTTCACCAAAGCTCCCCAACAGGGCTCCTATTTTTTTTTAAGAAATAGCAAATAATTAATTGTAAAACAAAATTCAATAAAGTAAAATGGTAAAAAATAATGAGGAATAAATAAAAAAATGTTGCCACTGGACTTGGAGGAAAGAGCCCTGGGCTCATAGGGGAGGGCCCCTGCTGGGAGTCACGGGGGCCCTTCTTGGTTTCTTGTACTGGGGCCTAGGGATAAGCCGAATACCCCCCCGGTTCAGTTTGCATCAGAACCTTTCAACGGACCGAACGTTTGTGCAAACTTTAGAACCCCATTAAAGTCTATGGGACTCAAACAGTCAAAATCAAAAGTGCTAATTGTAAAGGCTAATATGCAAGTTATTGTCCGAAAAAGGGTTTGGGGACCCAGGACCTGCCCCAGGGAACATGTATCAATGCAAAACAAAAGTTTTAAAAACAGCTGTTTTTGCGGGTGCAGTGATTTTAATGATGCTTAAAGTGAACAAAAAAAATTGAAATATTTCTTTAAATATCGTACCTGCTGGGTGTCTATAGTATGCCTGTGAAATGGCACGTGTTTCCCGTTTTTAGAACTGTCCCTGCACAAAATTACATTTCTATAGGAAAAAAAGTCATTTAAAACTGCTTGCAGCTTTAATGTAATGTCTGGTCCCGGGAATATGGATGAAAATCATTGAGAACAATGGCATGGGTTCTCCCCCCCCAGGTTTCCCCCCCTAGGCTATTACCAGCCCCTTTGGGTCTTGTATAGATATTAAGGGGAACCCCGCACCCAAATAAAAAAAAAGGAAAGGCGTGGGGCCCCCAGGCCCTATATACTCTGAACAGCAGTATACAGGTGGTGCAAACAAGACAGGGACTGTAGGTTTGTTGTTAAGTAGAATCTGTTTGTCATTTTTAACTGGTACATTTTTGAAAAGGACACGGTCAACCCTGTAGAATGCACACAAGGCATTCATTAGGGGAGCACTCATACAATTGTGTTCCCAAGCTAAAAATAAGAAGATGCAGCATCTAGACTCGACTTTCCTCTATTACCAAATTGGAAGGATTAAATAAATCTCAACCCCACTGTGGTCATAAAGCACATCTTATCTCTCTCCACCAGGAGTTTAGAACACTCCTGCTGGATTCTTATGAGAAGGTGCAGCGTAGTATGTGAGCTACCTACTGTAGTACCAGTAACAAAGCTGGCAAAGTCATGGCATTCTGCATTAGGGGACCAAAATTCCCTTCTTACTCCACCCTTCATCAAAATGTAAACTTGACATCCAAAAGATTGTGAATGCTTTCAGCTGTTACTATGAATCATTGTACAACATTAAGGATGATCCTGGGACCACGTAACCCTCCCTAAAACTCATTAACACCTTTCTAAACAATATTGGAAGAAAATATTAACTTACCCTCTTTATCAGAGGAGCAATTACTGAATCCTAATGAGCCTTTCTCCCAATCTGAGATTTGCTATATATTCACTGCCAAACAATAAAGCCCCTGGTCTTGGTGGACTGCCAGGGTAATACTATATACAATATAAATAGACCCTAGCCATGCACCTCTACAGTATGTACAATGATGCTGCCTCCTCTTCCTCATTGCCTGAGGACACGTTGAGAGCACTGATCATAATCCTCCCAAAGCCATCAACCCCCCAAAATTTCTGCTCCATTTAATACTGACCTCAAGGTCTATGCTAAAATCACAGCCTTTAGACTTATGCATATATTACTTGGTTTGATTCATAAGGACCAAACTGGTTTTTTTTCAGGAAGACAAACCTCTGATGCCACCAGATGTTTAATCAACGTCACACACTTTGCAGGACGTATGCGAACACCTTCTTTGCTTCTATCTCTGGATACAGAGAAGGTGTTTCAATAGGGTACACTGGGCTTATTTGAAAGCTGTCCTCCAGAA
Source organism: Rana temporaria (assembly GCF_905171775.1). Lineage (NCBI taxonomy): Eukaryota > Metazoa > Chordata > Amphibia > Anura > Ranidae > Rana > Rana temporaria. The sequence continues at coordinate 140,666,954 of NC_053492.1, forward strand.
GTTTGGCTTTAAAGACAGAATCCTTTCAGCCATCATGGCATTACATTCAAAAACTTCAGCCCAAATTTTTGTCTCTCCACCCCTTTCAACATAACCAACAGCACCAGGCAGGGTTGTCCATTGTCTCCCCTAATTGATAGTTTAGTTATGGAATCCCTAGCTATAAGCATTAGATCTCATCCCTTCATCCATGGATCAATGGTTTCCAGATTGGCACATAGGAGTCAGTCTGTTCACAGATGACGTTACACTCATGATCTTCAACCCCTCTACTTCCCTGGCTTCATTTCAGGATATGCTAACACAATTTAGTAATGTCTTTTATTACAAGGTAAACTCAACCAAATGCCACATTCTTGATCTCAATGTTGATGGCACAACTAGCAACTAGTCTCTCCCAATCCTAGTCCCTGTCTCATATCTCTCTTCTCTACAAAAACTCCTCAAAACTCCTATGTTTGGCAAGTAAAGAAGTACCACAGCACACACAACAGGCTTATAAAACACAGGTTGGGTGGTGGCTTAGGACTAGTAGACATCAAAGATTACTACCTATCTACAATACTAGCACAGTCGAAAGATTGGTTCACATCACCACCTAAAACTTATTAGGGTTCCCTAGAATTATCAACAGTACTAGGACACAACCTGGAGCTATGGCTATATAGTACGGGTCCAAAAGGTATTTTACCCCAGAATTTCTCTCCCACAGTTAGGGCTACGGCACTAGCCTGATGGAGGTTTCTAGACCACCACTGGAGATAAACCCCCATGGTCCCACTAAACGTTCCCTTATTAACACTAATGCCGCATACACATGGTTGAACATTCCGACAACAAAATTGTGGATTTTTTTTCAGATGGATGTTGGCTCAAACTTGTCTTGCATATACACGGTCACACAAATGTTGTCGGAAATTCCGAACGTCAAGAACGAACGTCAAGACGAGCCGAGAAAAATGAAGTTCAATAGCCAGTGCAGCTCTTCTGCTTGATTCCGAGCATGCGTGGAATATTGTGCGTCGGACTTGTGTTGTGTACACATGATCGGTATTTCTGACAACAAAACTTGTTGTCGGAAAATTTGAAAACCAGCTCTCAAATTTTTGTTGTCAGAAATTCCGACAGCAAATGTCTGATGGAGCCTACATACGGTCGGAATTTCCGACAACAAGCTCCCATCGAACATTTGTTGTCGGAAATTCTGATTGTGTGTACGCGACATATGGGTAGTGATCCCAGATTTACACCTTCGGCCCAAGCTCACAACTTCCCATAGATCCCTTAATGATCTCTTCAATAAGGGGAAATTAAAATCCTTCTCCAGATTACAGCAGAACCAAATATTAGCACCTACAGAATTGTTTCAATATTTGCAAATTAGCCATTGCTTGGCTAAAATGCCTCATCTTGTTAGAGAGATCCCTAACCAAGCATGGTTATACCTTATATCCTTTATACCTTAAAAAAAGGAATCTCTCTCTTTTACACTCTGCTTCAGGAAAAGCAGTCATTTGTGAAGTCCACCATAATTGTTAAATGGGAAAAGGACTTAGGATCACAGTTCACATCATCTCAATGGCAATGAGAACTAAAGTTGTCTTCTATAATACTTACTGCACTTCTCTCTGGGAAGTGACACAAAAAATTACACAATGCTGGTACCTAACCCCTCTAAAGATCTCCATATTTAACCCCCGCCTAACCTCTTTGTTGGAGAGGATGCAAAGGTGAAGGGTCCATTCTCCATATTCTATGGAGCTTTCCACTCTTAAAGAGGTTGTTAAGGTAAAATGCTTTTTCCCTAAATAGCTTCCTTTACCTTAGTGCAGTCCTCCTTCACTTACCTCATCCTTCAATTTTGCTTTAAATGTCCTTATTTCTTCTGAGAAATCCTCACTTCCTGTTCTTCTGTCTGTAACTAGACACAATAATGCAAGGCTTTCTCCCTGGTGTGGAGAAAGCCTCTTGAGGGGGCGAGCAGGAGTGTCAGGACACTCTCTAATTTGCAGATAGAGAAAGGAGTTGTGTGTTAGTGGGCATCCTGACACTCCTGCTCGCCACCTCCCCCCTCAAGAGGCCTTCTCCAAACCAGGGAGAAATCCTTGCATTACAGTATGTAGTTACAGACAGAAGAACAGGAAGTGAGGATTTCTCAGAAGAAATAAGGATGTTTAAAAGCAAAATCGAAGGATGAGGTAAGTGAAGGAAGCGGCGGAGAAGATGTATCTCTAAAACGGTAAGTACGGCTTTGATTGTAAAAAAAACACCCGATTCCCCTTGACAAAACGAGCCTCGATCTAATGTTAAAAAAAAAGGTTTTAGGGTGAACCTCCACTTTAATTTTTAAAGTGTTTGTTAAGGTAAAAGAAGTTGTAATTTATAAAAATATGTTGTATAATAGCTTACTTGAGAGAACCGTTCGGTGCTCAGCTGGCTGTCCACTGGTCTCCTGTTCCAGTGCGATAGCTGCAGGGGGAGGTGCGTGGACACCCCCCAGTCGTCAGCTGAGAAGAGGAGAGGAGGGGAGGAGACTGGTGGTCAGTCACGTGAGTGCTCTGAAGTAAGCTATACCACATTTGTATAAATGACATGCACTGCAGAGCTTACTGTTATTTACCAGAGGGAACTAAAGAAAATAAAAACATTTTTTTAGAGCAGGAGGGGAGGGGGGAGAGGAGAGGGGAGGGGAGAGAACAGAGGGAGACACAGACACAGAAGAGCAGGTTGCGGATGATGGAGACACGTATGGATGACTCAAGTGCCAGGGCTCAGCAGCCCTGATAGATCGGAGTCAGCGCATAAAGGGAAGGGTAGAAACTGCCAAGATCAGCCAGGTATTTCAGATGATACAGGAGGCCCAATGACACAGCACAGGCACTGTGCTGTATAACATTCGTTAAGGGAACAGAATTTTTTTTTTGGGGGGGGGGGGGTTAACAAACACTTTAAGTGCTCTACAATGTTGATTTAATAGTTAAATTACAAAAACACCACAAGTCTCCTTATGTATAAATAATGTATGGACAGTATGGTACATTTTGAAGCTTACAAATATGTGTAAACAACCTCAAGTACCAGTGATTTAGCTAAATTCAACAATGAGCAAAGCTTTAATTTCTTCCCTGACCATTATTCTGCTTATTCCTGACCTGTAAGACAAATTTATCTCTTAGTCATTCTAAAAGGAGATGAATGATATCAACAGTTCATGAACTTTTCTGGTAATGTCACGCTGTAAGGAAGAAGAAGATTTAGGTACAATATGAAAAATTACTTTCCTTGTGTATATAATAAAATATGCGTGTAATAAAATAGCAAGATGTTCACCAACTTTGCAGATTCACAGATTCTAATAAAAAGATGTGGCATACTTTGATAGCTGGGTCATTGTACAGGTAACAACACATTTAATCTCTGGGTGTAAGTAATGCATGCAAATTTTTGCCCAGAAAGTATTTCAGCTTAATGAAAAAAAAAAAAACAAGCTAAGCTAAAAGTGTATATATATATATATATATATATATATATATATATATATCACATCAATAGACTTATTTTGTATGTTCCATGTTAAAAATACCCTTAAGCCCTGTACACACGATCGGTCCATCTGATGAAAACGGTCTGATGGACCGTTTTCATCGGTTAACCGATGAAGCTGACTGATTATCAGTCGTGCCTACACACCATCGGTTAAAAAAACGATCGTGTCAGAACGCGGTGACGTAAAACACAATGACGTGCTGAAAAAAACAAAGTTCAATGCTTCCAAGCATGCGTCGACTTGATTCTGAGCATGCGTCAAATTTTCAACCAATGGATGTGCCTACAAACAATAGTTTTTTTTCTATCGGTTAGGTATCCATCGGTTAAATTTAAAACAAGATTGCTTTTTTTTTAACCTATGGATAAGTAACCGATGGGGCCCACACACGATCGGTTTGGACCGATGAAAACGGTCCATCAGACCGTTCTCATCGGTTTAACCTATCGTGTGTACGCGGCCTTAGAAGTGTTTTATTATATTTGAGTAAGTGCAAAATGTTGCTGGTTGACCCTGCCTGAAATCCAGTGAGGGATTTCAGTCACTTACGGAGTCTCCTATTTGGACTTGTAAACACCTATGTATGCATGGACAATGATGGGCATTTAGAGGAAGAATCCCTAAGCCTCTGAAATTCTGTGTGAGATTTTCCTGTCATTAGAGGACTCGGATGGTACAGTGGATGCAGCAGGAAAATTATGTGGAAAGGGGAGTTGCAGAAAATATGACAGAAAAATTTGAAATTGGAGGAGGATTGTCTGCCATTTGCTGTTAACTTGCCTCATTGAGGTGTTTCTTCCACCAAGCTTTCTGGTGCAGAGTCTTCTGTTTTCTCATGCTTCTGGTCATTGCTTTTACCATAGCTGATATGCTGCAGGCAAAGGCTTCCAACCAAAACAGTGCTGTTGGCAGTAGATACCTTACAAAAGACTCAGACTGCAGTGCTCTGTGAACCAGCTGTGGGGACAGCAGTGGCCTGTACATGTAGGGCAGTGTTGCCAGATGGATTAGGGCAGTTGCTCCCTCTGGTCCTCTGCAAAATCCTCCCTCGCTGCTGTTCTGCCTTTCCCTGGAAATGTTCCTTTTCTCAAATTAGTCACACACATGGATGGTCTGCCACTTCATCATGTATCCCCTCCATACACACTAGAGTCCACTTTCAAGTAAGTTCAATTGGAACACCTTGCTACTCCCTGCCTGATATCCCCTATCTCTGTGGTCATGGTGCCATTTTCCTTATCCTCAATATCTGAAAGTAAAACTGTCTGTGCATGACCAGAATCATCTCCCTGCAGTAAGCCATTGATCATGTGATAAAATAATTCCACTAACTCCTCATTGCCAGTTTACGGGACAATGCAAGAATAAGCAGAACATGAGGAGAGAAAAGAGAGTGCATTAGCAGCAGTTGTAAACAGTTGCACCTGGGAGGAGGGAGATGTAAAAGGCTTTGTCAGACACTTGCTGCGCATGCAGTGACTGCATTGCTAATACACATGTGCATTCGTTATTGTCCGAATGCATTTTTGACAGAATTTCAGGGATTTTTGTGTTTGTTTTCACAAAACGATAATGAACACACAGAAACCCAAAATCCGAAAGATCCGAAATAAAAAAATGCTTTATTTTCAAAACCATTATATTCTCGTATTGTTGCAACAACAGTTTGATATAAATAGATGGAAGATTCGGCATGATGGTGACAATAGCAATAATCTGTGTCTATCGAACCTGCGGTAATACCGTTCAACATGAAGATTCGACGAAGCAGCTAAAAACATATGATCGCCGTGAGCGGACATTTACGGTCAAATGCTCCGCCCATAGGCTATAGAAGAATTTTAATGTTGTTTGACTAGTAATAATAATTAATGCTTTCTGGGTGTAGTCTTTTTGGCCCCTGCATCCATCCCCAAGACATTTTATATGCACAGCCTTTGCAGTATTGTCATATTGATGTGAGCGTGTACATTGTTTATCTTGATTGATATACCAATGTTATGTATTAGAATTTTTTTACTTTTATGTAATAACTTTCATATCTTTGCTGTATTTAGTGCAACACACAAACCCAATCACCCTGAGGAAGCAAATCTTAATATGAAACCTGTTGACATTTGGATCTGGAAAAGCACAACTTTACTACACAAACCCTTGCATATATAGTTGATACAATCTTGGTAACGAAAGGTGTCTATTTCCAATCCATAGTTACATAGTTAGTTACATAGTTAGTCAGGTTGAAAAAAGACACAAGTCCATCCAGTTCAACCACAAAAAATAAAAAAACAAAATAAAAAACACAGTAAAATCCTATACACCCAACTCCATACCCACAGTTGATCCAGAGGAAGGCAAAAAACCCCAGCAGAGCATGATCCAATTTGCTACAGCAGGGGAAAAAAATCCTTCCTGATCCCCCGAGAGGCAATCGGATTTACCCTGGATCAACTTTACCTACAAATCTTAGTACTCAGTTATATTCTGTACATTTAGGAAATAATCCAGGCCTTTCTTAAAGCAATCTACTGAGCTGGCCAGAACCACCTCTGGAGGGAGTCTGTTCCACATTTTCACAGCTCTTACTGTGAAAAAACCTTTCCGTATTTGGAGGTGAAATCTCTTTTCCTCTAGACGTAAAGAGTGCCCCCTTGTCCTCAGTGTTGACCGTAAAGTGAATAACTCAACACCAAGTTCACTGTATGGACCTCTTATATATTTGTACATGTTGATCATATCCCCCCTTATTCTCCTCTTCTCAAGAGTGAATAAATTTAGTTCTTCTAATCTTTCCTCATAGCTGAGCTCCCCCATGCCTCTTATCAGTTTGGTTGCCCTTCTCTGCACTTTCTCCAGTTCTCCGATGTCCTTTTTGAGAACTGGTGCCCAAAACTGAACTGCATATTCCAGATGAGGTCTTACTAATGATTTGTACAGGGGCAAAATTATATCTCTGTCTCTGGAGTCCATACCTCTCTTAATACAAGAAAGGACTTTGCTCGCTTTGGAAACCGCAGCTTGGCATTGCATGCCATTATTGAGCTTATGATCAACTAAAACCCCCAGATCCTTCTCCACTACAGATCCCCCCAGTTGTACTCCCCCTAGTATGTATGATGCATGCATATTCTTAGCCCCCAAGTGCATAACTTTACATTTATCTACATTAAACCTCATCTGCCACTTAGTCGCCCAATTAGACAGAGCATTGAGGTCGGCTTGTAAATTGGAGACATCCTGCAAGGACGTTATTCCACTGCATAGCTTGGTGTCATCTGCAAAGACAGAAATGTTACTTTTGATCTCAGACCCAATATCATTTATAAATATATTGAAAAGTAAGGGTCCCAGCACTGAACCTTGGGGTACACCACTGATAACCTTGGACCATTCAGAGTAAGAATCATTAACCACGACTCTCTGAATTCTGTCTTTCAGCCAGTTTTCTATCCATTTACAAACTGATATATCCAATCCTGTAGACTTTACCTTACACATGAGCCGTGTGTGCGGAACTGTATCGAACGCTTTTGCAAAATCCAAATATATCACGTCCACAGCCACGCCTCTGTCCAGGGTTTTACTTACCTCTTCATAAAAGGAAATCAGGTTTGTCTGACAACTTCTGTCTTTCATGAATCCATGCTGTCTGCTGCTTAAATAGTTTTTTTTCCAGCAAGAACTCATCCATGTGGTCTTTTATTAAACGTTCCAGTATCTTCCCAACTATAGAAGTTAAACTAACAGGTCTATAGTTACTTGGTAAAGACTTTGTTCCCTTTTTAAATATGGGCACCACATTGGCCCTGCGCCAATCCAGTGGTACTATTCCTGTCTTTAATGAGTCCCTAAATATTAGATACAGTGGCTTTGAAATGACAGAGCTCAACTCACCTAGGATCCGTGGATGGATGCCATCAGGTCCAGGTGCTTTATCCACCTTTATTCTGTCTAAATATTTCTGGACCATATCACTTTTGAGCCATTGTGGATTTGAGGCTGTGTCACTCTCACCACCATTTTGGACATGAGCTCCCCCATGCTCCATTGTATACACAGAGCTGAAGAAAACATTTAATAAATTTGCCTTCTCTTTGTCCCCAGTCACCCACTCTAGATTATTTTGTAAGGGGCCTACATGCTCAGACTTCACCGTTTTACTATTAATATATTTAAATAATTTTTTGGGGTTTGTCCTACTATCTTTTGCAATCTGTCGTTCGTTTTGAATTTTTGCATCCTTGATTTCCTTTTTGCATATCCTGTTATATTCTTTGTAACATTTAAACAACACTAGTGTTCCTTCATTTTTATATTTTTTAAAAGCTACTTTCTTATTGTTTATAGCTTTTTTAACTTTGACCGTGAGCCACATAGGTTTTATTTTTAGCCTTTTAAGCTTATTGCCAATGGGAACATACTTTGCAGTGAGGTTCCACACAGTCTTTTTGAAGAATTCCCATTTCTGTTCTGTGTTCAGCTGTGCCAATAGTCCCTCCCAGTCCAAGTCCTGGAGAGCAGCCCTCATCCTTGGAAAATTTGCTCTCTTAAAATTTAGTGTTTTAATATTTCCTGTATGTATTTCTTGCTTATAGTTAACATTAACTGAAATCATGTTATGATCACTGCTACCCAGGTGTTCCTTTATCTGAACATTAGTAATAAGCTCTGCATGGTTTGAGATTATCAGGTCCAACAGGGCATCATTCCTAGTTGGGGCCTCAATAAACTGCACCATAAAATTGTCCTGCAATAGGTTTTTAAATTTTTGTCCTTTAACTGTCCCAGAAGTGCCATTAATCCAGTCAATTTCTGGGTAGTTAAAATCCCCCATTATTATCACCGTCCCAGACCTTGCAGGCCTTTCGATCTGTGCAAGGAGCTGAGTCTCCACCTCCTCATTAACATTGGGTGGTTTATAACAAACTCCAATGATTAATTTTTAACTACGCACATCTGTATGCAGTTCCACCCATAATGCTTCAGCCTCATCACACACTCCATCAACCAGGTTCTCTTTCACGCTTGCTTTGAGGTCACTTCTCACATAGAGACAGACCCCTCCACCTTTCCTTTTTACCCTGTCTTTCTGAAAGAGAGCATAGCCAGGAATATTAATAGCCCAGTCATGTGAGGATTGAAGCCAAGTTTCAGCAATACCGATTACATCATAGCTCTCCCCATGGAGTGTGATTTGCAGATTTAGCGTATTATTCATTTCTTTTAATAATGTTGTATGGTTTTATTTGATGTAATAAACTATATTGGTTTTTGGTTATTGTATTCGCCTCATGTTTTTGCCAAAATTGTCCCCTGCTGTAAATCCAATGTCAATCACGATAAACGGCAGCTTTCGACCTGAAAAAGAAAAAAAGCTCTGCTCACAATGAAGGCTTCCTCCAAATGACAGCTCTGCCACCTCTGGCTGCTAAAAAGATCAAGAGGCATGACCACCTGGTGTCTATTTAACAGTGGGAGGTGGTGAAGCTGTCGTTCAACAGGAGCCTTCATCGAGTGCGGAAATGTTTTCTATTTCGGGTCAGCGGCGTTCAGTCGGCTGGCGTTCATCATGATTGATGTTGGATCTACACCAGGAACATTTTTTTTTAAATAAGGGCCTTGTCAAAAAACAATGCTGTGTGTTTACTCTTTTTTAACACTTTTTTGGTAAATGCACCCCTACTCATTCACATGGGGGGGACTGGAATCTAGGGTTTTCCTTGTTAAAGGGGGCTTCCAGATTCCAATAAGCCCCCTGCCTACAGACCCCCTCAACCCCCAGCCAGGGTTGTGGGGAAGAGGTGCTTTGGAGGGAGCTCCCCCTCCCCAAAGCATCCCCCCATGTTGAGGGCATGTGGATTGGTATAGTTCAGCCATTCACTTGTCTCCCCCTCTTTTCTAGCCTGTGGGCTGCATGCCCAGTTAAGGGCCTGGTATGGATTGGGGGACCCCCACGCTGTTTTTCTCCATGATTTTTTAATACCAGCAATTTTTTACATTCAGCTGTCAGTGGGGAACCCTACTGACAGTTGATGACTCATCGTTTGTTAAGGACATGGCGCATGCTGGCTCCATAACAACCATGTTGTTTTACTTAAAAAATTCTGAAGTTTTATTTTTTTGGGGGGGAGTAAGAGTGCAAGAAGCAGTCTCTTATACCTCTTTAGGTCTTTCTGTTATTCCTGCAGCCCACTGCATTCTTTTGATTAGAAAAATCTCTGACTATTCCTGGTAATGTCAAAACTTGCTCTAAGACCCCTTTCACACTGGGTCGCTTTGCAGGCGCTATAACGCTAAAAATAGTGCCTGCAAAGCGACCTGAAACAGGCGCTGCTGTCTCTCCAGTGTGAAAGCCTCGAGGGCTTTCACACTGGAGCGGTGAACTAGCAGGACGGTAAAAAAGTCCTGCTAGCAGCATCTTTGGAGCAGTGAAGGAGCAGTGTGTATACTGCTCCTCCACCACTCTTACCCATTGAAATCAATGGGCACCACGGCTATACCGCCGGCAAAGCGCCTTTGCAGAGACGCTTTGCGGTGGTTTTTAACCCTTTCTCGGCTGATAGCAGAGGGTAAAACCACCCCGCTAGCGGCCGAATAGTGCAGTGAAATTGACGGTAAAGCGCCGCTGAAAATAATGTTGCTTTACCGCTGATGCCACCCCCACCCCAGTGTAAAAGGTGCCTTATAGAAAAGCACTGCCCTAATATGACCACATTTTTTTTTATCACTTCTGAATAGTGGTGGAACTCTCCCTCCACCAAAAATGTAATTGTTTTTCTAATCTTCCTACTTACAAAAATTCAAATATTAAATCAGATAATACCAGAATACCAACTTACGAGTGATGGTGGTACCTTCTCAGGTGAAGTATTGGAAAAACATACATTTTCTGGTGGAGAAGGGTTCTACCACTATTCATGAGCAATTAAAAAAGCATTATGTGGCTATAAGGGTAGTGCTGCACTATTCAATTAAAGCATTTCTTTTGGAAACACATAACAGTGTTAAGCAGCAACCTGTAAGTTGATTTTTATATTTTGGTTTGTGGATCCATTTGTTTTTTGCTTTTATGTCATCTCACTTAGAGAGTAGTGTGGTGGTATTCTCATCTGAATGTCCAGACTGCCACATATTACTATTGCCTTCTTATTATGATGGGCAACCTCACTGGCTAATAGGAATTTACATGGAGCAGGATGGGGGGGGGGGGGGGGGGGGGGGGGGTCATGTTTCAATGCTATCTGGAAGTGCAAGAGCTTTTTCCAGCCAGAATGTCCCAGCATTCGGGCTTATTGACAGCACTGCTTGCTGCTGCAGGTATATTCAGATACCTCTTTATGCTTGTTCGCAATGTAAGTGATTTAAAGCTGGGGCTAAGTGAAATATTATTTAACCAGTTACTGGCTGCCCCATAACAGATATACTACTATGGAGCAGCTCTCCTGTGCAGAATAACGTATATACAGTATATGTGATTCTACACTGCCACCTGCAGGGGGTATGCGTGTGCCACCGGCAAGCCACTCATGCTGTGATTTATCTGTGGGTGCCGGGCACTGGCTGTCCACCAGCACCTGCACCTCCTAGTTAAACACCTCACACAGTGCACAAAAACACTGGCTAGGCACATATTTAACTCTGTGATCGCCCTAGATGTTTAACCTCTTCCCATCCAGTGTCATTAGTACAGTGGCAGTGCATATTTTTAGCACTGATCACTGTATTAATGTCACTGGTTCTCAAAAAGTGGCAGTTAGTGTCATATTGTCTGCCGCAATATCGCAGTCCCGCTATAAGTCAGTGATCGCTGCCATTACTAGTATAAAAGCTCCAGTGTATATATATCATAGTTTGTAGATGCTAAGGGCCAGATTCACAGAAAAAGTACACCGGAGTATCTGCTGATACTCCGGCGTACTTTCAAATTTGCCACGTCGTATCTTTATTTTGAATTCTCAAACAAAGATACGACGGCATTTGGCTAAGATCCGACAGGCGTACGGCTTTGTACGCCTTCGGATCTTAGGATGCAATACTTCGGCGCCCGCTGGGTGGAGTTTGCGTCGTTTTCCGCATTGGGTATGCTAATTAGCTGTTTACGGCGATCCACGAAGGTACGCGCGGTTGTCGCATTCTCTTACGTCGTCGCTAGTCGGCTTTTCCCGTCGTAAAGTTGCGACTGCTATTTCAATGGCGTATATTTAGACCAGCCATGTTAAAGTATGGCCGTCGTTCCCGCGTCAAATTTAGAATTATTTTTTTTTTGCGTAAGTCGTCCGGGAATAGGAAAGGACGCAACGCACGTCGCCGTTCAAAAAATTACGCCGGTGCGACGTCATTTCGCGCAAAGCACGGCGGGAAATTACAAAACGGAGCATGCGCAGTACGTTCGGCGCGGGAACGCGCCTAATTTAAATGATACACGCCCCATTTAAATTAGGCGGGCTTGCGCCGGACGGATTTACGCTACGCCGCCGCAAGTTTACAGGCAAGTGCTTTGTGAATCAAGCACTTGCGCTGAAAACTTGCGGCGGTGTAACGTAAATGGGATACGTTACGCCGCCGGAATTGCACATGAATCTGGCCCTAAAACTTTTGTGCAAACTAATTAATATATGCTTTTGGGATTTTTTCTGGAAAATATGTAGCAGAATACATACTGGCCTAAACTTACAAAGCAATTAGATTTATTTGTTGGTATATGTTATATATATGCGGACTGTAAAAAAATATATATATATATATATATATATATATATATATATATATATATATATATATATATATATATTTAATTGTCTATCTTTTTTTGTTTATAGCCAAAAAATAAAAAGAACAGTTGTGATCAAATACCACCAAAAGAAGTCTCTATTTGCCAGAAAAAAAATTACATACATTTTATTTAGGTACAGCATTGCATGACCGTGCAATAGTCAGTTAAATTACTGCGGTGCCGTATCGGGGTAAATCTTCTGGAGGTCAAATGGTTAAAGAAATCACCTGTGAAAAATGAATTTGTTAATTAGGGATTACATATCTCACAAGGAGTTAAAATATATGTATCTCCAGACTTAGTTGGGTTGACTTCGGAATCTGAACAGGTCACATTTTTGTTTTACAATTAAATTAAAGCTCAGATAAAACTTTTGATGTGAATGGCTATATTTTATTATTAACAATACGTCAGATAACCTGATGAGAAATAGAAAAATAAAATGTTTGGAACACTTTTTTCTGTGAAGGACATTGTGTCGTCCTGAAAGATTACCACAGCAAATTCTCAGCTAACAAAAGTTTGAAGCAGGTGTCCTGGGTCATCACACATAAAATAGGGGCCTAAATAAAGAAGCGTTCTTTATAACTCCTAAATGCTGCTCAGTCTTCTTATTTTAATCTGCTCAAAGTGCCTTCTCAAGCACTGGCATATTTAGAACTATTTTATCAGCTTATCTCTATGCAAGAAGAAGGACATCTCAGGACAACACTTACAAAGTGCATCGAATTAAAGCAGACTTGAGTAAGCATATAAATCTTTACTTGATAAATTAGCATCATAGCTTCCTGGAGATAAGCAAAATCAAGTTTGTCCTTTTGAAGTGTTAGATGTATCACAGAACAGAAAAACAGAAGTGGATAATAATTCTCAAAAACACCTAAAACTTGCAATGGCCAAGTATATTAAGTTTTAAACAGAAATCCCTGTTTAAAAAAAAAATATCTTTATTGATTTTAATAAAGAAAAAGTTCACAAAGACATTTAAGTCCAAAAAGGGAAAACTAAGCAAGTTTGACATATACATTACCATAGACGTATTTGGATTGAAAAGCACATCATCTTCTGTGATAAGACCAGGACCACAGTCATATTTAATTGGTAGTTTTTCCTGTAACCTCTGATGAATACTTTAACACTGAATACTGTTTATCCCCACCCCCCTTCCCCTTCTGGGCTTGTGGAGCAGTCGGTGCAGATGGGCAGTATAAGAAGCATGGAAAAAAAGGTTATGAGTACCACAGCGCTGACAGCCTGAATAAATACAATAAAGTGCAACTGTAGTGCATACAAAATTAAAGGGGTTGTAAATTATTTTTTTCCCCTAAATAGCTTCCTTTACCTTAGTGCAGTCCTCCTTCACTTACCTCATCCTTCGATTTTGCTTTTAAATATCCTTATTTCTTCTGAGGGGGAGGGGGCGAGCAGGAGTGTCAGGACTAGGGTTGCCACCTCATCCCTTTAAAACAGAACACATAGGAATTACACAGGTTCTGTGGCTGATTTAATTTAGATAAGGCTCCACTTGAGTTCAATTACCACCTTAATCAGCCACAGAACCTGTGTAATTCATATGTGTTCTGTTTTAAAAGGATGAGGTGGCAACCCTAGTCAGGACGCCCACTAACACACAGCTCCTTTCTCTTTCTGCAAAGTAGAGAGTGACCTGACTTCCCTGCTTGCCCTCTTCCCCCTCAAGAGGCTTTCTCCACACCAGGGAGAACGCCTTGCATTACGGTGTTGAGTTACAGACAGAAGAACAGGAAGTGAGCATTTCTCAGAAGAAAAAGGGACATTTAAAAGAAAAATCGAAGGATGAGGTAAGTGAAGGAGGACTGCACTAAGGTAAAGGAAGCTACCTAGGGAAAAAAAATGTCCTTTACAGCAGGAATGGGAGGACATCATATGACATCCTCCCAGAACGAAAGTGCTCCCATCCATCCATCATTTTACTATACGGCGAGTGGAAAGCCGTTATGTTACACAGCTGGATGGCATGTTTTAAGCTGCTGTGACAAATGAATTTCTACTTCAGAAATAGCTCCAGTGTTTTTTTTTTCCTTAAGACCTTAATTTTCTTAATTAAATTTCTTTTATTTTCACGTTTTGTGCTGCATGCAAGGATGGATGAAGAAAGAGCCTCATTGAGCCTTTTGTAATGTGCACTTATAATTAAAATTAAATGTATGTGTGTTTGATGGGGATTCCATATGACATGTTATTGCAGTACAGTAATTAGTAAATGTATTTTTAGCACAAATGTCCTAATTTATGCCAACGGAGCACATTTAACAGGTCTTATGCAACCTCCATTCTTCTACCTCAAAGGAGAAGTTATCACAAGCCCATCCTGACCACTTCGAATTCTGATAACTGGATTACAAAGATAATGGAAGAGCTCTCTTCCCCACTAATACTGTAGTCGCAAGCTGGAAGATGCACAGCACGGTAGAAGAGATGAAAAATTTGGCCTAAGCATAAGAGTAGCTGCAGAATATCTACTAAAGTACAAAAATACTAAAGTACAATATCATTCACAGCTGACATGTCTTGCACTGAAAATTTAGATTGTCTGATTCTAGAAAGGCTTAATAAAAAAAATCAGCACAAGCGACTCTCCTTTGGGGAGATGTGCCCCTTATGCTGCTGTGTCCTTCTTTCCTCAAAATCTTCCTTCTCCAATGCCCTCCCACTATCTTCAGTTATGCCCATCCTTTCCATGCCCACCCTTTCTGTCCAGATCCTCCATTCATAGAAGCTGTTATTACAGCTTCTATAAATGAAACATCATGGACAAGGCAGGGTTTTAAAACATTCCCCTATCCTTCATTCATAGATCCTGTTTTATTCATGGAAGCTGTAGTAATGGGATGGTCCCGATGTTCGAGTCGAATGTAAGTTCAACTCAAACATTGTGTGTTCATTTGTCCGTAAATCAAAAGAACATATGGGGCGCTCGCGGCAAGTTTGCCCGGCAAGGAGCGTAATGCACTGTGAGATTGCAGTGCATTGATGGCAGCTGATTGGCAAAAGCATGCACCTGACCCGTATGCTGTGGCCAATCACAGTGTGATATGCTGTGAGAGCCATGATTGGCCAAAGGCAGGGTGCCTTTGGCCAATCGTGGCTTGGGTTTGGATTAAATAACATCATCCCCTTTTTTCATAATTATCTAGAATTTTTTTTTTTTTTTATGTTGGCTGACAACTCATTGTCATAGCACTGAAACATTAGCTGTCAGTCAACCAGACCATATAATATGCAATATATCAATAATATTGTATTATACTATTATTTAAAGCGGTTCTCCACCATAAAGTGAAGTCGCGCTGATCGGCACCCTCCCCCCTCCAGTGTCACATTTGACACCTTTCAGGGGGGAGGGGGGTGCAGATACCTGTCTACCCACTTCCGGCCCAGCATTCACGGGCAAAAGACGGGCATTGCGTCACATCCTGTCGTCCCCCCGTTGTGTGCTGGGAACACTCGGCTACCAGCACACAGCGGGAGCCAATCGACGGTTGCAGCGCGACTCGCGCATGCGCCGTGGGGAACCGGGCAGTGAAGCCGGAGCGCTTCACTTCCTGGTTCCCTCAGCGTGGATGGAGGGGGGAGCAGCAGGGTGACGAGCGATCGCTCGTCCTCTGCTACGGACGCCGCTGGACTCCAGGATAGGTAAGTGTCCTAATATTAAAAGTCAGTAGCTGCAGTATTTGTAGCTGCTGGCTTTTAATCTTTTTTTTTTGGGCGGAACATCCGCTTTAATACTATAAGAAAAATGAACCTGGCATCTTCTTCAAGAGTCTTTTACTTCTCTATTGGCTGGCATAACTCTGTAGTGTTATGGCACTTGATACTAGAATTTAATAATCAGATAACGAAGAGCTTCCCACTTGCCTGGCACTGTTCATCTTAACCGATTCCCATCTGACCTATTGTGCAATGATGGCTGGGCGGGACTGCACTTGTTCTGGGAGGCCCCCGGGGGTGCGCAGTGCAGCAATCGGTGGTGAGCTGTGTCACTCGGACACAGCGCAACACCAATCAGGGTAAAGAGCCAATGACATTGTCTAATGACATCTGATGACATATTAAAAAAAAATTGGCATTTCCTTTCCTCGGCGCTGTCACTGTCTGAGGAAAGGAAACTGCTTTCTTGGAACAGGGGACATTTACACTGATAATCAGGGCCCTGATCATCAGTTCCCTTATTATCAATGCAGCCCCATCAGTGTCAATCAGTGTTCATCAGTGCAGCATATCAGGGTCCACCACTACCGCCTTATTAGTGCAGCCTCATTAGTGCCTCTTCATCAGTGTCACTGTCCATCAGTGTAGCTTATCAATGGGCATCATTGCAGCCTCATCAATGCAGCCTCATCAGTGCCCATCGGTACCACCAAAATAAAGGTCTATCTGTCTTAAAAAAATGTTGTATGGGTACAGTATTACATGACCACACAATTGTCATTCAAAGTGCAGCAGCACTGAAAGATGAAAATTGTCCATGACAGGAAGGGGATAAAAGTGTCCGGTATAGAGGTGGTTATATTAATTTACAATGACACTTAACCCTTTGATCACCCCTGATGTTAACCCCTTCCCTGTCAATGCCATTAGTACATTAATCAGTGCATTTTTTGATCACTGTATTAGTGTAACTGGTCCACAAAAAGTGTCACTTGGGGTCAGATTTTTCCATCGCAATATCGCAGTCCCACAAAAAATCGCAGATCGCAACCATTACCAGTTTAAACATAAAAAAAGTCCATAAATCTATTCCCTATTTTGTAGACGCTATAACTTTTGTGCAAACCAATCAATCAAAATCGCTTATTGCGATTTTTTTACCAAAAATATATAGAAGAATACATATGGGCCTAAACAGATGAATACATTTTTTTTAGATATATATTTTTTTGAGTATGTATTATAGTAGAAAGTAATTTTTTATTTATTTTTTCAAAATTGTTGGTCTTATTTTGTTTATAGCGAAAAAATAAAAACCACAGAGATGATCAAATACCACCAAAATAAAGCTTTGTTTGTGGGAAAAAAAGGACATCAACTTTGTTTGGGTATATCGTTGCATGACCGTGCAATTGTCAGTTAAAACGATGCAGTGCCGTATCGCAAAAAAATGGCCTGGTCATTAAGTGGTAAATCATTCCGGGGTTACAATGGGTAATAACAGGGGGTAATAACAGATGACAACTTACAGAAAAAGCCAGTCTCTGGTCTCACTCTCAGGTTCCTTCAATCTGGGCAAGGGGGCTATACCTGCAGACATCAAGACATGCATGCTGAGTTTCGATAGTCTTGATGGCATTTCTCCCATCATACATTCAAGAAAATAATAGTTGTTGTCAGTGTGCAAAAGGAAACTCACTGTTTGCAGACAAAGACATTTAATTGTTGAAGAGACATAAAGGGTCTCTTCCACTATAAAATCTACCTACCAGCAATGTTTAAACACTATAATACCGGACACTTTCACTGCCTTCTTGCCCAGGCCAATTTTCAGCTCTTGTGAAAAAATTGAAATGTAATATCACTTTGAAAGAGGAGAACAAAAAATATTGTATAGCGTAATTCCTGTAATAAAAAATGTAATGAAGTTAAAAAACTCAAATTTTAAAAGATCAAAAAGTGCTTTGATTACATGTATGTGGCGGCAGTGGTGTCCTTTCCGACGCGTTTAGCCTCTATAGACATTGTCTGGGGTTGAAGAAGTTTATGGAGACGAAATGCGTCTTTTTTTTTTCTACACAAATAAAGCTTTCTTTTGGTGGTATTTGATCATCTCTACGTTTTTTTTATTTCTGTGCTATAAACAAAAAAAGGCAGACAATTAAAAAAAACAATATTTTTTACTTTATGCTATAAAACATTCCTAATAAAAAACGTAAAAAATCTAATGTATTCATCAATTTAGGCCAATATGTTTTCTGCTACATGTTTTTACTTAAAAAAAAATCCCAATAAGCATATATTGATTGGTTTGCGCAAAAGTTATACTGTCTATAAAGTACATGATATATTTAGGGAATTTTATTTTTTTTATTGTTTTTACTAGTAATGGCAGCGATCAGCGATTTTTAGCAGGACTGCGACATTGCGGCAGACAAATCTAACACTTATGCCGCGTACACACGACCATTTTGAATGGTCTAGAAAAAACAACGTTTTTTTTCAAACCCGATTCTTGTTAAGCCTGCCTTGCCTACACACGATCGTGAAAAAAAAATGCTCGAGCAAAGCGCGGTGACGTACAACACGTATGATGGCACTATAAAGGGGAAGTACCATTCAGATGGCACCACCCTTGGGGCTGCTTTTGCTGATTTCGTGTTAGTAAAAGTTTGGTAAAAACGATTCGTGCTTTTCAGTCTGTTACAGTGTGATGAATGTGCTATCTCCATTACGAACGCTAGTTTTACCAGAACGATTGCTCCCGTCTCATAACTTGCTTCTGAACATGTGCATTTTTTCACGTTGTTAAAGCCTACACACAACATTTTTTACGGTGTTAAAAACTACAACGTGAAAAACGCAGCGAAAATGTAGAGCTTCTTCTAAATTTTTAATGGCCATTTTTAATGTCGCGAAAAATGCTCTCGAGCCCACACACAATCGTTTTTAATGACATTTTTCACATCATTGTCCAATCCCACTGTGTCTGTAACAATCATTTGTGTTACGGTCCAGTTGTCACCTAGCTATATGGGAATCAGCAGATAGTGCCCAATATTAGGTTTGGTTAGAATGCCATACTATGCTAAAGGAAAAACATTGTCACCAGGAGAGGAGATGAGAAAAATTGATATATCCGGAAAACAATGGCAATAAAAAATGTATTAATAGAAGATCAGGGAGAAAGACTAGCGAAATAGGGAAAACATCCCCAATGGAACAAATGCAGTTGATTTTAGGATACAATTCAGAATACTTGTTAGCATTGTAAAATTATTCCCCAGATTAAAAAAAAAGAATATAACGTTTAATGTTGCAGAAATTGAGTAAGCATGTTGTCATTCCCTCTTAAGCTATTTCATTTCAGAAAAGTAAATAATTATTATTTTATTTCTTTTGAAAGTTTACTATTTCTGACAAATATGGCAAAAAAAGAAAAAAAAATAGTTAGCTGCTTTGAAAATGCATTCACCTTTTTATTACCTCCTTTTTATTTTTTAAATGCAGGGTAAATTGGGTAACTTTATCCAGCATAAATCTTTTCCTGACTTTTCCTCCCACATATATGAAGAAATCAGCTCTGCCTCCCGGCATGCCTATGTTGGGCTTGTCATATCTTTCAAACGTATTTCCTCAATAGAAAGAAAAGCCTTGGAGCCGTTCTCTTGCCAGCAAAGCCAATCTGAGTTTGTATGCGCAATGTTCCTATCTTCCCTGCTGTCTACATGATTAGACAATAAATATACAATATCTTTCAGAGCGTCTGTCACTTAAAAACTCATCATTTATCAATTCGCCACTACACATTTCTGACAGCAAAAATCTGTGACCTTCTCAAACATGATATGACTGGGCAAGCTTGTAAATGGTAGAAGACAAAGCAAGCAGGAAATGTTCAATTTAAACAGCTAATGCTAAGTAGCACGATCATGCTCAATATTATTAGGGGGTTAAAACTGATGATATCTGTAGAGATATGTGGCTAATCTAAAGATTAAATGATGTGTGTTTACACAGGGTGTTAAATAAGCTTTTTAAAAGGGTACTGTGATGTAAAGGAAAAATTCAGACATCAAACGTTAAAAAGTTGTGTATAAAGTAAAAAGGCTAGCAATTATTTTGTAATCAAAATGTGCTTTTTTTTTAAAGCATAAGAACATATATTAATAGTATTATATTGCACTTAATTAAAGTGGGATTCCACCCAAACGTGGAACCTCCGCTTAACTGACTCCTCCTCCCCTCCAGTGCCATGTTTGGCACTTTTCAGAGAGGAGGGGGGGGGAACAGATACCTGTTTTTGCCAGGTACCTGCCCCCAGTGTCGGGGGACAGGCCATTGTGCCGTCCCTCAGAAGTTTGGTCTCCCTCCTCCTTCCTTCGCCATAGGACCAATTAGAAAGCGCAGCGCGCTTTGCATATGCGCTGTAGGGAATTGGCTGTGAAGCTGAAATGCTTCACTGCTGGGTTCCCTTACTATGAATGGCAGTGCGGGGGGGAGACATTGGCTGGAGTGCCGACATCGCAGAAACACTGTACAGGTAAGTGCCCTAATATTAAAAGACAGCAACTACAGTATTTGTAGCTGCTGACTTTTAATTTTCTCGTGGGGGCCCCAAACTCCTCTTTAACATTAAATGTTAACCTTTCTTGAACCTTTCCTATAATACCCCTATGCAATCCAGTATCCCCAGCACAATACATACCACATATCAGACAATTTAAAAGTGCTCCCTTTTCCCTTCAGATGTTCAGGCCATGTGTGGCATGTCCAAAAAAAATCCTTGGTGCTCCGCCCAGACTTTGGACATTGTATGTAATGTGCTAGGGATTCTGGAATATATAGGATATTTTGTGGGTAAAGTGTAGGAAAGATGAACTAACCTGTTAAAAACATTTTACTCAAAAAGATTGCTCATTTTCTGCAGAAGCTCAACATATCAACTGCTTAAAACTGGAGGTCATCAAAGTGCGTGAACCCTGTTGATTTCAGAACTTTAGCTATGGCCCAGCAAGGGATGTATCAGACCTCAGCAGATATGTCACTGCTTCCACACAGGGAGCAAGGGCCCTTGTTTACATTATGCTTCCCCCGGGATAGGCTTTTCTACTTAGCTAAGGCTGCTTAAAACAGAAAACCACCTGTAGGACTCTGCACACTGTGTTAATGCAACTGGAAAGTGTGTAACTTATTAAAATTGAATGTTCATTTGGGCTTTAATATTAAAGTGGAACTTTAGCCAGAAAATTAACTCTTGCTAGATCACTTTAGCCTGACCCCTTCTGCAGGTATAGCAATGTGAACAATTAAAAATAAGTCCCTATAGTGTTTAACCTCCCTGGCAGTCTGATTATTAGACATGTGCATTCGTTTTCGTTAGAATGCATTTTCGTCCGAAAATCTGGGTTTTTCGTTATCGTTTTAACAAACGATAACGAAAGTGCAAGAAACGAAAACCGAAAGATCCGACATAAAAAATTATTTATTTTCATTTTCGTTGCGGTAAAAATTCGATATAGAGAGATTCGACATTATAGGGAAAAGATTCGACATCATAGAGAAAGGATTCGACACTATAGAAATAATAGATTCGACATTACAGAGAATAGATTTCGATTTATGAGAAAATAGATTCGACATAGAGAATAGATTCGACATTATTACTAGTCATACAACATTAGAATTCTTGTAGGCAGAATATTCGAACGGAAATGTACGATTCGGCGTAAAGATTAGACGTTCCGTCGAATATTTTTGCCCATTAGACAGAAACCAACAAAGATTCGACGTTCCGGCGAATATTCTTTTGACCATTCGACAGAAACCAAGTATTATTGGATTTTCGGACGAAAGCTATTCCCCAACGAAAAACGAAATAAATCAAAACGATTTTCGGGAGTAACTAAATAAATTTATTTTCCAAACGAAAACGAAAAAACGAAACTAAATATTCCAGTCTGCACATGTCTACTGATTATGTCAGTATTCTTGAATGTCAAAGCGGTATATTGTTTTGTATGGAAATGTGTTGTTTTATATTGTTGGCCTGTAATTCTTAGGCGGCGTACACATGGTCGAACATGTCCGCTGAAACTGGTCCGCGGACCAGTTTCCGCGGACATGTCCGACCGTGTGTACGGCCTTGCGGACAGGTTTCCAGCAGACAAAAGTTTCTTAGCAAGCTAAGAAACTTGTCCACTGGAAACATGTCCGTCGGACATGTCCGATGGTTAGTACACCTAATCGGACATGTCCGCTGGTTATGACGTGTAACCAGCGTCCCGAAATCCCGCGCATGCGTCAAATTGATTCGACGCAAGCGTGGAAGCATTGCACTTCTGTGTTTGAGAACGTTGGTGTCTTCTACATCACCGCGTTCTCTGTCCGTGGGGATTTTGGTCTGATGGTGTGTACACACATCAGACCAAAAGCTCCCAGGAGACATGTCCGATGAAAACGGTCCGTGGACCGTTTTCATCGGACATGTCTCCTCGTGTGTACAGGGCCTTAGAAATAACTTACTTAAATCTGTCCAAACAAGTGTCTAGTAGACATCCCGGGTATGATAAAGTTTGAAACATGAAATCATAAATTATAATATAATAGATTATAAATAATTATAAAAAATAATAATATAATAATAATACATGTAATTTAATAATGTATTTAAACAAAAAACACTGAACTTTGTCCAAATAAATCACTATAGCTAAATTCTGCAAGTGATTTTAATTCACTTTCGCTGTTTTCTAGCTGATCTAAAACTGCTTTTGACCTCAAGTGACACTTTTTGGATGCCATGGACATTCTCAAGTTTCCAGACAGAAAAAAAACTGTAAAAGTGCAGGCAGGACACTGGACAAAGCACTAGGGACAAAACTGAGGTGAAATGGTTTGAAACAGTAATCTAATCCTAAGAGATTAACAATGTATGTCAAGTTTTGTTTACTTTTTTGAATTTTGCACCAGTTCTGCCCCCCTGCCACTCGTAGAGAAGGGAAACTGGAAGACGGATGCCTGTGTTCCGCCAGATTAGGCGACACGTCATATCTTGTAACTGAAGTGACGTTCTGTCGCCGCCATCTTGCTACACCCTACACTTGTCCCCAGTAAGGATACAGTGAGAAGCCTCCAAGCGGACATATTTTTACACCCACTGGACTTTTGCATTTCACACTTATTTGTAACAGTAAACATAGCTTATATAGTGAAATACAGTATTTTCAAATCCATCAGACAGTTTTGATGTTGAATTAGAAAAGCAGCGGTGTTCTGTAAGATCAGCACCTCTGAGATCAGCATCAATTCAACATCAAATGAGTGTCACATATTTCTAAATACTGTATTTCAGTATATAAGCTTGGTTTATTGTTACAAATAAGTGTGAAATGCAAAACTCAAGTGGGTGTAATAAGATATCTGCTTGCTGCCTTCTCACTGTATCTGTACTGTGGACAAATGCGAGGTGTAGCAAGATGGCAGCAATAGAACGTCACTTCCATTACAAGATATGACAGGTCGCCTAATCTGACGGACATCTGGGATTGCAGGGACATGGTAAGTAACACTACAGTGTAATCTCGAGTGTGGCTCGGGGTTACTGCTTTTGGTACTGAAAATTAACCCCAAGCTGCACTCAGGATTACCACCAGGAAGGTTAAAATTCAGGATTACACTGTCTCACCCTGCTCTGCACATGCTCAGTTGCTTTCCGATTTGCTGATAGCCTTAAAGCAGAATTAAGCCCTTCTATACTTTACAGCCAAGGACACTGCTTCTGTTTCTTCTGCAACTGCCATGGTGCTGCCCAATATGATAAGTTATGATACCAGCCCTTTAATGGTTTGACAGTTTGGTTGAGGACACAAGCGAATGTGACAGTTAGCAATCCCAGCATTCCAGGAATGTAACTGTTTTTTTTAAACTGTTAAATCGATGGCTTTAGTTCCACTTGATGATATACTGCTATTTGAGGGGCTCTGGGCTTCAGCAAAATGGCAGCCTCCAGTAAGAATAAACAGGAGTAATGCTGGAGGCAATATACAGCACCATTTTGGCAGTATAATTATTAATGTGGGATGTACAGTGGATATAAAAAGTCTACACACCTCTGTTAAAATGTCAGGTTCATATGATATATGTAAAAAATTAGACAGAGATAAATCATTACAATTTTTTCACCTTTAATGTGACCTATAAACTGTACAACTCTGTTGAACAACAATTTGAAACCTTTTTTAGGTGGAGTGAAGTGAAAATAAAATAAATAAAATAATATAGTTGCACACCCTAAGACCCCTTTCATACTGAGGGCGTATTGCAGGCGCCATAGCGTTAAAAATAGCACCTGCAATCCGTCCTCAAACAGCTGCTTCATTGTCTCCATTGTGAAAGCCCGAGGGCTGTCACACTGGAGCGTTGCTCAAGCAGGACGGTAAAAAAAGTCCTGCTAGCCGCATCTTTGGAGCGGTTTGGAGCGGTGTGTTTACCGCTCGTCCACAGCTCCTGCCCATTGAAATCAATGGGAAAGCGTGGCTATACTGCAGTGCATTGCAGGCGATTTTATTACAGAACTCAGGCTTTTTGGATATGAGTCTACGAGCATGGCACATCTTGACTTGGCAATATTTGTCCACTCTTCTTCCAGATCTGTCAAATTGTTAGGGCATCTACTGTTCATAGCCCTCTTCAGATCACCCCACAGATTTTCCATCGGATTCAGGTCTGGTCTCTAGCTGGGCCATTCCAAAACGTTAATCTTCTTTTGGTAAAGCCATGCCTTTGTTGATTTAAATGTATGTTCAGCTTTCTAGCAGAAGCCTGAAGGTTTTGTGACAATATTGACTGGTATTTGGAACTGTTCATAATTCCCTCTACCTTGACTAAGGCCCCGGTTCCAGCTGAAGAAAAACAGCCCCAAACAATGATGCTGCCACTGCCAAGCTTCACTGTGGGTATGGAGTTCTTTTGGCGATGTGTAGTGTTGTTTTTGCGCCAAACATATGTTTTGGAATTATAGCCAAAAAAGTTCAATCTTGGTTTCATCAGACCATAATAAATTTACCCAGGCTTGGATGTTTTTCTTCATAAGAAAATGCTTCCGTCTTGCCACTCTACCCCATAGCCCAGCCATATGAAGAATATTGGAGATTGTTGTCACATGTCCCACACAGCCAATACTTTCCAGATATTCATGCAGCTCCTTCCATGTTACTGTAGGCCTATTGGAAGCCTCCCTGACCAGTTTTCCTTTTGTCTTTTCATCAATTTTGGCGAGACGTCCAGTTCTTAGTAATGTCACTGTTGTGCCATATTGATGATGACTGTCTTCACTGTGTTCCATGGTACAGGTATATCTAATGCCTTTGAAATTAATTTGTGCCCTTCTCCTGACTGATACCCTTTATCGATGAGATCCCTCTGAGGATTTGGAAGCTATCTGTGGACCGTGGCTTTTGCTGTAAGATGCGTCTAAGAAAAAGTCAGGAAAGACAGCTGAACTTTATTTGGGATTATTCAAAGGCACTCTGAGGCCCCATACACACCATAGAATCTATCCGCAGATAAATCCCATCAAATGGGTTTCTGCGGATAGATCCTATGGTGTGTACACGCCAACGGATATTTATCCGCAGATAAATCTCCCCTGGGATGGATTTCCAGCAGATGGATATTTGCTGACATGCACAACAAATCCATCTGCTGGAATCCATTCCAACGGATGGATCCGCTCGTCTGTACAGACTTACCGGATCCATCCGTCTAAAGGGATTCCCCGCACGCGCCGTAATGATTTGACGCATGCGTGGAATTCCTTATATGACAGCGTCGCGCCCGTCGCCGCGTCATAATAGCGGCGACGGCGCGACACGTCATCGGCAGAGGATTTCAGCGCGGATTTCAATGCGATGGTGTGTACACGCCATCGCATAGAAATCCTCTGAAATCCTCGAGAGGATTTATCCGCGGATACGGTCCGCTGGACCGTATCTGCGGATAAATCCTCTCGTGTGTATGGGGCCTAAATGATGGCAGGTGTGTACTTACTCCTATTTAACATGAGTTTGAATGTGATTGCTTAATTCTGAACACAGCTACAACCCCAGCAAATTTACCGGTATTTTAAGAATTTTATTTTTACTTCCCCTCCCTAAAATATTTCAGTTTCTTTTTCAATTTAGTTGCACAGTTTATAGGTCACATTAAAGGTGGAAAAAGTTTTGAAATTATTTATCTTTGTCTCATTTTTTTTACATCACAGAAACCTGACATTTTAACAGGGGTGTGTAGACTTTTTATATCTACTGTATGTTCCTAGCTAAAGAACATTTGTTTTTATAGGTAAAGTTCTGCTTTAGTGAGTTTGTAAGTATTTATAGTTTATATATATATATATATATATATATATATATATATATATATATATGGGCAGACATACTTGATCTTCATATACGAGCACTCTGCTTTATCTCACTGAAAAATGAGCAGACAGGGTCTATGTGAATATAAACAAATCACTCCATCATCTTGGTGCCAGGCATTTACTATGCTCCTGACACCTAAAGATCACTTGGTCCTAAGACAAGGTTTTAGGCCACAAGAGTGGGTACTATCGACCATAATAGCATGCGTTCACTTCAAAAAATTTATTTTCTGTACGTTATTCTTATCGTGTGTACGGGCATTTAGGATAAGTGATTTATTTTTCTTTGTAAGGTAAGAAAAAACAATGTTTTACTTATTAAAAATAGAGTATAAGAAACATGATTAATGTTAAATACAACCATTCAATATGTATGTATTGCTGTTTTAATTTTTAAATTTGCTATTTTAAACAATGTTATATAAACTAAAGCGTGTATTTTCACCCTGTGTGTGCTTTCAACACAAGTAATTTTAGATTGCTATGCAAGTGATGTATATAATTTAATTTCCTCTAATACACACAATGCAAACAAACAAACAAAAAGAGTATGTTTTATCCTGGAGTTCAGAGACTGGATTATACAGTTTTTAACTGGTAAAAAAAAAAAATGCTGACCTGTCATCTGTAGCTTTGCAACTAAATCTTGTGGAGCAAATAATATGTTCCTCGTAAATAATACTACAATATAATCTCATACTGCTCAGTGAGATAGATGAATAGGTTTTTGATTTATCTGTTTTTTCTTCTGATCTTATATGAAGCTATAAACTGCTCTATTCACTAAATCTGATATACAGTTCTGTACGTATTGCTGACTGCCTCTGGGGAACCAAAGCTCTTTTGTGTGCAAAGAAAAAGGCTTATTGTCGTCAAAGAAGACATCATAATCTTCATAAAAAAATCGAATACCAAAAAAAAACAATTCTTCTTAATCCAGTTCCTAAGAAATATAAACAGAAGTTTACACAAAACATATTTTCAAAATTAGCTATAATTTATGTAAGCTTCAATTAAGACCTCATCTGCCCATTCTGTATCGAAAAGGATCCCAGCTTTTTTATTGGCATGGCCTGATATGAGGTAACAGACTGGAAAGAGCTTCTGATTTACTTATCTAGGTGTAGCACCCCTTACTGTAGGTAGGTGCTAGAGTAAGATGTTTGTAAGGGAAACTGTCAGTGCAGGTACATTTAGGCAAGCCTATGCTTCAGGCTAGGCCTGCTTGTTTTGTTCTGGAGCAGGGAATGGTTAGTGTAGCAATGGGTGTGACCACCTGTGCTTTAGTTCTGGGGCACATCCCCTGCTTCCAGCTAGAATGATCTGGAAGAGGGGCAGGGCACAAGGCTGGAGTGACAGGGATCTCATGTGAGGAGCCCTGACCAATCCTCACTTGGAATTGGCAAGAGGCAGGCGTCCCATATAAGCTCAGGTCCCAGCCCACTGGTGGAGAGTTGTTGGCTGGGAGACGTAGAGAATGGAGCATTAGGCAGCAGCAGGGGCCCCACCCCCATCTGGGGGGGTGAGGCTTAGCGGAGAAGCTCGGGAGAGCTGAGAGGGAGCTACATCCTTGCACGGTCATGGATGGAGTGTCCTGTAACAGAGGGGCTTAGAGAAGATGACGGAACACGTGTCCAGTTAAAGTTCTCCATCATGGATTTGGGGCAGGAGAAGGTCGGTGAGTTGACCACAGTGGATTACTGGATGAAGCTGTGTGCAAGGCCAGAGGAGAGACTGTGGGGAAAGTGTCAAATCGATTGTGGCTTGAGGGTGCAGGATTTGCAAGCCGGGCTAGCTGGGAACAGTAGTCCTTCAAGCAACACATGCTACTAAATTACTAGGAGAGGTACTGCAGACCTCTGGCCTAGTAACAGCATATATTATAGCCAGCCATTGACAGGAAATATGTGACAGGAAAGATAATTATCTACAGCGAAGTTTGTGCAGGAGGAGAGATGTTCTGAGAGCAATAGTCTTCAGGAGATACGCAGAGGTAGAGAAATGGTCTGCATGGTGATGCAGGGGAAGTGACAGATATTATTTGTACATCAGTGCTTCAAGGCTCAACTAAATTTCAAGTTCTTTAATATGATGGCAAAACAACATGTTCTATGGGCATCCCATATCCTGTTTCCTCCAACCAAGTTATATCCCCAATAAACAAAAACAAAACAAAGCAAATTACTTTTCATTGTCTCTGAGGTGATAGATGGAGGTCTGGCAGCAGGGTGATATGGTGGATGTAAGTTACTTGTAGCAACCAAACACTAGATAGGTAAGAGCTGCATATCAACAAAGTATAGTTTCTGTCGAACTAATCAGTGCATAGAACAAGGTAGAGTACTGTATATGAAGCAATGTGCTTTCTCTGGAAGCACAATGGGGATAATGAGTAGCCAAAATCTGGATCAGTTGAGCTTGACAACCAGTCAGTTTGTATCTTCAGCTTGTTCGATTAAGCTTTGTCAATGAAAGATTCTGTTTGCTCTAGTTTTGGTACATGCCCTTCAATGTGTTGTAGTAGTAGTAGTAGTAGTAGTACCAAATAAACAGATTTACATATGGATTTCATAGTGATAAAATTGAACCTTACAGTTCTGTGTATAATAGTGCAGGTTATTCCGTTTTTAGAGAGATCATTCCGACTTCAGAGTTACAATTTAGCAGTTACAAAAAAGCAGAAATAAAATATGTTTTATGTTTAACCATTTCAAGACCAGACACATTTACCCCCTCCCTGCCAAGGCTATTTTTCAGTTTTTGGGGCTATCACTCTTTAAATGACAGTTACTCAATCATGCAGCACTGTACCCTAATTATATTCTTATCATTTTTATCAGATAGAGCTATCTTTTGGAAATACTTAATCACCACTGTTTGCAAGATTTGCATTCTGTATTTTGTTTGAATCCTTTTTCTGTTCATATGTTCATATGACATCTATAACAAAAGATTTGCATTCTGTATTTTGAATTCCTTTTTTCTGTTCGTAATTTGGTTTAAAAATACAGAATGCAAATCTTTTGTTATAGATGTCATATGAACATACGAACAGAAAAAAGATTAAAAAAAAAATACAGAATGCAAATCTTTTGTTATAGATGTCATTTTCGTTTTTTTGAATGGGCAGTGAGTGTAGTTAGTTAGTGAAGCAGCTTCTCTTTTGTGCTGAGTACAGTAGTACAGTAAAGCCAAATAAACTTTTCTGTGGATTTTCGTCTGAAGGGAGATCAGTTGGCCAGACTTTTGAACCTGGAACCCAAAAATGGTTTTCTGATGGCGTTTAAAAACGAACGAACGTTCGGAAAAACGATCGTTTTTATGTTTGTTGTTAAAAAAGTCTGACCAAGTGTATGGGGCTTAACAATAGTTAATATGGATGAGCCGCGTGTTGAAAGTGCCTCAAATCCCGCGATATATTTACTAAAGTACAAAATGACGAAAATTCACGAAAATTATTGTCTAACAAGTAACGAACATGAATTAAACAGAATAACGAACCATCCCGCATGTACGAAAATAAAACGGTAACCAAAATACGAAACGATCGGAATACGAAAAAATCGCGTCGTACTTAAAACAAACGGGAACGAACAGGAAAACCGGCGTCTTGCGAAAAAAACAAACGGAAACGAACCTACGGAACGATACGAAACGGAACAAAATAATACGAAAAAAAATTCTGTGCACATGTCTAATCCTTAGTGCAGCAGTTCCCAGTGCGGGTGGGGGCAGCACCCCTGGCATCACCCCCTAGATGCGTCTCCTGGGGCAGCCCCCCTAGTTTCAGCCCTGTGTTCATTATATAATGTGGTTGACTTACACAGAGTGTGGCCCAAATCTTTGTATAACTGTACAGTAGCAGGGCTATTGTCTGATGCTCCTCACATTTTGTGGTTTTATTATATTTTTTAAATTTTTTTATTACATTTTTTGAATTGCTGTGAAAGTAGTCTATAGATTTCCTCTCCATGTTAAACGTCTCTTAAAATTTGAGCAAACTATTCTTTTACTCTATTGTTAACATAATTATTTACTACTTCAACATTTTTTGTACTGTATTGCTTTCATTACCACATAATTTATTATCAATTCAGTCACCTCAGTTTGTGGTATATTCTTCCTGAGTCTTCTACTTCCATATAGTTATTTAATGTTTTCTTTCCATCTGCTGTATTTTACTCTCTGTGGTTACTACATTCCCTTCTATATTTTCAATTTGATTTCCATTAATAAATGTTGGTTGATGGTAGTTTTATTTTTTTTACTTATATGTGTATTTTTCTTTTTCATTTTCTGCAATAATTTGTGTATTTTATCACATCTTTCATTTTTTTTTCTCTTTTGCTCATAATTAGTTTATTTACAGTACCGTATTTGCTGGCGTATAAGACGACCTTTTATACTTAAAAATATGGTTTAAAAATCGGAGGTCGTCTTATACGCCAGATGAAGACTGCGGGCATCCATTTTTTAAAAGCCGCGCCTCCTCCTCGTGCTTTTCCGTGATTGGCGGAACACTCAGTTTCCCAGCAGAGCCTGTGTTCAGTATTCCACCTATCACGGACATCGTCTCATCCTTGGCCTCGGACGAGAGGATGTCCGTGATAGGCGGAACACTGAACACAGGCTCTGCTGGGATACTGAGTGTTCCGCCTATCACGGAACAGCACGAGGAGGAGGTGCAGATTTTAAAAAATGGACACCTGCAGTCTGACTCACTCTGCCAGGCATAAAGGAATGAAGATCGGCAAAGTGAGGTGAGACAATGGCACAGTGAGTCAATGGCACAGTGAGGCAATGGCACAGTGAGGTGAGGCAATGGCACAGTGAGGGGGAAAGGGGGATGTCTTATACAGCGAGTATATCCCAAAACCAAAATTTTAGCTGGAAAATTAGGGGGTCGTCTTATACGCCAAGTCGCCTTATATGCCGGCAAATACAGTATTTTGTTTATCATTAAGCTATATTACTTAAAGTAGTTAACACCATGGCTTCTTCATATAAGTATTATATTTTCCACCTTTTAAACATTACGGCCCAGATTCTCAAAGGAGATACGATGGCGTATCTTCAGATACGCCGTCGTATCTCTGAGTCTGAGCGGTCGTATCTATGCGCCTGATTCTTATGCCGCGTACACACCATCACTTTATGTGATGAAAAAAAATTACGTTTTTAAAAATGTCACTTTAATTGATCGTGTGTGGGGGAAAACGTCGTTTTATGTCTTCTAAAAAACGACCAAAAACAATTGAAGCATGCTTCAATTTTATGTGTCGTTTTTCAAAACGTCAACTTTTACTTCACAGAAATTGACTGTGTGTAGCAAAAACGTCGTTTAAAACGACTTTTTTTCATCCGCGCATGCCCAGAAGCTACTTATGAAGCGAGCTTCAATGGAAAAACGTGGTGAATGTAACCTCACTTTGCTAGAACATTGTGAGAAAACGATGGTGTGTAGGCAACTTCGTCTTTGAAAATTGAAGTTTCAAAAACGTCATTTTTTACTTCACAGAAAATGTCGTTTTTTTTCATCACATAAAGTGATGGTGTGTATGCGGCATAAGAATCAGTTACGCATTGATTTCTATTAGATCCGACTGGCGTAAGTCTCTTACGCCATCGGATCTTAACTGCATATTTACGCTGGCTGCTAGGGGCGTGTACGCTGATTTACGCCTAGAAATATGTAAATCAGCCAGATATGCGAATTCACGAACGTACGCCCGGCCGACGCAGTACAGATACTTTGTTTACGTTAGGATTTTCCCGGTGCAAAGTTACCCCTGCTATATAGTGTCATACATGCGGCGTACCAATGTTAAGTATGGAAGTCGTTCCCGCGTCAGATTTTGAAAAATTTACGTTGTTTGCGTAAGTCGTCCGTGAATGGGGCTGGACGTCATTTACGTTCACGTCAAAACCAATACGTCCTTGCAGCGTACTTTGGAGCAATGCACACTGGGATATTCCACGGACGGCGCATGCGCCGTTCGTGAAAAACGTCAATCACAAGTTATTTACATAAAACACGCCCCCCTGTTCCACATTTGAATTAGGCGGGCTTACGCCGGCCTATTTACGATACGCCGCCGCAACTTACGGAGCAAGTGCTTTGAGAATACTGCACTTGCCGGTCTAAGTTGCGGAGGCGTAGCGTAAATAGGATACGCTACGCCGGAACAAATATACGCTATTCTACGAGAATCTGGCCCTGTAAGTCTACTAATATTACTATGGTTCTTTTATTACCTCATGTTTAGATATACCGTGGTCTAAACAATGGCCCGGATTCACATACATGCCACCGTAGCGTATCTCTTTTACCCTACCCCGGCGCAGCGCGGAGAGGCATTTAGCAAGCCATTGCTCACCAAGATGAGCCAGCATCGCGTATTCTCAAAGGTGCAGGCCAGCGTAAGTGTAAGTGGGTGTGACCCCATGCAAATGATGGTCCAAGCGTGTCGCAGTGGTTTACGTCAGGCGTATCTTAAACGGCGCATGCACCGTGGCGTGGACGTATGGCCCGCACCCCTCTGCGCATGTTCACAACTACGCCCGGCGTAACCCCTAAGATAAGCTGGCTCACCGCGTACGCCCAGTGCATAAATACCCCCAGACATGTGCCCCTCGAGCGCAAAAATACACCAGCAGCTTTTGATGTAGGTACTTTTGTTTTCTGAGCCATGTCTGCTCCAGTGACTGGGAAGGAGAGGAGGAAAAATAATTTTACACCGGAGGAGAAGGCAATCGTGATCAATGCCATCTCCAGGTACGACATGAACCTCCATGGGGCACAGAGTGCCACGACCACCAAGGTCAGGAAGGAGGAGATCCTCCAGGAGATCACCATGCAGGTCAATGCCCTTGGACATGAGCGGAGGACCTCAAGGGACCTTGCCAAAAAGATCAACGACCTGCGTCGTCTGGTCCGAGACAAGCTGACCACGATGAGGAGGCATACCAGGGGCACGGGAGGTGGACCAGCCAGTAAGATCAGCCTCACTCCTGATGAGGAGGTGATTGCCCGGTGTCTGCAGAGGGAGCAGGTGGAGGGCCTGGAGGGCTATGACTCTATTGATCAGGATTTGAGGACAGGTAAGTGTGTTTTTTCTCCTATCCGGTGTGTAGCATGTGAGGGGGTGGAAGGGAACATGTGACAAGCGTGTGGGTCCACCAATATGTGAATGCTTTGTGTCATCCACAGATGTGCTAGAGGGAGCTGGGCCGTCGTCGGCTGCTGGGCGACCCACACCATCCCAGGAGGAGTGTGCCCACACCTCTCCACTAGAGGAAGTTGAGGAGGAGCACGGTGCTCTTGAGGAAGGTGTATACCTGGTGGAGGAGAACATCATCTCTGGAGCCTCTAAAACCTCCTCCCCCATCATGGGAAGCCCCTCATCCTCCTCCACCATCATGGGAAGCCCCTCAAGGGCCTCTCCCATCAGGGAAAGCCCCTCAAGGGCCTCTCCCATCAGGGAAATCCCCTCAAGGGCCTCCCCCATCAGGGAAATCCCCTCAAGGGCCTCCCCCATCAGGGAAAGCCCCTCAAGGGCCTCCCCCATCAGGGAAAGCCCCTCAAGGGCCTCCCCCATTAGGGCAAGCTCCTCAAGGGCCTCCCCATACAGACGGCCCCAAGCCTCTCCTTCCCCCAGGAAGGCTACATGCAAGATCAGGGGTGTTCCTGATGCCTTCAAGGAAAATGTTGCGAGGGACCAGGCCCGGCAGACCCACCATATGGGGGCTATAGCTGGTGACATGCGCCGTGTGGCAGAGAGCCTGGCCTCCTCGGCTCAGACCCAGGCTGCCTGCACGTTGGCTGTCCAGCAGGCCCTCACACAGCAGACTGATCAGAGTACCTCCGTCTCTGACAGCCTGCAGGATGTGAGTGCGAACTGCACTGCTATAGTGACCTGCCTTAGGGAGCTGCAGGCCACAACATCAGGCCTTGTGGCAGAGGTCAGGAGCCTTGCAGTGGCTGTATGGGCCAACACTGCTGCCATCGAGGTGGAGGGGAGGCAGACGAGGCGCCACCAGCGGCACACCACCACCCGCCAGCTGCGGATGCAGGCGCAGACTAATGCGGTCCTCACCCGCATTGCCCTGGCATTGGAGGGCAGGCAGCCAGCCAGGAAGAGACCAGGGGATGATCCTCCTCCAGATGCCCCACCCCCCCACCCGAGGCTCCCCCCAGGCAACTGAGGAGCAGGAGCCGTGGCACCAGGCGTAGCCCACGACAGGGCAGATGAGTGCCTTTTTTTTGTGGCTCGGGTTATGAGCTTTTTTATTTGTTATTTTTG